>NC_135500.1:208564009-209164009 GCF_052857255.1 Amblyomma americanum
CTTGACTGATCAGAGTTGCCAGGATTCGAAGGCTCTCCGGGTTCAAAATTAGGCGTCTCTGAATCTTTCGGACGTGAAGGCTCCATACTTTCTTCATTCAGCTCTGGTTCCTCGGAAGCAGAAGGCGTGACAGGCCTAGGACCATGTTCGAGAGGTTCTTCAGGTCCCCTTGGCTTTGGGTGTTTGGGTCCTAAGAAGTCGGTACCGAAAGAGCCACCAGGTTCGGCAGGTTGAAAATTTGAAGGCTCCACAGAGTCAGGACCGAATATATTCGGAATCCAAGATGTAGGAGACTCAGGATTCCTTTGCCCGGGACGCTTTTTGTGTCCGACACCAAACGGCCCAGTGTTTTGAGGGCCAACCGGTTCAGATGGTTCAGATTCGGGCGCACCAAATTGTTGTGGACCGAATGTCTCGAAAGAACCTGACGGTTGCTTCGAGTTGTCTGGGGTCTCTGAGGGCCCTACATGCGAGCCGGGCGAAAATGGCCTGCGAGGCCTCAGCATGTCGAGGATGACAGGAGACAGTTCCGGGTATGTCTTCAGGACGTTTAGAACCTTAGGCTTGACCTTAGTAGGTACAGGAACCTTCTCACCTTCGATAGTTATCTTGTCCAGTGGCGATGACGGACGAGTCTCTGAGATCTCTTTTATGACGTCGGCAACATTCTTGGCAGCGGGGCCCCCGATCCACCTCACGCCTCTGTCGGTAGGCACCGCGAAGGAATCGACGCATTGTAGCGGGCAAGGCATGTGGCATTGGCCACCCTGGTAGGTTGCGAACAACGCGAGCAGTGCAACCTGCAGCCGCTGGCTGGAGAGCAGCATCTTCGTGTTGAGGAGTTCAGATCAGCTCTAGCATGTAGATGACGTCCGGCAGCTTACTGAAAGAGATGTGTGCGTAGGACATATTAAGGTTATGCGTTTTTATCTAGAGCGGTTACAAGGTTCCGATCACTCATCTTTTAAGCAGTTACGATGGAAGCGAACATGGTATAAATATGTTCATTTTATTACTGATGATTTATATCTCCGCAGAACTTGTTGTCATGTCATCATTCGTCAGAAAATGTTTTTTCACTAAGACCGAAAAATGAGTGCCTTAACAATCAGTTGACACTTTTTACTCGTGTATTGACATGCGCTCGGCTGTAATGAATGTTTTTTCTTTAAACACCGTGCCCTGAAAGAAGCGTTGCTCTAAGCCAGTAGGTAAAATATAAAACATGTATTGCTGCATTGCAGACTCATTGGCACAAATTCTGTAGAGCAGTTTAGAGCAAGTAAATAATTAAATAAAGAACAAACTTTTACATAAACCTGAAGCCTGCTCAAGGCATTCATTCCGGTAGAATCACTCTATTACTCGTCTGGAATGTAGCACATGTATATATATATATATATATATATATATATATATATATATATATATATATATATATATATATATATATATATATATATATATATATATATATATATATATATATATATATATATATATATATATATATATATATATATATATAGCTGCGTTTTGCTCGGAAAAGTTGCTTTAATCTGATTTGTCCAAGTGTGAACCTGCTTATCATCAATGTCCTAAATAATGATTAAGAAACTATTTCCTTGCGGAGTAACCTGCATAATGTAATTCATTTTAAGCCGATGTGCTTTTCGGTTCAGTATTAACGAGTTAGTTGCCAAAGTGGGGCCAGGACCACAAACGAAGTAGAGGCGCAGATGTATTCGAATTCTGATTCCACCGTCTTCCACTCACCAGTATATTACAATTCTGTTCTATTGCAATTCTGATTCTATTCCTGGTAACCATTCTTAATCGCTTATTTTATTCATTTCAGCGCGGAAGCACTACTTAACGGGATCAAACCCAACCAATAATATTGTGTGAAGCATCGGAGTAACTAGGGTAAGCTCGGGTTAGTTCGGAGGAGCGTCGCGCCAGCTGCAGCCAATGGGAGGAGGGCGTCGCGCCAGCTGCCGCGGCCGAGTGGAGAGAGGGTGCGAAGATGAAGAGCGAGAAACGGGGTTGCGTGCACGTGCAGATGCCAGAAAGAAGAGGCGAAGAATGAACACGCGCTTTCGCGCGTCTACTCGGTTTAACTGCGTTTAAACCCTACCACTATTCTGCTGAGTCAAAAGTCATTTTCATGTTTGCTGAGTCATTCTTAGTCCGGCCTCTTCCTCCTCTCCTCTAAAAGTGGAGAGGGGCATTTGCCTCTCTCTTCCCTCTCCTGCCAGCCGTGAGAGGTGGGGAGAGAGAGATCCTTCTAAACGCCACCTGCCTCGGTTGGGAGGTGGAGGCTTCGCGCAGACGCCAACGCAGGACAGTTTTCGCCTCCATGGTTCTCCTAATTCAACTGCATTAAAAACAGAGCTAAAAGAGGTGAGAGGGGGGGGGGGGTAAGTTTTGTGGAGATGGCGCTGCGCATGTTGCAGTCACGTGTGCTATTGAAGGGCGCAGTGAAAATATAGCAACCACAATTTGCGCAGGTAAATAACTACGTATAATTGATTGGCTGACGGTAAGAGCACTTCAGCTGCCGCATTGGCAGCAATGTTCATGCGGCAGTAGGAATACTTATGAAGCTTACGGCGGGGCAGAAACACCGAGGCGAGAAAGAGCTTGCCGGAGACGCATAGAAAGGGAGCTGGGCAAGACGTGGCTCATAGCTCCGTCGAAATAAAGAGAAATAAAGGACATATAGAGAGTCACCACGTGGTAATAGGAAGGAACACTAATGGGATGCTCCCCCTTAAGTCCCTTTTGTTGATGAATAAAAATGAGGTCCGGACTGCTGGATGATGACGGAGAAAAACTTTGAGGACGAGCAGTGCCATATTATTAAATGTACAGCAACAGACTGGTAAGAAAACGCTCTTTTAACAGGACAGGACCTGACCTCGTTGTTGCAGTAGACGGCCAGCGCCTAGCCACATGGATCTCACGGCCACTCAGCACTGAATCCCCAGGGGCTGCCGAGCGCTTCACCAAGGGGGCGGTCAGCCCTGCGGCGAAGAAAAGGCTGCTGAAAACCTCTGCCAGTTACCGCGCACATTTTCACTGGAGCCCAAACACAATGACGTTTGATACAGCGCATATTGGCAGAACATTGCAGTAAGCAAAGGACGTTATTGAGAACTGACAGTGCAGAAAAATTACGGGCCCCAAAGATGGGGTAGAATTATAGGAGAGATGTCGAAATTGTTGAATAAACCGAGGGCAAACGACATAATGAAGTATTCAGCATGGAAAAGAAGAATAAGGTGTCAAAGCGTGCAAGAAACCTGAAAAGAGTAAGAAGCACATTAGACACAGGTCTAAAAAAAAAAGGTGTTTGTCATCATCATCATCATTGCCAGTTCTTAGTGAAATGCAAACAGGGAAACTTAATTTTTTTAAAGCGAAATTTATTGCCCCAGGGCATCAATGATGGGGGAAAGTGTGATGAATGATGTAGTAGAGATTAAATGAATGGGAAAAGGTTAGCTGATTTGATGAAGTCCAGTAGAGAACGATGGTACGGTCCCTGCGTCCAGGCAATGTATGAAGCCGGGTTGCTTGGTGAAAGACCTGCTACCATCAGGTGCCGGATCCTTGTAGGCTTGAGAGCTGGGCAGTCCCACAGTAAATGATGAATGTCGGCCTCAATGTCCTCGTGTTTACATATCGGACACCCTGGCCGAGGAAACAATTCTCGGTACTGAGGCCACTTAGCAACTTATATATGTAATTACAGAAAGCACTGGCATTTTGCAGGTAATTTAGAAATATATACCGTGGAGCAATTATGTAATGAAGTGCACAACAGCCTATTTAATTATAAAGCTGTTCATCAAAAATTATTAGCGGCATATAAATATATTTAAACAGGTTTTAAGAAAGAAAAGGAAGCCTCAGGAGCAATAATGAAAGAAAAAGTGGATGGTGAGTATGTGCCATCTTTTGATAGGCTAACAACAATAACAACAACAACAACACTGTCGGAGTCTGCTTAAAGGCGGCCGAGATATTTTCCGCAGAAAGGTTGCAACACTGAGTGCCATTACTTCAACGCTTCAAGCGCATCACGGTATGAGAGAATCTCAGCACAATGCTATCCCGTCAAATAAGTTACGTCTAACACATGAAACGCTACAGGCCAATTAGTCCAATCAAAGTTGCAGGTAAATTGGACGTCCGTAATTCTCACAAAATGATTCTCTTCTGTCTGTGATTTTTTAGACTACCGGTAATTGTACAGACAGCACTCAGAGCCAGATATTACAGACCCAGATCGACACAGACAGTACCCAGACTGACTGTACGGAACAGAACAAGGCAGTCTGAAAAATTATCCCCAAAATAAATCATGTTTATGACATTTTTAAGTTGGGCAGAAATCAGCAGAGCGTACAGACCATCTAAGTATAGCGTTCGCATAAAACGAACCACAGTTCTGTCCCTCGGTGACATCAGTGATCATCTAAGAACAGCAGAACAAAAGTGTTGAGAAAGCGTACGTAAATCTGCCAGATAATATATTTTGAGTCTGCAGAGCAACCAATAGTTTTCACGAGAGGAATGAAAAAATATAAAACAAAGAGGACGTCAGGCAGTGTTCTACAATATCTCTTTTGCTACTTTCCGTACGTTTTTGAGAAGCATCCAGAAGGTTAAGCTAAGCAGAATGGTGCAGGATAATTACGCAATAACCTCAGTGTTCTATTCATAAGATCAGCAAGTTATTTTTTAGTCGTATAACGATCTATCTTTTATATCCTCAGACAATAAACCCCCGCTAAAAAAAATCTATGCACATTGCTGTTTCCTGATAATATTATCAAATATTCATTCCGCTAAATGACTGAAGATTCAACAGGCGAAGTATAAGGTCAAAACTTGAAAGGCCGCCGCGGTGGCTCAGTGGTTATGGCGCTCGGCTGCTGACCCGAAAGACGCGGGTTCGATACCGGCCGCGGCGGTCGAATTTCAACGGAGGCAAAATTCTAGAGGCCCGTGGACTGTGCGATGTCAGTGCGCGTTAAAAAACCCCAGGTGGTCGAAATTTCCGGAGCCCTTCACTATCGCGTCCCTCATAGCCTGAGTCGCTTCCGACGTTAAGCCCCCATAAACCATAACAACCAAAACTTGAAAGCTGATAAAATGAAAGTAAGGTAGTCTTCAACAGCTGGATGAAAGTTTGAAACAGCTTTTTACATTAAGCGAGAACACATGCTGTAGTGAGCAAGAGTTGCAGGCCAAGTTGTCACGGTGGACATATATTTTGCGAGAGGAATTCGCGGGACAAAAAAAAAAAAAGAGGAGTCCTGGAACACTTCATAGATGCACGCGTTATGACCAACTGCTTATCGACATGCTTGAACGAAAAGCATTCAGTCAATGTATCCTGCTAGTAAGGGGGGGGGGGGGGGGGGTCAAAAATTTAAGGTCAACGGAGGAGCTTGAAATGAGAACAACAATAGTATACAATCGACCGAGGGAAAAAATAGTAGAAGTGGAAAAAGGCAGCGACATAAATTAGAGAAGAAACGGGGTTGGCAATCCACCTGAAGTAAAGATGAACTTAAAAAGACTTAAGAAGATGAACTTAAAAAGTTAAGAAGACTTCCGCACAAAAACGTGCAGCACATAACAGATCAATCGTGAGCCATAAGAGGGCAGAGTGGATGCGAAGCAGAGTCGCTGGATGAGTTATCAGAGTATCGCGACCCTCTTCTCCTCGCAACCGGACTTTGGAGCTTCATGACTGCCCATTCTGACGTTCGTGTCACTGCAATCGCGTCTGTGGTTCCCTGTACATCTGCTATATGAACGTTGTTATCATAGGTGATAAGTCAAACATTTGTGTAATTGGCGCAGCTAACTTCGCAGGTATTCTGAATGGACAGTCAGATAAAACGGGAAACGGTAATTTCCATAACTCGCTTGAGCAGTGCCTTGCTCATGTATGCTTGTCCTAGAAGCAAACCCAGAGGGTTTGGAAACTTGGCGCCTTATGGAAATTCTCTGCAAACGTTGGCGTTTGCTGGTATGGTAACTTTGGGTCGCGGCGGCCATATATCTGTGGCGCCGCAGGGTGAAGGAACGCGGTACTCCGAAAACTTGTCCAGTGACTCTACAAGCAGACAACACAGTCGAGGACGGCAGATAAATAGATGGTGGAGTAACGTGGTGGCGTTAGGTAATTTACTTTTTTTTGGAAAGAGGTATGCAGGTCTGAACCAAGCGCAAGTAATATAAGATCACCGAGAAAATTCCTTCCTTTACAGCGGACTCAACTCGAATGATGAAAAACATAAAGCGAAGCCGCGGTGCCGTCGAAGTGCCAATGTGCTGAAGACAGGACAGCATGAACGATATGTATGCACAGGTACCTGTCATGTTCTTTAATAGTCACCAAGCGGCATAAAACTATTTTCTCAGGATGACTTCTAGGTTTACCTAATCAGTGGATATTTGTTCGCGCTAAGCCTCACTCCACACGACCGCGTAAGAATGTTAATTAATTTTCGTTCAACATTACATGGTCTTCAGGGGAAAGTGCCGGAACGTGTAACCTACCTTCAGCAGCATTCTTATCTAGCTCTTTGTTATTCCGTGGAAGGAACGTTGAACCATCTTTGAGAAAAAGGGCTACAAGTCATTGCGAAATCGTTTTAATCGTCAAGAATCTTTACAAGAAATTAAAATATCATTCCATAATCTATCTAATCAAAGAAAGACTGAAGACTTCACAGAAGGCAGTCTTTTCGAACAGGGCTATTGAAGCAAAGTCCGATTAATGAAATTAGGTAACCTATAATTGTCCTTGTCATTCGTTTTCTCAGTGCTTTAATTAGCTCCGGTTCTGTTTCCTTTCAGTAAGTGTGCTGCAGCCAAGTGTTTCAAAGCACACCATGCTTGATAGCCAACACTGAACGCAGCTGATTCCGATCCCAATTACCGCCACTCCTCTTTTGTCTTTTCTTTGTCCCAATATCTGTATTGCCTCTGCTTTTCCAGAAAACCTTAATGAATACCCAGTGCCTTTACCACACCTTCTATTTTTTTTTTGCTGCTCTCATAATGCGTTGTTATGAAGTGCCGCTAAATAAGGCCTATTCTCCTCCTCAATTTTTCTTGTTCGCACGGTTTTCCCAAGCCCTATTGAGGGCAACGTTATCCATTAATCAAGCGAGTGGATAGCCAGCCGTCCGGAGAGCTAACATTGTCCTTACCTATTATTCTCGTACGAATTCTCGTCGCTGTTGCACCCGTAGCAGCGTAAATACGCGTGTGAATACGCACACACAGACGCGTATTAGCCCCGCACTTACGAATATCGTGACGCCCCGTCGAGTCGTCCACGTGCTCTGCTTCGGGCTCCCTATTATACCGCTTCTGCAAGCGGCGGTTGGGGGCGGCCGCGGATAAATCTGCGTCCGGGCTAAGCGGCCGATCGTTCCGCTCTGAAGAAGTTGCTTTAGGGCAGCAGCAGCAGAAGCAAGCAGCAGCACTTCGGCGGTTCCTTGTGGTCGCCGGAGCTGTCCGCAGGATCGACCTCCTTGTCGAAGGGAGGTTCCTACCCCCCCTCCCCTCCCACACACTTCTCTTTCGCCTCCCCCCCCCCCCCCCCTCGCACTCGCTTCTATTAAGAGCAGCTTTGTTTATTGGCCAGGGGCTCGCAGATATACGGTCCGCGGCTTGACAGGCCCGCGTCAGCTGCCTTCAATGGTCGCCCTAACGAACTCCTTCGGCACAGCCGACGCCATAGTAGCGGTTTGCCGCGCCGCCAATCTCGCGCGGGACCCGAGGAGAGGCTTCGGTTGAAAGGGTTGGGGAGGGGGAGGGAGAAAGAGAGAAAGAAAGTAGGGAGGAGAGGGCGATGAGGCGCGCGTTTCGTTAAGTCGAGCTATTGTTGCTGCCCGAGCCTAGAAAATTGAGGTTTCCCGAGCGCGTGCGCGGGTGCGCGCGTTTATGTATTGCTTTGCGGGCTAAGAAACGATGTCGTCGAGCGAGTCGCGACGTGCATTATGCGCGACGCGATGCATTCGAGGCCGTGTCGTAATGAATTTGACAATGTGTCGTTACTCGCGCATCGCGTCGCGCGTGCAAATGCCAACAAGAAAGAGGCGCCGCTGAAGGACAGTGGAGAAATGGGGGAAGGGGTGGCTACTGCGGCTGCTTTCTGGTTTAGTTTTTATTTTAAACGCGGCGTAAACCCGTCTGTTCCGGCGGTTTAGGCAGTCTGTGATGGCGCATTTCTGCGATCTCATCGGCTCGTTTTAACAACGCGTACGAGCTGCATGTCTGTCTTCGAGCGCCAAGCGTAAAAGCTGTATATTAAAAAAATAATTTTCTGTTTTTGAGAGCGGCCAACGACTTCTTGTTTTAGGCTGTCATGAGAGCAGCTGTGGCGCTTCCAAAGTACAAAAGTGGAGACAACTATGCTCCGCCTAAGTAAAATTTTTACTAAGTGCACGTGATGAACTTCCTTTGTTTCGGGGCGCTAAAGAGAGACGTTTGAGTGGTCGTGATGTGTGGACGTTTCGTCGCCAAATTACGCTTTCTGAGTTCTTGGGAGCACTTTTGTATAAAGTATTGCTGGAAGCAGTGCCCCGCCTGTGTTGTCATCGTGACTTTCAGGGTTTAGGGCTCAGTTGAGAAGTGTGCTCACATGCGTTGAGCTCCGATGGGCAATCCGCATTCTGAAGGCATTTGGAGCTGCGACAGCATGAGCTGGAACGCATGTGTCTTCGACTCACCGAAACGCTCACAGAAATCGCTCACAGAAGGTTGTGACATGCATATCGCTGCGCCTTACTTATTATGTTGCATATAATCCTTCACTGGAAGCTGTGCATTGAGGCCTTCCGGACTCACAAGCGTTCCCGAACTTTTTATAAACGCACATCCTGGCGTCGCTGTATCCGCTGCTGAAACCCGTTGAACCCTTTCCGCTTTGTTCTCAGGACATGGGAATTGGCTCGAGTAGTTGGATGAGTTTCTCAGGTCGTCATCATCGCAACGTCAAGTGCTGCCAGCGGCGTCGGCGCCATTCATTTTTAGCCAACACAGATGCGTTCTCCTCTCCTCTCCAATCCTGTACTCTGTCTCTCAGTTTGATTACGCTAAAATGGAAGCTAACAGCTGGGGCCAGCAAATAAGGACTCCGACCATGAAAGCCCCCCCTCTCTCTGACCGGCTCGTGCCCCTGACATCGGCAATCATGTCGGATCTGCTAAGGCGCTGAACAATCACGAACTATGGCAACGCGTGAAGAGCTTCCTGATTTGCTCGAGCCTGTTGTAGCGTCCACTCCAGCGCTAAGAAGTCGCTTAACAAAGTACAGTTGTCGACGTTGCTCAGCTTCGGCTTTCATTCCTGCCACTCTTCTCCGCAAGTGCTCTTGGTCACGTGTCGTCTGCTCTAGGCATCACACCTATAGCCGGCTCGTAAATACTCGACTTACTCTCCAACGTCATCGTCGCCATACACTACTCGTCTCTTTCATTTTATGCGGCGCGGAGCAGATTAAGGCGACAAGCAGCCCGAGCCAAAGTTGTTTTTACGTTATGGCGACACATAAGTACTCTCTCTCTCTCGTCTGAAAAAAAAAAAACTAGCAAAGCTGCATTCAAATGCAAAAGATGATAAATAGGCCTCCTCTCTATACACACGAAACGTCGGTTCGACCTCTATTTGTTCGAGGCGTTTATGGATAAGCGGGCTCTCGTAAAGTGTGGTACGGTGGGACCCCGTTCTAACCGCCATAGCGACGACTCTGCAACGCCCACAGTTTCCGCGTAAACTGACTAGCCGAAACACGACGGAGCGGCGCCGGGTTGACCGATCCCCAGCAGCTGCAGGGCTGGACTTACTGCATCACGCAAGAGCCGTTGTGTCCGGACCCGTGTGAAAGGCCGTGTCAAACGGCTAGAGAGAGCACGAGCTCGTGACAAAAAGCTTGAACCTCGCGGGGGCCGAATGAACAACGAGCGGCTCGGGCCATTTACTTGCGTCAGGAAAATAATAACAATAAAAAAACTCAAAAAGAGCCGCTGCACCCCCCCCCCCCCCCCCTAATCTTTTCTATTACTAATACATCTTTTTCCGGCGTATAAGAACTGACTATAACTAAATGACGGTAGCAATTCAATGATAGTTTGCGCGGTGTCTTTGGCAAAGTTGAAGAGTTGCTGATGCAGGCTGTTCTTGTTGTTGTTGGCCTCGGACGGAGAGGGGGATTGGCCAGAGTGCATTGCACATTCAGACAGAAGTGATAAATTGACGCAATTAAGGAACGACGTGGGTGAAATGTTTTATTAAAGGAAATAATCTTGAAAATCATAACTAACAAAGGAATCGTCCTGACGCAATGATGTAATCATGAAGATGTTCGCACATGACTCAAGGAGTGCAGTTGCAGGAAACGTTGAAAGCGGCCTATTATCGAAAGCACACTGTTAGGAATAAATGACACTACAGGAGGTCCGCAAGGGGCAGACTGTGTTAAAAAATCAGCCATCACATTAGCATCAATGCCGCAATGTCCATATACCAAGTGAAAACGCACTTCTTTAACATGTGGTGGAGTGAAAAATCAGGGAACGGCTCAGAAGAGCGTACCTCAAGCATTCGAGCGCAGTCAGGACAGAAAGGCTATCAGCAAGTATAATGACCTCATTAACATAACAAGGAACCCTTTGCGAGGCCGGCCAACTGAAACGCTAGAAATTCGCCAACGAATGTAGGCGCATAATCAGGGGCCCGAAATGAATAACTCCAATCAAGAGGCTATTCTTGTAGAGTGAAGACATGCAGAACCTCTTTCTCTTTTTCTCCTTCGCACTTGAAGCCAAAGTCACGCATCGTATGTTACGAGCAGTTGAAGGTGCACAAAGTTCATTGTATTTGAAAATAGGGACCAGAAGGCTTAATGAGGGCAACGACAGGAAGTGTCCTGCAGTTCAATTCGTGCTCACCATTTCCGGGATGCTCTGGAGCTGTCCAGCGCGACTTCCGTTCTGTCTGCTTCTTGGATACACAGGACTGGTTTCAGAACGAATGAGACAGGGACGAGAATTTGTCCTTAGCTTCATTGTTTCGAAGGCGAGCTGGTTGGCAGCTCAGTTGCCACTTTCCAAAAGAGGTCCCCTGTGACGTCACTGGGGTCCTCCGTTCACCAATTCTGATAGGGATAGGGAAAGCTTGTGATAGTGACGATAGTTCGCGGTAGTGACAGTTGGTATAGCGATGATGATGATAGTCCTGATGATAGTAATGATGATGATAGCGATAGCAAAAAACGTCTTGGGTTCGAAACCCGCAGAAGGTCGTGAGTTCAAATTCAGCAAAAGTCGTAGGTTCGAATTTCACGAAGTTCGTGTTAAATGAAAAAGAAAGGGAGAAAGAGCGGAAAGGAAAATGCTCCCGCATTTCCGCTCTTTAGCAGGCTTAAGTGAAATCCTGTAATTTTTTCAGTCCTGATTATCGTGCATGAATTATTATCAGTGAATTTTCGCATGACTGACTTTTCGTGAACTTGTCGTTATTATCCTTCCTTGGATGACGCCACTGTGTGTAACAATTATCATTTTGGTCATGTTCGAGACGAGAAACATTTCTTGTATTGGGCCAGCTGACAATTAAGATTGAAGGGCGACTCCGGGTCTCTTTTTTAATAATTTGTGTTGGCAGTCACACCACATTCCTTGGAGTTCCCTCTCTAGTTTTTCAAAATACCCAGTAGAAGTATTTGGAAAGAGGAAAAAAGCAGGAAACAGAAACCGAAACTAGTTTTTGACCAAAGATGATGTCATGACAGACCGCCTATGACGTCATGGACACTGTCACAAGACCTACCATGTGCGCTTTGATTGGGTAAACTTGGCGAGTGTGACTGACAACTTAGGTCATTATTGATTTGACTCGACCAAAAGCAAGCTTTAAAATTTGTCCTTCAACAAACACAGAGCAAATATTGTGCCTTATAGCAAGTGTTAAAAATTATATAAATGAACGTGCAAACTGTGACGTCACACAAGCAAGGCTGCCTGTAGAAACTTTTACAATTAAGGCCACGAAATGGAAAATTGTAAAATTCATATGCGCTGCAACGAAACGCCGCCCTGCTGCGAAATTTGGAACAAAGGACCAGAAAACTGCGGTAAAATTCGAACTTGCAGTAAAATCCGAATAAACAGGAAAAACTCTACAGTTGCCCTTTAATGAAGTCGAGAACATGATGGAATCTCCTCTGACTGGGGCGATACACAGGAAAAAGCACTGACGCCAACCAGAGGATTTATCTTAGCTATGGAAATACAAAAGACTAGTTTTTAGCTATATCTCAAATAGTGCCACTGTCCCTATGATTGGGCTGTTATTTAAAAAATGCCCCTAGGCGTTAAAGTGACCTAAATAGCGTTGCGTGCACTTCAGGCGCTTTGTGATGAATTCGAATATTTTAGTCACCGTATGAAGCTAGGTCGGTGTGAATGTGGATTGTTGGAGACCATTTTCGCCAGACAACACTGCTGGATGCCAGTGCTCAATGTGCGCTTTACATGGCCTTATCTGCCATACCTTGATGAGTACAGCGTGCAGGTATGGGCGTAAAGAGATAGGTAGTAAAGTGTACTGATTAATCTTTGCCTTCCTACCTATAGTCCCCACGCCGCCTGCCGCGGAATCATTAGCACTGTGTCTGTGCACGTACTTTTTTTTTCTGCCCTTGTTCTTTTGCGCAACGTTTTCCATGTTCTAAATTGAACCAACACGCCCAAATATCTACTCTGGTAAAGATTGTCACGCTCCTGTGGGCCTTTTTATCTGATAAACCTGTTCTTTTGGACTGTTGCGAGCAGGTGCACAGGCCGCGCTGCCATTTTCACTGTGTTTGCGCCAGGGCGCTCAATAGTCCAGCGAACAGTATGGCGAAGCCCAGGAAACGCTTATTGAAAAAATCTGTGCGTCGGCCTTTATGTAGTCTGCTCATGCCTGGTGGTTATGTTTGGCCCATGCATCAAGCGATAGTCCTTTCTACCATTCATCTTTGCGCCACAAGGTAAACCAGGTAACAGTTGCGCAATAAAAAGAAATACTTCGTAATTTATGGCTACGCATACTAGCTCTGTCGGCTTTTTAATGCGTTGTACTTTTTATATCGGGCATGAAATGCTGTCCGGCTATGCCACGACCTGCGCGATAAGCGGGAGAAAGAAGACGACGATTAGTGCAGCACGGTTGATGGTTTCAAGGGCACTGCACCCCGGTCAAACCCCGACCGTGGGTATGTGCCGTTAAGCCTGATGACAACATCACCATCGCCACGACCACCACCACCACAATCGTCATCATCATCATCACAGCAGGAGCAAATACTATTACTAGACCGTCAAAACACCAGGGAAAGAAGTAGAAGAAGCTACAAGCCATAAGACCTGAGGCGAAGAAGAGGCCATGGGCAGGGACGAATTCGACTCGGATGAGTCCTTCTCGTCCTCTTCGTCAGCGAAGGCTAGTGTCAGCGACCAGGACAAGACTGGCTTGCAAGCAAGCTCTCCTTTCGCAGCATTACTGGCCGCTGTCCTTCTGGTCTGCCTGGTAGTTGCCCTTGTCAACTTGTCCAACGTGACTCGGGACAACGAGCGGGCTGCTGGCACCCCCAAGGGCAGGCCTTGCTACACTGCCGGCTGCCGACGTCTGGCGCACTTCCTACAATCCTATATCAACCGGTCCATCGACCCCTGTGACGACTTCTACGGGTACGTCTGTTCGAAGTCCGCATACACCAACACTTTCAAGAAGGTCAAGAATACGACAATGGATAGCTTAGTATCGCTGCTGCATACATCCACAGTGCCCGAGCAAGGACAGTCGGCAATGCAGAAGATGGTGGCACTGTTTCGCGCCTGCGTTTCACTCGCAAGGGAGAACAGGTCGGAAGGTGGGGACCTGCGCGAGTTCCTGGTATCCCTACGGTTGAACCCAACATCCCGCGGCCGAAGTGCAGGTGACCCCCGCGAGGACCCTCTCGACGTTATGCTGAAACTCTCAGTGGAATACGGCCTGCACCTCTTCTTGGAGTTCAGCACAACGGGAAACGCCACTCTGTCTCGCTACCATAAACTGGCCATAAGTGAGGATTATAAGGAGTGGTGCAAAAAGCGCGCAAATTTGACCGATACAAACAGCCTTACGGTCTACGTCACAGAGTACGTCAGTGTACTGGCTCCACCATGGAGTCACCAAGACGTCCTCAGCTTCAGCCACGAATTAATTTCACTAGAAAACGACGTGATTGTCTTCTTAGCACAAGCGGAACAGTCCTTGGAGCAAGCTGGCCAACCAAAATCGCTGGCCACGAAAATCCGCTCGCTCGGCAAATTCACAAGAAACGCGGTAAGCTCGGAGCGTTGGATATCAGCCATACAGCGATGGAGCGAAGAGAAATCTATGCCAGAAGACACAATACTAACGGAGCACCTGGCGCTGTGGCTCTCGTGGCACCTACTGGGGCAGGGCCGCTGGCCCACCACCCGGCGGCTCATGGTCTGGGGGCTACTGCGCAAGCTGGCACCGTACGCGAGCGCTCGACACTTACCTCGCGGAGGCCACGAGCTGGACAGCTACTGCGTGAAACGCGTTGCGCACTATGCCGAGCTGGCTATCATGGCCGTGCACCTGTACCGCACGGTGACCCCTTCAGTGCTGGGAGACGCCGAACGCATGGCCAAATCGCTTCGCACTGCCTTCGCCAACGAGCTGCAAGCTTCGGACTGGCTTCGCGGAGAGCCTCGGAAGACGGCATTGCGCAAAATAGCCGCAATGCGAATGATCATTGGGTTTCCTAAGGGCCTGTCACGGACGGAACAGTTGGACGAGTACTACGCCCAGCTGCCGGACCTCTCGAGCCGACAATTCCTGTGGTCGTGGCTGGAACTGATGCGCTTCCAGCAGCTAAAGAGGCGCTCCTCGTCGGTCGTCGAAGCGGACGCGTTGCGGGTGGGCAAGGTGAACGCCTACTATTCCTATGGGAACAGGGTCTGGATGTCAGCCGGCCTGATACAAGCGCCCATATACTTCAATCACGCGCCGGACGCGTACAACTTCGGCTCCCTGGGACAGGCCATAGGACACGAGATCATGCACGCGTACGACGTGGGCGGCCGCAACGTGGACGACGAGGGACGTCGCCGCGACTGGTGGAGCAACGAGACCAACTTCCGGTACCAGGAGAACGCGCTGTGCATCCGCCACAGCCACGAGCAGGTCCTCAAGCAGCGCACCTGGCTGCTCAGAGGCGAGCTGGACTCGGAGAACCTGGCCGACTTCGCGGGAGCTAGTGCCGCGATTCGGGCTTACAGCGCGCTGCCGCCCGGCAGGCGCCTCCTCACGGTGCCCGGCTTTCGGCCAGACCAGTTGTTTTTTGTGGCTCAGTGCGTCAAGTGGTGCGCTCCGCTGGATTCTTACCGCCCCGGCTCGTGGCACGGGCGTGCCCGGTCTCGCTGCATTGTGCCCCTTATGCACATGCGCCGATTTTCCAAGGCCTTCCGATGCGCCAAGGGCGCCTACATGAATCCGAAAAAGAAGTGTCGCTTCTGGTGACTCTTGGCGGCCGGTCTCCCTATAGCTGCTGTCGATAGAATGCGTTTGTACTCTTCGGACCATATCGTTCGTGATTCGTTGACGCCATCCAGCGGCGATATCTGCTTGAGACAAATTGGTTAAAGATAAATACTGCGCGATATTAGGAGGAAAAAGCGCTAAATAAAGCGCAACACTTGATTGCACAATCATTCCCTGGGGTAATTATTGTGATCTTAAATTGTAGGCATGGGCGACGGTAAATGTTAATAGGAACTCTGTCTTCGCTTTCTTTGTGAGAAAGGAAAAGAAAGAAAAAGTGCGAGCTAACGTGTCGAAGCTGCATGTTGTTACGGTGTGAGGAAACCACCTCTTTCCCCCCCAGGCAGCACTGTGCATCCCTCGCATCGAATATCGACCGCAATGGCGAAACACAGTAGCATCCGCTTTACAGTGGAAGCAACAGCACATACCCTTTCGGTTGGGGATTGGCCAGAATTTGGTGCAGACCCAAGCAGAAAAATTCTCCATAGCTGCTTGAGGCACGTTCGCCGAAACCATGTCGTCGTGACAGTGCCTGGTCGTGGCCACGTGTGTAAGCTTGAGTCACACGTATACCCTACACGCCTACCCTCGCGCCAGTATCATTTCATCTCACAAACCTCTACCCAGGGTTTGGCACTAAACACTCGTGACTGGCATCAGCCTTTCGCGCCAACCCAGCTGTCGCTGAAATATGCTTTACTACAAGGGCAAACGTCCCATAAATTTTTACAGCGATAGCTGTAATGTAGTCGTGCCTGGGACTCGCGTCGGTGTAGTTTAACAGCAGTAGTAGTAGTGGTGTGCGTAACCAGTGCGTGGCTGCCATGGGAACCATCGGGAGGATGGTTGCTGGGGGAGGAGGAGGAGGACATGACGAGAGTGGAGGAAGGCGTAACCGGAGGGTACGTGGTTACCACGGGAACAATCTGAAGGGTGGTTACAGTGCAACGAGGACAGTATGGCGAGTGTGAGAAATGCTCAACCGGAGGATGATTTGTAAGGTAACCACCCTCACGGTGCTAACCGTTGATGAAAAGTATGGTGAGAGCGTAAGAGTGCGCAAGGGGGGGGGGGGGGGGGGGGCTGCACGGGAGCCACCGGGAGGGTGGTTACCGCGGAAGGAGAGTATGGTGAGAGCGAACGAATGAGCGAACGGAGGGTGGTTTCCACAGGAAGAACTTGGAGAATGGATGGAAGGGGGTGGAGACTAATACCTACACAGCTGTCTCTGAATCTGGCATTACTCAGTGGTAACCATCCTGGGAGTTTTTTTTTTTTTTTAGTGTCCTAGCACTAGATGCCACGCTACAGCAAGAAATGACGGATGATTAAGCTTCGCTAGGCCAAAAGCGACATTGGTGCTCTAGCGCCTGTTGCGCTTAGTTTATCGTGATTATTTCTTTGAATTCGATTGTTTAATTTGATACTGATGATTTCATTTAATTTGATTATTGTTAATAAATCTAGTGGGGAAACTTAATGTCCACCTCGGGGTTAGTTTGTTTTTTTCCTCATAAAAATCAATTAGGTGCACCGTACTGGCTTGAAGCTTTCGACCTGTAGTGGAGTACTTTTCGCGCCCTCTTCCGAATCGCCTTTATGAAGGCAATTCAGCAGGCAATGGGAAGGCCTGAAGTGAATGAAAAGTGAATGAAAGCGGAATAACAGGCTCTAATAAACAAAGTCGTACGTAATTAGCAGTAAGTCTGAAAACAGGCTTAAATAAACGGCGCAGGCTGGCAAAGCAAGTCATAACAGCGTCCATCTTTCTTTTATTTTGCGCGGTGAGGCCTGTATTATGCGTGCCATTGTGGGGGAGCGTTTCACACTTGTCTCAAACAGGGAAACCTGGTTGCTTGCTACAGATTACAGAATACCACTCGTACTGTGCCGAGTGGTATTCGTAAGTTGAGATATTTTCACTGCCATAAGAATCGATTTTCTTGTTAGCTGGCGTGCTGGGCACGACTGCTTGTCCTTATTGCGTGTGCTTAAAATTCCTGCGATCTGATTTTCAGAGAAGGCCCTGTATTCCCTGCTGGGAATGACAGCTTCGTTTAGCGCGTAAAACATTAGAAAATTTTTCATTGTAGTTTTAAAGTATTTTTCGTGGTGTTCGTTAAAATGAAGGCGTTTATCAACGTGCTCACTCTGACAGGTTTAACGGAGGTGTCTCGTTTCCAACTGTTGGCTAAATCAGCGCTCAAAGATTGGTTGTCAGGTTACGTTCTCTCAGAATATCTGTCATTTATATGTTATCTTTTTTTGGCCATAAAAACAGTTGCTCCTGAGGGGAAAGTGTTGTTTACAAATATGTTCACAGGTGTTCATAGCATTGGAATTATTGGGCTTTCATTTAGTTTTTCGGCGGTTTCAAATCCAGAAACGGCGTTTTAGTGGGGTGCATGCCTTGCAAACGATTATTCTTTCTGCTGCCTAAATAATATCACCTTTTATAGAAAGAGAAACTCTTTCATGCGCAATCATATACATATATACACAGTCATATACATCATCCGTGAAGTGTGTGCCTGCAGTAGCATATACTCGACAATGAAAGAAAGGACAGTCCTTATTTCCGCACTTCGGTAAAAGCTGGCTCTATGCGGCAATGTTTGTTTGTTTTTAGTTTCGTCCATGTGCAAAGCACCTGACACTCCGCAACGTAGTTTTCAGATGAAGAGGATCAACGGCCGGGGAATCGTTGCTGGCAATTTCATGTTCGTGCTCTATTTCTACTGTTTGTACAATGCCTTGACAGGCTACGTATAGGATTACGTATAGGGATGCATTCTATATCCGAGCATGCGTAATTTAGTTTTCTTGCTTGTAAGCTGCGCCCCTTTCAGCACTTCATTGCACCATGAGCGCATTCGTTAAGACGAGCACCTTCCGACGCTTTGTGTGGATATTGCCCCGAACTGTGTACAGTTGCATTTTTTATTATAGTAGTCGCGTTCGCCGTGCGGTAACTCGGCATGCTAGTCTATTAACGACACATACGACATTAGGAAGAAAATTAACACAGGAAACAGATCGGTACTTCAAACGTAAAATTGAGTAGCACAGTTATCGTGTGGTCAGCGGTCCTGGGATCGTATGTATGGCGCTAGTTTATGTTTAATATGTGACTGACCAACTATCCTAGCACCAAATTCAATCATTTTGAACTTGGTGCTTGGCGCTTTGAACAAGCTGTCATAGATAGCCTTTTCGTGCTTGCCCAATGCATAGAAATAGCTAGGGCGGAAAACAGACCTCGTTGGTCTTCCTGGACATAAGTAGTGGAAGACTAACTAGGACAACGGTACGTGTTGCTCAAGTTTTGCTGTAGTTCACTAGAACCTGCTGCGCAACAAGAAAAAAACATGCAAAATCTACAGGAGCGAGCCGAAGATACTGGCGGGCTGCAGACGAAAGTGTTCTTTACTTTATTTAAAACTTTCCGCCACAGGATGAATGAATGAATGAATGAATAAATGAATGAATGAATGAATGAATGAATGAATGGAAAGTCTTAAATTAATTTTCAGCGTTTTGTCACTTTACAGTGCCCTATGCGATAAACAGACTGCGCCACCGGTGAAATTCAACAGGACGAAACCAGAAAATATATGTTCCAGAGACAAGTGGAACAAATAAATATGTTGTGTGAGAAAATGCCCTCGCTGAGAGCCTCTCGTGTCTTCTCGTGCGTCCCGAGCCTCACTCGCTGAGGAACAGCGTCAGCGGTCTGTCTCTTTGTCCGCACTTTAGTCGATCTCTCCGCGCATCGCCTCTTGCGCGTTTTCCCTTTTTTCTCTCTTTGGGGAAGAAGAGAAGGCACAGGGAAGCAAGCACTTGTCAACACCGCTCCTCAATCATAGTGATGACGCCGGAAGTCGGTGCTGAGTTGCTGGAGGGGTTCTGTTGCTCTTAGACTGCCGCGCCATGCCACGCACAGCCGAGATTGGCCCCGCCTTAGCGAGCAGCTCCTGACTCAGCATCACTCGGCGGGCTGCAGCGTGGAACAATTTTTACAAAGCTGACGTAAATTTGCTTTATATATGTTGCGCGTTGCTGCTTTTTTGCAAACTTATACCCCTGTCACACGGACACTGTAAAGGTACTTTGAACTAATGCTCCATTACCCTAAGGACGAACGCGCGCTGCCACACGGACGCGCCAAAAAACACCTAGCTCAGGGAGCTTCGAAACAAGGCAGCTCGAGTTCGTCCTTTGAGGCTTCAAGGGAGTACTCTCTCTCCTAGCGAGTTAACACCATAAATAAATTGAGAAAAGAAACGTTCAATTTTCATTTTATAAATTCACTTCATAAGATTAGTGGTGTTTTAAAATATAAGATCATTTGTTTTGTGGCAGTCTCACCACGCCATACTCTCGTTCCAGATATACGAGCGTCACGGTAGCCACGGTAAATATGCCGCCATGTCGGTCATGTTGTTTGTTGCTTTAACATAATACGGTTATAAAACTAATTTACCAAAAAAAATGTGACATTTCTGTATTTACATGTGCAGTGAGGTTTGCAATTTTAATAACGCTTTTCGCCGATGAGGGCGCTAAAAACTTCTTGCGAAGGTCGTTCCGCGACCGTGCATAGCACGGACGAACTCCCTTGAAGTAGTGCTCCTTTGGGAGCATAAAGGAGCATTAGTTCAAAGTGCCTTCAGAGTGCCCGTGTGACAGGGGTATTACTCTGCCTTCAGCCTCCAGCAGAATGGAGCTTTTAGTGCGGTAACGTTAAGGGTCCCGCATAGCGGTAACCCTGGCGTCCACGGCGTACCGAGAAAAGCAGGTGGCCCACCTGACACATAGGTCACGTGACCTTGTGACGTCACCCCAACCTACACACCGTGGCAGGTGGCAGTTCAATCAAACTGGTCGCAACAGGTTTCCCAGGAAGAGCAACCTGGGTCTCGCAAGCCCCACCTGTGGCTGTGTTTGAAACAGTCACCTGCAGGGGCAGTGGTGCATCGCTTAAACGCTACACCACTGCGCCATGGGGCAAATTACTTGTGCTGCTTGGGTCCCTTCAGCGCCTTGGCGTTGTCTTTGCGTATCTCTTCGCAAACATGGACACTTTCTTTCACCACAACATAACCCTTATGCGACATCATTACAGGTCCTTCCCGCCAAGTACTCCTCTGTCACCTAGGTTTTGCCTCTATGCCCATTCTATGTTAAATTGGTCACTTTCTACTTTATATTCATAGATCCCGAGGATTCCGTATACCACTCCTGCAGGAGTGGTATACGGAATCCTCGGGATCTATGAATATAAAGTAGAAAGTGACCAATTTAACATAGAATGGGCATAGAGGCAAAACCTAGGTGACAGAGGAGTACTTGGCGGGAAGGACCTGTAATGATGTCGCATAAGGGTTATGTTGTGGTGAAAGAAAGTGTCCATGTTTGCGAAGAGATACGCAAAGACAACGCCAAGGCGCTGAAGGGACCCAAGCAGCACAAGTAATTTGCCCAATATTCGAAAAGGATGGTTTCACATCAGTCCTTTGCAGAACCAGCCTTTGCCAGTGCATTTCCAATATTTGGCCGATTATCTGTGCTGATTGGGGACCCATCATCGCTATCGCGTCATACACTTAAGGCGGAGCTTAAGTGTCTGCTCAAGTTTTTTAATGAGAAAGCGTTATATGTCCCATTAGCACAAAGGCCGGCATCCAGCGCCGCCCAGTGGCAGAAAATTCTTCAGTGAGGTCACCATGCTATGGCATGACGTCAGCACTAGACCATAAGATAGGGCCGTCCACACCAAAGAAGGAAAAGAAAAGAAATATTTCCGAAGGTGCAGGGAATCGAATCAAGGACCTTCAGACTGCGAAGAGAACACGCAAAGGTTAAGCCACAAAGCCGAGTTACTTGGCGAATGAAGGTGAATCTAGTCTATGCGCTTCCTTATGACTGTATGCTAAGGAGCAGTTGC
This sequence comes from Amblyomma americanum, assembly GCF_052857255.1. NCBI lineage: Eukaryota > Metazoa > Arthropoda > Arachnida > Ixodida > Ixodidae > Amblyomma > Amblyomma americanum. Next base: position 208,585,593 of record NC_135500.1, read on the forward strand.
GTCTGGTTTGGTTTTTAGCGTTTAACGTCCCAAAGTGACACAGGCTATGAAGGACGCCGTTGTGGGAGGCTCCGGATAATTTCGACCATCTGAGGTTGTTTAACGTGCGCTGACATTGCCCAGTACATGGGCCTCTTGCAATTCGCCTCCACCGAAATCCGACCGCCGTGGCCGGGTCCAGTAGGTGGGTCATTAGAAAGCAAGAATTCAATTCAATTAAGTTCTTTATTTTTCCGGGAATAATAGATCCTGGAAAGGGTCAAGAGCTAAAAGCTTTAATGAACCTCGCAGCCGAGCTCACGATGGGACAACGCTTTCGCATTCAAAGCCCGTAAGCAGCCTTAGGTGCTCTCCGCAATTTTATTTATTTATTTATAACTCGCGACAGCCTGAAATCTGTGACTGGACTTCTTGTGCGCTCCTTTTCGAAGACTTGACAGAGCTGAGTATTGCGTGGATAGGAAACAGTAATTGTGGCTTCGTTGCCACTCGCCTCACCGTCGTGAGCCTTGCTCACCATTGTGATAAAGCTCCTCCGATCATTAAGTATTCATGAGCTCTTGGAACTCTACAAATTCATAGCCTAAAGCTAGCTACAAGATCGAGATTGAGAGAAAGAGAGGAAGGAAAGAAGGGGAGGTTAACCATCGGGCGAAGAGGACGCCGAAACGCCTCCTCTCTGGCTTGTTGCAAACCGGTTTCGCAGACGCTTCCAGAGCTCTAGCTTCAAGTGCACACAACAGCCCAGAGAGCAATGTGGCGCCGCCCAGGGAGTCGTCAATGGAAAGATTGCTAGCTTGTTTTGTTACTACCAGTTCGCTATCTTGCACAGGGGAAGAGGGAAGGAAGGATATAAAGGGGAAGGAGAAAAGAGAGCGGAGTTAAAAATGACGAGTATCAAAACTGCAAAACTTGGGATTTGGTAAAGCGCCAGAAGTTCGAGCAGCAAACCGCGTTGCCCCATACTTGACAAACACTGCACAGAGAATCTTAAAGAACGGTCAGGGAATTTCTAAGAAAATTTTCAGTTGGAATTAATTACCTAAGTTTCCATCATATTTGCAAGTGCTGAATGCCTGTTTCAAAGTGATAGCATAATCTCTTAACTATATATTAATTGGTAAAACCGCTCTATAATCAAGCTATCAGCTTCTGAACAGAAACAATATAGCGTCCTATGATCATGAGCTGAACTTCCGACCCTTGGAAATGAAGTTACCGCGCTAACTGCTAAAGAGGAGGTTGCAACGAAGCGCACGGCACAGCACTGAATCGTTATATTTTGGCGCAAGAGGAATAACTCCCCCCCCCCCCCCCCCCCCCCCCCAAAAAGAAAAAAAATGCGTACAATAAAGCACGTGTAGGTCGACTTGACGGGCAGTAGCTCTGTGAGCTTTGGGTGAGCGCAAACGCAAGTGTTCGGTTAATTGGTCAGGCGGTGCTGCGCGCGGCACAGGGCAGCACCTACCTAATGAATCCCCCTAACGATCCTCTCCACCCGCACTCCTTGTTAGTCTCTTCCATCGCTCGCAGACGTCGACACGTGGCGGTATGTAGACACGCAGCCGCGTTTAATGAAGAGCAACGCTCCAATGTCCTCCCTTCCTTACTTACGAACGCTAAGAAAACTTCTGACCAGTGCTTCTTGAAGTTGAAGGCTTCAAACAGATATTCCGTGCACAAGGTTACGAAGATGCGAAGCTGCATCTAATCAGAGAACTTTCCTTTCGTAGACAGAAACTTCCAGAGGCGCTGCTTTATGGCCAATTTTTAGTTAAGTCGGATTTAGTGGGAACTGAGTGATTAAATGTGCAGCTTAGCGATGTGCAGATTTCTCGGGCAGTAACGTTTTACACTGTAACCGAAAATCCCTCAATTCGACAAAAAAAATCCATATTTCAGTCCTCCTTTACCTGCAGCTCCTTGGAAACTCCGGCAATCTGGGAAAAGTGAGAAAATTTCGGTTCTTAATATTTCCTGAAACTCCGTAAAAGTGCCCTTTTAAACAAATTTACCTCTTCAAGTTTTCTAAAAAAGAACTTCCCCAAATGGGACATCACAGTTATCGATTGTGAGATTGAAACATTCGCATAACTTTTAATCTTGAATATTTTTATGGAACCACCCACCGCGGTGAGGCAGTCAATGGCTTGGGCGTTGTTCCCAAGGTCACGGTGGATCGAATCCCCGCAGCGGTGGACGCAATTGTATGGAGGCAAAATACAATGACGCCCATGTGCTGTCAATGCCAGCGTACGTTAAATAAATCCAGTTGGTAAAAATTAAGTCGCAGCCTTCCACTACCACGTCTCTTATAAGCCATGTGTCGCTTCGGTACCTTAAACCATACAATTTAAGATCTCTTTTTTTGTTGCCAAAATGCTGATGTCATTGACGATCTATGAATGGCCAAAACACATTGCAGGCACATATTGAATGGCTGGTGACATTGAACGACCTGCATCTTACATATCCTAGCGCATCGGTAATTTACTTGAAGGTCCGAGCCCACGTGCCCAAGCTACTGCTTTTATCAACATCTTATTTTCCTAGCTGCAACTGGCTAGAACTTCCTTCCCTGTCATATCACTGCCGTAGCTTGCTCACCGAACTTTGTAGCTGCTCTGGCATCTTGCAAACTCCGCCCCTTATGTAACACCCCGAACGAAGACTCTGACGAAATTCCAAGCGAATGAGCTCTTGTAAGGCGGACTTGTCATGCGTATCCTTTTCTTAAGTGCCGAGTTTTTCTCTGATTTTTCTCTGAATTAGAGTTTTTGTCTATAAACTCTCATCGAGTTTTTCTCTACTAATTTCTCACATTGATCTAGGCCACACTAAGAACATTCACATACACTTTTTTTGAATTTCAGTGACTATTGACTTCTTTCACATACGGTACCATACCATACCATACCATACCATACCATACCATACCATACCATACCATACCATACCATACCATGTCATACCATACCATACCATACCATACCGGCCGGGAAAGCAAATTTCTTAGGTGTTATCACTACATGCCACAAATTCACAATATCTCCTTCGCTCTCTATTTAGCCGCAATTTCAGCAACAACTTGCACTGATCTCGAGTGGGATAGCGGGGATACGGAGAGTGAATGCAGAGAGCCAGAAAAGCGGAGTGGGAGAGCTCGCTTGATTGAATTGGGAGTTGACTCAGCGTGTGAAGACACTTATTGCAACATAAACAAATTTAACAGAAATTGGGGTCCTTAGCCAGGTTAAAGCTCGCAGCCCTCCTAACTTATGAACGGTTGTTTCTTCCGCATACAATAAATTGGTCTGTTTTACAGTAGCGTGGCGACAAAGAAACGGGTGTATCGAAGAAGTCACGAGAAAGACACGTTGATTCTCCGGTGCACGCGAATGGCTGCTTTCTTCTTGCGTTTGTTTTTGAGTTAATGAAGAGTTTTTGTTCGAATACAAGCAGACGTTATCGACTTAGCATACGGAAGCTGTGCATGGTTTACGGGCTCCAGAAATAAAGGTACGGGACATTTTTATGAGTAATTAGCACGTATTTTATTATATAGTTGCTTGAAGAGCGTACAGATTTTTCGATTATTTCTGACGTGATTTTAACTGTGGTACTCACTGACGTTTCTGTTATTTAGTTTCCCTCTAGAGTTTCTACAAACAGGAAGCGCTGTGCGGATGGCCGCTGAAATAAATGAGAATGCTTTAAATAGCAGCAAAAGGAAATTGCGGGAATGGCCATCGGAAATGTCCTTTTTTTCGTTTCAATCTTTGTTTTGATCTCAGCAAAAATGCGCCTACCTTGATTGGAATTCTTTCTCTTTTCTTCGTATAAACAAAGGAAGAAATGAAAAGGGGCATTTACAGAAGCTTTCGATACTTTGAATTTTGAGTAAATTTGCTTTTTTTTGGTCACGCACAGCTAAAACAAGAATAACGGGACAGAGTATCGCGAGGACAGCGAATTCTTCGCAAACGGCCAGGTCCCTGTTGAAGAAAAGAAAAAAAAAAGAATTTGCCCGCCGACTCTGTTCCCGTTCAGAAATGGAATCGTTTCTCGCCTGACGTACTTCCGCTGATTGCGCTATCAATCTACCTCAGCGCCGCACCGCGGAGAGAGGCCAGGCTTCTTTTCGTTGTTTCCCCGCAGGGTTTATTACGGGCTGGTACGCAAGACGGAGAAATGCACCGAGAACAAATTACGAGCGACTCCTTTCTCGCCCACGCGGCATCTTTCTGGGGAAATTTTAATAGCCACTATTTCACTGACGGCTGCGCTCTTTGACAGTCACTACGCATTGCTCTCTTTTCGGCGCCCGGAAGCGATTATTTAAATATTTTCGACACGCCCACAGCTTCTCTTCGATCGGAAATAAATGACACGGCGGTACTCACAGCAGGCATCAAAACCTTTCGGAACGAGTGAGTAAAGGGAAAAAACTAAATATTCTCTCAGGTTTAACGCGCTCCCTAAAAAATTACAAGCGCTCTTCGGCCTTCTCATACGAAGCATATAGGCAGAACGTCTAGATTCTAGACCATGTATAGTTAGTTGCCTCGAGGGACTGGACTTTTTGCACGATTTGCAGTTTTCGAAACCTTTTGACGCCACGAGGAACCTTTTACAATAGATTGTCATGCAAAATAACCAGAGCTCTGTTTGTGGTTTTAACCGATAAGGTGGCAGATGTGAAGATATTTCGTGTAGCCGCTACGATGCGGAGAAGCTTAAAGGGCTGCAAGCATCCGCAAGGGCACTGTGGTCATGGTGCTCGGCTGCTGATCAACCCGAAAGACGCGGGTTCAATCCTAGCCGCGGTGGTCTCATTTCGATGGAGGCGAAATGCTAGAGTCCCGTTAAAGAGCCGCGGGTTGCCGAAATTATCCGGAGCCCTCCACTACAGCGTCCCTCGTAGTCTGAGTCGCTTGGGGACGTTAAACCCCATAAACTATAAACCGAACATTTAGGACTGCAAAACAACATTCATACTTAGACGAGAAAGAAAATATTAAGGAAAGAGCGGTTCTCAGTTTTTACGTCTGTAATTAGTGGCGTGTGAATATTCAAAATTTTAGAACGGAGAAACGAATATCCTTCTATTCGATTCGATCAACGAATCAAATAGTGCATGTTCAAAATTATTTGAAGTGAATCGATTACGACCTTAAATTTTCGAATAGCTTTCGAATAATGGACACGAAGTTCAAATAGCGCACGCTGTAGTTTTCTCGAACGACTGTTTCAAAAACGACGCGCAGCATATGCTTGCGCGATCGATCTGTGCGTGAAGGAGTGTGCCAGCGCCGCAACGCCTTATTTGTGTGGCGGCATTCTTGATGCTCATACATACGGCCTCCAAGACTGGGCGACGCTGCAGGGTTCAGCAAGCCCTATTTTCATGTTCGATATGGGAGGCCATAGATCTTAACTGCCTTCTCTCTTATTACCTGAGATAGGGCACTAGCTTGTTAGACGTCGTAGTCAGTCGTAAAAGGCAGTAGCAAGGTTCCAAATAGCCTAGGAAGGGAGGGGTATTGAATAACCCCTAAGTGACTCGCATTATTCATCGAAGCTGTGTGGGTCAAGCAGCTGCCTTCCGTGTGAGTTGTCTACGAAGCCCTGCTTGTATGTGTCGAAGGGACAAAAGTGGGGTGCTAATGCAGGCCACAGCGGTTATCTTCGGCTTGTCCCATACGAGGTACAATAAAGCTAATGCGTGATCTTTTTGCATACAGTGATTAATCCTATCGGCAGACTGAAACTGAGTTGCTTAGCGTATGGGTCCTGAGAAGTTGAGAAGAATGCAGAGTCCACACTCGCATCTGCAAGTGACGAGGCGGAGATGGTGTGAACTATACATGAAACCATTTAGCCTTTTGCAATAGACCGATTTTTTTTTGTTAAATCGCTGCTCCTGGTCTTAACGCCATTGTCAATAAAGATTGTAGTCCCAGCTTAGCTAAGATAACTTTAGAGGAGCGCACGACGCCTGTGGCGGGACATAAAAAGGGAACGGAGCAACTGCAATTTCGGTTTAGAAAATGATTAACACACCAGATTTGGGAAGCTGGGTGTGAGGAATTCTGCCAATTGATATAAATAAGCGTACGACGGACAGCGCAGCAACGCTGAGTTTTAAACTAACCGATATATTTTGACTATAATCGAGGTAGCAGTTACTTTTGAACAGTCAGTCGAGCGCAGGTATTTCGTTACTGAGGAAAGTTCTAGAGCTTTCTCAAATCTTCGCGGTTTCACATGCGTCCTGTTGTGGGATCGAACTCAGTAACTTCGCCTGTCCGTTGCAGTTGGCCTTTCAACGAACCTAACCAAGAATTTTTTGCTTTTTATAGCGTCAACAGGTCGAATAATCTCGCTGCGTGACATCAAAAACTACATGGCGTGCTTCAACTCTGGCATAGCTGTGAGCCCTTTAACGAACAATGTTTCACTAAAAACTTCTAGTGTGTTTAAGCAGCATCATAACGTTGTGGCGACAGAGAGAGAGAGAGAAAGTAATTTAATGAAAAGGGAGGTATAGAGGTCGGCCTGGGGTAAGGTGACAATTTAGTTCAATATATAATTCAGCTGAATGTGCTGCTGCTTAAAAAGGTGACAGGGCAGCGACGCAGGCGCTGCCTGTGAGATTTACGCCAGCGGTACGCTTCCTTCACAGTGGCTTATGACAGTGACAAGCAGACGCACTCCGTCGCCTCAGGATGTTACCTAACATTCCATGTCAACAAGTTGTGAAACGGAATTCTAATACGTACACCGCAGCTAAGGATCAGTGGTATGAGCATTCACATCGGATGCGGGAGATGCAGGGATCATTAGTATTGCCGGACACATTCTAAGCAGAAAGGAGTAAAGAGGCCAGCTTACTTCTTTTTAACTTCTATATAGGCGTATTGGTCTGTATAGTGTACCCGGTGGTTTTCGAATGGGTGCAAGCTTTCCTCTGAACAGGGATCCTAGTTGTATGAGGTGAAATATTAGGAAAAATTTCGTTTTTGACCTTACCTTGAGAACGGACCAAACACGTTGGCCATGGCATTGTTTGGCCAAGCTAACCTTGTGGCCAATTTAAATATAAAAGATCAATATAAAAACTTTGGATTAAGATTAAATACGTCGTGCTCTCGAGTATAATTTAATTGCACCCTTCCCAATATGATAAAAACTGTTCCGAAAAAGTTTTGGCAAGTAGTTAACCCAAAAGCAGATCACACTGCTCCCTTACTACTTTCCGAAAACGGAGCAGTGCTCAACACAAAAGATAGCACTGAGCTATTTAACAAATGCTTCTCTGCAGTTTTCACTAACGAACTGCCACTTGATAACACTCACATACTTGAACAACCATCTATTCGATTCCCTTTTTCATCCATCATAATAACGGAACATGGTGTTTCTCGTGCCATTGACAGGCTTCCTCATAAAACCAGCCCAGGTCCTGACGGTATAAGTGCTAAACTTCTAAAATTAACCTCGCACTACTCTTCAGTTTTGTTATCTCTAATATTTCAGCAATCACTCGATACAGGGTGCCTACCGGAAGATTGGAAATCAGCATTAGTGATACCGGTATTTAAATCTGGTAATACAACAGACCCTAATAATTACAGACCTATATCACTGACATCTATCTGCTGCAAATTACTGGAACACATCCTATACTCTCACATTATAGCCTATCTTAACGATAATAACCTGCTCCTCAATAACCAACATGGCTTTCGCCAAAATCGCTCATGTCAGACGCAACTTTATGAACTTGTAACCGATATTCACATTTCTTTGCATAGATTGATTAGTACAGACGCCATTTTTATTGACTTTTCTAAAGCTTTCGACCGAGTACCTCATAATCGACTAAAACTGAAAGTTAGAAACCTACAGCTTAACTACAACACGACGCGATGGATTGAGGAGTTCCTAACGAACCGATTTCAAGTAATCAGTCTCAACAACTGCTTTTCCAACCGCACTCACGTCACTTCGGGAGTTCCTCAAGGATCCGTCCTTGGGCCACTGCTATTTTTAATATACATAAATGACATCGCAACTAATATTACCTCACAAATACGTCTCTTCGCAGATGACTGCGTCTTGTATAATGAAATAAGCTGCCCTGCCGACATCTCTGTGTTGCAGTCTGATTTATCAAAACTAACTGACTGGTGTGACACATGGCAGATGGAAATTAACATAGCCAAAACTAAACACGTAAAATTTGCTTCGATACCTCGACCTACCTCGGACCAATATGCAATACGCGGTATTACTGTTGACTCAGTATCTTCAATCAAGTACTTGGGTGTCCTGTTCACCTCCAATTTAAGCTGGAATGCTCACATTGAACACATCACCACAAAAGCATGCAAAAAACTTGGTTACCTGAAACGTCACTTACACCTTGCTAACACAGATACCAGACTTCGAGCATGCAGTTCTCTTATCAGGCCTTCTTTAGAATATGCGTCAATAATTTGGCACCCCCATCACTCTAATCTCACGAACCTACTCGAATCAGTTCAAAATAAAGCTGCGCGGTTCATCTTAACTTCATACTCGCGATATCAAAGTGTGTCCGCCTTAAAGAAATTACTTAATCTCCCTCCACTTGACATGCGCAGGAAATTATCACGGTTGACCTTCTTCCATAGCCTTTACCACAGCAACACTGCATTCGCTCGAGCCCATATTCTTCCCGCTCCCCACATTTCTACCCGCACAGACCATGTTCATAAAGTAAAACCTATATTTGCCAGGACTAATGCTTATCAAAATTCGCCTCTAGTTTTATCTGTTGCCGAATGGAACTCGCTACCTGCAAACATTGTCTCGCTTACGGAATCATCATCATTTCATGCAGCACTGCTAACCTTTTTAGAGGGTGTCAACCTGTCCGAAACCACATTTCCTTGATTATTTACTTAAACAGTGTTTTCAAGTGCTTGGCATTGTGTAAAATTCATTCCGCTTCATCTGATATGTATCTGTGTAGGCTGTTTATCTAAATGTTTATTTGATTGTATCCTTAAACTCGTGTTCCGATGGGTACTGATTGTTTGCTTCACATTTTAGGTTCTTATGTGTGTTTCACGCTACTAAACATTGTATAAACTTCGTTACTCTTTCCTTTCTTTCTTTCTTTCTTTCTTTCTTTGTTTGCTTCTGCTAGATGTTTTTTATGGTTCCTAATGCCTTCATATATTTACATTGTACAGATTTCACTCATGCTTGAACTTTTTCGTCCCCCCCCCCCCCCCTATGTAATGCCCTAATGGGCCCTTAGGGTACTCAAATAAATAAATAAATAAATAAAAAATAGCGTTTCAGGGTAATTTCTGGGCGGCAATCGACCATCTTAGCCAGCGTACGCGCCTCGTATGTACACATTTTGTTGCGGCTAAGCGAACAGGGACTGAGTGTTATGTGCGGCGTTGCAAACAAACACGGGGAACGCGCTCCAAGCGCCTCGTTCGGCAGCGAGACAAGAATCCACATCTGCTTCGCCTGTTAGAAGCAAGGGGCGCAACGCCGGCTCAGTGACGGGGTCTTCCAGGAGTCAAAGGCGAGGATTGTCGAACCTAATGAAGCCTTCGCTGCGCTATCGTTCGGGTTACCGCGTACGAGGAAAATGCCAGTTCCACACGAAACGCTCCCCAGTTGCATGCGCTCTCGTATGGCTTTGTTTTCGGGAGGCGTTCAAAGGAAACCGCTTCTGGCGAAAACGTCTCGTTATACCTTGTATGCACTCGTGAGACGCACCGTTTCTTTCCGAGGCAGGTTTCTTGTTAGCGAATAAATAGCACTAGAAAGGAAGGTTACGCGCCGCACTCGGGTATATTTGATTATTAGGAACTGCGTCTGTACGACCTAAGCAGTTGATACGTCTCCAGGCATGATTTAACGTTCACGCAAGCATAGCTACGACTGAGTACAAAAATAAACATGTGAAGCGTACAGAAACACAACTCGGTCACGTGTTAATAATAATAATAATTGGTCTTTTGGAGAAAGCAAATGGCGCAGTATCTGTCTCATATATCGTTGGACACTTGAACCGCGCCGTAAGGGAAGGAACAGCAAAAGTGGATTTATCGACAACCCGTCAAATGAAAATAGGGAAAAAGACTGCTAGGAAAGTGGAACCCACAGGCGTAAAGTATTTTGTGTTAGGACAACACTGTGATCATTTCGGTCCAACCTTTTCTTCCTGGTGAATATGTCGAAGTAGTTTCAGGTATGACGCTACTGTATGAATATCACATTAATCTGTGTTCCGGCAACCAGCAGTTCAAAAAGTACTTTAATGACCTCATTTAGGGAAGGAAACGTAACGACCTTGGTACTAAGGCCCGATTAGAAAAAGATGAGCAGAAATTTCTGAAAAAAAAGAGGTAAGATAACTGTCTCACTCTTAGTGCACAACTCAACTACACGATGGGAGAAGGGCTGAAGGAAGAGAAAAAAGTGGAAGAACCCACATAGACCACGCATTTACCAGCAGGCTGAGAACTGCAAGTGAAAAGAGAAAGGTTGGCTTACCGAAAGAAACGACTGCTTTGAAAGGAGTGATTTCAGGGCACTTAACGCATAACCGAAAGTGAATCTTTTATTCAGCATGCTCGTCGCGGCGTCAGCAGTTGCAGCTTTGTCCTCGATATCGCCTGAGCAGGTCCTCTTTTCTGTTTGGTATTATTCGATTGTATATGCCTAAGAACTAGAAATGAAAAGCAAGTTTGATGCTCGGTTTAATTTCCTTGTGAAAAATGTCGCATGTTAAAAGATACTTGAGTAGCTTCCAAAGAGTTTCTCAGTGTACTACGACGGGGGATAGTTTATCTTTAGCACCTCCGGCAGCGATACTCTCTCAAAATGAGAAAATAAAAGCTTTTTCGTGACCTGTGTTAGCTTGCGCTTCACCGAGTATTTGAAATTATTCGATACAAATTTTTCCCTTAGAAGTCGTGAAATACATGTCGGTTCGGTCTGTATAGGTGGACAGAATGTCAAGGTGGGCATTATTTACGTGATTGTAGAGCGCAATTCGAATACGACTAATTAAATACAGCTGGCGTAGAGGTAGACATTCCGCCTCGCGTGCAAGAGGACCGGGGTTCGAATCCCGGTGCCGCGAAATTCTCCACCGGATTAAAAGAAGAAAAAAAAACTTCGCGTGTCGATTGATTAGCACAACCAAGCCTTGGGTGCGGCCTGAGCTCGGTGACCAGAACCGACAACGCACTCCCTCAACAGAACAGGACTTGGCCACCCTGGTGTAGTACTTGGCCACAACCTTTTATGAACAAACCAATTAACCCTCGGCCCTCAGTCCCCAGCGGCTGCGGAGCAACTGACCAAGGTGGCGGACAGACCTCTGACGCAATGGAGGGTGCTTGGAATCTCTGGCTCCGGACAGGCGGCCATTGGAATCTGAATCTGGCAACGTTCAACGCTAGAACCTTATCTAGTAAGGCTAGCCTAGCAGCGCTGTTCGAAGAACTAGCGGACATTAAATGGGATATCATAGGCCACAGTGAAGTTAGGAGGACAGGTGAGGCGTGTACAGTACTAAAGGACGGCCACATACTGTGCTATCGCGGATTAGAGGATAGACGAGAACTAGGTGTGGGATTCCTCATTAATCAGGATATAGCTGGCAACATAGAGGAGCTCTATAGTACTAACGAGAGGGTAGCAGCTATTGTAATAAGGCTCAATAGGAGGTACCAGCTGAAAGTGGTGCAGGCCTACGCGCCTACATCCAGCCATGATGACCAGACCGTTGAAAGCTTCTATGAAGACGTGGGATCGGCAATGACCGAAGCAAAATCGCAGTACACTGTACTGATGGGCGACTTCAATGCGAAGGTGGGCAAGAAGCAGGCTGACGACCACGCGGTAGGTGACTATGGGATAGGCTCTAGAAATAGCAGGGGAGAGTTATTAGTCGAATTCGCGGATAGAAATAATTTACGGATCATGAATACCTTCTTCCGCAAACGAGAAAACAGGAAGTGGACCTGGAAGAGCCCCAATGGTGAGACTAAAAATAAAATCGACTTCATACTATGCGTTAAACCTGGCATTGTGCAGGATGTGGATTTGTAGACGTCACCGGAAAGGTGCTCTGTAGCGACCACAGAATGGTAAGGTTTCGAATTAGCTTAGACTTGAGGAGCGAACGGAAGAAGCTAGTGAAGAATAAGTCCATTAACGGGTTAGCGATAAGAGGGAAAATAGAGGAATTCAGTATATCGCAGTAGAACAAATATTCCGCCTCAGCTGGGGAAGACGATCTTAATGTCCATACAATGAACGATAATCTGACAGCCATCATTACGGAGTGCGCAGTAGAAGTAGGCGGTAGGACTGTTCGACAGGATACCGGAACTCTATCTCAGGTGACGAAAGATCTGATTAAGAAGCGCCAAAGCATGAGGGCGTCTAACCCTACCGACAGAATAGAACTAACAGAGCTATCAAAGTTAATAAATAAGCGCAAGGTAGCCGACATAAGGAAGTTTAATATGGAGAGAATCGAGCATGCTATAAAGAACGGAGGTAGCCTAAAAACAGTGAAGAGGAAACTAGGCATAGGTAAAAACCAGATGTATGCATTAAGAGACAAGCAGGGCAATGTCATTAGCAATATGGATAAGATAGTTAACGTAGCCGAAGAGTTCTACACAGACCTGTACAGTAGCCAATGTAATCAGAGCGCTAATGAGAAAGACAGCAGTGCACAGCAATGCGTCATCCCGCTAGTAACCAAAGATGAAGTAAAGAAAGCCTTAGAAGCAATGAAAAGGGGAAAAGCAGCTGGGGAGGATTAGGTAAGAGCAGATCTGTTGAAGGATGGAGGGGACATCGTGCTAGAAAAACTAGCCACCCTGTATACGCAATGCCTTATGACCTCTACTGTACCAGAAGCTTGGAAGAATGCAAACATTATCTTAATTCATAAGAAGGGAGACGCCAAGGACTTGAAAAATTACAGGCCGATCAGCTTACTATCCGTTGCCTACAAAGTATTTACTAAGGTAATCGCTAATAGAGTCAGGGCAACGTTAGACTTTAATCAACCAAATGATCAGGCAGGCTTTCGTAAAGGATATTCCAAAATAGATCATATTCACATTATCAATCAGGTGATAGAGAAATGCGCAGAATATAACCAACCTCTATATATAGCTTTCATTGATTACGAGAAAGCATTCGACTCAGTGGAAACCTCAGCAGTCATACAGGCATTGCGTAATCAGGGGGTAGAGACACGATCTCGCCAAGGAGACACGATCTCGCCAATGCTATTCACCGCATGTTTCACGGTATTCCGAGGCCTGAATTGGGAACAGTTGGGGATAAGAGTGAAGAGAGAATACCTAAATGATCTGCGATTCGCTGACGACATTGTCTTGCTGAGTCACTCACGAGATGAATTGCAAAGCATGATCAATAATTTAGGCAGGCAGGGCAAAACGGTGGGTCTAAAAATTAACATGCAGAAAACTAAAATAATGTTCAACAGTCTAGCAAGGGAACAGCAGGTCACAATTGGAAGCGGGGTGCTGGAAGTGGTAAAGACGTATACTTAGGGCAGGTAGTGACAGCTCATCCGTACCATGAGAGGGAAATAACTAGGAGGATAAGAATGGGGTGGAGCGGATATGCCAGGTTCTCTCAGATAGTGAATAGGAGTTTAAGAATATCCCTCAAGAGGAAAGTGTACAACAGCTTAATCTTACCGGTACTCACCTACGGGGCACAAACGTGGAGGCTAACGAAAAGAGTTCAGCTTAAGTTAAGGGCAACGCAGCGAGCCATGGAAAGAAAAATGATAGGTGTAACGTTAAGAGACCGGAAGCGGGCAAAGTGGGTGAGGGAACAAACGCGGGTTAATGACGTCCTAGTCGAAATCAAGAGAAAGAAATGGGCTTGGGCAGGGCATGTAATGCGAAGGCAAGATAGCCGCTGGTCCTTAAGGGTAACGGAGGGGATTCCAAGAGAAGGCAAGCGTAGCAAGGGCAGCAGAAGGTTAGGTGGGAGGATGCGATTAAGAAGTTCGCAGGCATAGGGTGGGCGCAGCTGACAAAGGACAGGGTTAATTAGAGAGACATGGGAGAGGCCTTTGCCCTGCAGTGGGTGCAGTCAGGCTGATGATGATGATGATGATGAAATATTCTTTATACATTTTTGTTTGTGGCAAAAGTTATGTTGAAAAATGGCGTCACTTCATATGGTGCCGCCAATGAAGCAACGTCAATATCACGCACGTCATAAAACACACGAACTGCATACGTATTTGCGGCATTACAAACTAATGCCCCGCAGCGGTGCTTGAAGCAACCGCCTCGTATGCGGGAGGTGCGGGGCTCGAACCCCAGTTTCGCCAGGTACTCACCAGTGATACAACATGTACAAGTTCTCCCCTGGCCTGATGCTCGGCCTCTCTGGGGTGAAATGCTTGGAACATTGCTTGATTGCTTGGAATTGCACTTTATAATGTAAATAATACCCGCCTTGCTGCACAATCCACGTATTTCGACTACACCAAAGTATCTTTCATGGTTTTTAAAAGAGAATCTTTATCGAATAATTTGAGACACCTAGTATATAGTGCATACATCCACTTACATGATCTTATCGGTATTCACGGGACATGATTGAAATTGCGCGAACATCTATTAGAGAGGGAAGAATTCAACAGTCGAAGTATCGCCCTCATTTCCCCGGCAGGCAAAGTGGCCAAATAAAACAATTGAGCAAAACTGTCGTTGTTTTTAGAGGTGCTAGCGCAGCCTCATCGTTCTGTCTGATTTTACCACCGGCCTCTTTACTACACGTCGAAATAATAGTTCAACAGTGGCAGACCAAAATACGTCTCCCATAATATGGAAATGACTTGGTTCCGCCACGCTAACGACCTCGACGGCTTAACGACGCGCTGCATGCTTAGGAAGATAAGCAAGGAGCGCGGGCTGCTGTGGGAACTAAATGAGCCTTGAAAACACTAAAGCGTGAGCCGCTCTTTGTCCAGTAGGCTCTGAGTTGAACGCCGTCGTCAGCAGTATCTGTATTTTTTTCTCGGGTGTTTGCACTACGTTGCCACTTTGCCTGATGTGACGCGCCCAATGTGACATGCAACAAGACAGCAGCTCCTGGTGGGCACAGTGCGCTTTGTGCTAAGTGGGAAGAAAGTGGCTGATGCACTTTCGGTAGCTCTCTCTCTTTTCATTTTGATTCTTTATTTGTTGACCCTGCCAGGCGCCCGCAGCGAAGCAGATGCGGTGGTTATGGGATATCTCACCTCAAGTATTGTTTGCTTTTTAGGTCATTAGTGAGGGTGAGCGTAACCGCATTGCGTACCAACATCGTACATGTAATGTGCATCTGAAAACAAACTAATGATCAGCGCGTCATTTTTGCAACAGCTTACTTATCCTGAATTACCCCGAAAATGGCGAACGCTTCAACTTCAATGCGTTTTGTCAAGCTATTGCGTCAGCATAGTTAATAGACGGAGGCGAAATGGAATGCCTATAGATAATCACAAAAAATTAATTTCACAAAATCGAAACGCTGATAACACAAAACTAGAGCGGACACGGAAGCGGTACATTGGAGGCAGCATTGAACAATTTGTTTTTCAATGCAGTTCGTCTCGTGCTGTTCCTGCCGGAGCTGTCAGCCACACAGTGTGGCACTATTGGCGCTTCTGCATCATCGACCGCCGCAATACGGCCAGTACCCCA
The DNA here is from genome assembly GCF_052857255.1 of Amblyomma americanum. Classification (NCBI taxonomy): domain Eukaryota; kingdom Metazoa; phylum Arthropoda; class Arachnida; order Ixodida; family Ixodidae; genus Amblyomma; species Amblyomma americanum. The sequence continues at coordinate 208,601,369 of NC_135500.1, forward strand.
CCACGGCTGCGCAGTGGGCCTAGCTGAATCGCCATCGAAGCACCTTGCCTGCCCGCATTTCCTGGATTCCGTAAATGAGCATCAAATTTCAATCAAGATTCCGGCCCGATCGAGAGCAACACCGCCTCCCAGCCAGTACTTAAGGAACCTTCACCCTCAGCAGTCCTTCAGCAGACACGAAAGCAGTACATGCGAGGCAGCGCCGAGCTATTTCTACTTTCATTTAAGGTGCGTAACAAGTTCTTTTATGCGCTTAAAAAAAAACAAGCAACCCCTGCTTGGTACTCCTCCCGTGTCTACAAGTGTTTTGCGAAACCTTATGCGAATGCTTTTCAATGGCTTCTTTGTTATCACTAACGGGTGACACCGAAAGCAATCCCGGACCCACCCTTCTGTAAGAAATTTTGCTTGAAATCGATGCATTGCCTGAGTATCTAAAAAAACAGCAAAAATCGTATTGTAATTACTAAAAGACTTACAAAAGTAGGTGCAGTGCGAGCAATGGACGCGGACACTCCTTCAGGGGTGGAAGTGTACTTGTCCTTTGCGCAGTTTTAAAATTCAAGGCGTTTACATGAACGACTATTGCACAACTCGAAATTTCAGGTCGCACTAGTAACGCATGTGAAAGCAATTCAAGCAGGAATAAAAATGTTGAATCCAAAATAAATTCTTATTAATCAGCAAAGGCTAGAAGCATTAAAAGATAAACCCGAAAATTGGAGGGGACACTTGAGCTCCGCCTTAATGGTGTGACGCGATAAACGGATTAATGACCATTTATTTTGAATTGGCCATTCTCTACTTCACATTCATGGATCCCTGGGAGTCTTCATGCCACTCGTGGCGCAGTTGTGCAGCGGTTGAGCGATGCGCCACTGCCCTGCGATGGCGGGTGCTGCCATCTGTTGGGGCTTGTGGGAACAAGGTTCCTCTTCCTGAGCAGCCTCTCGAAGCCAGTCATTAAGTGCCGCCTGCCATGGACTCACCCTCCGGTGGGCAGGGTGTGACGAGGCCGCAATGTCACGTGACCTGGGTGACCCACCAGCCTCCTAAGTTGCGTCGCTGGGTATTTTTCGTAGATTTTACGCTCACGGTAAACGACGCTGATGACACCATATTTCCTGCTAGAGGAGCCTCATTAGCGCTATCGCGTTAAATACCATGAAACACTTACTGAAGAACTCACCACCCGTAACAGAATATTACATCTCGCCTTGATGAATTTGATGACGCGTCGCGACAGAAAAACCTAGGGTTTTGTGGGACCTATACTTCTTTCGACTTTGAGGTACTATAAAATGTTATGTTATTCAGTCATCAAGGCGAGATTTTAATTCTGTGTTATGGGTGGCGAGTCGGTATTAAATCAGTGCGTACCTGATTGTATTTAGTCCGGTGCAGTGGAACGCCCTAACCGCTTATGCAGAAAAAAAAAAGCCACCCCGCAGTAGTGAAGTTCGCGCATTTGAAAACAAAAATAGTACTTGCGTCGCGCAAGAAACTCAAGCAACAGGACATCTCTACATCCAAAGATTAATCACTGTCAACGCGCCTCGCCCGCAAAAAGCTGATTAATTTCCCCATATGCCAACCCGAATCCTCCCCGTTCCAACTGCGCCACAAGAAATTAGCTCTAAATCACACATGCTACATGTACAACAGTGTCGGTGACACTGTCTACCACAATGAACGAAGTGCCGAACGTACTACTCCGATCAGCCCATTTCTAGAGACGCTAGAGGGGTAGTGGCCTGATTATACCGTTCTACCAGTTGGAAGCACTAGAAGCACCCGCCCTCAACGCTTCATGCTCTGCGGTACCGTCGATGACGTCTGCCTCCGAGTTTAAACACAAAATAAATGTTGTTTATTTAATCGGAAAGTTCGTTGATTCCTTAGCACCAGCTCTGTTTCTTTTCCCAAAGTTTACCCAACACACTTTATTGTTATAATAATAAGTTTAATTGATGGGTAAATTAATTCAGCGATAGACTACCTGACTCATTCATTCATTCATTCATTCATTCATTCATTCATTCACTCATTCATTCATTCATTCATTCATTCATTCATTCATTCATTCATTCATTCATTCATTATAGTTTCGTTCTCCGACGTTTCTCTTTCACTCACTCCGGATAGGTGGATGGACACTTCTTGGTTTCGACAACCATTACCCACAAAACGCCAGTTCTGCATGTTTAGTTGTCTAGCTTATCCTAACATGATGCCTCTCGGTGCGCATGCCTCTTAGCTTTCACGTATTTGTTTCCACGTCGAAAAAGCCTTGACGCCTTGGTGCATCACAAATTAATCTGAATGTTTGACAGAAGATTCTTCTTTGACGTCGGTTCCGCATTTTATCCAGAAAAGAAAAATTGACTCGAATGCCCCGCCGCGGTGGCTCAGTGGTTAGGGCGCTCGACTACTGATCCGGAGTTCCCGGGTTCGAACCCGACCGCGGCGGCTGCGTTTTTATGGAGGAAAAACGCTAAGGCGCCCGTGTGCTGTGCGATGTCAGTGCACGTTAAAGATCCCCAGGTGGTCGAAATTATTCCGGAGCCCTCCACTACGGCACCTCTCTCTACCTTTCTTCTTTCACTCCCTCCTTTATCCCTTCCCTTGAGGCGCGGTTCAGGTGTCCAAAGATATATGAGACAGATACTGCGCCATTTCCTTTCCCCAAAAACCAATTATTATTCGAAGGCCTTGGCTGCGTGAGAGCGTCAAAAAAAAAAAGTATTTCGTCACTCATGCCAAGTCATTTGCTGGCACGTCGGTTTGGTTTATCGACCTTCTTTCGAAAAAAAAAAAAGTAGGCCGTCTCACACGTGAAGTGAAGAAGCAAGAAAGAATGGTTTTGTTTCATAAAAACGCAGTAAAGAAGCGCGCGTGGACCGAGCTCTGGCGTTAGCTTCTTGACGCAGAGTCCAGGTGTTTTCATCCCTTGTTTTGCACGTTTCTTCAGAACGCTGGTGGAGAAGAAGGGAGAGAACGAGAGGAAAAAAAATAGAAAGAAGAGTCGTGAATACTGATGTTATGGTGCTGACGTGCGTAGTGCGTGCCTTCAAAACCGCGTTGCAAATACAAATGCTATGCCTATGTATACATGACTCAAAGTTTCATGAAAGCAGCACGGAAAGTTTGGTGAGAACGTTTTACATCTGCTTGACACTTTGCATATGGGAGAATGCTAAAGAGGAATCAAAAGAAGAGGAACTCGATGCAAAAAACAGGAAGAGCAGGGGGGAGGGCCGGGGCATTTGATCCCGTCCGCTTCGAAATTTGATCAGCCTTGTATAAAGGAGAACTTTGGAACTGAAGGTTTTTTTGAGCGATAAAAGAATGAGTTGAAATGGCTTTTGAGAGCTTCCCTCTATTTTGTTGGCTTTTTGCTTAAGAAGTTCAAGGTTCAAGGTTCGTTTATTACATGTTTATGGTACAAGGTTAGAGAAAAACATTGGAATACAGAAGGAGGTCCCAAAGTCAGAGACTGTGGACGGGACCTCCTGTAAGAACAATTGTAAAAATTAATTACAGACAGCAGATGCAAAAAAAAAATAAAGTATTTGGCATCATAAATGAGCGAGTGAAATACGAGAAATAATGCAAGCCCTTATTTGAATGAAAAATGATTACACACCTAATTTCATACAGACCAATACAAAAGACAACTCACTGAATAATATAAATGACAAAACTAGTACCATATACCAAGTAAAATACTATTAGGGGGATTGTAAAAACTGACGGAGAGCGGATTTAAAGGCACATATATTAGGTGATTGCTTAATGCTAACTGGTAATGAGTTCCATAATGTGGTGGCAGTGAAACGAACTGTTTGATTTCCATAATTAGTGTTAGGTGTAGGGATTGAAAAGTTAATGTTCTTAGCAAAACGCGTGTCGTTGCGACGCGGATTTTGATCACTGCTAGTTAACGAAAAAGGAAGTAGATTTCTAACAGATTTGTACATAAGGGTACATAATTTCTAGTAGATTATTTTGGGCACTGATAAAATATTGTATAATAGGAGCAGACGAGGGGCATTTGCAGAGTTGTGACTATAAGTGATAATTTGAATTGCTTGATTTTGAATAGTTTGCAGAGAAGATAAATGCGAATGATACGTGTTTCCCAAGATGAAATGCAATACTGAATATAGGAGTGGATGAACGAGTAATAGAAGGAAATGAGAATGGGAACATGGAAATACGGGCGAACTTTAATTAATACTCTAATACCACATGCCATTTTCGGGAAATAGATGAGATGTGGGTCTGAAATTTAAGATGTTTGTCCAGTACTACGCCTAAAAATGATACGTGATCAGCTGAAAGAATCAAGTTGTCACGTGCTTGCTCCGCTGGCATTTTTCTGCCGCAATTAAGTATGATAGCGACTGCTGCATAGTTCTCTGGGCCGTTGTGTTGCACTTAAAACTAGAAAGGAAAACAAGATTGTTTTTCTTAAAAACTCAGTGAAACTTTCCTAAACATTTCCTTAAGGTTCTTAGAAGTTTACATTACGCGTCTATGAGAAAGAGCTCGTCACTTAGTGTCGTTGCTTATATCTGACAATGCAAGCTCCTTCCCCCGCTTTGAAGCGCACAGGGAATGTTCGATGTGGTGTAGATTGATTGAGCGATCGATCGATTGATTGATTGATTTGATTGATTGATTGATTGAACAGACGCTTATTGATGAGGCTTGTCGAAGGCTTATTTTGAAAAGGAGCACTCGGATAAAGCGGCTTTTCGAGTACGCGTTTGGACGCACCGAAAAGCGGTTTAAGAACATTTTATGCTCACTAAATTGCCACTGTCTCTCTCCCTCTGGATGGCCGACACCCTAATGGCACCGCTTTTCTGCTTGTCGTCTTTCGAACGAAAGTACGGCATTTTGCGTGCAACAAAAGTACTGTTAGCAGGGGAAAAAACCAAATAAATGCCAATAAACAGAATACCAGGCCCCACAAAAAAGAGGAAGAATGGGGCTGGGCTGTGGGAGCGTGATTTCAACGCCCTACGGAGAGGCAACATTTGTCGCGCGTCGCTCGCTACGCTAATATCCGTAATCAGGGCGCGGCGACGCATCCAGCCACTGCACTTTCATCTGCAGGAATGATGCCCGCTTCAGCCGCGCGTCAGCGTCACGCTCTAACGTGGCTGTATGCCCGGTGGTAAACGCAGTGTGCGCGTGCGTGCGTCGTATGTGTGTGTTTTCGTGTGTTTGCTTGTGGAACTAGTCAACAGACAGGAGACAGCTGGACTGCGTCAGCTTCAGAAAGTTCCCTTCGTAACATTCGGACTCACAGTACGCAAAAGCACAGCGGATTTCGATTCAAAACTAGCTTAGTCGCTGCGCAACGCAAAGGCCGCATCAGCGTAGTTGATTTAGTTTAGATTGCCCCATCCCTGCCCTTCACATGTTTAGGATATTGGGACCCTAGACAAGAAAACTGCTTCGTTTACTGCAAATGCTGTGCAGAAATAGTTTAAACATTGAACAATGGCCCCAGATGATCACCCGTTTGCTCTTGTGAATACGCTGCGAAACGTCCATTCAGAGCTCGGAAAATTGTGCGGTCTTCCACAGATTAACAAAGTATATTGAGGGGCCAGTTGGGTCAGACATATTGTTTGAGTGAAGGACGTAGCATTGAGACAGTACACGGAAATGGCGCAAGGGCAGCACCTGACCTGACCTCGTATCTTTGTGCTATCTCAACGCTACGTTCTTCGTTCAAACAGTAAGCAGTTCACAGAACATGAGAAGCCTGCTTATGGGCATGCCGTAATTGCCATCGGTATCGTCGTTTCCTGCGGCCGTCTTATAAGAACCTTCTGTGTGTTTTGTAAAGCTACAAGTAGTCGCTTCGAAACCTTTTGCAGTGCGTAAATATAACACTGTCGTCTTCTCCGGTTTAATTAACTACCGTCTAGTGTCTGTAGACACATCTCTTTTCACTCGGAATGAAGTAAATAAATATAGGAAGACGTAAAAATGAAAAAAATAAACTTATACAAAGAAACAGAAAAAAACGGAGGAGGAACATTAGTATTTATAAATTCCCGCTTTGATTCTGTGCACGCAGTTAACTATTAAAGGCCACAAGAAGCCCGGCTGCCTCACTGCATCCAGCGCAAAACGCCATATTGATTTTTACGATAAGGCTACAGAAATCAATATAAATGAGTGCTGTCGAAACGAAACAGCGGAACATCGAGCACCAAGTGTTATCTTTTTGAATTGCCAGGAAGAAGGGGGAAAAAAAAATCTGAGACACACACACACATACAAAATATAGAACTCAAAAGCTATAGTCCCTCTTACTGTCGCGAGGACGCCGCGACGGTGGCTCTCCCGGGAAACCAGTGTTTATTTTCTACCAAAACCTCTGGCCTTGCGGAGCCAACAGCAACGACGATCAAAAGAACCGGCGCTAATGTAACAGTGGGCGCAAGAACTTTGAGCTGAAGGGACTGCAGAGGCGAATGCTTATGACGATAGATAGTGGCATTGCCTATAGGCGTACTCCATACGCATGGTTATGTTTCCTGAACGCTGCAGTCTCAGAGACAGACTGACGGAAGGACAGAACGACATGAAGCCCTATGAAATCCCCTTTTAATGAGGGGTGGGGGGACAAGTATTGCTTTTCTTGGTAAATTCAAATGTTTTTTATTTATTTTATATTGTTTTCGTTATACAGCGATAGCTGTTAGGCGCCCGTCCCTGGTTTTCTCGTCGCCGTCGGCGTAACTGGTGGGTGCGTTGATGTCACGTGACCTTATGCCACGGTCAACCTGGGTCGCATAAGCCTACGGGTGGCTCTGTTTGGAACCGTCGCCTGCCAGTGCAGGGGTGCATCACGTAACCACTACACCAGCTATCGCTGAATCTCGCGTTACGCAGTCGTAACCGTCCTGTGGGTTTTTTTTGTTACTTTGAATTCTGTTTATCCCCCCCCCCCTCCTTCCTTTCAGGCTATTCTTCAGGTTCTAAGCTATATTATTTCGAATTAAGGGACGGTTACTCCAATTTCTCCTTTTTGCTTTTACGCCATCAGTACTCTGGTGTTGTTTTGCTCGTGTCTACTGCTGATGTGCGAATTTTGCTTTCACTATCCGTAAAACCTAAAGATACTGGAAGGCTCACCATGTCCTCTTTGAAACATCGATGCATAGCTTTACAGACTACGAGAACATTTTTATTGTTTTTTACGCTGCTTCTGCATGCTATACAAACATCATCTGCCTGTTCATATTTATATATATGAGCTTCTCTAGTGTTCTTCTTCTCTAGCCTCAGACGACAACCAACCAATATCCCCCTGTACAGCTTCTCTTGTTGTATTTTCATTGTCCGCTATAGCTACTATGCCTATCGTTCTTTGGTTAATCTCTAAGTATTTGTACTACAACTTATTTTAGGTCCAGTACCGCATTCGTAAAATTCTGCCCCGGAGCCATAACAACCTTTCACAGTTCTCATATTAATTGTATCCCCATACACAAAGTGAAAAAGTAGTAGCAGTGGTTTGTTTAAAAATAATAATAATAAAAAGGAAGGAAATAGTTTTGCTCGCCCCGGCATCTTCCATCGCTACGGCAAGCAGCTGAGCTGGGGCAGCGGAAATAAAGGGATAGCAGGCAGAGTGGAGAAGTGAAATGAAAGAGGTGAGGGGACAGGCAGAGAGGATATGGGGGAGAGAGGAACAATATACAAGCATTCTATTTACGCAATATGTAAAGTGAGAAATGGAGGGGAAAGCGTCAGGGTGCTTGCCAGTGTTTCGACAAGAGGACTTGTCTTCGTCTGGGCAAAGCGGTCATCATTGGCTGAGTTTGAATAGGGCCTTTGCTCCGATGAGGAAGGCCCGGTGTGGGGGAGGAGGGTGGGAAGTGGGAAGAGCGTTAAGATGGGGGGCGTGAATCTCGTCTAGGCATGGCGGCAGCCAAAGAGGATTAACCAGTTCACCTGTAAAACTAAAAAGAAACAAGCCATTTCAATTCAGCTCCTTTCTGCCGAGTTGGCGTAAAATTTCTTCCTGAGGGTCCTGAGGGGGCTTCGCAGTCTCCTGACAGGCTCACGCACATCTAGGCAAACTTCTTGTGGTCATCGATCATGGCGAACTCCGAACAGGTGATATTCGCAACGCTGAATTTCCGCGACCCTTGGTCTCACCAGAAACAGGTGCAACTCTGCCGACTTTTCCACAGCAGGCGGCTTGATTTTGTGGCCGTCCGAGAGACGAAGATTGAGAATAAGGAGGAAACAGAAAAGGAAGTAGGGCTCTCTTTGTCTGATTATAATGTTCTCGTGATGCATGCTGTGGGCTTTTCGGCGCGTTGTTTTTGTTCCTGCGAAAGGCCCTTCCTTGCTATGTCCTGTCCTACAATATCGACCCCGAAGGGCAGTCAATAATTTGCGATTTTATCCTGTACAGAAACCCATGGCTACTGATATATGTTTGTGTTTAATATGTTAGCATATATCGTGTAGATCGGTTTGAAAGCGTGGCTAGCTTACTCGATTGTGACTGGCACAGTGTGTCAACTGGTGACTTCAGTTGTGTCTGCGACTAGAAGACGGATCTGTTCCTAATGCTCATAGAGATAGGAGTGGAACATTTTAAGCGTGTCAGACGATGCAGGCCTTATCGATACAAGTGCATCATGATGTGCTTTTAACTCGTTCACGCACACTCAGGGGCATTCTTACGCTTGCCTAGACCGAATTCATGCATCATCCGCACAGGTTTCCCGTCTTATGTCATGTGAAACTGCACCAGAATCATTCTCTGACCGCTGTACGGTAGTTTCTTGGCTCGGGGCAACGATCATTTCAAATTTAGGCTGCAGTGGCAGCTTTAAAAAGTTTAATTCGTCCCTTGTCAATCATCGGGAATTTATCCTTCGTGTACGCTCGCAACTGCAATCTTGTTTTACTGTTTACACGCTGCTGTCTGCTGCTTGGGACATGTTCGAAGAGATAGTATGAGCGATAGCTATGGACTTAACTGGCTCTGTTACGTCCTTTCACGGGGAACACCAGCAGACGACCCTTCACATTTAAGAGCCTGTACAACCTATATGAATTGTAATGCGGAACATCTGGATTTTATTTGTATTAAATGGACGGCGTGAAGTGTGAATTGAAGCAGCAAGATGTCGAATGATGCAGGGGCGCCCTAGTTCGATGTCGTATCAAGCTTTAATCCATGTGCATCTCCACGCGACTGCTAAACTGGGATCGTACTCCATAAGGATCCATTATCCGTTTTCTATTTCAGATCCATTTGGTCTGCTGGCATTAGTCACTGTTGTTCAGTGACGTAGCAGAGACTTTCAAGCGTCTGTAGCAAGCTAGCGGACCATTGGTTCACTGGCGACCGGACCTTGCCATTGGCTGCAAACGCAGCCAATGGTTCACGGGCGCGTGCGGCCAGGGACGAATACTTGTGATACCGCGTTAAAAAAAAAATTCTGTGGCGCAATGGATCAGCGCTGCGCTTTTGAACGCGAAAGGTGGCAGTTCGAATGCCTTTGTTCGGGATAGCTTTTTTTTTTGATGCCAAGAATTAACAGCACGCAAATGACTTATCTTCTCTAGATGAGTGTGCGTTAGCCTTTAGATTGTTTTATGAAACATAATCGCAGTTTAACAGGCCACGAGACGAGACGGGAGGCGAAACCAGAAGTTTGGGTGCTGTACCGCGGAGAGATCGGAATTATGCCACTCAACCCCCTCAAATCCGGTTCAGAAGGTCTTCAGCTGAGGTGTTTCTTCCAGTGCAGGAGGAAGACGGAACAGCAGTGTAACTATATCCGGTACCTCACCCTGCATAACCGCGAAGAGTCTGGGAGATTTTTTTTTTTGTATGGATCGCGCTGCAGTCCTCGCTACGCTGTAACGGCTGAAAACAATATACACCTCTCAACTACACATCCTACAGATACACCTCTATAGTTAAATATTTTTTCTCGATCTTTCACTGCTTTTGCTGCTAAACCCTCTGAGAATAATGCCCACTTCTACGAGTTTAAATATAACAGTCCCACACAGATAATAACATAACAGTCACACTCAGATGCCATATAAGCCCCAAGACCACAAAACATAGGGAATTTTACTGTTGCGGGCATACTTGGCAAACTGATGATTCAATCTATTAACGGTGGGTCATAACGGTTCAACGCTACGGCGCCATGGTACACTTATCAGTCGGGTTCATAGGGGAACGCGCCGGGCAATTGTAGGCGTCGGAAAAGTCAACACTGTGCCTCATTGGAACGTTGCACATGCTTCCTCCGTTTTGCTGTCCACACAGCAAGTAACAGCCGAATAGGAAAACCAACCTGTCCGTCTTAAAAGGAGGCAGGTTCTTGACCAACGCGTCATCGTTATCCATGCTTGCTGTCCGAAGCATAGATGCCACCACCGGAACAGCTGCCACTGCTCCTTGCAGGTCAAGGTCCGGTTCGTCGCTGCTGTTGCCGGCGAGACATTGATGGTTGCGTTTGTAGATCTTGTGGAAGTCGGCGTGGGACTCTACGTAATCGTAGAAGACAGCAGCTGCGAGGCGCGAGCCTATGCCTCCGAGCACGATGCCTCTATGCGCGTCGGGAGCATAGTAGGGATAGTCCAGGTGCTGAACCAAAAGCGAAAAGCCCTTGAACTTAGCGAAGTCCTTCACCCCATAGCTGATCAGGGAGGAGTCGCCCACAGACCGGTTGTAAAAATAATACTCATTCAGCATCTTCCAGTTGATCAGTGGCTCGCTGGTCATCTCTGGGTAAACGTAGTAAGAGGAAGGGTACTCCCGGGCTTTCGATTTTTTCAGGAGCGCGAACACGTGTCGAAAATTAGCGTCAGTCTTGTTTTGCACCACCGCTGCGCGACGCGGTGACGACACGCTCTGGTGCAAGTCGACGGAATAGGCATGGCGCACATTCTCTGCTAGCCGCTCCAAGTTTCCCAAGGAGTGACGTCTGGAAAGGAGGAAGAAATGGTTGATGTCGTAGCCAAAGAAGGTAAAAGTTGACAGAAAGCAGTTCTCCTGGAGCTGTTCGGTGGCGACCTCTGTGCTTCGGTGGAAGCTAACGATTATGTCGAAGCTAGTGTATTGTACCAGGCTCTGAACGCAAAGCGTTTCTATCACGTCGTTCATGGGGGCTTCGCCAATAGACTCGTGCAGATTGAAGACGGTCGTGAAGCTGTCCACGTCCTGGACGACTATTTCACTCAGGTCCGAGAAAGACAGGCTTAGATGTCGCCTCAGCGCTGCCTCCCACCTGTCACGAGGCACGGATGGAGTCAGCCTAAAGAAGGAGGCCGTGTCATTCTTCGGGAACACTTTGGAGACGAGGCTCTGAAAGATGCTGGCATTAGAGTACGTGTCGATAAACGCTTCGAGGCTCTCGAAGTGGTCGATGATTTCCGTTAGCCTGCTGTCGTCAAGGGCACCGAAAGCCTCGTACGTAGTGCGCAGGTGCCGGAGCAGGTGACGGGATTTAATGTGTCCCCTTAGAGTAGCGAGTAGCTTCATAAAATCTTCGCAGAGGCTGACGACCAGCACCGACCCGTTCTCGACAGTAAACTTAAAGACGACGTGCGTAAAGAGACTCCGTGACATGTAGAAGAGAGCATTGAGGAAGTCCGGCTTGGGATTCCTGTTGGGCCACATGACTCCACCTTCGGCGAGAAGCTTTTTCACACCGGCCACGTGGGACGTGTTCAGGACGCTGAGGCAGGCTTGGAAGAATTTGGTTCCCTTTTCGGTGACCTTACTCGTGACCGTCGGGAACAACTTCATTCTCTCCACGGCGTCTGCGATGAAGCGATGCAGCTGCATGTGTTTCACAGATATCTCGTGTGACCTTGTCCACAGGCCGCACACGTAAGAGTAGTAGTCCTCGCATGGGTCAGCGTCGTTGTCGACAGCGTCTTCCAAGAGCTTCTGGTAGAGCAGGCACGACGGGGTGCTGCAGGTGAGCTCGGTCAAGGCAGCGGGCTTCCTCCGGCGTGCAAGGCGCGTGACCGAGAACAAGATGGCGCCCAGAAGAACGACTGCCAAGAAGACCGCCCACAGCTTGGCGAAGCCGGACATCTTGCCTCGAGTAGACCGCATTGACTGACAACACATGCGTTAAGAAAAAGAAAGGTAGGAAGCACATAAGTGATTCTTGAGATTAACTCGACAAATATAGCAAATTGAGATAGGCTTCCGTTGCATGCCAGAAGCACTGCTCAGTTGCCGGTGCCACGTGGCACTCTTTGTGATTGGGGGGGGGGGGGAGAGGAGGGGGAGGGGGGGGCAATACAAGGTCACCGAGGCCGCTATGCTTAAACATACAATCTGCTGACTACGAACAAATAATACTCTGCTAATCCATACTTAATGAGTAAATGGCATCCAGACACATACGATTCGTCTTGCCCCTTCTGCGGAGCAGTTGGCACAATCTTTCACACGGTTTGGGAATGTCGAGAAAACCGAGGTTTCGACAGCAATCCCGATCCAATATGTGAGCGCTGGGAGGCAACCCTTCATAATAGCCACAGTCTCCTAGACCAGAAGTCTTTGGTTGAGAGGGGCCGGGTTATGAGGGCGACCAATGGGTTCTCCTACTGAACCCACCCAGCATTTATGCTCTTAATAAATGTTTTTTTCTCCTCTTCCTTCACACATAGAAAGTACTTCCTCTTGATATCAAGATACATGAAGATCGCGAAAACCACCGCTGGAGCTCCCCACGCAGCTTGCAGACGGCTGGAATTACGCACGGACTGGCGGCACATTCGTCCGAAGGCTGACTGTCGCAGTACGCTGCAGAACGTTTAATCCAAGCTGCTGTTCATTGCTGAGAATAGTGTCGGGAAAGAGGGTTTGTAAACTTATTTATTTCGCTTTACAGACGCCATGCACTCAAGCATTTTCATTTCTAGAGTTAGACATTGTGATAAGGACTGAGGTACAAGTACAGCGTGAATTAGTCTGAACGCAGTTATGAGATCAAGGTTTGCCAATGGCTGGCCGTGGGGAACCTAGCAGGTGTGCTGCAGTGCCCGTGTACTCGGTGCTCTATTGCTGGGTTTAAGCACCGAGAGGTTACGGCAGCGAATGGCCAATACCACGAATGCCATCGCATTTAGATCATAGTACGACCATCTGTTTACATCTAACGAGGCTATTGGCTATAAAATCGGTTATTGATGCGATTATATTTCCTCTTAAACCGGTGTTTTATCCTCATTTTGTGCACTGAAATAAAATTTTATGTATCACTTCGGCTCTTGCTGAAAGGATCCCAGATCACGCCAAGTTCATGAAAAGCTCCTACGAGAGCGAGCAGAGGACCCAAAATAAGCCTTCCTAAGTAAGCAAAATAAACTCCTGCAGTTGCACATTTATCTCTTTAAATGGTGGTAAAATTAATTCCCAGAGACTACCTTCAAAACCACCATCTGGGCATGAGAAAGAAACTCCCTAGCATCCCGTACCAACTCCTAGAAGAATAGCGACCCGCCTTGCGAATACAAACTCATCACCACCTCGGCTCCTTCATTTGGACAATTTTACCCTCCTTTCATCAAGAAAGGAACTCCTCCGGCGCCGCACACGTGCTCTCATCCCTCCGTGTGCGGTAACCCTCCCCCGCGGTCTTGCCCGTGCAGAGGAGGTTGCGCTTAGGAGGATCCGAGTCGGGGTTGCCCTCACACCAGCCATCACTCGGAAGTGGCCTCAGTACCGAGAATTGTTTCCTCGGCCAGGGTGTCCGATATGTAAACACGAGGACATTGAGGCCGACATTCATCACTTACTGTGGGACTGCCCAGCTCACAAGCCTACAAGGATCCGGCACCTGATGGTAGCAGGTCTTTAACCAAGCAACCCTGCTTCATACATTGCCTGGACGCAGGGACCGTACCATCGTTCTCTACTGGACTATCAAATCAGCTAACATTTTTCCATTCATTTAATCTCCACTACATCATTCATCACACCTTCACCCATCATTGATGCCCTGGGGCAATAAATTTCGCTTAAAAAAAAAAAAACTCCTAGAAGAACGCAATAAATACTCCCATTGCGCCCGAGAAAAATCTCTTTGGGCGGGAATAAATTGTTTATTCCGTTCTGACAGAAAAAAGTCGATTCCTATCAGTGAACGCGCTAGAGGACGAGTCATTGATACCCATCTGATCATCTTTTTGGCTAAGAGTGTATACATTTTCGACTTCGAACTCTCACAGGTTGGAGTAACTGTCTGGGTGGCAATAAGTGAGATGCGTGCTGGTGCTCACCAGGAAGGTGGAAGTGAAGCCATGCCTCTCGCCCGACATGGTGGTTCGTTCGCCTGAGGTGGCGTGCTGGTTTTCGGCTCGGCCAGAGCTGGCGGCTTCTGCCGAGCTGCGAGGGCAGTGTACAGCTTTCCTTTACACGAAAGACACCACTGTCAACCCTTTTGTTTTTTACAATTGTTTAAATCGAGTTTAAAGTGACGAGAAACGTAATGTCGAAAAAAATCTGGATTTTAAGGGAGATGAGTACATCGCTTTCTTATCGACTATTAACCTCTAATAACTACCTAATGTGTTGACAGTTTGCTTTAAAGGGTTGCGATTCAATACAGCGTGCATTTTTCGGCCCTCTGCTATCCCCGGTTACTACATTCATGTGGCTGGATTGACGTATCTCCTATTATACGATAGCGTAGATAATGATCGGAATTGACACGATATCTAGTCGCAGCTCCTTTCTTGTCAAGTAAACCATAAGTCTTTGTATGTACCCTGCGTGTGCACTGTGGTTTAGAATTCCTTTTCTCTTGCGGTTGTGTTTATATGTCGGATAGGCGGGGAGCTGTACTAACGTCCGTTTAGAGAAAATTTAGGAATTGACCTTCCGACGCACATTGCCACGTAGCTACACATTGCAGGGACCGTGAAAAAAAAAGAGTGCCTTGTGGTTTTCGATAAAACTAAAACTGCCTACCGGCAAATAGACTGTCGTACACGGGACTTGTTTGAGGCACATGCTATAAAGAAAAAAAAAATTGGCGGTGGTTTAGCTCTGGTTAAACCTGGAGTGAGGCGATAGCTAAAGCGGGCCGAGTGGAGCTTGATCAGTTGAATTGGAAAGTCGGTCTTTTGCTGCTCCGTTTCGCCGGGCGTTCCTTCTTCATCTTCGTCACACTTGACATGGCGCATGCGCGCAACTGTTGCAACTCGGTTTCACCGGCGCGCCGCGCCGCCGGCAGCAGCAGCTGCTTCGCACCACGTGACTGGTCACGTGACCACGTGGCGGTGGCGGCGCCGCCGCCACGGTCACGTGCCACCGCCACGCTGAAGGTTCGAAATTCTACCGTAATGTAGCTATCGCTACAAAAGCAAAATGATGTGTTAGCGACCTCCCGATATACTCCTGATTGAGATTTCGATGGCAGCGTTACTTTGACTTTTGATGGCTTTTGAGGATGATGTCTTCTTGGATCACTGTATATATGCAATTTTTAGTCGTAATAAATTCAATTGGAAGTCTGTGGCCGTGCTGTCTACTCCCTTCTGTCGCCTGTACTGTCAGAGCAGTACTGCCATTGTCAAAGATGCAGATGAACCAGCTAACGCAGCCTTCCGCTCTACTATCGGATGGGAACCCCGTGCCCTAGGCAATCGCTATGACCAAAGCGACGATAACCAAGTCATTTGGCACTGAAGACCTGTAGTCACTCGCACGTAAACACTTAAATATCCAAACGGATGCAAGCAGGAGATGTTCCGTCCTTTGTCAAAAGTTCCTAGACCAGGGGGTTTATTTTTAGGCACAGCAGCGCGGTGAGTGCGACATCTTAGGCGCCCCGAACCTCAAGATAGCGAAAAGAACATTACCCTTCACCCCCATAAGGGCATATTAGCTAGTGACCTACCGAGTGGAGTCCTAACGTACGTATAGGAAAAGGGAATGCACAGTCTTGGTCAAAAATCTTAAGGCCAAAGGCTTTTCGCTTCAGTCACGTACCAGAGCCATCACGGCACTATTAAAGACCGAATGATCTTGAAATGCTAGCAGAAGGTTTCTTTTTTTGCGGTAGAGAAGCTTCCTGCTTGACTAGTGTTTTCAATGATACGCTACACGGAGCATTCTAGGAACGTTCATTTCGCTGCAGCCGAATCCTGTGGCCTTAAAACTTTCGACCAAGACTGTACCTTCCTACACCTTGCCAACCGGAACCCTTCGCCTGTCACACTCTCTTCGTCTTCCCTCTTCGACTTGCATTTCAATCGGATTTTGTTCTCTCCACTTTTACGCCTGTCAACATTGGCAGGTGGCCGCTGGAAGGTGAAGGCTCACCCCCTGACAGGATGGCTTTTTCGCTAGCAAGGCATCTAGTGCTAACGGACTCAAAAAAATTGTCACAGCTAAACTTAGCAGCTGAGCACATTAGTCAGCGAGAGGTTATTGACACCAGCGGCCGAGATGTTATCAATAGCAAAGGGCCCGGTACGGCTGCCTCATAGTTGTCCGCAGCTAGGCCGGGAACGCAGGCGGCGGCTTAGCTCTGCTTCCCGCATGCCGTCTTCGAAGAAAAACACTCACAGCAGCGACGCCGCGCGGCGCGGCTGCCCAAGCGTCTCGGGTTACGGGCTCGGTCGAATGATACGAAGCCCCCCTGTGCGACCGACTGCTCTCGGATGCACAAGGCTGCGTTCGAAAAACAGCTCCGCCAGTAACTGCTGCGCCTCTTCGCAGCTGGTACTTCCCGTCTCTCCCGCCATCGTCATGGCCGTTGGTCACGGCCGGGGGGCGTAGGGATGAAGGCTCGCGCTGAGACGTTTCGCCGCCATGCAGGCCACTCACACCTATCGCAATGTCGTCGATGGGGGTACCGAGAGCGCACTCTATGCGAACACACCATGGGGTGGACCACTGGCGCAGCGAAAGCAATAAACGATTTTCCTTCGCAGGTCTCAAGCACTGCTGAAAAGCTGGCAATCTCCCGCTATCGCGCCTGACTGGCTTCAGTGGCCTCACTGAAGACTGTCCCAGGAGACGCCTCATAAACCGTAAGAGATGCAGCTCACGCGGCAAAAAACGCTTCAGCTTCCATTAAGACGCCGATGACGCTCCATACCTGGCCTTGGAGGAGGTCCCGTGTTTTTGGTTAATGCTGCAGTGCTTCCGAGACGTCTGGCGCTCCGGCTTCCGAGGCCGACTCGGCCCAGCCGGCTCAGGAGACATGGGTGAGCTACGCGAGCTGGCCGGCTTCCGGGCCGTAGAGGGGCTTCGGCGAGTGATGATGTCAGGATTCATGGCGGTGCCTCCTGCCGTTGGTGCTTCGCGGTTTCGAGTGCGCGCCATCGCGTGTGCTCGAGACGCTAGTGAAGTGGACGAAGAAGAAAAGCTAATGCTGACCCTATCCCCTGCCCTATCCACTGCCGTGGGTATGTCGTTGTTGTTGCCCGCCGCGGTTGATCAGTGGTTAGGTCACTCGGCTACTGATCCGGAGTTCCCGGATTCGAACCCGACGCGGCGGCTGCGTTTTTATGGAGGAAAAAAGCTAAGGCGCCCGTATGCTGTGCGATGTCAGTGCACGTTAAAGATCCCCAGGTGGTCGAAATTATTCCAGAGCCCTCCACTACGGCACCTATTCTTTCACTTCCTCCTATATCCCTTCCCTTACGGCGCGGTTCAGGTGTTCAACGATATATGAGACAGATAATGCGCCATTTCCTTTCCCAAAACCTATTATTATTATTATTATTATTATTATTATTATTATTATTATTATTATTATTATTATTATTATTATTATTATTATTATTATTATTATTTTGTTGTTGTTGTTGTTGCCTGAAAGGCTATGACGTCCTACCATGCTTTGCATTTACTAAGAGAGTAAACCATAACTGCTATGCCATGTTTCAAGAAATAAAATTTTATCTCTGTTTACGTGGTATATTTATTATTCATGACGATACTACGATGAATAACCGAAAAATTCGAAATTAGTCACCTGTTCGTAGCTGCATGCTTGTTGAAAGTTGTCGTGTTGCAGTTGGGGTCAGGGCTTGCAATCACTGACCTTGCAGCAGAATCTTTTCCTCCCTTGTAGTTTCCAGTTTGGCTCTGCTTTGATAAATGTGTAGGAAAATGCTGTTTGTGCAATACAGTGAGGATTTAATGTAAATTTGCGAGCACGAATGAAACCATCAATGCACTTGCCACTGTTTCTTCCAAAGGCGCCCACTGTTCGCACCCTTACTTACGGATAAGCAAAAACTTGCAGAGCTTACAGTTGAGCTATATAGTTAGATTGAATAGGGCCCGTCTTTGGGGTTAGTGCACTTTATCTAAATTTTCACCTTTCCGTATCTACTTCGTGCACGAGCATTTCTCAGAAGAAATCACTGGTCACTCAGGTCATATTCGTCATGCGAAATGGACAATCCTCTGGTCTGTCCTACACCTAACGCTTTGTGCGTGCAGGCACGTGGGAGCAGATTTCGCTGTGCAGAACGATTTGACTGCAAACTCCGCATATCTGAGTGCGAGCAAGTAAGGGTGAGCTACTGGGCTAGCTAACGCATTTTGCAATGATCATTCAGAAAAAAAAAGAAATTTTATTTTGTCGACGGCATCAAAAATATTCACAGGGCTCGCTCGTGAACATGCGAACATTTTCAGCCTTCAACCAATGCCCACGCAGCGTAATACAGGCAGCGAGCGTTTGCATTTCGTCTTGTACATTTGACACGGAACAAACACATAATGCATTGAGCCAAAACACTGGCTAATCTATAGCCATTTTGATAGTGAATATTTTGCTCCTCAGGATTTCAGATATACTTGTGGCCTTACAACAGGAAAACGGTGCTGTTGTTTCAGTAATCTTCAGTCACCAGAGAGGCGCAGCAGATTTTATGGACTGTGATTGAAATAAATAGTAACGCGAGTATTGAGACAATTTGGTGGAAGCCTTATAGAGCAAAGACGGCTCAAGAAGCCGGTTGCGGCGACCTAACCTTCATATAAGGCATACAGCTTCCATCCGATGAGTCGCTTTGCTGCGCCCGCATGGTTTCAGCGTTGGCATGCTCAGCGATTTTCGCAAGGGTATGAGGCAGTCAGTCCTGTTCAACCTTCTCTAAACACACGTATCCTTGCTAGGCAAAACGTAGCGAGCGAGCACAACGTTCCAAGTCCAGCCAAAAAAGTTCTAAGAGAGGCTCGTTAAAGACATTAGAGCGAATACTGCAGAGGTGGAAATGGATGCATAACATTAAATTACATACATATACGGGAGGCGACATATAAGTGTACGTGCACTACGGGCGGTCGTTTTTAACTTGGACTCGATATAAATTTCTTTTTTCCAGCAGTCCCCAAAAATAACTTGCGCCAAAGTGGTCACAGATTAATCATCCACAAGAGAAATCACAATATAACGAAGTACAATTAAGCACATGGAAACACAATCGCCGCTAGGAAGAAATAGTTGAACACGGTGAGCGCAGCGCTGGCCTCTTGCACTCAAACGCATGTGCGAACGCTTCCGAGTGAAGAACACCGTAACGGCAGACTTTGGACAGCACGGCGTCGCCGCACGTGGTCTGGCAGAAGCGGCGAAAGAACAACCTCTGCCTCGCCCTGACGGTGCTGCCCCCTTCGTCGACTTGGGATCTATTCGTCGAAGACTTCACGGCTACGTCCAGCACCCATGGCAGGAAGAGCACGAGGCGCAGAGCGTCGTAGTTGAACTCCTCGCCCACGCTGGTAGCAGCGTGGTCGGCAGCGCAGCGCTCGTAGGCGGTCATGTTTTTGACACTTGCGTTGCTTTGCCTGCGAAATAGTATGTCATTAGTAACAGGGAGCTTTAGCACCGAGACAGGCCTTCTTTTCACACTGAAATGTATAGAGAAAGCAAAATTACTCCTATTAGATAAATTAGGTGTAATAATTTCAGTTTAATAAACAACGTTTACAAGCAGCTTAAGGGCGTTGAGTGCTCCCCTGATGTTTAAGTGGGACATCTGTGGTTTCCGCGTTCACACGTTTGGTGTTCATTAAAGCAATCGGGGTGACTTTATTACTGGTGCCAGTACAGAACGGTGCCGCCTCGACATCATGACTTCCGTAGGCAATGAACGATCACAAGAGCGGTCGTAAATAGAGTGCATGCTCAGTGGCGAATGGGAGCCTGATATTAGTAGCTCGATGCTGTGCATTGGCAAAAAAAGTTATAGACGTTCAATGAGACTGATGCCGCAAGAGTATGCGTTTTGTGTACCACCTGGATGGAGTAGCCGTTGCCACGGACAGACCGCGCGAGCGGGTGGCGTGGTCCAATTCACAGAATAACCGTGTGGGACGCTGTATACCTCTTCTCCACACTCCCTCACCCACCCCCTTCACCTTCTACCCACTCTTCGTCTACCCGCTAACTTTCACTCTCCTTCCCCTCGCCTGAAAGTGGAGATGGGGATTTCTCTCCCTTCATCGGCCACGTGCTAAACAGGGCTTCAGACGGACGGACGGAGACGTTTTTTAAGCAGGAGGGTTC
Organism: Amblyomma americanum; assembly: GCF_052857255.1. NCBI lineage: Eukaryota > Metazoa > Arthropoda > Arachnida > Ixodida > Ixodidae > Amblyomma > Amblyomma americanum. Next base: position 208,621,942 of record NC_135500.1, read on the forward strand.
TAACGCTAACGCATTACAACAATGGGTTGCTGTACTGCCACCCGACAGCGCTGAAGTTCTTTAGTACAGCCCTCCACAAACCTGCCTAGAGCGCTAGAACTCAGTACCGTCTGCGCTCCGCAGCGCACAAAGTGAGGTTTAGCGGCAGCACCTGGTTCGAGACAGAGCATCTTTGAGTACCGTCTGAACACCGGAACCGCGCTATCTCGAACCAGGATCTGCCGCTAGACGTCGCTCTCCGCGCTGCGCTCTAGACAGGTCCGTGGACGACTGTACAGCGCCCACAACGCACAGTATAGCTTGCCTTTCTGCGGTCGTCGCCCTGGTGACCCAGGTGAGGAGAAACTGGACTCCGACCGTCGAGTAATCGAGGCTGGGCTCCGAGGCGTCAACGTGCATGAGGTCTGCCGTAAGCAAAAGCGAGGGCACCGTCATGGTGACATTGGGGTCGGGCCCCATTGCGATGTCCCCATGCAGCTGCTTTTCTGCCGTGGCGTCCGCCGACGGCCAGCCTTCGGCAAGAGGCTGCCTACTCAGCTGGATGATGGACAAGGGGAAGTCCTCGTCCAGGACGGGATCCTCCCGGCTGAGCTCAGCGCTTCTGGTTGAAGCTGCAGTTGACACATCGCAATGGCATTGCAGAGGCGTGAAGCGTTATGACATATTGTGCCGTGTGGCAGGTGGGGCAAATAGCGGTTGAAGGTGAGCTCCAATGTTAAATTGGATTGTTATCGGCGTGCGACCGCTGTGTTTCAAAATGCGGGGTAAAGCTCCACGAATCAAAGAACGCTCCATCTAGAGACGAAGTATTTTCATGCACCGGCACCATGGAGCCAAATAGTGTCTACCATTATGATGTATAACTATGGGTTGCAGAACATGCGCGATTAAATATAATCACCAAATATCCAATCAGCCACTCGAATGACAGCTTTTAAACAAGGAATACGTCAGAAGGGCATGATGATATTAGACATGTTTAGCATACCGGAGACGTACTACCGGAGACGTATACCGGTATACCGGACACCTCTTGCGCATGCGCATAAGCATTGTTGGGGTGAGGGGGAGCCACTGCGCGTGCGCAAGAGGAGTCCGGTAAACCGGTATACGTCTCCAGTAGTACGTCTCCGGCATGCTAAAAACGTCTATTGGCTATGATCGTCACGTAACAAGTCAGGAGATCTAGCGCTGCTGAATACACATTTGGTACTTACAAACCGTTCCCACTGGCATGGCCAGCAACTCCGAGATGTTTGGTCTGAGCGCCGTTGTGACGGAAGCAAGGTTCGCCGCCGAGAGCTTCAGGTCGGCAACCATCTTGTCGAGGTAAAAGCGGGCTTCGGGCGTCTCCACGGTGTGGGCGAGCCAGAACGGAAAGCGAAGCGCGAAGTGTCGAGCAGCAGCTGGTACGCATACCTGGGGCGTACAATGAACAGAAAGGAGGAGGTAGTATCTCCAGAAAAGCGATAGAAAATCTGGTAACATAAAAAAGACAAAACGTGGCAGCGGTTTAACCACGGTTACACCCAAAGGTCGAGCTATAGGTCTGGCCTGGCTAGAAACCGTTTTGCAAGGTTAAACTCTTTACTGCACAGGATTACAAACGATGTCGTCAATGAGTGCAAGCATACAGTCGAAGTCAAATGTCAACGTTCATGGTCAAAGGTCAAGATTAAAGATCAAGGTCAAAGATGAAGGTCAAAGGTCAAGGTCAAAGGCCATACTACTATGGTGGACGTAGCCTTTGAGAGGGTACACCATGACCACCATGATGAATCGAGGTTGCTATGGTATACCCCCCCCCCCCCTTCCTGTTATGCGTAGCTTGACAAAGTTATTCTGTTGCTGTGCTGGCTTATCAAGTTCAGTCAAGGACAGGTATCGCGCCAACATGGCGATCAAATTTTGCATCTAGTAGAGCTATCGCTCTAAAACAACATATAAAAGACAAGCACCAGTCAGAGCAGTCGGAAATCTCATACACAGTGTTAAGACGCCGCTTCATAATTATCCTGCTGCAAGAATTATTTTAATGCGTTTTGTGCAAGCTGAGTTATATGCAGACAGAATTTGAACTTCCGTGTCTTCGCGCCTTTCCCTCTCGCACGCCAAAACGGCGGCGCTCCTCCGCCGGCCCGACCGTACTCGGCCTCTCCCCTACCTCCGCCGGCTGCGGCGCGCGCGGAGTGGCCGCGGGCGCGGTAGCGCGTGACGTATGAAAGAATTTGGCGCTGTGAACCAATGATAACCCCGGCTGGTGACGTCATTTGCATGACGTGACGTCGTATGCCAGCTTTTCGCGCGAAAGAGCGACACCGCGCGTCGCCGCGAGGTGCGAAAGCGGGAATTTTTAAAAATATATTGTAAATTTCCCACTTGCTTATGAAGTCTCGTACGCGGCATGGGCGCTCGGTGGCCTGTGCTCTACATAGTGCAAACATCTTAAAGCCAAGCTCAAACAAACCTTTCAGTGGCCCTTTAAATAGCTGATGATTTTTTCGAACAAGTATACTTACGATTGAAAATTTCACCAACGTTATACTAGTATATGCCAGTCGGGCACCGATCACTTTATACGCTCATGTGTGTCTGCCTTTATGACTGCTGAAGAAACACTGCAGTGGCTGCAATAACTTTATCCATGTGCCGTTAAAATCTTGCCTTTTACCTTAGTGTTGGTGAACTATAGATAATTTCTTGCCTAAAAATGCGTACACTTCTGTGTTCTGGCGCACGATCGGAAGGTCATCTATGGTATGTAGCCGCGGGATTAGAATTTTGTTTAAGTAAATAATTTCTGTGCAAGTGTGTCCCGGCGTTTTAATTTTTTTAGAACATTCGCGAACAGAACGGCTAGCAGTACGGGACATTTTATTAGTGCGAAAAGATGAACCATTTAAATCCGTGTATGTAGAAGCAGCGTTGCTTATTTTTTTTCTCACCTGCTGCGACAATTCATCATCCTGACCATGCTTCGACTGCAGCAGATAGGTGTACTTGACGATGTGCGATGCTGTCAAGAGCAACAAGTAGACGCTGGCGACACTGAGGTTGATGGTACCGAGGAGTTTGATTATGGCCTCGATTTTGTCGAGCGCACGTGCTTGCAAGGATTGCCGCCCGGCGTTCCCGTCGTACGACTCATCGAGTGAAGCGAAGCCCGACAAAGGTGCTGGCAGATTTGTCGACCATACATGTCGGAAGTGGTGGACCGAAGGGTCCACCATCTTTCTGATGTCTTCGACCTGCACGTCCAGAGTCAGTATAGCGTCTTGATATTTTTCAGTCGCGTCCTGCCAGAACTGCACGAGGTAATCGTGGACAAAGCGCCGCAACGGGCTGTCCTGGCTCCGGGACGGCTGGAAGGCGTGGACGAGTGACTCGCCTACGTCCACGAAGACGTAGCTGGGTGCACCGCGCCTCACGCTAAGCGTCGACACGAGGCCCGTTCGGAGACAGCTGCTCACGGCCTTTTCCAGCAGCTCGCCAAGAGTTGGCGCACGGCGCCAGCTTATTTGGTCTATTTGCACTTGTTGCAGGACTTCTTGCACCGACGTCAACGGCTGCTTTTGAGTCTTGTTTGCGGCGAAGTGCAGGCAGGTTGCGTAGAAGCGAGCCATTCGGCAGTCTTGTGGCGAACAACGGCTCGGATCTCGGGCCAGATGCTCCAGACTACGATGCACTCGCACTATGAAAGACAGACGGTTAGCCTGAGCGTAGCTATCAGGCTGGAGTGCTTTGTCATCTTTGTCGGACGGAGCGCCCTGCCACTTCCCGCAGACGTGACGGTAGAAATCGTCGCATGGTTCTACACCGGGGGTGGCGGTCTGCGCCAGCAAAGCGACGACCTCCTTGCACCTGATGGTGGAGCACACGGTGCGGGCGTCCTCCTCGACGTCGTTGTACCAGGTGGGCGTCGCAGTGACGTGGATCACGCGACGCGCCGCGCTGAGGGCGAGGAACAGTAGCAGGGTGACCAGCATCGCTGCGATTACGCACGGCACGACGACGAGGTAGTACAGCGTTGAACCGTCAAAGTCTTCCAGATGGTACTCGGAGAAGGGAATTTTCATGCCAGTCGTCTCTACGCGCATTAGGAAACGTGTACGAGATTACTACGCAATACATGCACACGTTTTGCGGTAGAGAGCAGGGAACACCAAATTTTTGACGGCGCAAGAAAGGACAAGGGATGCAAGACAGCCTCGGTCTACTTACTAACGCTTCGACAAGAGGGCAAGAAGAAAGAGAAGTCCTCTTGTTGACACGTCGGTCAGTATATTGAGGTTTTCCTTGCACCACTTGTGCAAAAATTTAAAACAAAAGAAAACATTTGACAGAAGTGTGTCTGGTTGGGAGATTTAATTTAGGAGCCGGTCCCGAAACGTCGTGTTTTTTCCAAAAAATTTACTTGGTTGGCATCAGTGATCTTTCTTCTGAAAAAATTAAAAAAACATGTTTTCGTAGCTCGTATCAAGTGTTTTCCTCACCTAACTAAAAGCTCTGCCATGACTGAAAGGGGCGTGCGTTCTGTCAAACTGAACGTTTTGTGGGAGTGAGTATCATGTAGCCTGTTCCTATGGGCAGGCTCTAATTGTTTTTAAGCTTTCCAGGGCAAAAAAGAGAACAAAAATCTGAACGCAGAGGGGAAAATGGGCTAGGCGATGGCGGACGGCTCCATTGTGACATGCTGAAACAATGTTGTCGAGTGAGCTCTTCCTGAGCTGTGTTTATCTGTCTTGAGTACAAATAATTTCAACACGTTCTCGTGAAGGAAATATGAGAATTTCGGCGTGGAATACATAATAGAGATGAAGAAACTCGCGCTTTGCACTGTAGCACTGGATTCACAGTGTGCTTCGCAGTGTGCTAACTTTAGAACTGGACAATTATGTGCAAGAAGCAATTAGAGCCCAAAAATTTGATTTGGCCGCCTTATGTGGGGCTTGTAAAGGATTTACTGATAGTATTCAAAGGTTTAGACACATTGCAGGACTATTTATTTATTGAAGACTGGCACTGCACGCAAAAACACTTATTTTACTAAGGATCAGGGTACATTTACGTGGAAATGGTGGTTTTCTCTCGCTTTAGGAGCAACCGGATTGGTTGTTTTAGATGCCTTGATAATATGTTGTGGTCCACTCTACCCTGCACTTCTTGTATGGCGTGTGTGAAATGAAGCAGCAGGTCCGGCACGTACTGGGGGGGACGAACATTCCGGCAGCCACACTTTGGTTCATCGCAGTGCGCGGAGTGACGTCGCCGGTCCTGGCGAAGAGGTAGCCCAGGGGCGCCTCGGAGCGCAAGGAACACTTGGTCGTGGAGCGCAGGCCCCTCTGCAGCGAGTCAATTGCGCCTTCCGTGCTCTGGCCCTCGTTGGACTGCTCAGGGGATGCGCCACTTTCGCTGTAGGGGACAATGCAAAGGTTTCCACGGCTTTCTTCCTTTTTTCGCCGAGCCGAAAAAGTGATAAGCAATGTCGCAGCGCCTCTTTCGCCTGCACGCTTTCGGTTTGACGTCGTCATCACTAAGCGATCTACGTCCGCTGCAGGACGAAAGCCTCTTTTCTTCTGATATCAAATTAACTCTGTCCTGCGAAAGCTGCCACCACCATTTGCAGCCGAATTTGCTCTCAGAAGGAAGCAAGACGAAACATATAAATAAAAATAAATAAGGAAGGAAGGAAGGAAGGAAGGAAGGAAGGAAGGAAGGAAGGAAGGAAGGAAGGAAGGAAGGAAGGAAGGAAGGAAGGAAGGACCCCGCAGCCGGCGAGAGTTCGACTCACGTACCGTGCTCTATCAGAGGGAGCGGATGACTCGTCGGCCTTGGCGTCTTTGCGAATTGTTCTGGTAGAAGAAGATCGTCGATGTGAATCCTGCGTGGCGCCAGGCCGGTGCTTCATCAAAGGTGAAACGGGCGTTTCTTTCTTGGGCTTTTTCGGAATCAGTGCCGCCTCCGCCTTGCGTAGGCGGCTGGCGCTGCGCCGCTTGACTTTGCTGAGGCTGGAAAAATACGAGAGAGCGACAAATTGTCTTCACGGGCCACCGAACAGACCGGTGGGATTCTGAAGTGGCGCTGTTTCTTGACAGCTGTGTCAAGAAATTAAAGTGGGACCTTGATCGGAAGTCCTCAGATCACAGGGTTTGCTTTCGAGTCGTATTTGTTGCGGTGTACTTACGCCCCACGTCAAGGTCAGTATGTTGGGAAAGTTAAACACAAGAATTTTTCCCTTTTCCGAAGAACTGGAACCTCGGGCGGACGCAACTGTCAAACTACACGGCTCAGAAGAAAAGCCCATGGATAGAAGATTTTAGATCGAGGTTGTGGATCGACAAGAGTTTTCGGGTTAAATACATCAAAAATTTAAAACCAGCTCATTAATTTGCTCCCTCTTCTCCACTTTTATCAAGAAGAAGAGGGTGTAAAATATCTTCACGCATTAGTTTTGTATCATTTCTGCTTCGTCAACTGCCGGCGAAAATGTTATTGCACAGCATACATTGTAGATTAAAATGTTTAATTTGTGAGGTCTACGCAGATTCTCTTGGTCTTGTTGCATTTTGTGCAGGCACACATCTCATTATATTCGCGCAAATATAACTCCAGTAGTTTTTACAATTTCGTCACTCACGTATCCCGTCCCGCATCTAAGAGATAACGAGGATTTTCGCATGAATTGTTTGCTTAGCAAAATATGCACAACAGGCCCTTTGAAACGTTAGGGTTGAACTTTCGCCAACTAAAAGCGTAACATTGGCTTTCACACGCAAGATAATGGCGTGGTATCCGGTCACAATCGACGGGCAAATTGTTCCATACGTAACACATCACAAATTCTTAGGTGTTACGATAGACCGTGACCTGTCCTGGACGAAGCACATTTCTGTGCTCAAGATAAAGCTCGACAGCTTTGCAAGCATTGTGCGGTGTATGGCAGGAAAATGTTGGGGTCCCTCTGAGCGATCTTTACTACACGTGTACCAGGCGCTGGTAGTCGGCCTTCTCAGATACAGTGCACCCGTTCTCTCGGGGGTCAGACTATCAGGCCTGCGTGTGCTTGAAAGCGCGCAGGCTCGTGCTTTAAGAGTATGCTTGGGTTTGCCATGTAAAACTTCTACATGGGGCACATTTTATGAGGCCCGCGCCTGCCCAGCACGAATTTATTTTCAACAGGAGCCACTTCGTGTGCATTTGCGGCATCTGACCAGGCATCGTCATCACCCCCTGACTAACATTAGTGCGGTGCGTCCAGATGCAGCCTTTTCAAGAGCCCTTTGGATGCAGCGCAATGCGCTGCCTTCGAACTACGCGCCACACCAGATTGCGGAGGTGCCACTTTGGGCAGTACCAAAACCATCTATACGGACAACAATCCCAGGGATACCAAAGAAAACGCACATTCCAACAATCGGACTGAAACAGCTGGCGCTGTCATACATTACATCTATGTATACTAACACCCAGCATGTTTTCGTGGACGGATCCGTTACGACCACTTCTTCAGCTGCAGCAGTGATAGTGCCAGGAAATGCCTCATGTCACCGTTTCAGGCTCATGCACAAAACGTCCTCTACGGCAACCGAATTGGCAGCCATACGAGAAGCCGTCCTTTATATTGGTCACCAGCCAGCGCAGCAATGGACTATATTCTGCGACTCGAGATCGGCATTACAGGTCGTACAAACTTATCTAAAACCAAGAGCATGCGAGCAGCTGGTTCAACAGATTGTGCTTTTGTTAGCCGAGGCTTTCCACCGCGGCCATATCATAAAGTTTCAATGGATACCGAGCCATTGCGGCATAGCGGGAAACGAGCGTGCTGACGCCGAGGCTCGGATGGCACATAGTGATGGTGCTTTCATTGAGATAGCCTTTTCAAGATCAGACATTGGAGCCTTGTTGGCGCATTTAATGCAGGCGGCAATGCAGTCGCACTGGCATGATCCGAGTCATCAACAGGACCGCGTGTGTAAGCTTGACGCTGGCTCACGATTACATTTCCCATCTGTGGTGGTGCGACGTCATGGGACTTTACTCCACCGGCTACGGCTTGGCGTTGCCTACACCAAACACTATCTTCACAAGATCGGCATCGAAAGTAACCCAAATTGCGCACAGTGCAACACACCAGAGACTATTGGACACCTTCTTTGCGCGTGCCCGAAGTATACTTCTGAAAGAACAACATTGGAGGCGACCGTGAAAAACCTGGACTCTCGCCCTCTCTCTGAGGAAACTCTTCTGGGCGCAAGGACGGGACGTTCTGATTGGTGGCGTGTGACAAAAGCCCTGCTCAACTTTTTGTGTGAAACAGGCCTGGATACTCGTTTGTGACCGCCTGTGCACAACCTACATGGTTAATGACATGTGTCGGTGTTGTGTTGCAGACACCAGTTTTGAGTTTTATGTGTGTCCAGTAACCGCGATGCGAGCGCCAGCCAGTGTTGTGTGTGTGTGTGTGTGTGTGTGCGTGTGCATAGACATCACCCGTGAAACTCATTGTATTATGCCATCATCAGCCTTCATTCACACTTTCCTTTTCCTCCTCTTCCCTTTCCCCTGTGTGGAGTAGCAGGCCAGGGCCCTGTTACCACCGGCCGACCTCTCCGCCTTTCTTTCATTAAAATTCCCTTTCTTCTCTCTCTGAAAGTAGTTACGAGAGGCCTGCATGAAGACGGGGTTTTTGTTCTCACCTGTTGTTCTAATTACCACCTGACGAAAAGTAAGCTTCTTGATTGGACAGCGCATTAAGCGCTGTAGTTTTACACCTCTATCTGCTCAAGAACGGTCGCCATGGGCTTCAGGGAAAGAAGTGATAGGATGAAAAGTTAAAACACGAGAGACAAAAGCAAAACCATGAGATCGTAAACCATGGAAAGGTTGATTTTGACTCGGATATTCAGGTAAATAGACATCGCATGAAAGCATGCAACAGTGGTTGTAAAATAGGAGAAGTTAACAACGAGATTGCAAGTAAATACCTTAATTAAGTGAAGAAAGTTCTACCAAGGACGCATAAGATCAATGCGGTGGATATCACTTAAGCTGTGAAGCCACGCAAGCTCAGAGTAACAAAATATATTTAATCCCTCGAGAGCGCGCTTTCTGTCTGGTGCCGGCAACAGCTTACCAGCTATCCGAATCACAGAGCATGGTTGCTTTAGGCGACATAGATGCGACAACGTACAGCAGCTGTATAGCAGCACACGGCTTTTGTAGAAAGTTGAAAATAACAAGATATTAAATACAGCGAAGGAAATCAATTGCGACCGAGCAATATTGGGATCAGTTACCGAACGACAAAGCCACAGTCACCATAGGGAGTTGTAGCTAGGAAGCTTATTTCTGAAGTTGCTGCGTGGAGCCCACTGTTATGTGTGATCTTTGGAAGATTATGTCGTGTTTTTCAACGAGCACCTTTAAACATTCCAGAAAATAGGGTAGTTGAAATAGATAAAAGCTCAGTTTTTTAAACAACATGCTAATTACAACTCTTAATAACAAAACTGATTAGTGGCAATGGCAAGTTTGCAGCAACGGACCAGACGCTGCCATATCAATCTTTACATAAAGAAAAGCCGTTCTCGAAACCCTGCAGCTCGAAGAAATGCGGTGCTTTTTCCACATAAAAGTGAACTTGGGCGCTTGAGGCGTGGTGGAAGTTCAGTGCAAACGCAACGTCCGCCAATGCCTACGACGTTTAATTCGAGCTGCATGCCTGCATTATTGTACCGCACTAGCGTTTTCTTTTGCGGCGTCGCTTGGTGCGAGAAAAAAGTTTAATCATTGTCAACTGCGGGGACGACATTTTCGAGCGACTTAATTTTTTTAGCTTTCTTGTATCCTCTACCTTTATATCATTTCATCACTCTCCCCCAGTGCAGGGTGTCAAACCAATTTATTCTCCGGGTTAACTTCACCTCCTGTCCTCCTCGTCCTCCAGGGCGCCACTCATGTGCCAAGTTGGATGATATTCTGCTTTGACAACAGGTGAGCTTGCCCGCCGCGGTGGCTCAGTGGTTAGGGCACTCGAATACTGATTCGGAGTTCCCGGGCTCGAACCCGACCGCGGCGGCTGCGTTTTTATGGGGGGAAAACGCTAAGGCGCCCGTGTGCTGTGCGATGTCAGTGCACGTTAAAGATCCCCAGGTGGTCGAAATTATTCCGGAGCCCTCCACTACGGCACCTCTTCCTTCCTTTCTTCTTTCACTCCCTCCTTTATCCCTTCCCTAACGGCGCGGTTCAGGTGCCCAACGATATATGAGACAGATACTGCGCCATTTCCTTTCCCCCCAAAACCAATTAATAATTATTATTAACAGGTGAGCTCGGCAGTTTTCGTTCATGAGAGCTGTTGTTGTAAACGAAATCGCCAACCTGCTCAGCTTTTTCCCGACTCCCTTGCTGGTAGGCTTCCCGGGATCCGGCTTCGAGTCTTCGACGTTCTCCGGCTCTCGAGGAGGAGCGACCGTGGTCTGTGGGCTTCGGGACTCAGTTTCGGCTTCGGCAACTTTGGTCTTTGGCTTTTCGTACTGCGTGACTTGGGTCTGGGAGGGAGTGCGTTGCGAGAGACGAGTGCCCAGCCGCCTGGAGGTGTGCACCTGGAGAGTCGACATCCCGCTGGTTTCCTCTGCCGACGACGTGTCGTCCTGCGGTTGCTCTGGCTTCTTCATGTCTCCGTGCGGAGTGCGTCCCAAGGAGCGTATGCTGGGAAGCTCGCCGATGCTGTTGGAGTCGTAGTGGCTGCGAACCGATAGGCCTAAGAACGCTTTGCACGGCTTGCGCAGACGTGTGCGTACAACCTGCAGCACTATTCTTCTTCTTCCTCTTCTTCTTCCTCTTAAAACATGACACGCAACCACATGCATGGATTGGCAAAGGTGTAGTGGCATAAACAAGGAAAATTCCGCAGAAGATTACGAGAAAATATTAGCGCCAAGCGGGAATTTTGAAAAATCTATGGATGAAAAACGACAGAAGAATATTTAGAGTAAAATAACAAACAGCAGTTTGGTGAGAAAAGAAGAACTCGAAGAATTTTAAAAGAGTTAGCAAATCAACCTACCAGTTGCAGTTATGTAATCATGGAGAATCCCACAAATTGAACCCAATGCGCTCGCCCCGAAGATAATAACACTGACAGAGATTACGGGAGTCCTAACTTGCTAATGAAGTTAGGGACCTCCAGGTAAATTTTTCTCTGAAGTGCGAACTTTAGACAGTAGAGGAGAAAATGGTCTGCAGATGCAACTTCGCCGCATGCGTCACATAGGTTTTTCGGTGTCCACTCACATCTGCATAGCTCTCTTACGTATCCTTCTTCCTTCTCTTTGTCGTCCTTCTCCTTCGCTTCACACCTTGCACGTGCAGACTATGGCGCTTTCTGCACTCACTCACCCATCATCATCGCCATCACCATATCTTTTTAGCATGATATCGCCACTATCCATCCTTGTCCGATCCCCTGTAGAGAGTGTGCACACAGTCGCTAACTACTGCTGCCTGCAATGCTGTTTTTGCCGGCCAGAAAAATATTGCGAGGCAGTGTAACTGGACCAAATTAAGTGAATAAATTTGAAGAAGATACTAGATATAGGTAGAAATGGAACGTGAGGATCAGAAAGAGAACTGTGAAACAATACGCTTTGTATTTTTCTTTTCTAAACTTAGGCTAAGAACTCCCCAGGCAGCGTCTACTCAGATACGCGAATATTCGCAGATGGATGCGTCATTTAGAGCCCAATCAACGGGATTGGCAGTTACTGCCAAATTAATCACACGAGCGTAAGCATATTCCTGAAAAGGCAAGTGCACGTAAGACCGATGTTTCTTGCCAATAGACTCACCTATGGTGCTAGAACTTGGAGGATCACAAAACAGACTAGAAATGAGGCTGAGAAGAATGCAGCTATCGATGGTATGGAAAATTACAGGGGCAACGCTAACCTCTCCATTTGAAAAACGCACAAAAAAGGGGTACGCAATAATTTCGAGCACACACAAAATAAACCAACAATCTTGACGACGCCCTTAGCCGCCGTTAACCGGGCATGTTTGGCGATGATATTAGTTCGATAGTAGTGAAGGGTGGTTTATTGGGACGTGGGAGGCGCCGGCGACGAAGACTCTTGCACAAGTAATCGATGAAGCAGCTGGGCGAGAGGCAGGGCACAAGGAGCAGTTCTCCAGCACGAGCGTCACCCGGCCGCCTCAAGAGGTTCGTCGTCGTTGACCTCGGCACATGGTCATCTTCTTCATTCCAGTATCATTAGTTGATGAAGACGACGATGTGCAGTGCACTGCGCCAGAGTGCGTATATTAGTTGCACAGTGTGTATATTAGATTACACAGAGAGCATTCGCCTCGCGCTAAATGTGGATGAGGATACATTTGCACAACAAGCGGCTCGTCAATTTTTTCCAAACCATGACTGCACCGTTACGTCTCCACCTGACTTAACGGTTGCAGAGCCCGCCGATGGGATTACTTCTGACCTCACCATGGCTGAGTTGCTGGCCTCCATTGAACATTTAAAAACTACTACTACTCCCGGGCACGACGGCACACCTAACTCCTTATTCCGTAACTTGGAAGGGAGGGCTTTGCAAACCCTACTTGATACTTTTAACGAAATGTGGCTTTCTGGCGTCATGACGGGAGACTGGAAGCATTCTATTGTGGTTCCAATACCCAAGTCAGGTCAGCCTTCAGTATCTTTCTCGGCCCTTCGTCCAATTTCTCTTACGCCTACCATCTGCAAGCTTTATGAAAACATTCTAGCAGCACGCTTGTCGTGGTGGCTGGAATCCCATGATTGTTACCCAGATTCCCAAATTGGTTTCCGCCCACAAATTGGACCGGAGGACGGCCTTGTTACTTTGGCTGCTGACGTGCTTGACCACTCTCCGCAGAGTCACCTTGTATACGAACCGTAATCGCTACAGACATAACAAAGGCATATGATAACATCCTTCACTCGGCCATTCTTGCCTCCCTTCAAATTCTTGGTCTCCCTCACGGGTTTCTCCTCTCCATTCACGCCTTTCTGGCAAATCTAACCTTCAGCGTGCGTGTCCACGGAAAGCCCTTTGGTAACTTCGCTTCCAATTGAGGAGTGCCGCAGGGCTCCGTTCTCGCCCCCACATTATTTCATGTGGCTTTAATTCCTCTTGTTCGAGCCCTAGAGACCATCCCTTCTATCCGCGTGCTTGCGTATGCCGATGATATAACCTTGTGGTGCTGTCATCCAGATTCGTCTATTCATCAGTCTGTCCTTCAGCACGCGCTGGATGTATTGACATCTCGCCTCCCACCTCTGGGTCTAACACTCTCTCCCACTAAATCATGTTTCATTCGCATCGGAAATAAAGCCGGCTTACGGAAAGCTCCCCCTTTAAATTTTGCGGTGCATAATTCTCTGACTCCACAGGTAGGAACTGTTCGTATTCTTGATCTTCTCCTCCATACATCTGGGACTGGCACCCCGTGGCTGACAGCCACCCGTAAATCGGCTCACGCTACTCTAGGTCTGATTCGTCGCATAGCTATGCGCTCTGGTGGCGCACGTGCTGATACAGCCCGTCAGCTTGTGCGCTCTATCCTTCAGCCACGGATAGTATATCAGGCACAATTTCAACGTCTCAGCCGCAGGCAGTGGGACTCCCTTGAAGCTATCAATCGTGGGGCTATGCGCGTCATAACATATCTGCCTCGTTTAACACCCATACCTGTGCTACAGGAGTTCGCCCAACTTAATACACTCAGTGAACTCATCGACCAACAGGTGGCAAATAAAGCTCGAAAACAGTCTCTCCAACTTCATCGTTTAAAGACACTTCCCAAGCAGCACAGCTCATCGGCCCAATATTGCAACAGGATGGTCCCATACTGGTCCTTTATAGGGCCAACTTTGCCAATACAGTTCCGATGTTGGGCCGATTACTTGTGCTGCTTGGGTTCCTCAGTAGTCATATTGCCAGCTCACTGACAATCGCCCCACTGTTTCCCCGTCGGTATCAGCAGCGTATCTGCCTGAAGGGTGCATATTATACGCTGATGCATCACATTCTGCAGAGAGGGGAGTTACTGCTGTGTATAGTCCATCTCATCCGCATCTCAACTCTCGCGCGACGTATACTGCGGATACGCGCACTCCCCTAGCGTTGGAACTTCAAGCCATTTACAATGTCATTGCTTCCCTTCCGCTCGTTCCAACATTCAATACAGTTCATATTTATACCGACTCCCGCGCCGCCCTTAAACAGCTTAAGGCTGTTCGACGAACGTTCCAGATTTCACAATCAATTCACGTGCTCTGCGCAAAGTATCCATGTCCTGTGCGCATACACTGGATTTGCGGACATGCCCAGGATCCACATAACATTCAAGCGGATGTCATGACTCATCTTCATACATCAGACGATCCGCCACCTTCCCCTCTTCCCCCAGATCCGTTCCTGTCCCATGTTTCCGATTCCGAAGTTCTGCGCCAGCCAACACGCGCTCTAAATTCCTCCGTGCTCGCACCTTCTCCCCCGTAGTCTTACTCGGCAGGAGGAGGTATCCGTGCGCCGGATTCGGGCAGGGGCGGCTCTGACACCATCTGTCCGTCATCGGTGGCGTGCCAAAGATCTGCCAGCACCTGACAGGTGCCCTCACTGTAGCGCTGCACCGGGCATTTGTGATGTGCTGCACTTGTTGTGGACGTGACTAGCGACGGCTGCTATCAGAAAACGGCTCCTAAGGGAGGTGGGCCTGCGGTGGAACCGCGAAAGTGACTACGTGAAGTTGACTATGGACAACCGTTTCATTAGCAACCTCTGGGACTACCTCAGCGCAACGGGCCTTCACTCCTTCTTTTAACTTTCAATCCCGTGCATTCCTTCCCCCTTTCCCTTTTTTTTTTCACCTTATGCCTCATGGCACACTTCTCGAATAAAAAAAAAGTTGCACAGTTGTATTAGTTGATGAAGACGACGGTGTGCAATGCAAAGCGCGAGTGCGTGTTGCAGTTTAACACGAGGCGAGACTGGCTGCGGTGATATCGTGGGTGCTCTCGTGCAGTGGCCAACGAGGCTGATCTGTTCACGCCGCTGGTTCGAATCCCAGTCGGGGCAGTATTTAGTTTATTTTTTGTTCGGCCAAGGTCACCTTCAAGGCCAAGCTTCACACAGACTCGGTGAACCGGTTCGACCTCGTGAATTAGTGCTTTCGCACAAAAAGGACCGTGAAATGCACTAAACCTAGTTAGTGCACGTAGACAGAAACCAGCCAGCTCAACTCTATGCACACACTGCAAAGCATGCTGCATTCGATGCACAATGGGATCGTCGTTATTACCGAGTCGGACATGCGTTTGTGACATACTCTGCGAGTGGCGTTTGCGCACCATTTCCTGAACATGGCCGTGCTTAGAAAACTGCAAACGCTCTATCTTCGTAAACGCCGCCGATTTTTCTTTGTTGGTCTCTAGCCTACAGTAAGCAGCTCTTTTCTCACTTTTATTTTTGAATTTTTTTTTTCACTTTATTCCAACGACCGTTGTCAGTGTGCTGATGGGTGCAAGGGCATGCTCAAGGAAAATATTTGCTGCAGAGGGTAATTAATGTAAGAAGTGTCGCTGCGAACTATGCGAGCATAACACAGCGCCCACTCTTCTAGCTGTACTGTCAGAAATGGGAGAAACTTGAGCACTTAAGTTTGAACTATTGCCACAGTCCTTCAATACTTTTACGGGACATGAAGCGTCTTGAGGGAGTTTGATATATGAACAGAAGCTGCCGCTAGGTGCCCAGCGTCATGTAAGGATGCAACAAATCGGCGTCGGCGCTGCAGGGGCTATTGCCCAAGCTACTGCCATAATTTATATTAACTGATGAATGTTTCTTAGGGTTTGGGAGGTTTAACGCCCCAAAGCGACTCAGGCTATGAGGGCCGCCGTAGTGGAGGGCTCCGGATATTTTCGACCACCTGGGGCTCTTTAACATGCATTGACAGCGCACTGTACACGGGCCTCTACCATTTCGCCTCCATCGAAAATGCGACTACAGCGGTCAAGATCCAACACGCGTCTTTCGGGTCAGCAGCCGGTCACCACAACCACTGAGCCAGCGGGGCAGCAGAAGGGGTTGTGTCTAAACTCCATTTTTAGCCATTAAACAATTGATACATCAACAGAGCCGATTGACTGGTCATGCATTCTATTAAAGGACAATTTCGGAGCTCGGTCAACCATTTTGTCAATTGCTTATATCCCGTTCAGTTGCCTCTCTTTATTACAACCGGTTGTTTTTCAAAGCAGCAAGTAAACAAGTTTTAAAGTAACGAAAATAGCAAACCAAAGTTGAAATCCTGCTGACCCAGCGACGTTACCAACGGTACTAGAAAAACTATCCTACGAGCGTTGAACTGCGGATATAGCGAGTGCTAAGGATGACTTGTCTAGTGGAACGGATGAACTCACCGAACTCTCTGGAAAGTGCATTAGCAATAGGCAGGCATGCGCCAACGTGTCGCACCTAAGCGCCCTCACTTGCACTCGGACAAAGAAAACGACGCGCGTCTGTTGGGCAGCCTTGTGCGCTGAGCCCCTTTGGCCGTGAGGCCCCCAGGTTAAATGTGACAAGAATTTTATTCGGCGCTTTGTATCAACACCGGCATGAGGCAGCCTCACTAAATGTCTCCAAGCGGACGTAGAGCCTCCGCTTAGAAGGCAGCGGTGCCGGACATGGCTGTGGATTGCGTTGCTCCAGCAGCCCCATCGCCGCCGCTGCCAGCGACGCCACCGCGACCGGTACAGCGGGAGACGACAGTGGCACCCACGCATGCGCCGAACAGAAAGGCAGCGAAGAGGGCGGCCGTGATCCACAAGATGGCGCCACCAACGCCGCCGCCATCGTCCTCCGCGTCGCTTCGGCGACCACCGCCTGTTCCTGTGCCGCCTCCGCTGCCTCCGCCACCGGCGTTGCCTCCGCTGCCTCCGCCACTGCCTCCGTTCCCTCCGCCTGGGGGATCTCCCGGCCCTCCTGTTCCGGGAGGAGGCCTTGCACCGGATGCGCGCTGCGTTTAGGTTTTAAAGACAAGAAGCGCTCCTTGAGCGCCGCCATACTGCTCGCTGGGCTGTCGTGGCAGCTAGCGCAAGTACGGTGGAAGTGGCAGCATGTGCTCCTTGCACCTTCTCGCAGCAGTCTAAAGGGCAGGTGTTTTGGCATCTGGCTGTACCCGATGGAAAAAATCTTTCGTTTGCTTTATGTGCTGACAGCCCTCTTTAAAGGGACCCCGAAACACATTTTCAGTGCATTGTTTTGTCTGTTCGTTGCATAGAATGAGTGATGCTATTAGCATCGGTCGTACCGCGTATGCTGCGGTTTTTAATATTTTAATTAGCTCACAAAAACAAATTCGTGGCGCTGACCATACAGTGGCCACCATACAGTGACCACCATACACTGGCGGTTTTTAGCAACGGATATGACATCACTTAGTGCAAGCTTGATGATTGGACAAATAGTAAATATACTGCAAATTGTGTGAATAACCAGAGATACGTTTTGTCAAGTTTTTGTGTTTTATATTACATTAACAAAACCAACTTGTTTGCCCTAGATAAAAGCACTGTAAATAAAGTAAAACAAAAATACACCACCAGAGGCTCTGGCTACTTTTTGCATCGAAGGGCTTTGCGCGCCTCTGTAAACATCCTACGACCTAGCACTCATCACTTATGGCTACTCTCTATGTATACGAGAGCGGCTTTGCGGAATCGATCCGATCGCGCCATTGCACTCTATAAGCGTTCGTTTCGATTCCAAGGAAGGATGCGTTCGTTTCACATTTAGCAAGCAGTGTGCATAGTCAGCTTCTGGAGGATCACCGGGCGTCGGCGCCAGATGGCGCCATGTTCCCGTCAACAGCGCGCGCTCCTTGCTCGCCGTGACCAACCAGCGCGCTAGGAGCGACGAGCGATGGTTGGCGGTAAACAGCAGCGGTACGCGCTATGCTAAATGTGTCTGATATTTTGCGCAGGCTGTCACACCGTCGCAGTATCTCGCGCTATAGTTCGGATCCATAAGTAAGGGAATGTCACTGATCAGTGTTCCCTTCTGCGCCGTTGACGTGGCGGTGAAGCATCGCTGGGTTAGCTGGGCGTTCACATGGTTGTTGTAACCATGCAAACGGCGCTGCCCGCCTTGGCATGAACGAGTTACAGAGAACAGGCGACCATGGAGTGCAAACTTCCGCCACGTGCTCAGATAGGCTGTTTTGATTGGTCGCTCTAGGTGTTGTCATTGGGAGAGTGAAATGGGAATGGGAAGCTGCGCGAAAATCGAGTTGAGGGCAGCATTTTG
Organism: Amblyomma americanum; assembly: GCF_052857255.1. Taxonomy (NCBI): domain Eukaryota; kingdom Metazoa; phylum Arthropoda; class Arachnida; order Ixodida; family Ixodidae; genus Amblyomma; species Amblyomma americanum. The sequence continues at coordinate 208,640,295 of NC_135500.1, forward strand.
TTTGCCTGTATTTTGAAATTTATTTATTGAATAACTCCCGTTCCTATGCATCGATTCCCGTAATTCTTTTTGAGTCAGCATCTGTGTGACATAAAGAACCCATCTGACCTGTAATCGGTATTCGTTCAAACGGTGTTTCGCAGCCCCTTTAACGGTGTATACGCTTCAATAAACATGGCAGCATTTTGAAGGGGTGCATCACTTCCCATCTCTTTGTACCTTGATACCGCGTTTCAAAGAGCGAAATGAAAAAAAAAGAATACTAAAGGGCATTAAAATATCATTGTATTCCCTATTAATGTATAAGCTAATCAATACACTTCTAAGAGAAATAAGAAGCAAGATTCGATTTATGCAGAAAGGAATGCGTTAGCTAGTCGGCTCCGACTTCTTGAGCACATAGTTCCAGTGACTTTAGAGCATATTGGCTCGTTGCGCCGTCTTTGTGCAGAAATGCAAACTAGCGAGTGCGCCGAGATTTGTGGCGTCCTAGCTGTATATGAGGCTGCGACAGTTAGTGCTACGGCGCTAGTCTGGCAGTTTAACACGTGGGGGGGGGGGGGGGGGGGGGGGAGGCTGCTTGTCATGCTTTCTTATTTTCGTGAAATCATTTGTGATATGATATCGTCCAGTTTGTAGTGATCCGGTCTCAAGTTCGATCAAACGTTTGGTCAACTGCCATCAAACGTATAGACATCAAACTGGACACGCGTTCTAAATTGGGCTGGCATGCCGCGAGCTGTTGCGTTCGGACTGTTTCGGACTCCGGTGAAAGCTGATGAAGACGACGATTTTTAAAGCACAACGCGGACGAGTTTTGACTGTACTGCGCACAGATGAAAGTGGACGAAGATGACGATTTGGCACAGAGCGAGAGGCTGGCAGTTTAACGCGCGTGAGTAAGGCTGCTGTGATGACCAAGTGGTCTAAAGCAGCGGCAAGCGAAACCTAAATGTTTACGCCAGCAAAGGTTCGAATCCCGCTGAATGCCGTAAGTATGATAAGTTTTCTTCTGCTCCACGCTTGGTTGGTCATACATCTGACGCCGTTGTTTCGTTCTCTTTAAGTGCTCTAATGCTAAGGCGTCACTAACACTGATTCCAAGAGAACTAATGGGCGAGGAATAGCTTTTCGAAACTGCAGCTGCCCTGACACTGCTTCAAGCCATCTTCACCACCTTAGTGAGCTTCACTTGGTTTAAAGAGGCAACCACCAGTAGTTCCCTAGTACCCAATTCTTTCTCGCTGGGAATAAAAAGCAGCTGCCCTGAAACCAGTGTGTTCAATAACAGACTTCTGATGAAAATTCAGTGCCGGCAACGTTCTGGACAAACTATGAAACAGGTCGCAAAGCAGGGTCTAAGAGGGAGCACCTCTAATATGAGCCGAGACATCTTTCTTTTACAAGTGTGAAAGCCCTCTTCTCTTCTCATTAACCACTACCATATTTCACGACGTTGGCATCTTGTTGAGAAAGTAGTTTCATGTAATGTGCCATCCGTAGCCTGCCAAGGAGGGATTCCCGGCAGCATCGAGTGAAAGCAGCACGGTGGCGTGTGATTGGCCTGCAGTGATCTCTGACGTCTGACTAGTAATGATGGCGTGAGGAAACTTCACACGTGCCGAACCAGTGGCATATCGTGTACTGTATCCATCGTGCTTGACACCAAAAGTTCTAGCATGCTAGTGATGTAGAAATCGGCAGGGAGCCTTGAAAAAATAAAAGAGGCGGGGGAATAAGTTCGAGCCGTCTTATACTAAGTATTTTTTAGTGTTTTATGAAAAGGCTGTTCGTTCGTCGAAATTTAACGCGAAATAAACGACGGCAAGTTTGATGATTGCTGATTTAGGGATGCTTTCAAACAAAAAAATCAGAGACTGTGTTTAGAGACTAAATTTTAGAGACAACTCTTGAATTCACAGTTTTTGGAGCTTATGCCATCGAGCACATGTGAATCATAATGTTCTTCAGATGGCGGCGGGCCGCAGAAGACTAGTGTATTATGTTCACGTCCTAATTTTTTTTTTTGCACAAGAAAAACGAAGCCATTGAAGTTCATCGCGATCACCAATACCGCAAATGTCTTGAATAAGGAGCCAACGGCAGAAATTTCTATAAAGGGTAACAACGGTGTTAAAGAGCTTCACCGTTCCACTGGCAATGAAGTAACATTCACTTGTAACGCTCATGCAGATTCTCTTAGTCGTTGATGGTGCTTGTGATGCGTGAGACGGGGCATGTCGCGAGTTTTAACCCGTCCAAGTGCAAATAAGTTTTAATTTCAGCAACTAAATTTCCAGACATTATGCGTCTACCTTTTGTTTTGTCCGTTAATGCAGAATTGGAGGAGGCAGTTGCTAAAGAAGAGGAAAAAAATGATGTTTCTCCCTTTTTCATGGTATTACGCACGTAAGAGGTTATGCTTTCCTGCCGATGTGGAGTGCGTCGGCCTCGTCAAGCCTTTTACTGGCTTTTTGTCGACGCACCCAACGTCGACATGATGTTAAATAAGCATGATTCTGATTCTGACATAGCTTGCATGTGTGCTTTATGTCGTAGTTCATACAGTCTTCGTCAAAAGTATACAGCCCAAGGGGTTTGCTTCTAAGCTGCTTAGCGGGACTCCCTAGCAAATCTATCAGTCCAAAGCTTGGGAGGATTGAGGACGTGAAGCCATTCCTCTTTCGAGAGATTAAGGTTGCTGAGGATGCATAACGAGGGCGTACATGTTCTCAAACAAATTTTCGTCTTTAATTTCACCAGCCTTAACCCCCTAACAGACACATTTTGTTTTCCGAAAATGGCATAAAAATGATCATTTAGTAGCCGCGCTGCCATCTGTCGGCCATCTAAAAATAAATGCTTTGGACGAACACTACTCGCCTTAGATCAGAAACAGTGCCAAAAACACAAGCCAAGCTGAACTCGCCATGAGCCAGAAATGAAAGTCGTCTTAAGGCGATCCTGGCTCGTCTTAGTCCGTAGGGAACTAAGGGGGCCCAACCGCCGTTCACTGCACCCCACCCCTCTATCCATTCGTGTACTTCTCTCATTAGCTGTCGTTGCGATGTTAGCTGCTTCCATAGTGGGACACCTAAAAACTTAAGTCAAAGCATAACAAGAAACAGCAACCGAGAAAAGCTACAGGCCTTCCTGTAGTTTCCCACCAATTTTGTTCTAGTACACAGGTGTTCATCCAGAAATGGTAGCAATGTTTTTCAACGCGCACTACGCTATTGGCAACATGGGTAATCGGGTAGAGTTGGAGTGCAGGTAGCCCTCATCCTACGCCCATCTTTCTCTGTTGCGGCATGTGCATTGACTGCTGTTGATAGGAGGTGTATTATATTCAAGTTGTCTCGATTTTTAAATGGCCACGAAGTTATTGCCACAGCTTGATATTGTTATTACAGCAGCCAACTGAGCGAAAAAATGCGGTACTCACGCAAAGTCCGGTGGCGCTGACGCAGCTGCTTCCCTGCGGACACTGGGTGCAAGCAGGACCTGGCATGTACATGGGTCTTCGTAGTATGTTTCCGCTGCAAGAGGGAGGAAAAGCGTTGGCAGTGTGAAAGGAAAAGGTTTCCAAGATTGCCAATGCGCTTGTAAAAGGCAATTAAAAAAGGCGTTTAAACAACATCATAGAATCTCTAAAATTTTTCTTGTCGCATATTGAACCACGCCGCGACATCTGCAGTTTTTCAACACGTAACTCTTCAAATCTTCAAAAGAAACATGTTCAGAAGCATTGGAGCATGCATATATTTTATTTTTCTTTCTTTTTTCTTTTATTTGTACCTCAAATGCCTGCAAGGGGCCATTACCTGAGGGGTTAAAGGCGCGTAGATTGAAGCCAGAAAGGCGGTTAACAGCGGCTGTAAGTGCCATTCATGTTCCATTTTTGCGATGAGGTCGTAGGGTGTATTTTGTTATTTTCACCACTGAAGCTCATAATATGCGCAAATTCACCAGGCCGGCTTTTTGGCCTCGGCGGCTTTCGTGGATTTCCATTGCCTTAATTCATTAGGTCCCAGGGGCTTTCTTTATCTCTAAATCACCTAGATCGTTACGTTCTTTCTTTTAACTTTTCGTTGCCTTTCTTTTGATTCAGTGCGTTCCTTTTGAAAACATTCTTTCATAAGAGAAGTAGCAGATAACTCACGTCTAATACAGCGGTAAAATCGGGCAGCTCATGAACCCTGCTTCTGCGTGCCCGCTACACAGCGCCATATCCCAAAGCAACATAGTTCGCTTCTTTGAGAGACACCGAGCTTCTGCTGGTCCATCACTAAGCGTCATATCTCAAAGCAACACAGTGCGTTTCTTTGAGAGACATTATGTCGCTAACCATTTCATGACATTTCGTGTCTTAAGGTGCAACTTCATGACCATTAATTGACGTGACACTTGGGTATCCGCAGATACCACTTTTCACATGGACAGAGAAATCTCTTATATACTCACGCCGGCGCGTAGTTGCACACAAAGAGGCGCTTGATTCTTCCTCCCAACACGTAGTTGCTGAAGCCGCAGCCGATGTACCGAGTGTTGGCCCATGCTATCTGCACAATTGACGCGATCACGCCGGCAGAGTCAGTGAAAGCACCTAAGACACCCCCCCTCCCCCCCCCCCCCCCCCCCCGGTCAGCCCCTGTTATACAAATGTCTTAGGAACAACGAAAGAAAGAAAGAAAGAAAGAAAGAAAGAAAGAAAGAAAGAAAGAAAGAAAGAAAGAAAGAAAGAAAGAAAGAAAGAAGTGATAAGCATGATTGCCTTCAACTCTCTGGCATTGGCTTTCTTACAAAAGCAGTGACGCAGCGATACACGCGTGCACATGCACACGCACGCACGCACAAATCACGTGCTGCGGAAATGTGCCACAAGCAGTAAAATTAACGGTAATGTACAGGACGTGTGAGAGTTTTTATTTCATTTTGTCCTTGTTTAACATCGTCTTTTCCTTGCACTCACCACCTATGCCAATCGCCGTGACATGCCCAATTTTCACTTGTAATGCACGCCGATTTTCGTTAAAACATTTTTCCAAACTGCTATCATGGTTCAGTAACACTAGCGCGATATGAATGCAGTTTCTAGTGTCGTTTAATACCTTTACTGTCTTTCGAGCTATTTTAATCGCCTTGTGCGAACACATGAAAAAGCAAGCTTTAGAAGCAGCTGTTCGCCTGCCGAGATGTGCTTTTGATGAACGCAGTCGACTCGCGGCTAGGCATACGCAGTGCGTGATGACAACCAATATGCCAGAACCACTGGTTCAAAAAAAAAAAAGCTACCACGCTAAATCAAACGGCTCCGTTGTTATGGGAGAACGTAAATGCTTGAGCGCGAATCACCTGCGTGAAGTGAGTGACCACTCCTCTGGAGCCCCCGATGTCGAAGTGCGACACAGCGTTAGGGTTGAAGTCCCGATATTCGCTGAACCAGTCGTCGACCCATGTCTTCCCTTCGACGACGGTCTGTTTGGTATAGTCGGTCGCATACGCGAGGTTTTGTCCCACGCTCTTGAACTGGGCTGTGCATGAAGACGATTAGAATGTGCATATCCCTTTCAGGCGTCTCTTGCAATTTTGATTCAATACAAGTATTTTTCCGCCTATGTAGTATACACCGCTTTCAAGGAAGCCAATTCGTTAGTCTTACGACGCAAAACACCAACGGTTTATTTTTTTCATCCTCGCGCAGAGTTTCGCACAACGCTATACAACGACCGAAAATCGTAACATCAATTAATTACCTTGATCTCATTGAATAATTTAATTACCTAGTACACTTTTATGCATAAAATGATCACAATACTAATTTTCAATTGATAAACACTGCGTATTAAAAAAGTATAGAAACATTCCCCTATGCTTTTCTTGCTTGGGATGAATTTTGGCTTCCTTAATTTATGAAACTTCCATGATTTTTCCAGTAAACACTTCAACACTTGCGGAACCACTTTGTTTTGAACATGCACATGACGCTACAGTTTGAGAAAAAAAGATATTACAGATATCAAAAGTTGCCGGCACAAAAATGGCGGAGGATGCCCTGCTAAGTCATGTTTTGCTGAATACTATATTATACTGTATTCAATAGCTGGGCACAGAAAAACACCTTATTGACTTGGCCTGATATTAGGAAATCACTGCTAGGCGTATATAGCTAGCTGTGAGTTGTGTATCAGTTCTGTAAATAGCGCCTTAAACGGTTAAGATCTTCACGAATGGTGTCTACAACATTGTCAACTCCAACGCCAAAAAATTCATTAGCATTGGCGTTGACAGTGTTGTCGAGTTCGTTGATTTCAAGAAAGGAAGGGAGCATAACTGTCTACCTGGGTCAGTGGAAACCTCACTCCAGATTTGAAAGTACGTGGCTGTGGTGCCCACACGCAAAAGCCGTGCTTTCCTAAACATTCCATGTTTAGCAATGTTATACCGCCAGCCATTTTTTTAACTTCAGCTTATGCTCCGCACATTAAATTGTTCCCAATTTTTCTTGTAATAAAAGTTCTTGCTTCATCCGTCCTTCGCCTGTCTCTCGCAACGTCACTATTGAGCGATTTTCCCAAAATGTCTCGAGGTCATTTATTTGCAACTGTCTTATATAATTGCGTGTACGATGCCTACACAGGCGCGCTCACTCGTGATTCGCGCCCTGCGGTCGTCGTGGCCACTGTCGTCGCATTGGTCGGCGAACGCCTGGGCGACTTCTGCCAGTTCGTCGTCCCACTCCTGCGAGAAGCGGACCAATCGCGCCATCCGGGCGAGTTAATAGCGCTCGATGCGGCTGAAAAAACAAACCCACTAAAACAAGCTGATGCACTCTGCAGCAACGTTCTTATATCAAGGTCAGTTTCGCAGCTCCACTCGTGAAGCGGCTGAAGTGGCTGTCGCGGGAACTCGTCATCGTCATCAATATCATCCTGACTACGCGGACTGCAGGACAAAGGCCTCTCTCTCATGTCTCTCCAATTAACCCTGTACTGTTCCAGCTGCGTCCACTCTATGTCTGCAGACTTCTTAATCTCACCCGGCCACCCAATCTTCTGCCGCCCCCTGCTACGCTTGTCTTCTCCTGGAAACCACTCCGTTACCACTAAGGACCGTCGGTCCTGACCAAGCCCAATTCTTCCTTTTGAGTTCTACTAGGACGTCACTAACTCTTGTTTGATCCCTGACGCGCTCTGCCCACTTCCTGTCTCTTAACGTTACACCTATCATTTTTCTTTCCATGGCTCGCTGCGCTAACCCTAAGTCGTACCCGTTTCGTTAGCCTCCATGTTTCTGCCTCATAGTTGAGTACCGGTAAGATACAGCGGTTCTGTACTTTTCTCTTGAGTGGTATTGGTTAACTGCCATTCTGTTCGAGATGTTCTACATCGTCAGCAGGAGCGGGACTTTCGTTCGCTGGAGTAACGGCAGGGTGGTTGAATTTCCAAGCTGTTTTTTGTTGTTGCGTGGATGGCGCTCGTAGTTATTTTGAAACCTTATTTGTGGTGAAATATGTGCACTTGATGACTTCAAGCCAGTGTTACACATGTCATCCTGCTTTGCCTTCGGTTGCACAAGTGGCAATAGAAACGATGCCACCGATCATCATTTTTTTCACGCCGCCTCTCTATGACAGCCAATTTAAAAGGTGGGGGAAGAAGTTGCGTCACAAATATAGACGGATTTCTTGCACGTCTAAGGTATGTGAGCGTCATTTTGAGGATGGCGATATTATCAGGGACTAAATGTATCTGTAAACGGACAAGAGGTGTAAATTCCTCACGGGAACTGGACGCTATAGTGACCTGTGCCATCGTCCGACCCTTTCCGGGTGTTCCGGAGCGAATATTAAAACAAAAAAAAAATTGTACGGGACACTTAAGTCCCTCCTTGAGGGACTGCCGCTATAGTGTAATAGGTTAATTCCAATATATGCAGAAAGTGATTCTCTACTTTGAATGAACCCTGATGTGTCCTGATGGGATCAAAATGCTTAGATATCAGCGCAGGTGAAGTGGCGAATTCGAAAACTATTCATTACTATTCATCGCAGACACCATTACGTTTTTTTTTTTAGAAACAGCTGGTCTTTGTCCGCTGCTTACGTCTCTGTTGGTTGTTTCGAGCTAGGAAGAAAAGTGCACGAACTAGAAGGAAGCAGAACTTGAAAAGCCTTTCAAGCAAGTGCAGCGAGGTCCTAGCACTGAAGGTAGCCCTCTCAGAAATTGCAGCCGCAGAGATTGAAAGAACACTGGTTGATCTCCTACCTTTGCAGTCTGGCGCTCATGACGTCATTCAAGTATGCGAAATCATATAGTCAGCATGTGGAATGCACTACAATGCCGATTGGATGTGAAACAGTGTGTGCAGCCTTGCGTCCTCAGTGTTTTTTCACCTTGCACCAACACGAGTTAGGTCACATTCTTGTTTTGTTCACGGCGGAAAAAAGGATGCACCTGCAGGTATGGGTGCGGCGCCGCTTGTCTTTCCGGAGTCGTAGCAGACGACGCACGATACATGTAGAAGAACGTGACTGATGCTCTGTTCGGCCCAGCGACGTTCACAGAGGCCGCGTCAGCGAGCGGGGAGATGTGGGAAGCTGCGAAGCTGGCCTTGTATAAGAACGTTGCTTTGCAGGTTCTTGAAATTCTTGTAACAATAAAAAGAGCCAAACATTCGTTGCATTGTTCCTAATGTGTGACATATTAGCTATTTCATGTATGTCTGCAATTCCTGCTGCTCCTGATGTGATGTGCAGTGCGCAATGATGTGTTTCCGATGTTTCATAGTTTGATGAAATCAGAGTGCAGTGTTTTTTTTTTTTTGGAACCGAAAACGAAATTGATAAAAGTACGCTGAAATAATTTTAGAAAATTCGGTGTTAAAGAAAGTTTTTTGCGCAGCGGAGACAAGCATGATGTCTATTCGGTGGCAGGTTCTAAAGTCCCTGAAACTTCACTAGATTCAAGGGATTTTGTAGATTCGCCCTTACGCTTGCGCGCCGTAAAGGTATGTGGCGGTTCTTTTTATAAATGCATCCTTCAATTTAGCAAATGTGATCCTCTTTCGACAAATCAAACCCAACTGTGACAGACGTGCAGGATAGAAGGAGAAACAGACAGGGGTGGGCGAGTAATCGAATTAAACGACATGACACTCCAATTGTTCTCTATTTGACATTATCTTCGACCTGAATTCAAGCATACGATCGCATCGAATTATTCGAAGTTTCCGAATACTTCGAGACTTCAGCTCAAGCCGCAAGGAAGTGCTGGCCCATACATTCAGCAGTCCATAAGGACGCTCATCACTGTCGGCATTATCGTTCAAGAACAGAGCGGCGCGGAGCCAACACAAACAAACGCTTTTAATTGTACTGTTCTTTATTGAAATTGAAATTGAAAATTGGTTTTGGGGGAAAGAAAATGGCGCAGTATCTGTCTCACATATCGGCGGACACCTGAACCGCACCGTAAGGGAAGAGATATAGGAGGGACTAAGAGAAGAAAGGAAAAAAAGAGGTGTCGTAGTGGACGGCTCCGGAATAAATTCGACCACCTGGGGATCTTTAACGTGCACTGACATCGCACAGCACACGGGCGCCTTTTTATTTTCGCTTCTATCGAAGCGCGGCCGCCGCGGTCGGGTTCGAACTCGGGAACTCCGGATGAGTAGCCGAGAGCCCTAACCATTGAGCCACCGCGGCGGGTTAGGAAACGTAGTTTCGCCACTGCGGTAGCATATGAAGGAGGCTCACCAGTTCGTACATGTCCTTCGCTTGAGGGTATCTACCCAGGCGGCCCATGGCGATCTGAGAGCGGTAGTCGTTGTGCACCTGTAGCGCCTGGGCTTTGACGGCGGCGCTCAGGCCGCTGATCGGCGTGTCGATGACGCATCGCGGGTTGGGTGGCTTGCAGGCCGTGTGGGTTATGCCATCCGGGAGGTTCTGGTACTCCGGACGGCAGACGGCTGTGGCTTTGTCCAGAGAAATGAGGATCGTGGCTACAACGGCCACGAAGGGTCCGGCGGTGGCTTCGAGAGCGTCCATGCCCTCTTCTTCTTCTGCTTCTTCTCCTCTTATAAAATGATACATACCCACATGGGGGGATTCATGATGATGACGATGATGATAATGATGTCCTCAGGCTGAACGGCAGGGGATTGGCCAAGGTGATGCGTTTGATCTTGTTGTTAGCCTTTCACAAGATGGCACATACCGACAATGGGGGATCGGCCAAGGATCGGGAGGCAGAGGTTGCTATTCACCTGTACTCAGCAAAGGCAGAAGAAAAGCACGCGGGAAAGCAACACCGGTGGATTCTACCTCAAAAAAGGGCATGGACTGTTAAGGAATAAGTGTTCGGATTTATAATAAGAGGGATCGAAAAAAAATAATTAAGTCAAAATGCAACAATGTATAGAAAAAAATATATTGAAGCACTTAACAAGGCAGTCGATGAGATGCCCTCACACAAGTAATGATTCTTCTGCTTCTTGTGGTAACGGCTCGTGCGCACATAGATGTTGCGAGAAAAAGAAAGCAGCTAATGAGAGGTTTGAAATCGTATCACGTTTTTATTCGGATTTAAGTACACCTGAGTGATTCTGCTACACCTTTTGGGGCATGATTACTTGTTTTTAACGCGCTGCTGCATTCCTTACATCATTATATAACATACGAGAGGACGACTTAGAATAAAATCTCTATCAGAGCATCGCGGTTATTTGATGTCACTGTTAATTATGCTCTTTCACAGCACTGAAATTCAAGGTTCAGGGCAACAAAGATGAAGTTTCCATGAGGGCAAAATGGGAAGCTGATGATGATGAACAAGCTGGTTGAGGGTAATGCTGATGATTAAGATGATAATGTGTTGGCTAGTCTCTTCACAACGGATGGGCATCAGGATGGTGATGATGATTCGGATGGACGGGACTGGGTCAATGTAGCGGTGACGAAGCGAGGGCTGGTATCCTTATGGGGCGTTGCACTGGTTTTGTATATATTCGAAATCCCTTTGCGCTCAGAACGCGAAGATGCAGTCCAGAGATAATGCCCATTTTGTTTCTTGTTTGTAATTGGCTTAAACCTTTTTTTTAATTTGGCTCCGCCTAGCACTTGTTGGCGTGGAGACCTGCTCCCAAGGGCGCCATTATCACTAACATTGTACAGGTGCCCATGTCTCTTTATTTAACCGTGGGACATGGGAGAGGCCTTTGACCTGCAGTGGGTGTAGTCAGGCTGATGATGATGATGATACAGGTCCTGACATGTCCTTGCTACCGGCAACACGCTGCCCTTAGTGGTGGCTCATTGGCACTACCGCAGAAGGCAGACACTGTCGAGAAATGAGACAAAATTGGGTGAGAATGATTTGTTTTAGAAGTCCCCAATTTAAAGGGGGTTCCCAGCTCGTTCAGTAGAAACTAGGCATGTGGTGGTTGGTGCAGCTTCGAGAAGTGTTGCCATAGCACCGTCGTGATAGTGGCGGCTATGTTGGTGGACCACAGCCTCTGTGACAGTCTGCGGCGTGCGTATCAAATTTGCTTGTCGCCACCTTCTCCTACAACGTGCACCGCGGAAACCATGTATGGCCCGCCATTATGACACCCATGAGGCTTCGTGTAATCCATTGAGAGGGGTGCGATGAGCACTCAGTTCATAGCTCCTCAGTGCGATTAGCTTCATGTAAATGAGACAACCCAGCCAAGGGTTTATTTATAAAGGTAAATTTGAAATATGAAAGACCCTGCCGGCGTATGAGGAAAAAATATTATGGGACCATTTGTTCCGGACCGCTACACGTGCATTTCGGTGAGTTCAGTGATTGTTGCATTGCTGCGTATACTCTTTTGAAGCGTTCATGTTCTCTTTCAGCCCCCTTGCAGAGATAGCTGAAAAAAGGAAATTTGAAAACTTTCCATAATACGTAGGAATATATTTGGAGCTTATAGCTTTACATTTCCGTAAAATAATTTACCACAACCATTTGTATCATTCAACAGAGCAGGATCTCAATTTTTTTTTTAATTTAACGCCCTTCGTGGAGGTGGTGGTTCCCGATCTTTACGTTAAATCCGCACTGTTACTCTATGACATTCCGGGTGGTGCTGCAATATTTTTTCAACTTTGTGTGAGCAAATGCGGCAATACACGTGTGAACAACTTCGAAAAATAGTCATGCAGATTTAGCGACCCGCCTTGCGAATACAAACTCATCACCGCCTCGGCTCCTTCATTTGGACAATTTTACCATCCTTTCATCAAGAAAGGAACTCCTCCGGCGCGGCACACGTGCTCTCATCCCTCCGTGTGCGGTAACCCTCCCCCGCGGTCTTACCCGTGCAGAGGAGGTTGCGCTTAGGAGGATCCGGGTCGGGGTTGCCCTCACACCAGCCATCACTTGGAAGTGGCCTCAGTACCGAGAATTGTTTCCTCGGCCAGGGTGTCCGATATGTAAACACGAGGACATTGAGGCCGACATTCATCACTTACTGTGGGACTGCCCAGATTTTAAGCATACAAGGATCCGGCACCTGATGGTAGCAGGTCTTTAACCAAGCAACCCTGCTTCATACATTGCCTGGACGCAGGGAGCGTACCATCGTTCTCTACTGGACTTCATCAAATCAGCTAACCTTTTTCCATTCATTTAATCTCTACTACATCATTCATCACACCTTCACCCATCATTGATGCCCTGGGGCAATAAATTTCGCTTAAAAATATAGTCATGGCGCAAGTATGTATTGCGTCCCGAGTTGTTAGCGAAGAGGAATAGGGGTCGCATTAGGAACTCCGTGAAGCGAACGCTGGAGCAAGAAACTAGTGCTGCTCCCCCGAACAGAGGGTATGCTGCAAGCAGTTATTTAAGATTTAACGATTGTTAACAACATGTCTGCACAGCATAACGGTGAGAAAGTAATGCATCTAAAATGTAAGAGCCGTCGTAGTGCATAATACCGCAGATCACTCCACGCATTGCCCTGGCTCCAAAAGCCGCTTGGCTCATCGCCTATAAGGTTGCGTAGGGTGGTCAGAACACTCACGGCGAACATGATTAGCGAACTTCTGTCTACCACGGAAAGGAAGGAGAGCAGCTTTTGTCTCATGCCACGTTGTATGGGTGCAACCCAGCCAAATGTGATCCATATGTAGATTGCCTCTGGAAAGCCCTGCACGCTACTCCTGCATTGTATACATCACAGCACACGCTTACTAAGCGTTATTTCGTATTACGTTGCATTCAAGATGACCAGTATCTCTTTATTCTCAGTCTTAAAAGCCTTGGAAAAATATCGTTAGCCTTTGCGTTCTTAGAATGATAGAGAGGTGAGAGTAGGCGCGACAGAACCTATGTACTGAAAACTTAACATTTTGACAGATAGCCCTGTCTGGTTGGGCTTGAAGACTTGTAATAAACTGTGCACATCTGCAACCAAAAACTTTAATTTGAAACCCGATGTTTTGAAGCGGGCTCGGCTCCTAGCTACTGCCCTCAGACACCCCTGAGGAAGGGGCCGAGCCGGATTCGAAACGTTGGGTTTCAAATCAGAGGTTCTGGTTGGAGATGTGTAGAGTTTATTACAGAACCTATATACATCGGAGAAAGTTCGAAATGCCAGAATGCTGGGCAGCAAAGAAAAACAAGTCTAATTATAACGTACGACTTCTGCCTCAGGAAATTTCATGCACGCCAATTTCAGGACGCTGTTATTTTTTTTTTGGCGCTTAAGTGCAGCGACGCGGCATGCATTTTTTTTTAACCTTTTGGGAACGAATATAACAGCAAAATTTAACTACTTTAAGCCCGTATTTTGCCAGCTCTCAATGACATGAAAGATAAACAAAGGAAAAGTAATGCTACGATAATACGTATAACTTCGCTCGAAACGATTCAATTTTTTTTTGCGTACGCTGAATCACCTCGTACAAGGTTTTGAGCGTTCGAGCTTCGAGCACTCACGGGGTGGGAGCAGAGAGAGGTAGCTACCGAAGGAAAATATATATCCTCATTTATATTTTCCTCCCACACACCCTTTATTTCCAAGAAGGAAGCCTCTGGTGGCCCTTGTAAAAGAATTTGTTCAACGAGGAAACAAAGAACTAGCTGCACCGAGACTTAAAAGAAAATACACCCGAAGCAATAGGAGCGCAAGAAGAAAAGAAACAAGCAGAAGAAAAACGGAGAAACAGAACAGCTTTCCTTGTTCCCAGCAAAGACCGTCGCCGCGAAAAGTCGTTTTCTTTTTGTGCCGTATGTGGCCACCGGATGGCGCCACTTGTCGAACTCAGCGTGAGAGAACTTTCATTCGTCGTAATTGTCGAATAAAGGGGTGGAGGCATAAAACGCGTTGTGTAACTCAGGGCTCCAGCCGCGAGTCACCAAACGTCTTCTTTCTTGAGCTTTCAACGAGCTGTTATGGCCGCAGAAAACGCGCCACGAATTTCTCCCGCCTTGTTCTCCTTCCCGCGTTCTCCCTATCTGGGGAGTGAGGAGGGAGGGCGGGAAAGCCAGCTGCCGTCAACGCGGGAGCGCAGACGCTCGGGTCGTGCTGTCGGAGGCAGCTCGGCTCTCTCGATGCTCCGTGTTACTACGTTCGTCGGGATGCGGCAGAAAGTTGGCAGGCAGTTTGAGTGGTGCAGTTGGCGTTTGTCTGGGGCGGAAAACCGAGGCGCGATCTACAGGAGGCCTTAATTGTTTCCGAATGCCAAGTTTCCACGCATTTTCCACGCTCAACTTCTAGTGTAGTCGCATCAGACGCGTTCCAGAAGGCCTTTGTTGAGTTTTCGTCCTTATTGTGCTGGTCTTATTGTCCCCGTTAGAGTTTTTAATAAGGACGGGCTCGCAGTTGTATTCGATATTTACGAAACTGATAGAGACTGGATAAGAGCTGCTTGTTGCAATATAGGGAACTGCAGTGTTGCGGTGATGGAGCTAAATGCATGACGGGGACATCTAATGTAAGTGTGCTTCACAGCAACGAATCCGTTTATTAGCAAGCTATTGTGAACAGGAGTTTGGTACTTCGTGGACTAACGCAATAATTGATATTTCGTGGCGAACAACTGGTTCTAGTGATAAGAATGTCGTGGACGTTAGCTATCTATCATACTTTAAGCAGTAGTTCCTGTCGACCGAACAATGATTCCAAGACATTCCTTTAGTAAGAGTACCGGATGACTGAGCTGTAGGACAATCAACACCCAATTGGTGCTTCTGACTGTGTTGCGTCGCTGCGTCCAGCTTGGATAACCGGCGGGTTCCTCTCCTAAACAGCGACGGAATGGTGAGGCTTGCTGTGCTGGCGTGGTCCATCTGCTGGCTCTGGCAACTAGGTGAGTCCCCAGATACTTGAAAGGGTCCCTGTTGCGCCGTAGATGTTAGTATACCTAAAGTGCCGAAAAAAATCCTTTCTCTAGCAAAATGTTTTAGTTGTCTTTAACTCCTTTAGAAGGTGGAAACCCCTTGAATTAAAGAGACGTGTTGGACCAGCTTTCCTGTCTCATCACTGGTCGAGATGAATTCGGAGCCCCCACTGTCGCGTATCTCACAACCACTACTCTAGGTTTTGTGCGTGTTTGTAATTTCATTTCCTTTTTCTGCCTCAGATTTTCGAATGCGATGCTGCCCTTTCTTTAGCATGCTGATGCATGAGTTGCTCCTGTCTTTGAAGCGCAAACATACTTCTGCTATGATTGTTAGAGACCCGTTTCTTATCTGGTTTCGGCCGTTCGGAAATGCAGTAGCTTTCCATGATTAACTGAAGTTTCAAATGTAGGTATCTCCGAAGTATTGAGTTGTTTGGTGGTACAAGAGCACGTAAGTCACTACGCAATGGAACGACTAATACAAAGAGGGGTATAATTACAACAAAGACCATATTTACATAAAATAAATTTAGAAAAAAAAACAAAATTTGTATAAAATTTTGATACGTGTGCCACTGTAGAAGAAGTAGAAGCGCCTGCATTCGTAGAGGAAGAACATGGTTCTGCTTCACTCCCGCGCTTGGACCCCTTAGGGACCGCCGCAGTTTTCCGTCTCTGCTCCGGAGGTTCTCCTTCCCGTTGCACGTTACAGTTTGGAGGAGGTGCTGGGTGCGCTTCCCGACCACCTCACTCCGCACAGCATCACTACGGACCTCACACCTGTCCACCAGTCACCCAGCCGCCGTATCCGCGGAGTGTCGCCTGAATTTGGGCCCTTTCTCCCGCCCACAAGAACGACGCAGCCTCGGCCACTGTGTCCAACCGACATGGCCACTGACACCCGGCCCCTGGCCCCGATCCTTTGCCACCCACCGCGAACCCCGCCATCTTTTCGCGGTGACGTGTTCGAGGACGCTGAGGATTGGCTGGAGACCTTCGAGCGGGCGCCCGCTACAACGGCTGGAGCGGCGAGCGCAAGCTCCACAATGTATATTTTGTTCTGGAAGAGTCTGCTCGGACGTGGTTTGAAAACCACGAGACTACCCTTCCCACCTGGGAGGCGTTTTGCGGAATCTCCTGGCTACATTCGCCAACGCCGACCACCGGGAGAATGCTGAAGCTGCTCTGCACTCCCGAAACCAGCGCACGAATGAAAGTGTGCGCATGTACATCGAGAACATAACCCGTCTATTCAAGCGTGCCGACCCCAACATGACGAAGGAGAAGAAGCTTCGCCATCTGATGCGCGGGGTTAAGCAGGAGCTCTTCTCAGGCCTCGTACGCAGCACACCCCGCACTGGAGCGGAATATCTCACCCAGGCGACCACCATGTCGACGACGCTCCGACAACGGGCCCGCCAGTACAATCGGGACATCAACAGAACTGTGCCCGAAACCTTTTCGTCGTGCCACGGCGGCAGTGCAGACACCTTGCGCGAACTGATTCGGTCAGTTGTCCGGGAGGAACTCTAATGGTACCGTCTGCACCAGGTTGCGCCTGCGCCTCTGGTAGCGCTGGCAGAAGTCGTCAGGGACGAAGTGCGGCAGGTTGCGCGGGCACCTCCTGTCCCCGAAGCGCCATCCCGGTTCGATGACAGACCCACGTACGCATCCGTTGTATGTCGCACGGCTGGCTACGGTCTCGCTACTCCGACGCCTGCCATGAGCAGCATCGGCACATGTCAATATATAGACTAGGAAAAAACGTGTTACTTTCCATAAACATGTAAACCGTCCACAGATCTAATAAGACCAGCAGTGTGTAACATCCAATGAAATAGCCAGCGCCATAAAAAAAAAAATCCATATTGTAAGTGCATGTTCTGGCATCGCAAAATAGCGTCATGGTGTGGCACGCTGGGAAAATAAGCACAATAAATAAAATAGCCACAAGGAGACAGCACAGCGTGAAACGAGATCAAAAAATGTTGGGATGCTCACCAAAAACGTACTTAGCGCGAGAAAATACTGTGCCACGTATACTGAGAATTTCAGCATGTCACGCGTTTTTCCTTTGAGTTACCTTTGAGCTGAACACACACCACAGGCGCTCGGGGAGTGGACTTCTTTGCCTGTCCGTGTGCCTGTGCTGAACCCCTAGCAGTGTTTGAGTGAATGTAAATGCGGTCACCTTGGTTGCATAGAGCAGACTTCCCCACTCACTTTCCTCGGCATCCAGCGAATGCAGGGAAAGACTGAATCTCCAGTATGGCACGGAAGACCATAATTATGGTTGCACAGGCTTCTCAGAAAAGAGAAAAAGAATTCCAGTGATGAACTGGTAAATTGCAACGTCGCTGGTATCACATTAGAAATTTCTGCCGATTCTAACACACACTCAGCGCTTCAGGTCAGGAGGAAGACAGTATTCAAGTGACATTCAGTTCCGCACATGATCAGCACACGCATGCAAAATAAAGGTCTGTTTCATCCGGGGAAGGGATGAACGTTAGCTTCGCGCTCATGCACGAGGCATATATGGACAAGAGCACTACTCGCTATTGACTCAGGTTGTCGTATTGTTTCACGTACCACCAGTAATTTTCGGCTGTTACATAAACATTTCAGGCTATCTTGTCTTTGGCTGTACCCAGCACCTTGCTTCGCATGCTGCCTTGGTGGCAGTACCACGATATAAACGAAAAGATAGCTGCAAGATGGTGGCATCGGCAGAAAAAAAAAAACTGCAACTATTCAAACTACCTCTCGATGCTTGGTTTCAGCATTTGACGAAGCATACAACACAGTTTTGTGCGAACACTTTATTTTTCCGGAAGCTGATTTTGATTCCGGGTTTTATCCGAACGAGACACCGCAGAAGAGTGCCACTTTGAATGGCAGGCCTTCAAGATGATGGTGCAGCCGAAACATAAGAATGCAGCTGTGGAGCGAACGTCCTCTCAGTGCATCCTGTATTGCACTGAGCATCACTGTAATACGTGAATTCGATAATTATTGTCGTCGTTTTATAACACAACTAGCAGTAGTCGGAGTTTTAATACATGGTCTTTTAAAATGAACGAGGTTCCAGAAAGCGCCTGGAACTGCCGTTATAATGCGCGTGTCTTTTGGAATTCGCGTTCACTATTCGCGGCCTCAGCAACAAAAAGAAAACGTGAAAGAAGTCGGGAAAGAAGAATGACGGTAGAGTGCAGCAAATCTTTGCTCCGAGACCTGCATGCATGTTTTGTTGCGCTTCGCCCAAAGCTGACCGATGAGGGCGAGCTGGAAGCGAAGAAGCCAAGGTTCATTAACTCCGCCACTCTGGGCGCATATGATACGAAGCGCGTAGCGTGCGCTCCACTGGTGCTGGCCATGCGGCGTGTTTTTCCCGCGTTTTCTCTTTGTGATACTGCCTGCACATCGCCTCGATACAGAAGAGTGGTAACCAGCCATGTAATAACCGACTCTCTGAAAGGCCTGCCTTTCACGACTTCCTTCGACGTGAATACGCATGACACGCTTGAACGTTCAGCAGAGTTGTAAATACTTTTTTTTGTGCCCCGTCTATCTTTGCACATACAGATTCGGCTCTGCGGGACTTGATCCACCACCGTTCTGCCTGAGCGCAGAGTTCGTTCGATAGGCTGAGGCTTGTTAGAAGCTCGCCTTCTCGTAGAGAGCCAACTGTAGAGTAGCTTGGTTTGGGCTAATTGGTAACAGATTAAAAAAAAAACAAAGCGCAAAAAAGACACGGACGACACAGATGTCTGTCCCGTCCACAGGGGCAAAGGGAAAGACAGGCAGGTGCAAAGTGAAGTGAGGAGCTAGTGTAGTTCTGACAACTGTAGATACCGGCATCTTTGTGTGTTTATACTAGTTTGAGACACAGGCGGCAATAACTGGAAAGGTGGGTTTGGGATTTAACTGCAGTGATCATTGTTCATTAGGAACGGGTAAAAAGTATGTAGCTATGGCAAAAACTTACAAACAGTAATCGTAGCTTTTTTAGCGCGTTGCTATTAACATAGATAATAGTATTTATTATGATTTTATTAATAGTAAAGAGGAGGGCATGGGGAGTACTGGCATGAGGTTGCAGTTATTAATATTTACCTCCGAAAGTAAAAACAAAAGAACTGTAGCAAACGAACCTATAAATAAATGTTTTTACAACATACAGGGTGCGCGTAAACAGGACTGTCTTCGGTATTTTTTGCACGCTTGCATAGAAATTATCGTTTTTCGTTATGATATTAAAAACAGTCATATCTTAACGGAACATTTCTGTCAATATTCTTCTTGTGGATGTTGAGCCTGTTCAAACATGTGTTTTAGGAAAGAAAATAAAGAAAACCTCATACATGTTTTTTTTTTAAGGGCAGTAAACGTTATACTCTGTCGTACGCATGATAAAGTTTTGTTGCTGCCTCGTGCAGCGGGGACCGCTTCATAGTTTGCACCCTTTCCAGTCGTGACTAGGAGAGGGGCATTTTGGTTTATGACGAGAGAGACTAGACAACAGTTCCTTTGCTTGATATTTGTTTCATTCTAATTCTGTCAAAGTTTTTGTTTTTGTGTAATGGCATCGACGTCACTATAGCTCCCCAGCGCAGTCCCCTTGGGGAACTGCGATGAATGGCGACTATTTGCCCCCAAGGAAAAAATCGCGATATCGTAACCTCATATAACTCTTGTGAACACTTATCTATTCAAAATACTGTGCTCCGGCGGCCTACGATATCTGTAGGCGGAAATCAATTAATAATGTCCCATTGGCGGAATGAAATCACTGCCGCTCATTGATCACCGCCTGTCTGCGATTCGGGGCGCCGAGTGGCGAATCATCTTTCTTGCTCAGTAATAACGTACACTGAGAGCGGAAACTGGCGAGAAAACGGCTCCTAATGGCTCGTCTAATGGCTTCGACACGAATTCCCGAGTACGGTTTCGTAATTTCTGGCGCCACTCGTCGGAAGCTCTTTCGACACTAGGATCGCCGACATCCAGCCGGAAATCCTTGCTACTGTTTTTCGGTGCTGCGCTGTAGCTTGTTCTGGATTCATTGAAAAGCATTTGATAACGCTAAAGGGCCTCACTGGCAAGATGGCGAACTCCAAACAAGTTTTTCTGAAGCACCGCAAAGTTTCACTAGGAGTCGCTTTTCATATTTGCTTGCTTCGTATAGCTTTCCCTCATAGACACGATTGGGCATACCAGGATAAAGATGAACGGCTCGGAGGGATATGCACAAAAAGAAGACAGCGACCATTGAAACAAAAAAAAAAGCGGAATGTTACCTTTTTTTGTGGTGGTGCTCACTGCAGTGAAAAAATTACTTTCGCATTTTGTTTACATAGAATGTAATTTTAATAAAAGTATAAGAAAAGACGACCACGGTTGGAACATGAACGCACGACCTCCGCATGTAGCAGCTATTTTCAGCTCTAATTAATACCACCATTAAATAAGTAACATTCCCTTTTCCTCGGTTTCAGTCCACCGCAGTGGCTGAGTGGTTATGGCGCTCGGCTGCCGGCCAGAAAGACGCGGGTTCGATCCCGGCCGCGGCGGTCGAATTTCGATGGAGGCGAAATTCTAGAGGCCCGTGTACTGCGTGATATCAGTGCTCGTTAAAGAACCCTAGTTGGTCGAAATTTCCGGAGCCCTTCACTACGGTGTCCCTCACCGCCTGAGTTGCTTTGGGACGTTAAACCCCCATAAACTTCACTTCCCCTAACTTTATTCACCTGAAGACCCCCTTCCGGGGGTATTACATAAGTGGTGGGTTACTATATTCATCCACAAGTACAAGTCAGTACCTTGAAATATAAGTGCTTACAGCATCTGAAAATACAGGTAGGTACATGATGGCAGCGATATCGGTAGCTAGGGCATTCCAGTCCACAACAGTTCGGAGAAAAAATGAGCCTGAAAAAGTTGCAGTACGGGACACAGGGCGGGAAAACTGAAACTAATCTAAACCTTTCCTTGGTTTCAATTAATTTTCAATTCCTTTATGCCGACTATAGTTCTTGTTGTCCTTGACACAACCGACCCCTCAACACGCTAGAGCTGTGTTGTAAGTTCTGTGAATCGGTGAGAAAAATACATCAACTCACAAATCCCGATCCATGAGGCGGTCTTCTGTATGTACTATACCGCTGGTCTGAAAATAATTCCAAAAAGCGAATCATGACCCCATGAACTGATACTACTCTACTATATTGAGCGAAGCAAAAGGTCCCTAAACCGAACTTCAGGAAAGTGTCTGTCGCGTCCGATTAAACGTGTGACCAGCACACAGTTGATAAGTGTGCATGCTGCGTGAGTGGCTCATGTGAAGCCTGCAACGAATTAGTGTTTCTGCCGCGTAACTACGACTTAAATCGCATCAACGCCTAAGGTGCAAACTGCTGTACGGCTAACCACATACTGTTTTTATTACCCAGGTTTTCCCGCATTTAGCTCAGATTAAGACGTATATAGGAAATGCCACGTTACTTGATGTTTGCTTGGTTCGTGTGTACAAGAAACGAAAGTTCTCATAGGCGCTACGATAAACTCAGACGTGCGTTCTGGCTGACAGAGTCGGTCATTTTTTTTGCAGGCGCCAATGAAGATACTTTGTTAACAAGCGTATATGCTTCGGTCAGTTAAAGACGCGCACCATGTGAAGCAGTTGTGTAATGTCATGTCATGTCATGTCATGCCATGTCATGTCTTCTCATGTCATGTTAGGTCTTGTCATGTTACCTTTCCTCTTTCGTCTCCGCGTTCTGTTGCAGGAGTGAGACCGTAAAAAAACGGCCGTGATAGGCATTGTGAGAAATGTGTCAGTGCAAGAATTAAGTCAGGTTTAGCCGTAAATTCGAATATGAAAGATTGAAACGTTTCTATGGCTTAGAAGAAAGAGAACTTCATAGAGAAGCTTTAAAATAAAAAATTCTGCTCTAAAGAGCAACCCGCTTCTGCTTTAACTGTAAAAGAGGACTGTGCTCGAAAAGCGGCTTTAACTTACGGGACACTACTGGTAGCCGCACAAGCAACGAATAAGATTTGTAGGCTAACGCGAATATGCGACAGCGCTGTATTTAATTACGTTAGCTTCTATATAAGCGCCTCAAATGGCTGTTTTAGGCAAATATGATTACCTCTCCAACTTCTTGCTTCCGTAATGAGGAGTGACCACAGTAATTATGTGAAAGTGGTCATCTAAACATTAGAAAAGGGAAGTCCTCGTTCACGAATTGCAGCCATTTGTACAATCCGTATAGAGCGGTGCAGCCAGCAAAGTATCTCTGGTCGTCAACCTTTTTTCAGTGGTAATGCGAGCACTTTCTTCACTTTCGCCAGCGCTTTGCAGTCATCAGATGCGGTAAGGTATCTTTGCGAGAACAGCTTGCATAAACGACAGAGCACCTGGCACTGTGCAGCCGTAGCACCTTTACCAGATGGTGTTACATCCGAAACAAACACGAGTGCGATTCTTTGCTGCGCGTTAGCAGTCTGTAGTAAAAAAAAAGGCTAGCAAATATAAGAATAACAAAATTGGCAGAGGTTTAGCGTAGTTAAACATGGTATTCAGCGAAAGCTTCTCAGAAATGGTTACGTGACGTCATCCACGAGACTGGTTACATGACCCCCTCCCTCTTTCCCTAGCGTAAGACTGAAAGGTCACTCAAAGGTCAAAGGTCATGACCACGTGGTTCGACACCAAGATGGTCGACAAGGTTAGGTTGAAGGGCTTAGCTGTGGTGCGACTTATAGAGAAGTGCGGCTCTACCTAGCGTAGTGAAGCTTTCGCTTTAAAAGGGGCGTCATGTTCAGCGGCCTGCGTTAGCGAAGTGGTACAACGGCTCGTCGGCCGTTGGAGACCGCGCATGTAGAGAAACTTCATCTATCCGCCATAACTTCTTGCACCAACCTCGCTAGAGATAACTGCGCACGAAACTAAGGTTCATCCTTAGTCCGAGTTATGCACGTGGACCTTAATATTTTCCATGCAGTCATTCTTTCGGAGCGTGCGATGAAATCTTCCTGTACGTGAATGAGAAACGCCCACATAAAATTAGGCTTGTGCACAATGTGAGTGGTATTTTGCGCGGCAGCAGAGTAAGAGCTCTGAGCGATGCCCAGAGCCTGGTACCTCAGTGCGGTTTGTGGGGTGTCGAAACAAACTTTATTATTAGCAATTTCTTGTCAGTGAACGTTGCCAGACCACTGTGCCGCAATTAGCTGTCTAGAGTAGCGGTTATGCGCAAGAAATTGGGCGTTAACAAGAACATTGCACAACTGGATAGGAAGCATTCCCGGCGGAACAGTTTTGCACTAAACTTACCGTTCCTGCGTTTTTTCGAAAAACTTAAGTCTGAAGTTTCGTGCGGTGCAGTTGGTGACGCGTATGTAGACGAGTTGTTTTGCCAGTCCAGGCACCTGGTTTTACTGTTCTTGTAAGCTACGGCTGGAGAAGTATCTTAATAAATGGGAAAATAGACCATATTTCTTTAAATATTTGAAAGGGCAATTTTTACAAATTAATTAACCTGCTTACTATTTAAGACGATTTACCGTATTTCTGGTGTCCGCCAACACTGGCAGTACTATGCCGCAAAAACAGCATTTCGGCCTCAAAAGGCCAATTGTTGAAATTGCTTGAACTTCCCGGAAACACAGAGGCACACTTAACAATGCAGAGAGGCCGGCTTTCCCGCACCAAAGCAGGAAGAACCATAGTTGATCGTTTAGGACTAGGCATACAGTTGCCACCCCAAGATACCAAAACACAGATACCTAAACGCATCGCTAAGGTAATAAGAGTTAAGCCACTAGCTAAGAATATGCATCCTGCTCACCACGTGGAGAGAAGAAGGGCTAGGGCAAAAGCTCTACACAACATATACAACCAAGATGAACATGCTGTATATGTAGATGCCGCAGAATATCCCCAGAAACAAGCGTTCGCTCTAACGGCGGTGGATACGCAAGGTAGACTGATAGTCTCCGGCACTACCATAACGAAATCCTCGGAAACGGCAGAAGAGGCGGCAATCGCCCTTGCTATCATTAACACAGAAGCTACTACCATACTCAGTGACTCTAAATTTGCCATACGCAATTATGCGAGGGGCAGAATTTCTCAGGCAGCAATGAGCATATTGGGTCAAACCAAAGACTTACACAGAATTATTGAATTGATATGGGTCCCGGCTCACTCGGGGAACCCTGGTAACGAAGCGGCACACATAACAGCTCGAGGATTCGTCAGCCGAGCAGGGAACGCTGTCGTTGCTGAGAGTTTTTCGAAGGACGGCCTATCATCTTTTCACCATATTACTAATCATTTTAAACTTGAAAGAAGGATATTCCCTCCTCCAGACAAAGCCTTTAATAAGGAGCAGGAGACCACTTGGAGGCGACTCCAGACGCGATCCTTCATGACGCCTTACCTGTTGTCAAAATTCTACCCCGGTGAATACGACCCTGCATGTACATTATGTGGTGATTTAGCCACTTATGATCACCTATTGTGGAATTGTAAAGAGGAGCCACCCCCGAAATCTCTAATACAGGTTCCTACTCTCGAGCAGTGGGGGGCCGTGTTGGTCAGCTCAGACTTGGGAGTTCAAACCCGGGTCATTGAATGGGCTACCCAGGTCGCTGTCAGCCGTGGACTGATAGCCACCTACCACGAATCGTCTGCATTCTGCCTTTTCTGACGAATTAAATGTTTTCCAATCCAATCCCGGAAACACCCTTGTCACCGTTATGTATTCCCAAGTAGCATGCTGTTGCGCCCACGTTAGCGACTCGCTGCGACTCTAAGGAAACAGCAAGTAGGTTCAGATATGATCCCAATATAGTTTATCAGGATGACAAACTGGCTCCTGTGAAGGTGAGTATCAGCGCTGACGAGGCACACTTGACGAACAAAAGGATAACACAATTCACTTCCTCCGTCACGTCTGCATCCTGTGTGCGACGCAAGTTGGAAGTACAGTCAAGAATACACCAACATGCCCAAGAAGCGCATTGTGATAGGCTTTCCTGCGCATCTTTATCCAGCCTGCACTGTAAGGTACCTCCAAAACACAAATGGAGGAGTCCTTTTTCCCTTCGCGTCTGTGTCCTGTCTACAGTGTAATACACCTTCTGGCACTCACCAACCCGCACAAGAAGCCATTCCCCTTGCTATACCGAGAGAGTTGCACCGTTCCTTCTTCGACGCCATTTTCGTTAAGAGCCCTCCTCGGTGCGTCAGACCGGCCGGCGCGCTGTGAAAAGCGCTCGCAAAGTGGACCACGTATGCCTGCATGGTTTCCCGCGAACGGTGCAAGGCCGCTTGCGCTTTATTTTTAGAGTCGTCAGAAGGCATGCCTAGGTGTGGGTGCGTGTGCTACGCGGTTCAGAACACGGGAGCTCTTTTTCGGAGGGGTTTCGCGCAGAACTCTATACCTGGGACACGGTGGAAGCATGCATAGTTTATGCAACGCGTTGTCTAGGCCCGACGGACTTCGCAAGGATTCGTCCGAGCGCAGCACTGTTTGTCTTTTCACCTGTAACGTTTGCGTTACACGTTCACCGGTGCGGACTGTGCTTGGTCGATATCTCGCTCAGTCCCGTGCCTTTGAGAACAGGAGAGAGGGAAACGAAGCAGCGGCTTCCTTACTTCGTGGTGGCGATGACTACCTCCTCCGGCCCGTTTTATGACGCGTAGGAGGAACTTAGAGCATTAGCGTGGTCTGCTCAGGACGACCTCGCGGAATGGTAGAGACGTAGAGACTTTTTTTTGGTCTCTTCTGTTTGCATTCCCTTGCGCTGAACGGACACGCTGTATGTGATGGAGAGAAGTTTCTTCCAGGTGTTTGTGAAGTGGCCAAACTTTCCGTCCTTGCCCACGTTAACGCTTACTCCTCCACCTGTTCTCCTTGGTTCTACTTTTTCTTTTTGTTCATTATTATGTAAGCAATGAATGCGGGACTTCTCAGATACCTTTGAAGACACATTTCAGAAACATTCGGGACATTGCGCATTGCTTCGCCTGTCTCATAATGTGAAGAGATCATATCTTTATTGATAAATTACAAGGAAAAAAAGTAAGCGTGATTAAAGTGATAGGCCGGTGGCACACATACTGAAGCGTCATGATAATAATAAATAACTTGGAATAATTTTTTTAGAAGTATTCGTTGCTGGCCGAATCAGGTTCGTGGTTTCTATTAACTACAAAATGTGCGAGAACAAAAGACACATGTAGGACTATATAAGCTCTCACATTGAAGGCAATAAAATCGATTGAAAGTTCGCGCTCGTCCCGTCAACCTCGTCTCATGTGTCTCTTATATTACACATTTTGTTGCCAATAGAATAATCTTTATCCTCACTATTCTAATTGCACAATGCACTTTATTGAGAAGTTCAGCGGCTCTCACTGCAAATATTAGGGCAGCAGCGGCTCAGCACCGAGCTCATTGGGCATTAATTAAAAATTTTTTTCACACGTCAATGTCCACACTGACAAAATCAGCACATTGCAGATCACTGCATGTATTGCCGCGACTACCACTGTTCACACTGCGGGAAGCAAGCAGCTACAGAATAGCAAGAGGCTTCGCTGAATCTGATACGACCAAAGGAACATTATTTACCATGTGTGCAAAATCATCGCTGCTGTTTCTTGTTTCTTGTCGCATGGGCCGAGCTGCATCGCATAACAACTGTTAATAGCGTTCTTTGTGCAAAGTCAAGTGAATTTTTTTACTATATCAATATGAAATACTAGTTGCCTGAGCACGAATGTTTGATCTCTTTTTTTGTAACATCTAAACTGTTCTTACAGCCCGTCTTCCTGTCCTTCGATCACGAACCCAGTGTCGAAGCGGCCATCGTGCCAGAAACCGAGAGAGCATTCCAGGCGCTTGGAATTATAGACTCTGCTAACACCCTGCAAACCCTACCATAAACAGTCTCACTCCCCATCTAATTCCTCTACTGCAAAAATAACCTAGAATGCCAGCCACTCAAGTGCAAACACCCTGCTAAGCTTCAGCGTGAACTCCCTAATTACACCTCTCCAAGCCAAAACACTCGCCGCGCAGCCCAAATTCGAAATCACGAATAAGCCTCTGGTTGGGACATAAGCACTCCGCTGGAGTTAGCTATAAGCGAAGCAGGCGCAGTGCTTTCTCGGTGCCAGGCCCAGTGCAACGGAGCACACCAAAGAGCATTCAAGCGCCACTTCTGTGCGGCGCAAGGGGACGTATATAAGTGGGCAGAACTTTGTGGAGGTTAACCAGAATCCGGCCGGGCTGGAGTGAGTTCAGGCGCAAGCGGCTGGCTAATTGGTCAGGTGGGACTCCGCAGTGCGCGAAGCAGCGGCTCGCTAATGAATCCCCTAATGATCCTCGTCGCCAGCTCTCCTCGTTTGCGTCTTTCGTCGCTCGCAGCAGCCGACACGCGGCTCAATGCTGACGTGCAGCCGCACTTTTATAGGGAGTAGAGCCGCAGAGGCCTCGATTCCTTTTTCATCCCTGTCTGCCGGTGCATCTTCGATCAGCGCAGCTTGAAGCTATATAGGCGTTTGAACTACTTGTCTGGCGTGCGTAGGGCTATGCAGTTAATTAGAGACCACTGTTTGCTGTACTCTTTCGTCAAATTGGAGCCAACAGACGCGCTTTACAGCCAGTGCGGATACAGCTAATGGAATCCTGTGGATACTTCTTATCAACGTCTAACTTTTTTTTTGTAGTCCCTATTCTAACAGCCAGCTCACTGTTTCAAATTTCTGCTTATCCGCTTGCGTCGTCCGCAACTCGGTTATGCTAGAGCGATGCATCAGCAGCAAAGTATTTCCTGCTTAAGGAGCGTTAGATTGAGAGACGCAAAAAAAAATTGCAATGAGTATTAGCAGGACTGGAAATCAACGTTCGTGCAATGTTCACTCGAGCACCGTAAAAAGATTGTTTTCGCGGCTCTGAAGAATGCTTGGTTTTTTGCATGTCGTGCGAAAAGCCTGCGCTTGTAAGCACCCCGTTGGGCCCTGTTCTTTAGTGTAGGTTTTCAATTGACATAGAGCCGCATCACCGTTCCTTTTTCTGCTCGAGATTTAGTGGATTGTTAAACATTTTCATACGAATGATGGAAATTTTAAAGAAAAAGATACGCTTCCCGAGCTTAAGTTATGAATAAAGCTTAGCAAAGAAAACGCATTGAATATTAATACCTGTTAATGAGCCAGTTCTCAGATTATTTTTTCAGTCGACGACAGCTTCACCTTTTTTGTACACAGTGTTACTTTGGCTTTACAATTCTTATCGCCTCTTGTTCGTTTTAACGCAACAGCGTGAATCTCCCCGTTCTACAGAAGATCCAGCGTCGTCGGCGTTGTGAGCAAAAAATCCCCCAGAAGCAACCTAGGTGGGCAGTCTAGGTCACGTGACCCCGTGTGATCACAACTTGCCCACCGTACAGAGAGCGAACTGACCACCGTGGCAGGTGGTAGTCAAATTAATGTGCCCATTCTGGGAGCCACTATATTGCTCTGAGTATGAGCTCCGCCAGCGGACTTTACCTTTAATTTAGGCGAGTAGAACGGTTATTAACTCAGTGACTCATTTAAAAACAAGAAACACCTAAAATTTGTGTGTCTATGCTAAAAACGTGGGTGCTTAGTGAATACGTGAAGCCACAAAACAGCGAAGTCACTTGCAGCTAGGCTCGTTGGTGCATATTTAGGGAAGACGCAGGACAGCAAAGATACGCACACGAATGAAGTGAGGGAACGGGACGGGCGCTGTACTATCGACAGTCCTTATTTGACGAAGAGTGTTTACACTATACCAGCTCTTTTACGACTGCGCCAAGGTGCAGTCTGCAAACATTCACGTGTTTAGAGATGCGTGTTGAGAAATTCTATTTCAATCCGATGAACACCTACTAACGTACGATTGTATTAGTGATAGGTAAGTGGACCTTCACCGGAGTCACTTTTTCTTGATACGCATCTGTAAACACGTGAATGTTTGCAGACCGCATGCAACTTGGTGTAGTGGTAAAATAACTGATGTAGTATAAACACTCTTCGTCTAATAAACATTGTTGATAGTACAGGCTCGCGTTTTTCCCTGATTAGGTCCGTGTTCGTATTTTTGCGCACCTACGTATTTCCTCAACGAAGTCACATCCTAGCATGAGCTAAAGAAGAGCAAAATACGTAGGAAAAAGATAATGGAAGAAGGCGACGTATTTTGTAATGCTTCTTTTCCAGATTCATTTTTGTTTCGCTATTCCCGTTGCCTGTGACGGTAGGCTTGCTAGGTGGCAAGCAATGTAAGTCACCGGCTGCGACATCAAAAGAGCGGATGACCAGTCCCAAAGAGGGAAGATAAAAAAAATCATGAGAAGAATCGCTACACACTACGGTCCCAAGTGAATGTACCCTACTTTTTTGTCCCGCTTTTCTAACGGTCCGATAGAATTCAGCAAAGGCAAGCACGACTGGCTGTCACCGATCTTGACAGGCAGAGATCACCGCCAACCCGACGGTGAAATCTGGCCAACTGCAGGCAGCCATGGTTTGACGGAGCCAAGTTTTTTTTTTGCCTTTACTGAATGCCTTTTCCTTGCCATCTATAGATATCTATATTTTCTGACCGACTTATGCATTGTGCTCTCGGCACAGATTTGTGAGGCCTGTTGCACGAGTTGGAACTGCGGTAAGGATCCGATTTTTGTCACCGACGATTGTCCGTCTTTAGAAAGTGCTTAGCTGCACATCTCGGCACCCTCTCAGAGGAGCCTAAAGGATGCACGGCGTCCTCAAAGCTCGTGGGGCACGGCGTTAAACTGTTCGGAGCTGCTGAGCAGCTGAGTCTTTAAGAATTGTTTTAGCAGTTACGCGTTACGCGCAGAAGACTATCGCTGTACAGATTATAGGATTCCTTGCTGTGAAGGTTTTCATCGCTTCGCAGTTTGATACGGCGGATTTTAAGATGGGCTCCCTGTTCCCGCTGCTGAATGATCTGCACTCATTCGTATCCCACCAGTGGCATGTAGGCATGTGGTTGTTTTTCTTCTGCTTTCTTACCAGTTACATGCAAAATTAATTACCTTATTCCTATCTCATTCATGAACAGAAAAAAGTATCTTGTACGCTCATTTGTTTTTGTGACTGCTGGCTTCGGTCATATGTATGTATGTATGTATGTATGTATGTATGTATGTATGTATGTATGTATGTATGTATGTATGTATGTATGTATGTATGTATGTATGTATGTATGTATGTATGTATGTATGTATGTATGTATGTATGTATGTATGTATGTATGTATGTATGTATGTATGTATGTATGTATGTATGTATGTATGTATGTATGTATGTATGTATGTGTGTGTGTATGTATATATATGTGTGTGTATGTATGTATGTGTGTGTATGTATGTATGTATGTATGTATGTATGTATGTATGTATGTATGTATGTATGTATGTATGTATGTATGTATGTATGTATGTATGTATGTATGTATGTATGTATGTATGTATGTATGTATGTATGTGCGTGCGTGCGTGCGTGCGTGTATGTATGTATGTATGTATGTATGTATGTATGTATGTATGTATGTATGTATGTATGTATGTATGTATGTATGTATGTATGTATGTATGTATGTATGTATGTATGTATGTATGTATGTATGTATGTATGTATGTATGTATGTATGTATGTATGTATGTATGTATGTATGTATGTATGTATGCATGCATGTATATGTATGTATGTATGTATGTATGTATGTATGTATGTATGTATGTATGTATGTATGTATGTATGTATGTATGTATGTATGTATGTATGTTCTTCTTTCTAGGAATAACCAATTCGAACCTCGTACAAAGTACCTTGCGGCAGCTGGGGGCGAGGTCCCCAAGTTTGGGCTTTTTTTGCCGGAATCCAGCACGTGTGGGCGCGCATACATCGAATAGCGAGAAGCAAGCCGAGACACGCGTTGACACCGCTTGAGTGATAAAAACCGTTGAGGCAAGCCGGTTTTGCAAGGGTTTGTTTTTCCGATGGGTCGTTTTAGATAAAAAAAAGTAATGGAAAGAGAAAAACACTCATTCGCTTCCAAAGTATTTAGCATGCTTAGGGCGTCCCGCCACTCTTCGATTTTTTTCTCCTTGTGGGAAGTCGACAGCACGCAGCTTGCATCTGAATGCCAATAGGAACAGCTTAGGCGCCGAACCTGATATTGGTTGTGGGTTGCTGGGAATATTGAGGAAGTTTGGGAGTAAAAGCGGGAGGGGAAGAAGACAGAGAAAAAAAGAAACAGAAAATGGTCAAATTGCTGAACTTTTCGGTTGCATATCTGTCATATCGTAGCCCAAGAAACGGCCCCCAAAATTGAGATCAGGAACGTTACTTCGCCGATCGATGAGCGCAAGAACGATAAGTTTCTAGGAAAAAGAAGGAGCGCTGCATGACGACTCGATTCTATATTCCGCTTTGCATAACAAATTTATTGGTGCTCGCTCAAGAAAAAAGGCAGTAAAAAACATTACAGAAGGCAAAGGACGCAATTTTGTTCGGTGCGAGCACAGCATTCCATGAGCTTTAGGTCAGATTTTTTTTTACGTCGCAGTTGTGGCTTAAAATAAAGGCCACAATCTATGTATTCGTGTACCGTTTTTCAGGAATTGCGCGGCCGGTAATTTACAAGCGTAGAAATTCAAACAGAACAAACGCTTGACCACCGTAAAAGTGTGTGGCAATGTACATTTGTTTTAAGAGCGTTAGCTCTTACTCATCACGTTTCGAGATTTTCTGGGGTCTGCTACCACCCTGAGATCACAGCGCCATCTGTGGCAGCAACTAGAAAACACCGTATCTCGCATGGAGACTTGTAGCGCCAGCTACAATAGTATTGTAGAAACAACCACCTGCCGCGGGCAAATGATGACGTCTCGGTGCAATATGGTGGATAGGGGTGGAACTATGTGATAATGACAGCAGTGGACGAAATGGCGGCATAGTTTTGGTTTCTCGAATCCAAGATGGCGGCCATTAAAATTGGTTGTGCCGTCTCACCCTCCCCCCTGATCAAGAAATATCCCACAACGGGGAGGAAAACTGACCCGATACGGGACGGCTACACATGTATACATTCGTTCCGCTATATATATACTCCGACAACAAGGGGCACCTTCCGGGGACAGTTGTGTACCGAATTTGGTAGGCAAATACAGCCCTATGGGTTGTGGTGTAGAAATGAAACCACAATTAAATAATAGGTAAACATTGTATACATGCAATTACTAATTGAAGCGTTACAATATCGCGCCGCAAGCAGAATTGTAGGCCCACCTTTACCCCCTAAACGAAGCAAGTTACGTTTGGGACGCATCGGGTGTAACTGGACAACGGGCGCGTTCTTCTTCGCTTTCTTCGCCTAGTAAACGAAACAGCTAACGCTCGTTACTTCGACGTCTTCCAGACGGTGGCGGCCTTTTTTTTTTTTCTTATACCAGCTGTTTGCCAGTTCGTAAGGCAATGAGAAAAAAAAACAGTTTTTTTGCTGCGCCGATTTAAGTTGGAATAATTTATTTTAGAGTGAAATTACCAGGCTGAATGATTATGCCAAGTGTCGAAATTGGACCTCCCATTGGCTTGGAGTTCCTGTCTCAAACTCTCTTAACACAGGACTTAAATCATCTCATTGCGCTCATAGTGAGCATCGGGAATTTCCTTTCCTTTTTTTCGTGATCGGCCGAGAAGCGAAGATAATTCGAATAGCCCCAATAATGAATCGCGGTGCTGATATGTCGCGTTACTTTTATGTAGGGCCCTTCGTTTTCTGTTTTTTTATTTTCAATTACTCGGGGGCTAAAAAGGAGGCGATTTTTTTAGTTCAAATTCGAGTACAAATGGCGTTATTAAATAAAAATTTCCATAATCACGATTTTTTCTCAACTGCTTTTCTATCCAGCAAAAGGCAATTGATTATAACCACTCGTTTTTGTACGGGACACAAAACGCCCTATTTTTCGCTAAATACTTCCCCAGCAACGTGGGATTTGTTGTGCAGGATGAAAACTGTTCACCAAATTTGATTCCGCCTCATCGGTTACAGTTATTTCTTCGCGTATACTGTTAATCTCCTGCGCAGAACTTCGCATGCATGTAAGACCTGCCTGCCTTGTACACTGCGAAAATCATCATTAAACATCACAGAGGCTATTTTAAACTTCGTCTTGAAAATAGGGTTCCTTCGCTAGAAAACATGGGCAAGAGAAAATCCGCTTTTACCCGAAAGCGAAAGACTCCACTTGTATGTAGCACCGCTAAAAACGATTCTGCAATCGTCTTCAGCCACGTTCATTAATTGATCAAGGAAATATTTGCTGCAAGTATCTGAACAGCACAGGGAAATCTACAGTAACGAAGAACTATAACAGCGTCGAAGTTCTCCCACTCTTTAGCCTGCTCACTAAGTCGCATCTGCTTTGAGCTGAGCAGCTGATAAGGTCCTGTAATGAAATGTGGGAAACGTGGGAAACTTGATAGTGTATGTAATTAATGAATGCCGCGTCAAGCAAAATCGGAAGGCAGCCCTTACAGACAGACTCAACATTGCCCGAGGCGTGTGAATAGGGCCATATAAAATCAGCCGTGCAAAGTGAGCACTCCTGGTCCAAAAGAGAGGGAAAGAAGTGCACTGGCACGTACTTGGTTTCCATGAGCTGAAATGGACACGCGAGTGTTATCTACCCAGCCTGCACATCTCGTGCTCAAAGAACAGCAGCGGGATGTAAGGGGCTCGTTAAGTTATTAAAGACGGCACTCGTAGGTGACAGCAAAAGAAGAGCATTGCTGTGGAGTTTTCTTTACAACTGTATTTGGATGGCATCGGGAACGTGGTTCTCACAAAAAATCTGCGGGAGATATGTGGAAAGGGACGTAGAAGACATAACAACCAGTTGCTCGTGGAATCGAAAGGCGCGACCTCTACATGTCATGTGTGAGGCTCAGGCCAACCTCTCTGCCCTTCCTATCAACAAACCCTCTCTCTCTCTCTTTCTCTGTACTCCCTCATTTCAGATTGCAGTCGAATTTCAGTCAGTCAGTCAGTCAGTCAGTCAGTCAGTCAGTCAGTCAGTCAGTCAGTCAGTCAGTCAGTCAGTCAGTCAGTCAGTCAGTCAGTCAGTCAGTCAGTCAATCAATCAATCAATCAATCAATCAATCAATCAATCAATCAATCAATCAATCAATCAATCAATCAATCAATCAATCAATCAATCAATCAATCCTTTATTTTTCCAGGACGAAAAGGTACGTCCTGGAGAGGTTCATTGCTGTGTGCTCGCATGTAGCGCCCCATGTCCGGAGCTGGCAGCTGCCTAAGTGTTTGGAAGGGTTTCGCAAGCGTCGGTATCCATGTAGCAGCTTTCGCTTTTGGCAGAATTAAGACATAAGACTGCAGGTGCATGAACAAAGCATAGGCACTGGAACGTTGTAGAGAACGTCTTAAGGTTTTTGTGGCTACCATAAAAAACCCGGAGTGACGCGATGGCTACAGCTGGCTGAGTAGAACTTGGTCACGTGACCAACCACGTGACGAACCACGTGATCAGTCACGGCGCCGCGCCGCTGGCAACTGCTCCGCACCACGTGACCAACCACGTGACAGCCTGGCGGCGCAGCCACAGGGTGGCGCGCCGCCACGTTGAAGACTCGAAATACTACCGTAATGTAGCTATCGCTGCAAAAAAACGACGTGCCTAATTTTATCAACTTGCTAAAAATTATATCGCCATCATCAACCAGATCAACCGGGTGACGTCTGCTGCGAGACAAAGGCCTCTTGAAGTGATCTCCAACTAGCCCTGTCCTGAACAACCCACGGCCATTTTGACCCAGAAAATTTTCCCCCGTGACTTTTTGCTACTGCAGGCTGCCTTTCAGTGCCTTTGGTATCCTCACTTTTACCCTAACAGACCGTCGGCTGCTTATTCTTCGGATTACAAGTCTTGTCAAAGCTAATTTTCCCGCCCTCTGATTTCCTTTAGGGTGTCATTAACTTCAATATATTATCCACTCGATGGTGTCTGTTAACACTGCCCTTATTTGCGTTTTAATAGCTGGCCACGCTGTAGTCAATGTTATTTCAAGCTTTTTCATTATCATCCAAGTTTAGGCTTTATAAGCCAGTACTACTACGATAAGACACCTTCCTTTTGAGCGATACTGCTAGATGCTTTAATAGAGCTTGTCAAAAGCATTCTAATTCGTTTTTAACTTTGTAATTTCTATCGTATTGTCTGCATCTGCCGTCACTACTAGGCTACGTTGCCTGTTTCCCTCACCACCTTCGGTAGTTAGTTGGCTAATGTAAAGGAGTTAACTTTCGCGAGCATTTAACTTTTGCGTTTTTCGCGAACCGCATGCCACTTGCGAAAAATTGGTCTTACGAAAAGTTTGGACAAGATGTCGCCCGATTACTAAGCCAAAAAATGCCTCCATTTCAAGCTCCGCAGGGTTTGTCGCTGTTTCACGATACATATTCCGCACTGAACATGGTGTGTTTCTGATCAAAAGTCGTCTTAGGTTCTGGCGGAGTCTGTGAAATTTGGGACTCGTTTCATTTACTTTAGAATTTCTCTTTTCAGACACGGTAGCCATTAGTGGGCTTTTTTTCTCTACTGAGACTTCCTTCCATGGTCGTTGTCGTGAGAGTGAGGGCACGGCATAGTTCTGAGTTATGTTACTGAGTTAAAGCTTGCTCACCCTTAGGGTAGCACTAAGCACGAACGGTGAAATCACTTTTGCTTCGCGTGATTTAGTGCCCACGAAGACCTCTTAGACTGAGGATGCAGCTGAATTCGCGAAATTTTAGGCTTGCAATGAAATAACTCGTTCACAGCATTTCAAACTGCTGCTCAATTGGAAAATATTGTTGTTGCAAACCTTCTGGCGGCTGCCTACTTCTCGCACATTCAGGCAGGACTAAACCTTGCGTCGTTTCATTTAGTCTCTTTTTTTTTCCATCCTGAACGAGAGCCTTTCAGGGCCAAATTCGAGTGGGGCATCCTGTATACTATGCGGCCGCAGTGTGTTCAATGGAGCTTGCTTCCGCATGATGGCGCTTGTACACTGCTTTTATAATTTATAAAAGGGAGGGGAGGCGTGCCTGGCTAGAGATAGTACAGCTGAGGACCAGGAGGCATTTCATAATGATTAGAATGACAATACGCAGGAAATGGAGATAAATGACGCATACTGGAGATAGTAGCATCCAAAGAATCTTACTCGTGAAAGACTGCAGCTGTACGTGCAAAACTAATGCGAAAACAATGAAGGAAGGAAATTTCGAATAGAATTTTTCTCGCATTTTCATTGTAGCGCTCTAGAAGACATATTAACTCAGTGGTCTAATAAAGGTAGTATATAAGATGCTGGCGTACACAGAACTGGCTCTGACACGTGATATAACTAGCTCGCATTTTGAAAGGACTAAACGCAGATGTCAGGCAATAACCAGAGGGATAATTCCAGCTGTAGGTAAATAACCTGGTTAACTGGAGAGATACGGGGAGAGGCCTTTCTCTTGCAGTGGGCGTAGTCAGGCTGATGATGATAGGGAGTATGCGTCAAAGTCACAGTGGCGATCATTTTTTGGTGCATCCAGCTCGAGGAGAGGCTGCAAGCATATGTTATCTGCTTACCACCACCTACTCTGGTTTGCACTGCTGGAGCTTCGCGCTGCACCACAAAGTGGCGCCCGGGGCTTCACATGAGTACCACTCACTGCCCAGTCTGCTTCCGGGCGATGAGCGAAACTTCCTGCAAACGGAGAACCTGAGCGACGCTATGAGCGACAGTGCATCGGTGGCTACCAGCTCCGCCGCGAATTAACGCCTCATCTGGTTAGCACTTTATAACAGAGGACACTAGCTAAGCAGTAGCTGCAAAAGACGATAGCCACTTTAAATAATGCGAGCCCAAAAAAGTTACTATAACGATCAGTTGAAGCACTTTGTTTTGTTTAGAGTGAGCATATCGTGCTAATTTTAATGGGAATAATTTCTATGCTAACGAGAGAACAATTCCATAACAGAAAGGGAAGCGGCCACTACAAGAACTCTTACAGCAGGGCATAGAAATAGCTGCTTTGCTCGTACGAGAGCCGAAACGAAAGCAAGAACAGAGTAACGCAGGCGCAGCGAATTCCTCGAAAATGGGCAGGTTCTCGTGAAAAAAAAAAAGCGAGAAAGAAACCTTGCTCGACTCCCGTTCCCGTTCAGGAATGGATCCGTTTCTCGCCTGACGTACTTCCGCTGATTGTGCTATCAATCTACCTCAGCGCCACACCACGCTTGGCGGTATTGTGCTTTTCTTTCCCAGCGCGCTGTTTCCTGTAGGCTTCATTATAGAGTGCCACGTAAGCCAGAGCAATGCACCGGGAACAAATTATACTCGCACCCTTTTCCTCCCACATGGTGTATTTCTCGCGAAATTTTAATGGCCACCATTTCATTCACGGCTACCGTTTTTGCCTGTCGCTCCTCGGTTGTTCTACTTCCGGTTGTCTGGAAGCACTTTTTCTTTGCTTCTTTTTTTGATTCACATTAGCTTCTTTTTAGGAAGGGAATAAATAGCATCGTGGTACGTACCTTTCAGGAAAAATGAATGCTAGCATGAAAAAAAAAGAACGTTAGCAAGACGGATGGCATTGGATTATAACGTGCGCTCGTACATAAGGGAAAGCTTTTTAAGGAACTATTCAGTACTTTATGCCCTCACCCCTTTCCCCCCGTGCAGGGTACTAAACAGGTTATTCTTCCGGATAATCTCGCTGCCTTTCATCTTCCTCCTGCTCCTCCTCCTTCTCCTGTTCAGTACTTTTTAAAGCAAATACTTGTTCGGGTAATTGGTAAAATGAGCACAACCAGCTGTTTTAATCAAATGTAAGCCCGCTCTGAGGTCAGCACCTGAAAAAAGATGTACGTCAAAAATTTTGCTTCGTGTTTGTACACGGCTTCAGTGACTATAAGAGCAATGGTGTTTTTGGAAGTTTGACAGTGTCTAGTATTCTCTTATTTGTTGCATTATAAATGAGCACGGGACAATAACTAAAAAGAAGCAGTGGCAGGGATGGACTTCAAAAGAAGGAGGAAATGATTAAGAAAATAAAGGTAGCAAAGGAAAATTCTCTTTTGGGCGACAGCCTCACCTTCTGTGCTTGTGTTTTCCTGTTCCTTTTCTCTTCGCAAATTGTTAGGGAGAAAATACTGCTATGGCCTAATTGTTATGGCCTAAAAGTGGCCTAATTTGCCACACGTAAGCCCAAATGACCATTCATAGAAGGTTTAATTCGAACCAACAGCATTCAAGGAATCATCGTTCTAATGTCTTCTGTATCTACAGGGCGAGCATAAATGCATTGATTAAAGGGTATGTCACGTGCTGCAAATGAAGAAAGAAAGAAAAGAAGAAGGAAAGAAAGAAAGAGAAAGAAAGAAATGAAGAAAGAAAGAAGGAAGAAAGAAGGAAAGAAAGAAAAAAAGAAAGAATGGAAGAAAAGTGATGAAACTCGGCGCTGTCACAAATCTCTAAATGCAGCCATAGAGGAGCACAATACGCGTAGTCGTTCATAGTTATCACGCCCCATTAGGCAATCTTTTAAATCTAGTTTTTGCAAAATTCTTGTAATAAATTATTCGATGAGTAAAATGCGCGGACATGGCATCTCTTTCACAATTCCTGCAACTTGCGGACCGTTCCTTCGTCTACGCAGGAGTAGTAACGCGTTTATTACATTTGCGCAGTACCCACAATAAGTGAACCGATGGGGAGACTTGGCCGCACCGCAGCTTAAAATTAAAACGAAAATTGGTTTTTGGGGAAAGGAAATGGCGCAGTATCTTTCTCACATCTCAGCGGATGCCCGAACCGCGCCGTAAGGGGAGGAATAAAGGAGGGAGTGAAATAAGAAAGGAAGAAAGAGGTGTCGTAGCGGAGGGCTCCGGAATAATTTCGACCACCGGGGGCCTTTAACGTGCACTGACATCGCACAGCACACGGGCGCCTTTGCGTTTTGCCTCCATCGAAACACGGCCGTCGCGGTCGGGTTCGAACCCGGGCACTCCGGATCAGTAGCCGCAGTTTACCAGCTTTATGGGTTGATGATTTTAGCAACACTCAGCCACGCAGCAAGAGCGATCGATACAAATTTATCTTCCGTTTGTGTTTACTGTAACGTATTCGCTTATATTATTGTGTTAGCAGAGAAGTTACTCGGATGAAAGTGCTGTTCATGAGGAGTGCACGCTGCCTAAAACCAGGCGAAGCAAATGGTGGCCTCGTCTACCGCAGCGCGCGGCAAACTTGCCTGTATGCCGACTCCACGCAATCAAGCGGCAGTCCGAAAGAGGCTGGCATATGTTTTACTTGGTCGAAGCAAGAAGGGCTAGGCCCGCTTTCTGTGCATCGTAGGGCTTTTCCGGCCCGTTACAAACGCGAATCATCTCGCCTAATGAGGCCTTTGCTCGCCTTCGGCCGGTAAACGGCTTACGAAGAAAGAGACTTGTTCGGCGCAACGCCTTTGCCCGAGCGCTCACCCTGTCGTTGTTTCCGCAGCCGATCAAAGGGAGCCGCTTCTGGCGAAAGGGACTGGCTATACGCTCACTTGTGAGATTGATGGCTTCCTTCCGAGGGTCTGTTGGCGGTAATAGACTATAAAGCGACTCATATCGCGCTAAAGCGGAGAATAAATACGATTTTTCGCCAGTCTATCTATGTCTATGCGTATAAATGCAACAATGAGGCTAACGCAAAGGAGCTCGAAAGGAAGTTTGAACGCGGAAGAGCGAATGACGGAAAGGAATATGACAATTGCTATGTTACAACATCAAAAGAAACCCGCCATCTACCAACCTCCGGGCCGAACAAACCATAGTGATAGGTACAAATGCCCTGCTTCCCTCTCTTAATAGCGACCACTCTCAACTCCACCTTCATAACACGTATGCACAGATGGCAGTTTCTCGAGAGAACATCAAACTGCCCAAAGCTCGTAATCACTGGTGAACATTTGTTTGGACAGCTGCGAAGGGTACGGAAACTCAAGATTAGACTCCAGACAATCAGCTACTGAGAAGGGGTTAGGCAAGACGTAGGTAATGGGAGGTCGCGGAAAGCGCAGGACAAGGATACTTAAGAATCCCTGCAAGATGACTTCGTCGTGCATGAGATAACTACGATGATGAGCATGACATTCCCGAAGAACGCCTGTGTAGGATCCCAACACCTGTTATGAACACCTAGTAGCATTCGCTGAGAACGTGAAGGTGCATTCACAGGACAATCGAGCCATCTTTCTGGTGAGTGGGCAGATCACTACAAGCCTAGCGTGATCAAATCAAGCTGTGAGTGAAGGGTCGTTTTCTAGTGTTCACAGAGGCACTGTTTTATGCAGGCCAAGTCGCCCGACGCTCAGTTCATGCACGAAAACGGCTGTTTGGTTCGTCTTGGGAATGCACGTTGGGAAATTACTGATCAGGAACTGAAAGATAAAGAAATACATTTACGAGAAGTTCAGACGTGGTGTCCAACGATATATGAGACAGATACTGCGCCATTTCCTTTTCCCCAAAACCAATTATTATTATTATTATTATTATTATTATTATTATTATTATTATTATTATTATTATTATTATTATTATTATTATTATTATTATTATTATTGCCCAAGTTCTCAAGAAAGCTTACATTAACGGAAAGTTGGGCTAGTTGGTTTCGCATATACATGGTAGTGCAAGATAACAGACTCGCACGACAGGAGCTCGAGGTTCCGATATGGGACGGCATCTTGCGAGCATGGCCGGAATCTTCAACATATGAATGTGTGCATATTTCAACACTGCATGAATA
Organism: Amblyomma americanum; assembly: GCF_052857255.1. Taxonomy (NCBI): domain Eukaryota; kingdom Metazoa; phylum Arthropoda; class Arachnida; order Ixodida; family Ixodidae; genus Amblyomma; species Amblyomma americanum. Next base: position 208,681,601 of record NC_135500.1, read on the forward strand.
AACATTCATTTGAAAGTTATAAAGCGGTCGTCCTGTCTTCTAGGCTATCGGTTTTGGTTTCTTGCGCTACTGTGTATGCTTTGAAGAGAGGGCGAAGTCAGGGTAATTCAGTTTCGTTTTTTTGAGAGAAGGAATATTAAACGTACGCTCGCACACATTAGTTATTTCGTGTCTGCAGCGTATATGGCAGTAAGCCTCTATACTCTCTCAATACAACTTTGTCACTCTGTGAAAGTCAAAGCCGTAGGCGGCTATTCAACGACCGGAGTCACAAAGCTCCTTCCACGTAAAGAAAACAGTAAACTACAGACATGCAGCTGGGTTGCTTATTGCTGGTTATTGTCATGTAGTACGTGTCTTAGTGTTGGAGGTTATCTGTTGATTCAGCCTTTTATTTTCTGACGCCAGTTGTCGTTGTCACAAAGCTGTACACTTCGGTGCACCGTTTGATTAAACCAACAAATTGTCTTATGAATTTCATGGCGGTTAACAGTGCAAATATCTCGTTAAATATTGAGCGTGGTTTCCCTCGGTCGCAAGGAGCGCTTGCAATAAGCTATAAAAATCTGTTTTCGATCTCTGTGTATCGCTACTAAATAATATATTCTGGACTATGCAGTGAGCACCCTGTATGCTCATAGTGGTGCAGAGGCTGTCATTGTAAATTAAGAGCTTTAACCGTTATTGATTGATTTTTAGCGAGCCATCGACAGTCCAGCGATCGATCCCTTTCCACGCAGGCTGCTGCGCGTCGGCTGCTATTCACCGGAGGGTCGATGGCGACGGTCCCCGGCTCCAGCTGGAGCCTCCGATCGTCGTGCGCTTCTCGAGCGAGATGGGCGCCGCGCTTCTTTGCGCTGCAGAGGGACAGCCGGCGCCCAGCGTCACGTGGGAGACGGCTGACGGAAGGGCCGTCCAGCCGGTGAGAACAGCGCACGGGCTGCAGAACCCGGCCAATTCTTGCCGCACGGGGATGTTCTGGATGTCGTTCGGCTCGTCATGTACAGTCACCAACAAAAGCTTACGGGATGCAAATTCGCGAAAAACAATTTACTTCTGCGTTGCCTCGGTAGCAAGTCAGATAATATACGTTCCGACCCATACAAATATGGTCTATAGACAGTCTGTAGATTTCTTATAGAGTCTATTGCCTTCCTTTAGATATTTATTGTTATATATTCACAGTCTATAGACTGTCTATAGAAAAGTTTGCTAAAAGTGTATGTCCATAAATCTGTTGATTGTCTATAGACTGTCTATAGGGTTTGTATTGCCTATAGCCTGTTCTCTAGGATTTGTCTATAGAGAGTCTATGGACCTCCTTCACCCCGCGACGTCACGAAGATGCGGTGGCGCTGATGTTAGCAGCGACTTTCGCATGGTAGGCAAAACAGGTTCCGCTTGCCCGTGCCTACCGCAGCTGCCGCAGCTACCGGCGGCTGCTTCAAGCCTGTGCACTGCAGAAGCAGCATGTATTGACCAGCTGCGTCACTGCTGGATCCGCGTAGTAGCATAAAAAATATTAAATTAGCCTCGATAGGTTTCTCGCGCATAAATGCCGCATCCGGAAACTGGCTGACAGGCATTGGCCCACGGTAGTAAAGCGCGAAGTCTGGGAGTCGATAGGCACTGCCACTCAATGCACTTAATAGCATGCAAGTTACTGCGTTCATTCACCTGAACTTCAGGATAGTAGGCTGATAATTGCTCAAGGAAAAAAAAAGACATATGCAGCTGCACACGTAATTATCACCTTGAGCCGGAGTGCACAGGGCGCCGACAGGTTCACTCGCCCCCAAGGAATGCGTTTTTTTGTTAATAGCACACCATGTTTTAATGGCGCATTTTATGGCATTTAATATTTACTTGAAACTGTTTCTTGATATGACGACGCAATTATTTCATTCGAGTAGAAAGAAGTCTGGTAAGTTGTGTCAATCTTGCGCGGTCGCGTTGCTGTGCTTAGAATAGCGTACCTTAAGTGTGCTAAACGCCATATGCTTTTTCATTGCATCATGCATGGGTCATGTTTCATGAGGTAGTACATGGTCGCGAAGCTTGTTTGGAAAGAAGCAGCCGCAGGCGTGCTACTAACAGACACGTGGCGAGATGGAGAGGGGACGCGGCAATGAAAAGTGTTTTCGTTATTCATGCATGCGATATGTAACTAAACTTGGTGCAAATATGAAATTACTACGCTAGTTTCAGTAATTCCTTTTATTTATAGCTATACCTGGTGCAGTTCTGGGTAATTATAATTGACACCGTTGTCAAGTCCCCCCAATGGTCTCAAATAATTGAGTAGATAGTGCGCAGTTTTTCTATGCCAGCATGCACATAAAGCCCTGTTCTGTACGATGACGCGATTAGTTCTTTTTCTATATGATCAGTACTTATGCATGCATAGTTACATGAAAACGTTTCTTACAAGAAATAACTAACACAGTACTGCACATGTAGGGAAAAAAATCGAGAGATTTATTACGCTCCTCAACGTCTCAGGAATAGTTTACGACAAATTGAATCATTTGATTTTCATGCGAATTACGAAGGTGAGTGATCCAGTCGCAGAAAATGTGAGAGGTCACAAAACGAACCTTAAAGTTTATTCCCTCGTTTATGGCATCTTCGCTTTCGCTTTGGTCAAAGAAATGCGGCACTGAAATCAAAGAAATTACCTCACAATTTTTGACGACCACACTTCTAAAAAGCTTAATTTATAAATTTGTATTCAATATTTTGCTATAATTTTTCGTCACGAAACTAGACTTCAGGGGTAGGAAAGAAAATAATTCTAGAAATAAAATTTTTTCACCAAATCGACCAGCCTAACAAGCGGACAAGTCGGCCTGGCTGGTGCGTGGTCATGCGGCTAAAAACAGCGCTAAGCGAGACAGGAGATCAGGGACACGACTCTGTCCCCACTTTTCGCACAGCGAGACACGTACGTATGTCAGCAGACGCTGAGCGCACGTCTGATCCGCCGAAACAAGGCCAGCACTTCCCCTCACTATTGTCCCGAAGTAAAATCATTCCGGCCAGTGCAGAGTGTCAAAACTTGTTTTATTCAATGCCTAGCGCATAAATAAATGGCAGGAACGCTTTCTTCATGTTTACTACTAACCATATATACAGTACAGTGGCAAACTATTTCTCTTTATAGGCCGCACATGGCCAACGCGAGCTCGTGTACCTCGACAAATTACTAAGTTGGAAGCATCGAGCATTGCTATGATTCGCAGAAACTGAAAACGCGCCTACAAGCCTTGAAAACCCGCGCTCAACACCTATCCGCGACGCCACTCCCCGACCTTTTGCCTACCACGAGCTCGCTAGCGACTGCAGCGCCACCTCGTTTGTTTACAAACATGCAGGAGGTCTATAGACTTTATAGACAGGAGTCTATGGAGAGTCTATAGATTGTCTAAAGAAATTTTTATAAGGAAGCAGATGGAGCTTGTATGTCCCCTTATGTTTCCAGGCTTTTCTTTGGCCTGCTTTGCGTGATGACGCAGAAATAAAAATATTTTCTGCGAACCTGCAAACCGCAAACTTTTGTTTATGACTGTACGTTGGCAGTTACTCGAAGAGTCTACACCCTTTTGCCGGTAATTGGGTGGTGGCGGGGCTGATTGCAGCTAAATGAATACAGTAGCGAGAGTAAGGTGAGGCTGCAGCTTCAGAGGAAAAGCTTTCAGCTGGGACCACAAACCAATGGGATAATTGGAATAACGATTCATAACGAGAACGAAGCGATAATTCATGCTCTCTATATCATCCTTGTTTCAGCACCATACTTTCTGCAAGCTGGGTAAATTTAATAGTACTTCAAGAACACCAAATTATTTGCTTTTGCGTATTATGTTCACCTGTGGCACAAGCAAATGGTTTGCTACAATCATCATAACAGGATACGAGCATTATTAACCTGTGGAAAAAACAAACGGCTTGCTACAATTCTCATAAAATGTCTCCTGTCTGAGGGGCGTTGTCTGCTATGTTATATATCGATGCATTGTTATGTATTGATTGCATTGGCCGTAAATGATTCCTAGTTGAGAATTTGACTAGCTGACTGGAGCCACTGCCTCGCCATTAAACGCTTCTGGTACGCGGTTTCAGATCCTCGGCCTCATGGAGATCTCTCCGAATGGCTCGCTTGTGTTGCGACCTTTTGGGTCTTCCCAGTTCAGACCGGAGGTGCACTCGGCCACGTACCGATGCGTGGCGTCCAATCAACACGGTCTCGTCAAGAGCCGCCTAGCGCACGTCCAAGGCGGTGAGTAGAAAGTATTCTTGTTCTGCTTTTGATGGAATCGAGCCAGGCGAAGCGAATGTAAGTGGACGGAGACTGGGACTGCACATTATCGTATGCGCACTTAACTGAACGAGGCTCTCAAGAGTGCTCAAGAGAAGCGTGAGACTCAAGAAATAAGTGTGTGGCTTTGCCTGATTGCATTTGCTTTAATACAGGACACTGTAGCGAATGCTTTAGGTTTTCTGTTGGTGTGTGTGTGTGTGTGAAAAACTTTATTTCAGGGAGGAAGCTCGAGGTAGCCGGAGCAACCTCTCGCAATCTCTAGGTGGGCTCCTCATTACAGGAGCCCATTGGCGACCGCCGCGACTCGGGCTCGATGGACCAGGGCCTTCTGGCTTGCCAGGTCCGAGCAGCCGAGCAGGGCTGCCTCCCAGTCCTCCCGGGTGGGGTTGGGTTTGGGGGCGAGGTTCGGGGTTGACTGGCATGCCCACACCATGTGAAAGATGTCCGAAGACTTCTCCGCACAGTGTGGGCATTCTCCTGTACAGGCAGGATCAAAGTGTTTTAAAACTGCCGGGCACAGCAGCGTTTTGGTGTAAAGGCGGAGGAGTGTGCGTTCCTCCACCTTTGTGAGGCACTTACAAGGCTTGTGATAAATTGCATGGCCGAATTGGAATAATTCAGTAATTTCTCGAAAAGTGAGGGCCGGATTGGGTTCGGGATCTGTATTCAAAGGGTCTGAAGGCGTTGCCCGGAGAGTGAGCGCGCGGGCGGCGGCGTCTGCCGTTTCATTGCCTTCGAGGCCCATATGAGCTGGAGCCCATAGAATCGTTCGAGACGCGGGGGCCCCGAGGTAGTTACTGTTTTGAGGGATGCGATGCGCAAAGAGAGGAATGTACCTCTGTTTAATATTTCTGCAGGCCCCTCTCGAGTCGGTGACGATCACTCGCGACTCCTGGTTTGCGGCGGCTAACGCGATGGCAACTTCTTCCGCATGTGTTATGTCTTGAGCTCGGAACGTTAGGCCATTCACCACGATTTTTTGGTGGACGACTGCGGCCGTGTACCGCCCCCCATGGTGAGGGCCTGAGGCGTCCACGTAGAAGATGCCATGTTTGTTCCCATAGTGACGGGCCAGTGCCTCCACCCGCGCAAGGCGCCTGCCACTGTGGTCGTCACGTGTCATGTTGGCCGGAAGAGGGCGTACGTGCAGGGCGTATCTCCAGATTTCAGGAATGCGTACGCGCTCTTCCGTAAGTGTTGGGTGGTGGATGTGTAGTCGGGCTAATAGGCGGCGACCCGACGGCGTTTTTGAAAGCCTTGTGTATTGATTTGTCAAGTGCGCCTCTCGGAGCTCCGCGAATGTGTTAACCTTCCCCAGGCCCATGAGACGATGGTTGGATGTGGTGATCGGGAGATCGAGGGCACGCTTGTACATCTTTCTGAGAATCACTTCGAGGGCGTTCTCATCAAACTTGCGTAGGTGGAGGTAAGGAGTCGAGTAGAGGACTCCACTGGTCCCGAATGCATGCGCCAGCCGCAAAGCGTCTCTGCACCGTAACCCCCCGCGTTTGTTGGAAACCCGGCGGACCATCCGGCCCACCTGGTCCCCCACCTTGCGCAGTTTTGCTAGTGTGGTATCAGCCCGTCGATGTTTGTGGATAAGGAGACCAAGTACTCTAATCTCATCGTGTTCGGAGATACTTAACAACTGGAGATACTTATACAACTTATACTGTCTGTTGGAGATACTTATACAACACAGCCCTTGCTTTCGTTGGTTCCCCTAATGCATTAGCTCACTGCTTTAACTCGGCAAGCTCACGAGTCCACAAAAAATCTTCTCTGTCAAACTTGCTCCCAGAATCTTTTAAAGGTTCATTGCTTCCGAGATTCCCCGCATCCTCTTTTCTCTGTAGTGTGCAGTGCTATCTTCTGCGTTTGAATTTTAAGGTGTTTACCATTAGGTTTACGTTTATAGGGGTTCAACGTCTCAAAGCGACTCAGGCTATGAGGGACGCCGCAGGGAAGAGTTGCGGAAGTTTCTGCCACCTGGGGTTCTTTAACGTGCACTAACATCAAATAGTAAAGGGCTTCTAGAATTTCGCCTCCATCAAAATACGACCGCCACGGCCGGGACCGAACCCGCGTCTTTCCGGTCAGCAGCCGAGAGCCATAACCACTGGTGTTTACCATTAAGTGACCGAAATAAAGTTGTTGATTCCGAGATCTGCTTTTCACACTGCATAAGGATAAAAAAGAACTTAGTTAAGGAGTTTGCAACGGTCCTTGTGTGGTGGACTTCTTCGGGATAAGCGGAGCACAGAGCAACCGAGAACTCCCGATTTCGCCTGCTGTCCAAAGAGAACTGCACATTTGGGCCATGGCTCCGGCGTTCTCGAGAAAGTCTCATTTATGGACAAGTGCTGCAGACGACCCGGAAGACTTTTCGCCGCGCAGAAGAAGGGCACAAAGCTCGGTTGGTATATCTATTGCTGACACGAATAATATAATGCGGGCTCACGTATCAGCTGCACTTGCTTGGTCACACGTTTCTTGTCGCATGCCGCCAGGAGTTATCTGATAGGCGCCATGTGAGGGTAAATAACAGCTGGCCTCATTATGGCCAACTCGCTTAACAGCAGACACTAAAGACTGGGCCAAATTGTCGCTTAGGAAAGCATAGGTAAAAACAAACCAAAAGATGCCATCGCACCTGAGGCACGCAAAGAAAATGTCGTGGCGTGAAGCCACCGAATTTCAGGAATACTGCGAGCAACATGGCAAGCCGGAGTCTGATCTTCGTCCCATTTTGAGGATCAAGAGTGCTCATTCCTGAAGGAGCAGTTTTTCTGCGACTCACAAAAAAATATGCAAAAGAGAAAAGCGAATTCCGTTCCGCCGCGCTAACGAGTTCAGCGGCTTAATGACGCGCCGCCCGCTTGCGCACATAACCTGCGCCAGGCATGGGCGCGGCCGTTAAATTAAATGAGTCGAGACGACGCCGAAGGGGCCATCGGCGTTTCGCCAATGAGAAGCTTCCGCTTTAAGCGCTTTTGAGGATCCTAACGAAGGAACGTAATTGCCTCGTTTTTTTATCTGTGTACATAGGAGACCACAGGGCCCATCAATTGTTTATTTTTATTTTTAATGATAAGGTAGCTTTTGTTTCCTTTTTCGCGAAATGTCCCCTGTTAAAGCTCTATTGTAAAGCTTGACAACAGTATTTTGGTTTCCTCTGTAGCACAATTATTCAAAACGAATAAATCTGAGCCGTTTGACACACCGATTCCTCTGTGAGTGGGTGATATTTCAAAAACCTCAATCACGCAATTACTGAAAATGGGCTAAGGTAATGCATAGTAAGGTATGCTAAATCGAATTAACGATTATTATTAGAAAAAATTGAGTTAACTTAGCCTTGTGCTTGGTTGACTAATAATGTATTGCCTTTACTACTGCTTTTCAGTGGGAAATGCAATGCGCCGTAGACATTACAGCTGGGCTCCACAAGCACGTCGTTCCAAGTGGTCGCGTTTAGTCCTTCTTTTTCGGTCCTCTCTCCATGGGCGTTAGAATCGTTACTACTCCACTCCACTTTTTGTTTGTTTTCTTCATTACCTCTAGCGTTCAGAATTTTTGGTTTCTATCATCGAAATCTGTGGCGTAAATTTTTTCCTACATTTGCCTAAAAAATATTATGCGTATCTTTTTTCAGTGAATATAATTTTACATTTTATTTAATGTGGGATTCTTCGCTGCTAACTGCTAACTCCTCACAATATAAGCTTATAAATTTTCCATTCCTTCGAATATCTAATTCAACTAAATATTTCGGTGGTATTTGTCGCGCCCTTAATGCGCACTAACAACAGGACAGATGGGCAATGACACTTGAGACGTCTAATATTTACGAGCAGAGGATTTCTTTTCGATAATTATACGCAGCTTTATTGTGGAGTAATACTTCGGTTGTGCTGACTGGGCCGATGGTGGCGATGGCACTGGCTGCTACACCCTGATACTCCATCGTCTGCCGCTGAACAAGAGGGGAGACTGCGTCTTTTTCGCGGCGCATTGTGTGGCTTCTTGTAGGGGTTACCTCGGCGCTGAAGGTTTCAGCCGCGAACTTGTCCTCACCCGAGACCTTCTGTAACTTTCTTGCCATTCCTTTCGCAGTCTATTAACAATGGAGAGAATTCTTACGGAAAGGCGATCTGCGTGTGCACCGGTGCAGGCATGCTGGGAGCACGATAGCGGCATGCAGGTGAACGCATCATTTTAGCAAATAATGTCGCAACGCCTAGGTTGCAAAGGTCTCGAGTAGAATAAATTCTGAAAAGAAAAAACAACAGCGCCTGGCAGCTATGGACCACGGCCAACAAGGTTGTGCATTACACCGCTGACCGATCACAGCTGTGGCTGAGAGGAGCTTTTTATTTTTTGACTGTACAATAAGGAAGCCAGATGCGTAAAAATTCTGGCGCTTATAATTTCATTTTAGAACGAGCTTCTCGTTAGGTAACACAAACACTTTAATAATGGGCTATCTTCTTATCGCAAAAGTATTCTGTTTGGTTTGGTTTAAGGGGGTTTAACGTTGCAATGCGACTCAGGATATGAGAGACGCCGTAGTGAAGGGCTCCGGAAATTTCGACCACCTGGGGTTCTTTAACGTGCACTGACATCGCACAGTACACGGGCGTCTAGAATTTCGCCTCCATCGAAATTCGACCGCCGCGGCCAGGATCGAACTCGCGTCTTTTGAGCCAGCAGCCGAGCGCCATAACCACTCAGCCACCGCGGCGGCTGCAAAAGGATTCTGTGTGGCGGCCATGATTGTAAGCGGAGCTTCACCGCAGGCTTATGTTGTATCTCCGACCGTAAACAAATGTGTGGATGTCTGTACGTAAGTACGTATGCCAATGCCTCTGCGTATGTAAAATAGGAAAACCATAACGAACAACGAAAACTAAAGGAGTGTATGTTGCATTAATAGTTACTGTAACTTGTAACGTGACATCCATTCTGTAGCCATGCTGTGCGTCTTGAGTTGGGCTCAGCGCCTGACTATCAACGCCCCCTCTGGTATTATTAAAAAGCTGGTGGACTGACATTCTACATTTAGACGTTTTAATTTACACTTGCGCTATGTGCTGCTTCTGTTGAGCGTTTAGGTGCGCATTGCGGTGTTAATAAAGAGCTGTTTGCGCGTTTTTTCACGCCAAAGGGGGTCTAAACGCATTACAGCATCACGAATAATTTTTCAAGACTGACGGGAAAGAGAAGCTTCGTGTTGTCGCCTCGGTACTTTGTGAAGCATAGCAAATTTTCATAAATTATTCATCTGCAACGAAATCCAAAACTTACGCAAGCTGCGCCTTAGTGCGGGAGTTCGGTTTATCGACCGTAGTCCTCAAAAGAGGCAAATCAGGTCTCCGAATACATACTCGACCAAACAAAAATCTGAAGTATAACGCGTCATCAAAATGTACTAAACGAATAGGCCCCAAAAACTAACGTTTTCTTTTCGAAGAAGAATAAAATCTTGCGCATTCTGAGGCTTAGTATTTTATTTTATTTTGAAGGCAACTGCTTTAAAGCTTCCAAGGTATAAAAAATGCAGCATATAGGTCGTGAATTCAGGTTCGGTTCTATGCAAAGGCATAGGAAGAGCAGGCGTATTCAAGACGTCGTTGAGACTGCATAGATTTTTGCACTTACCTATGCTGCACTACCTGTCGTGAAGGTAGCGCGGTAAGCAATAAAAGCAGAGCGCTTCTCTTCTGGTCGATACTTCCGCTTTAAAAGGACGCGAAGGCTAAACATGAAAGAAAAAGGAACTTGGGGAGCATTCCGTCCAATTTGCTAAGGAATCTGATCAGGCCTACCGAAGAGGGCTTTCCGTCTCTGTGCTGTCTTGTTCTGTAAATGCACGAATTTTGAAATGTCTTATCAAAGTGCCTCTCTTTCTGTTTCTCGTCTTGCTTGAAATTCTTCCATTTCTTTCATATATTTAGTGATGAGTCGTGACTTTTTTTTTTGCGGTTCAATATACTGTGCACGAAATATTTCCTGTTTTTTACTTCTCGTTAACTATAGCACGAAAAAATACTTTTCTGACATAATTCTAGCACAATTCAGTTGCCGTATAGAATTAGGATGTAATGAGCAACACAGATACGCTGCCCCTATAAGCACGGAAGCTAAAAGAAAAGAATGGAATATGTGATGTGAATTTCCAGGAATTCTGATAAGAGCGGCGAATTTAAATCGACATAATTATACAAATTCGCAGTGCGTAGCACATTTTCCCGCAAATTAGCTCAAAATAAAAATGACTAAGGTAATATGTCAGTCACGAAGTTTGGATAAACATCTTGCAAGCGTACCCCTGAAGACGTTTCTTCACATGTTGCTGGCAATGGTCTCAGTGGCGCTTCGCGTTCTAGAATAAAATTTCTATTCGAGGCTCGGACTGTGGATGGCTCATGCCTTGGCAGCCACAGCGTCGGCTACTGTTGAAGGCTTACACGAACGTATTAGTATATCGTGAAAACGGCTTCCGTGCAACCACAGCCCGAAAAAGCTGTCCTCGCCGAGAATACGAGAAACAGATAGACACAGAGAGTGGGCTTGTCATCCAAGGGCTAGAGAATTGGTCAGTGTAAAAGCCATCTAACTAGCAGTAGTAATTCATTTCATTAAGTAGACTGACGGATAACTATTTACGAGCTGGGGTTGTCGTTCTCACAACAGTGTGAAGATATTTGAACCTGAAAAAAAAAACAATAAATGATGCAATGTTTCGTTATCTAATGGCCACTATTCTGTAATAAGTTTTCTACAGCACACAGTGTTAACTCTGCGCGCTCAGCAGCCGCTGAACACATCCCGGATACGTTAGCAGTGGTGCAGACGAAGCGGCCGCCCTCGAGTCCCCACACGGGTTTCTCGCAAAAGGAAGAGATCAACATCAAATGCTCGTCAAGCGTCCACCCCGGGTCCACTAATGCCCCTCGCGTCTTCTGTTCTTTGCTCGTTTATTTCTCGGACGAGCCTGTGTCGACAATCTTTGCCGCGGCGACAACAAAGCTGCTGCACTTTCCCGCAAAAGAAAGAAAAATACTCTCTCGGATAAAGCTTAAACATGTTCCCAGTGAAGAGGAAAGGGGCGGTATACTCTGCTACAAACGCGCTATTCCAACGCAGCGGGAAGAGGCCGCATTTGTCGCAGGTTCGCTCTCTCTGCTAATATCCGTAATCAGAGCGAGGCGACACCAGCGCACTTTACCGCGAGAATGATGCTCGTCTCGCCAACCCGCCGTGAACATCAGGGCAGGCGCCGGCGTGACGATGTGCTCGGCGGTGAACGCAATGACTCAGTGTGCGTGTGTGAGTGCAGGCGTTTGTGCGCGTGAGGCGACGCAGAGAAAGCAGCTCGTTTGTGGCGTGACCGATTTCCTCCACCCACTTGTCGCGCTCAAAGGAGGCCGCATTTCGAAAGGAACGACGCCTCGCCGAGGGACATTTTAGGGAGCTGTTGAAACTGCTCCGAGGCTGTTCCTTGCGCCTTTTGTGACAGAAGGAGAATATCCCCGACTAGTGAGTGGAGAGGTGACGAAAACGAAGTATGTGCGAGAGAAAAAAATGTTGACTTGAGTGGGTACATTGTGCTACAATTTTTATTTACCGTCGCATATGCATTTATCTATTTTGTTTATTTATACGTATTGCAGCCCCTTTATGGGGATATTGCAGGAGTGGCTTAAACAAATCTATAGAAAACTTGATAAGAAGGCAATAAATGATGAAAACAAAAATTGACGAGAAATAGGACAGAGCCCTGAAACAGTAATAGAGAATAACAAAATAGCAATGCAATGATGCAGTACTAAAGAGTAAATTCAGCAATACACTAGCACCAACACGCAAAACATAAAATCAGGTGGAATTAATTTCTAACAGGAAGGCGTTTAATAGCAGTGACCTAATTGTTCCAGGGACTGAGTTGTAGTATGCAATAGTTCGCGGAAAAAACTAGTTAGAGAAGGGTCCGCGCAGTAGGGTGCACGGTTGCAGCTTTTTTTTTTTATGAGAGCCAAAAAACGAAGGAAGGCGAATACAAGAAACAAGAATAAAAGAAATGACTACCAAAGAAAAATGGAGAAAAGTGCCATACTAAACGAGATTATTTCTTGTAGTTCATATATTTGTTTAATCTTTAAAGTAAAAAAAAAGCTGAATAATGTGGCTCACACGAAAAGAAGCTAATATATTCAGTAGTTCCTGCTAACCGTATATATATAGAACGTACTGCTTGATTCTATGTTGCTTAGAGAAACCAACGGCTTCAGTACGCAAAAGAAAAGAAAGCTTTTTGCTAGTACAGATAAAAGCTGAAATACCTGGCGAAGGCAGATAAGTTGGAATGCAGGATCACATTTCAAGCAACAGTGAAGTATCAAGTAAATTACATGAAAATCTAAAAGAAATGAAAACAACTCAAGAATGTCCAAATACGAAGTTTCTATGTGCTGCGCGCAGACATTATGTAAAAGTGTCAACTTTTGATCAATAATCATAATGTAGAGATGGAATCCAGGTTAATAGAAGCTATGGAATAGTATCTCGATATCAGCAGCGGAGCTTGCTCCTTCATACGAAACGCACAAAAAAAAAAGCCGGTTTGGTATAGCACGTCTTCTGGGCTGGCGATACATTTTCCACAGATAAAATCTCAAATTTCGAAATTGGTGGTTGCATGGTCGGTGTTGTAGCTTGGTTACAATTGCCAGAGAAGAGTGTACCCACGCAGGAATTTTTAATCCTTTACAGTGTAAAATTTCTCCATTTATCACAGTTGTGCCCAAGGGTAATACTTTCCACACTGTTGCTCATTTTTAGGTACATGATTTCAGTTAGAACCAGACCCCCCTTGTCCATGCTGCAGATCTCCAGCAATGCATCCTTCTTTACTGGCATGCACACACGGCCGACGAAACGTCTCCTGGACTTGCGGGGCACTTGGGCCAATCCTAAAGCGGAAAGCTCTCCTCTAGTGCCAAACACATCGTCGTGTACTGCGCACAATAAAAACAAGGGGCGATAAGATTATCTAAATTCAATATCGTTTCGTACTTTACCTTCCTCTATTTTCCATGTATCTTCTCAGGGTAGGGGTGCTCGCTGCTAGGTAAACTAAAAAAAAACCTTTGAGCAGTGCGCCCGAATCACGACCAGGAAGTCGTTGCCCCTGCGGCCAAGCCTACGTCCCGATAAAGGGGGGGGGGGGGGGGGGGGGGGGCATAGCCTTTTGTTTGCTGTGCTCGGAAGTACATAAAAAAAGACACTATCGTATTTTTTATGTTTAACTGAACGCTTGGAAAGGCTCCTTCTTTTACGGTTGTACCTTAAAAACGCACGCAGCTGTTCTAGATTTCATTGCCGGCAAACGAAACATTATTCTACTTATATTTACATTTTCCTTGGATAAAACAGCGGTGAATAAAAAAAAAATAGCACTCATATTTCAATTTCCAGGGCACCGGTACATCTCACTTTGAAGTTGTAATGGATTTGAATAAGCTTTTCATAACTGTACTCAATCACCGAAAGCGGGATTATGTACTTCAACAGAACAAATATCGGAGGTATACTTTGGGCGTGGAAGTTTCGCTTTGTGGGCTTGTTGGTTCATAGTTTTGAAAAACACTGTAGCGCAGCAGAAGACGGAAACACAGTGAACAGAAACGAACACCACGGGCTCTAAATTCACCCTAAAGAATATTCAGAAATCATTTTTCTGGTAGAACACATGCGGGGCATGCAACTGAAGAGCTTTTGAGTCGGTAGATGTACATGACGCAAGCCAACAGCCACCGAAACCAAGGAGCATAGGAAATGTTTTTTATTTGTAGTTTTCATCAATGGGAGATTAGTAAAAACGGAAGAAAAAAACAAGCACATTCCACTGGTGGGATCCGAACCCTCGACCTCCATGTACGACCATGTACGTCATAACGAGCATCTCTTTTCCCGTTACTTGTATGCTTAGTCAGTAGGTGGGAATTCTCCATGGCTGGCTGGAAGTCGGTTCCATTTACGAATTGTCCTCGTAATGAAAGAGTTAGTGAATGTATCAGTACGGCAGGAATAGTTCTACAATATTAACGCGAAAGCATTAGGTTGCTCATCGACACGAAATCCCGGCGTCATCTAAAAATTGGCGGCGTTACGAAACTCGCGATATTGGCGACAGTGTTACGTCATCAAACACGAAAAAAAACAACAAAATGTTAACCAGTAATAGTCAGTACTAGTACTTACAACTGCACTAACTACAGGGGAATATTAGTAGCATTACAATAGAATTGGAGTAGAATAAAAATAGAACTTTAAAATAACTGCAATGCATTGTCATTACTCGCACGTATGTTCATCATGTGGCTGCGCTAATTTTTTATTATGACACAATTAGCTGGAGCGCTTTCACACTGTTTGTGTGTACGAAGTTTATCGTAGAACATGTGCCTGTGTCTTAATCTGTAATGTTGTCGCCGCTTTTGTAGACAGTTCATACCTGCATTTTTTTTACTAGAGCACTGGCGGAAGTACGCCAAGTATATGAACGATATACAAATCGAACTGCTTTCTTTTGGACAGTTTCCAGCTTGTTATGTTGCCTTGAGTGTAAAGGTCCCAAACAATTAAGCCATGTTCTATCCACATCTACCCATATCCAGATCCATATTCTAAGAAGAGTTGACGCTTGTATACAGTACCATAAAAGCACAGACCCAACTTGGCGCTCTAATTAAACTTTTAATTAGGCGCAATTTATCAACAAGGAAGAGCTTGAAACCTAGTTTCGCCTCGTCGGCTCTATGGCTATGGTGTGTAACTCTTGTGCAGGAGTTTGCGCGCACATTTCCAGTAGCGGTAGCAGATTATCGCAAGAACGTTGGTGTACTCAGAGTTCATTGCACTCTAAAAAAGCCTGTGCCAGAAATTAATCAGCGGCCTTCCAATGCTACATGCGTAATGACATACGATGTTGGCCTGGGACATAAGTTAAGTGTTAATTATTAATTTTGTGTTAAAAAACTTGCAAAAGAGAGCCTTCTTGATGCCGTTTTTGTCGGTGTCGTCCATGAACGCTGAACAATATTTCACTTTAAGAAAAACAAAGAAACAGCCATTTCAGAAGGCTAACAGTTGTAAATGCATTTTCCACGAAAAATTTCTCTTTTACTTCCATCGCGTCAAATCTCTGTTGTCCAAAGTACGGACGAGACAGAACACTAGGGGCAGGAAAAAATATAGCATCTAGATAAAAAAGAAGCTCGGTTAGGCTTGGGAAAGCTGTTATTTTACTAAGAGGGATTGTACGGGGGGAGGGGGGGGAGGGGCGTTGAAATGAAAGAAAAATTTGATTACAGTTCAGTTTTTCTTAATGTGTTAGAAAGCGGGGATTCGACCTGAATAAAATTAGAGTGAAAACCTGCAGACACACGAGAAAATTAGTTTTCCGAAGCGTGGAAAAACTACCCGCATTAAAGGCGTCGTTGGTGCCTGTGTTATCTTTATAACGCTGTCTGAAAAAAAAATAACATTGAGCAAAGAAAGCACGGGGCCCTATGAAAATAAAGCGGTTTAAGTTTCACATAGCAAAAATTCCCATAGCCAGCCTTTTTCTTTCACCTCGTTTCAACCAAATCTGTATTCGCCTCTCCTTTTACGCAGCGATGTGTTCAGGAGAATAAAAAAAGTAGAAGAAACGGCGTTATTCACATGTTGTTATCGAACGAAAGTGCGTTATTAATATCCATAATTTCTCCCTCTCAGGTTATTTGCAACAAACTATTACAGGCCTCCAGAGCCGCCCCACCACCAGGGACTGAACAGAAAGGCAGTATTGATTTTCTTCGAGAACGCTGGGGAAATCAATATAAATGAGCGCTGTCGAAACAAAACAGGCGAAGATCAAGCGCCAAGTGTTTTCCCTTCGAATCGTCACACGCAGGTGTAATAAAAGCTGACAAACGAATAAACCAAAGCATTCGAGCAAAGCTGGAACCAAGAGTCACGAACAATAAAATAAAAGCGGCCAAGCAGCTCCTTGGTTCAGTCGCGAAGAGGTCACGAAGGCGGTTCCCCAAGGAGCTTAGAGTTTATTTCTCTCTAAAAACTTTGGGTCTGCCAAACCGTCGAGAAACTCGAGGAGAACGCAACTGGCGTGGACGGACTTCGAGAGGAGAGGAGCAGGAATAGGAGGAGGGAAAGGAGGGAGTAGAGAGGAGGTTCATATCTGGCGGGGCAGCGTCTAGGCGCACTTGGCGCATCTAAGGCGAGCTTTAGAGTGTTTCCATCGTGAAGCGTCCTTTGACGCAGCCCTTCCTCGCTGCGAACGAGCGGCGTAGAGGAGGCGGCGGCTTGACTCGACTCGGCTTGGCTTGGCTGGGCTACAGGCTTGGCTCTGCTCTCTCCTGCCGCCGTTTCGCAGCGCGTCGCGTTCGCTGCAAACGCGTCTGGCAGCGAGCTGATAAAAGCGGGTTTGATAGACGATGTGGCTAGGGAAGGGAAACCCTTCCTACGCAAGTTTGAGGGAATGCTGTCTGTTTGCTCTTTTAGATGCAGTGAGTGTGCGTAGCAGTGGAACGAGGATGTGGCTGACATCTGGTGGGAGATGGAATGGAGCGATTTGAGCTGCTAGGGCAGTGCTGAGATAAAGAAGTGCAGTTCAGGTAACCGAGGATTAGTTGAAACTAAAGTGAGAGACTAAGACTTGCACCTTAATGAGCTTTCGGTTGGCCACTTCCGATGCGATGAAATCGCGGAGACTACTCAACGTCAGAAATGTGTCTCATTTGGCACTCGTTAATCAGTTTCAGAACTTTATGTCGACGTTAAAAAAATCATTATCAGATTAGTGCTTAGCATTACATCTCTGACTGAGTACTCTATTTTCCGAAACCTCGGTAAAGGTCTTCTCAGTTACTTCACGCACTTTGTCAGTGATATCAAGGAAGTAATAATTAAATAGAAAAAAAAAATTCAGTAAGGGAAAATGAAACCGTCCAAACTTAGTTCTCGCACAACAAGGTATATAAAGAACTCTAAGTAATTTTGACTATTGGGTTACGAGTGCCACAGACACCTTTAGAGTGCTCATAGCATCTTGCGTCGGGTTACATAATTTTTATCGCTTTGTACTAGCTACGATAAATTCTGATTCAATTCTTGCTAAAAAATTGCGTCATGATGGGTGAAATAAGTAAGGAAAGCAAAGTTACGCGACCTATTCGTTCGCGAAAGGACTGCTTGATATTTTTCCTGCAGAAAAAAAAATATCAAGCAGTCCTTCCGCGCAGAAAAAATAAACAATTGATTCAATCAAGGCAGGCGTTAGCTGCAATACATATGCATAAATTTAGACTACTACTACTACTAATAATAGTAATTGGTTTTTTGGGGAAAGGAAATAGCGCAGGATCTGTCTCATATATCGTTGGACACCTGAACCGCGCCGAAAGGGAAAAGATAAATGAGGGAGTGAAGGACGAAAGGAAGAAAGAGGTGCCGTAGTGGAGGGCTCCGGAATAATTTCGACCACCTGGGGATCTTTAACGTGCACTGACATCGCGCAGCACACGAGCGCCTTAGCGTTTTTCCTCCATAAAAACGCAGCCGCCGGGGTCGGGTTCGAGCCCGGGAACTTCGGATCAGTAGTCGAGCGCTCTAACCACTGAGCCACCGTGGCGGGTTTAGACGACTACGCTATATATGCTTTTGAAATATTCGCAATTTTCATTCTATTCAATGCAGCTCATGAAATAGGGAGTGAGAAAGGAATGCGGGGATAAAGGGAGCTATGTAAAACGCACGCACGCACGCGCACACGCACACGCACACGCACACGCACACGCACACGCACGCACGCACGCACACACACACACACACACACACACACACACACACACACACACACACACACACACACACACACACACACACACACACACACACACACACACACACACACACACACACACACACACACACACACACACACACACACACACACACACACACACACACACACACACACACACACACACACACACACACACACACACACACACACACACACACACACACACACACACACACACACACACACACACACACACACACACACACACACACACACACACACACACACAAATTATGTAAGCAATGTGTTTACTAAAACACTGCCGACGGTAAATAAATTGCCGTGGTTTCTTTTCTCTTTATACCGCTGCCTGAAGTCCGTGTCCTATCACACTTCGCTCGAGCGCCCGAGCTTTGAAGCGAGGAAAGGAAAAAGAAAATACAGGCTGACCGCACGGCTGCCGCTTTCAAGGAGACGGCGCACTGGCGCGAGAGAATCCACGGAGCAGGAACTCGAAGAGAGCAGCTGCTGCCGGATTTCGCTTCCTTCGGATCGTCCAGCCACCCAACGCTGCTGCGGTTATGAAAAGTGTGATTGGGTCGGTGCGCGAAGCGTAAATTGTTCCGAACAACGGGCGAAGCAGAGGACAAGAGTCTTGGCCACTGTCCTGTGCGGTCTCAACGCTGTGCATATGCCGCAGGCCATTTTTTATACCCACCGACGGGAGTTGCCCCGGCGACGGAAATGGCGTTTTCCCTTTTGTTTTCGCTGCTTCTGATTTAAACTTTTTGCAGATAGTTTTCATTGCAGCCTAACTTGAAAGAGCAGGTGTGGCTGAAAGTCGTGTTATTTCAGATCTTGGTTTGAGCTCATGAAGGTTACCGTGACTGCCATGTCTGCTATTCTTGTTCCAATATATTTTTTTTAAGTATAACTGACACGCTAGCATTACGTTTGAACATGTGAATGTATCTCACGCAGCAGCGCTGGAATGTCTAGCGCAAAAAAATAACCATTTGTGTGTTGGGGTAAAGCCCTACTAAGGGGCAGTAATGCGTATGAAAAAATCTAGTAGACGCAGCTGATTCACGTAAAAAAAAATGGCAGTGGCCTAGCTCGGCCATGCCATGATATACGTAGCGAGAGGTTGCGTTTCCCTGGCTGAGCTTGTTGTGGTCACTGTATGTTTAGCAATGAGAGACATTGGGCTCCATCTCGGCGCCTATCCGTCGTCTATTACGCTTGGCAGTCTGGCATGTCCGTTTGGCAAGCCGTTCCTCTCTCTGTTCATGCGTCTCCGCTGCTCTCTTCGCCTTCTTAGGCTCATTCTCTCTTTGTTGAGTAGCCAAGTGCCAGGCGACAACCTCAGGATCGGAAGAGTTAATCTTCTCTCGCCTATACCGCCGTTTAGCAGCGGCTGGACTCTCCTTCTCTGCATCCATGTCAAACGTTGTGATACAGCCACCCATTACATCTCCGCCTTTTATACGCAATGCTGAGCATTGATAGAGCGGCGTGCGGCGAGGCGGCGACGAAGTGCGCGGCTCTGACGGTGGAGCGGGCGCGCGGCCGCGCCTCCTGCTCCTCTACGGTTGCCGTGGTAGCGGCGCATGCGCACAGCTGGCCTCACGCAGCCACCGCGAAATCCTCGACTGGTTGCCCAGTGTAGTTCTCGCTACAAAAGCAGTACCTTAGTGTTTGTAAGTGGCGCCATGCCCGCACTGGATGATAGAGTGTGAACACGTCACCTCACATTTCTTTTACGCATTACGTTTACTCGATTTTGTAATGGATCTGTCGGTTCAACGTACCAGCTACTCAATAATTGTTTGCGCTGTGCTTGTAAAAGACAATAACGGTTACTTGTCTAGTTTTTTTCTTATCATATTTATTCTTTTAAAAACTCTGCCCGTCTCTTATCGTTTGCAGTGGTGGCTGAGAATTTCTCTGCAGTCGTGCACGATGTCTACGCCATAAGAGGAAACGCGGTCGTCCTGCGCTGCCACCTGCCGACTGCTGTCAAGGACTACGTCACTGTGACATCGTGGGTTCGTAACGACGGAATAGTAGTCGCCAGTCAGGACAACACCGGCCGGCAAGGTGAGTTCTGAAGCACCTCAATGGTGTTGGCTATTAGGGCAACGTGTATGTGGGCAGCACTGGTGTGCAGGAAGAATTGGGAAGCAGTGAGCACTGATCCCATCATGGATGTAATTTGTTGAAGAGAAGGCAATTTAGACCTGGCTTGCGGCACGTAATCGAGTCATGGTTATCTGATGCGTATCCGAGACTGACCGTATGCGTTTACAGGAATGCGATCAGTCTACGGGTGTATGAGCCTTGGTAAAAAGGAAAGAGAACTGTAGGGGCTGGCTACAAAGGATGCTGCACAGAAGAAGATGAACTTGCGGGGACGTTTTGGCAACAACAATGACGTGTTTGAAGGCTAGTTGGTGCATTACTGGAATTGGTTTTAAGAAAGCAATAGCGCAGGAAGGAACAAAGTTGTCATTACAGAGCGCTATGTCTTGTCAACTTCGTGGCTTCCTGCGCAGCCTTTCTGCGCTTAAAACCAATTCTACAGAAGATGAGGTTTGACTGGAAATTAACCGTAGGAGTTTTTTTATGCTACATCATAACTATTGGACTATTTTACGTAGACGCCGCGAGGTCACACGGGAGCCTAGGCAGTGTCGAGTGTCGTTTTGGTAAATGGGGGTGCGTGTGTTGTGTGTGGCAACTGCGTATGTGAGCACGAGTCACATGGCCACTCATGACTCCTTGTATAGACCGTGAGTGACGTCATCAGGGCGACACTGAGGGATGCTGCGTGTGGCAGTTGCGTATCTGTGTATGAGTCGTACGACTACTCGACTCATAGACCGGAAGCGACTTCACCAGTCTGGAAGTGATGTCATCAGACAGAAAGTGCCATCAACAAAACTGCAGGTGACGTCACTAGACCGGAAGTTCATCGCGCTCAGGCGCCAAGTGGCGCTATGCCATCGCATCACGCAGGTGATGTAACCTTGTGTCCCACAATTTTTTTTTTCTGCGCATGAACTTTACATAGGTGGTACATAGGTGGCATAATTATGAAGTTATCAGCACAATTGCAGTGATGCTTTGTGTGACATTTTTTGTAGGTCTGGCAGGCACGCCGGTTAATTGGAAGCAACTTATGTAGCATGCAATGCCGTAACCTTGCCACGCCTTGTGAAGTTTTAAGCTAGGGTACATAAATGTCTGTGTGAAATCTGTGCCGATAGCTGAAGTGATTATAACTAGATCATTAGTAATTCTGTGTGACCGCGGAAGCGGAAAGACGTAGAATGTGATAGCGCGAGAAGATGTTCAAAACTCTCTACGCATAGGCTTCATTAGGCACAAAATCTGTAGCGAAACCCCCCCTGACAATCAAAGACCGCATTCAGAGAGCTTCGCAGACTGAGAATATTTTCTGCACTGCCCAGCGTCCAGACAGTTGCCTCACTGGCTTTTGTGATTTGTCAGCGCACGGAAGGCGGCCACAGCAACGACTAAGGGAAAGCTTCGCACATTTGATCCTACCTAATGGAGCAGCCTTGAGAGCGCCGCCCTGAGTTATCAGCCTGATTTCTAGGCCACGCTGTACATGAGAAATGCACTCATTTTGTCATTTGGTGACCAGGGTATCACTATCATCATCCTCGTCACCACAGCCACCAACACCAATCATTTGGTGTCAACTGCAAGACTAGGAACGTTTGAAATTCTCCATCAAATAAGCGAAAAATCAATGCGCTTACGGGAGAAGGAACTTATGAACATAGAGCGATGTTCTTAAACATAGATTTTTGCCTATTTGTGTGACTATTTCGAGCCCCTATTTTAATACGTGTATGATAAAAGAGCTAACTTGAATAGTGGAGGTGTACTGAAACAAATAGTGATATGTTCACTTCCCCAGATCATGCAGCTAAACAGGCGCAGATGACGTATGTTCTTGGTTGTCTGCATTTCCCATCAAAAGGGGATCCTCTTCATGGTTTGTTCGGGAAGGTTATACTAAGTGCACACAACAAGAAAATGAAATCGCTATCTTGTATACCAGTGCTGCAGAAAACTCTAAGGTTAGGTTTTTAATATCGCGCTTTCAAGGCACCTCCAGAGTGCCCGATTTAGGCAGTCCGTTATCAAATGCAATTAATTTTACTTTCCTTATTCTTTTTGTGTGAGTAGCTTGCTTGAACGTGGAATATTATGCGGGCTTACCAGCGGGACCAACTATCGCCATGAGGTTACCTTAGGAACAGGGAAATATAATTTTTATTTCCTAAGCCCTCTCCTATGCTTGAAGAACAAGGTTCGGAGTAACAGATTGGCATCAATTAAAGCTTATCGTGTTACATTAAACAGACTGTAACTGAACCGTAATTGATTGAACATGATGACTCGTGCCAATCTTCCCGTCTCCGAACAGGCTGCAGCTGCTAGCTGACGGCAGTCTGTCTCTGTAGGCCCAGACACGAGGTGCATAATATGCAGGATTAATTACCTGTGAGGCAAAGACGGTGAGGAGAACAGAAAGAAATATGACGGCCAGTGCGCGGGAAGGAACAGCGTCACAGAAACGAGAATAAAAATGCGCGGCAAACCTGACAGCTCTGCGCTCCGGGCGTCTTTAATCAAGCGACAGAAGGCAGTGACATCTGCGAATGAAATGTCAGGCACAGGGGCGTAAAAATATATCCAGTGACGTGGACTTGATAGAAACTTTCAGAGTGCCATTATGTATGCGACAGGAAAAATGAAGTATAGTCTCGAGAAAAATATTCCGCGAGGAAGTTATTATAGTCAGCCGTGAGAGATGCGTGGTTACTTTCTGCGACTTCGAGCCTGCGCGTGACCAAAGAAAAACTGTGTTTTGAAAAGGAGGCAGAAGTACTCGATTGCTGTCTCAGAGTTAATGTATGCGCACTAGGGTAAGGACGAAAGGATTATATGCGTACAGCCTTTGCCAAAAGTAGCCAGGCTGCATGGATTGCTTCTCATTCCAATAGTAGAGCCCTTACAGCTTCCGTCAAGGTCAAAAAGTCCTCGTAAGGTGAGGAAAAGGTTTCTCCTTACCATACAGAGAGCTTTAGAGCTTGTGGGCTGGCATAATAGCTTCAATATAGGACTGAGATGCAAACCGTCTAGCCAGGTTACTTTTGGCAAAGACTGTACTGGTCCACAGGAAAAGGCTACAAATACAAGAACTTGCTATTTTTCTTCGTGGCCTTCGTTTTCGCATGATCCAGAACTGTATTTTCTCAGTAAAACAGAGAGAGAGTGAACAATTTCATTTTATTGATGCCAAACAATACTGATACCGAGCAATATTGATACCAAGCAATGCGCTAGCAACTCGTCTAGCGCTTTCCACATTGCTCGCAATAATAAAAGCAGTACCATCGATGTGCCTCCGAACTCGCCGAATACCTTCCAGCTCAAATTCTGTTTACTTGCGCCGTTTTACGTCTGCAGCGCCTGCTAACAAGCAGTGCAGTTAGTGTACTCGCTACACGCTCGAATGCGTGTGCGTTTCCCGAAAGAAGTCCTCGCCTGTGCAACCTCGCTCTTATTTGCTTGAGTTTTCGCTTCCGCACCGACTTAAACCACGAGATAGTCCATCGTGCTCGAGCAGTTTTGAATGCTTTCGCTCCAGTCACCGATAAGCGGGTAAGCTATATGCACAGCTGCCTCGTCGTCTCGATATGAGCTACCACCCGTAAAATTCAGCAGCAATGTACACGCCACGCAAGCAGGTCAGCAATGAGCGAAAAGACTGACGATGTGTATAATAGCTTGGTGGCTTTCCTTTTGCAGTGGCAACTCTTTCCACCGGCGAAATTTAGGACGCTGTGTGTTGACGCGATGTTTCAGTTCAATTCATTTTATTCTTACCATAAATTTATGGAGGGTTTTCTGGATAAAAGCTGCTAGGACAGCTTGACTAGGTCCCGGAAACCAATACAAGGCGTAGCGTATACAGTAAGCGTGACAAAAGCTAAATACAACCACGATTTTAAACAAACGTAATGAACTCACAAAAGACATCAAAAGAAGAAACAAGAAGATTCACATAAGTGAAGACTGTATATGTTCAGCCTCCGCCAAAGTATACAGCCCAAGAGTTTTGCTTCTAAGCTGTTTAGCGTGGCTCCCTTCCATATCTAGCAGTCCAACGCTTGGGAGGTTTGAGGACGCGATGTCGTTCTTCTTTCGAGAGGTTACTGTCGCTGAGCATACACAACGAGGCATGCCGCAGGCCTCACAAGCAAACCCCTTGGACCGTATACTTTTGATGGAGGCGGGGGGAGGGCGTACATAAGTACAATGCACGAATATTGCGAATAAACGGGTACAAAAGAATTCTTTAATAAAGTAGCCGATAATGCCCGCTTTTGCTCGTTGGCTTAGAACGTGACTCAAAATGCGCCGTGGGAACGTGCTCTAGGAAACGAGCTCTTAGCAAACATGTAACTTGGGGTCTTTGCTTCGCATAAGACTTTTTTTCGCATTGGTTCGTTTTGGTGTAACTGGCGGCTGCCTTCCTCATGCTGCTTATGAATAACGCACGACAGCTCACTGCAGACTCCTGGAAGGAGTACTGCCACGAAGGTTTTGACATGATCCGCTCAAATTACGCGGAGATATGGCTTCCGTAAGAATGCATTCTAGCAGTGCTTGCATTACAGTCTTGTCTACATATCTCCGTCCTAAAGAAGTAGGCGCGTGCGGAAACCGTTTTTACAAAACCGATTCCTAAAGAATACAGTAGCTTTGCTGCCGAGTCAAATACGAATGGAATACCTTGACTAAAACTTGCTCATTAAGCTGATACTCGTACTATGGTCACCGAAAGAGCGCAGAAAAGACGCGGAAGAAGAGAAGAACAGGAAGACACACGCGTGTCGTCCACCAGCAATTAACCGCCTGTGTCTTGGCCACTCCCCCGTAGTGGGTATGTGCCAGCAACGTCTGAGGCTTTCCTTCCTTCCTTCAACGACCAACAAGCATGGACATTTAGCTTATATAGCTGTAGCTGTCAAAAGACGTAACTATAATTCCCACTAGGGGCTAGGGAACACTATGTCAATATAGTAACTCTAGTAGTAGTAGTGGTTTGGTTAAAATAATAACAAAAAGGAAGGAAAACATTTTTGCTAGCCCCGGCATCTGCCATCAATACTGAAGCACCTGAGCTGGGGCAGCGGAAAAGATATAAAGGATAGCAGGCGGAATGCAGAAATGAAATGAAAGAGGTGAAGTTACCGGAAGAGAGTACAGGTGGAGAGGTAATATGCACAAACTATTTACACACACTCGCGCAGCACTATGTTGAGTAACTCTATGTCCGCCATGTTCTGCATTTATGAAAGTACCTTCGGCTACTGACAGCGACAGAGAATAACCTAACGGCACATCTTAGCAGATGAAAGGGGTGCGAGCTACGTATAAGCGACAGCCTCTAAAATAGGGAACCGGAGCAGGGTTTGCTAATCTGCTTGAGCCCTGCCACATCGCCAAACCGTGGAGGCCACGTGTGAGTAAGGAACACGGCTGAAATGAATCTCATCCCTTGCAAAATTTTTTCAGACAGACTACAGACTGTCTATATAGAGACCCCTATTGATAAAGTCTATAAACTCTCTATAGACTAATTGTAGAGAACAGTCTACAGGCGATACAAATGCTCTAGATAGTCTGTAGACAATGTATAGAGTTATAGCCATATACACTTCTGGTAGACTTTTGTCTATATACAGTCTATAGACTAAGAATAGAAAAAAGAAATATCTATAGGCAGGCAATATAGTCTATAAGAAGTCTGCAGACTGTCTATAGACCATTTTTATAAGGAGTCGCGGCGCTGAACCCTCCATATCGCGCCGGCCGATCGCAACAGCATTCTCTGTGGTGTAGGAGTGGACCCTGCTTTTAAAGCAGTCGTCGAAGAAAACTGCGGTGAGCTTTATAAGAATTACGTACATTTTTCGAAAAATATTCAAAAATTTGGGAGCATATTTGATTCGTTTCGAATCAAATATGCTAACAAAAAGAAGTTGACACCAAATTCTGAAAGAGCTCTATTTGATTTGTTCCACGAATCAAATAAAATGGCATTCGATTCTCTGTTTGAATGTCTAGAATATTCGCGCACCCTGTAAATAATCGTGTTATCCTCTTTTTGATACACCGGAAATGTCAGCGCGCCATATCAAACACCGCATTCGAAACGCGTCGGAATGTGTTGTGGGGACAGTTGAGTCAGGGACGAAAGAACTCCCTGGAAGGAACTCGCTCACATTCACTTCAGTCGGAGATAATTCCACGGAACACCGTAAAGATAGCGCCACACACCGCGCTGCACGCAGACCACGGAGTATTTTAAGTTCAGGGCAGTTTCCGACTGCAGAAATATGACCGAGCGTACGCGCGCGCACGCGGCTACGTTTTCCCGCCTCGTTTAACGAGGCGCGCAAGCCTTTGAGGAAGTGTCCCCCCCCCCCACCCCCCCCCCCCCCCCCCGTCGCGGGTTTCTGCACGATAGCAGAGCTCGTTTACGTTCGAGCAAGCAAAACGGAATCGTTACAGCCTCGGAGGAACCAGAAGCGGCTCATTTACAGCTCATCCGAACGTATATATGGGACGTTAGAGAGGAAACAGAAAATGGCGTTTTTTTTTTCGCCACTAGCTGTGTGCTGGTTGGGGGAAGTTGATAGCGCGTCGTTTCGCGCTAAATGCTGGACTGCGTAGGCAACGCGTCGGACTCGTTTTTTTTTTTGTGCTTTGGCGGAGAGAGGCGCACAGAACAGCACAATAGGGAGGCTGTGAATTATGGAATAGATAAGAGAAACCCGTTAAT
Source organism: Amblyomma americanum (assembly GCF_052857255.1). Lineage (NCBI taxonomy): Eukaryota > Metazoa > Arthropoda > Arachnida > Ixodida > Ixodidae > Amblyomma > Amblyomma americanum. The sequence goes on from NC_135500.1 coordinate 208,708,688, forward strand.
TCGACCGTTTAAAAGCAGAATTCGGGGGAAATTCGAGTTTGTATGCACTATTTTATGATGGGTTCCTCTATATTTGGTCGTCATTAAACCTCAAACAGTTCGCTCCGGGCACACAATATTCGCTCGATCCAACGACGTTGTCAGCGCCACGCGGAGTGTTCTAAGGCAGCGAGCTGGTGCGCGAGTAAGCGGCACAAATTAGAATACTTGTGCTATTTTCTAGATGCACGAATTAACGTTAATTCGAAAGAAGAAAAATATTGTCTCTTGCCACCAAGAAAAAAAAATGGAAAAAGTAGTGATCAAGAAGGTTGAGGTGGTCGGGAGGGCGTTTTAGCTCCTTTACACATGCGATTCTCAATGACGTACTACATTATTGAAGCTGTGAGCCGCGTAGTGAATGCGTTAATTAATAATAATTTAATAATAATTGTTTTTTGGGGAGAGGAAATGGCGCAGTATCTGTCTCATATATATCGTTGGACACCTGAACCGCGCCGTAAGGTAAGGGATATAGGAGGGAGTGAAAGAAGAAAGGAAGATATAGGTGCCGTAGTGGAGGGCTCCGGAATAATTTCGACCACCTGGGGATCTTTAACGTGCACTGACATCGCACAGCACACGGGCGCCTTAGCGTTTTGCCTCCATAAAAACGCAGCCGCCGGGGTCGGGTGCGAACCCGGGAACTCCGGATCAGTAGCCGAGCGCCCTAACCACTGAGCCACCGCTGCGGGGTCGTGAATGCGTTCCTGTTCAGAATTCTGTTGACATGCACGTTGTAGCAAATCGCATTAATAAGAGCTAAATTTCAGGAGACCAGAGGAACGTGAAAGCTGTGCAGTGCTTGAAAACAAAGTTAACGTGCAATTTTGATCATCGCTGACATTTCGTTGCGGACGTTTGCAGAAAAAGAAGCGTTTTCCTTCAGTTTACAAAGGTGGATGCTTCGGCGCGCCGGTGTTCTCTGTCACACGTGTAGCGCAAAAAACGTAATTAAGTTACAAAGAACAGAAACTCCCGGTACTGGCAAGAGCTGCAGACTCGCACTATGTTCAGTGCATTAAAGTTGCTTGTTACGGTCGACATCCAGCTCCGAGTGCTCAACACTGAGATTGAACACTAAGCTGTCGAAAATCCCACGAACGAGAAATGGCTAGATGAATGGCGCAAATTTCACAGCTGTGTTTCTGTTTCGCGAATGCGATACGCAAGGCGGCTGAATAACCGCAAATATTTTTGAGAACTGGCATCAGCTTATTCGATCACGGTGATTCTCGTATCTACCGGTATAGTAAAGAACACATAACGATCGCTATTTTAAGGTGTTGCATCAAGCTTGAATGACTCCCTGACTGCTCCTTTAAACAATAGTATACGTTGCCTCTTCTATTGCTTCCTACATAACCAGAGCACGCTGGAGGTAACTAGCCGATATACGCTTGGATCAACAAGAGCGCGCAAGAAATAAAGTTCACTGTAGCACAGAAATGCACAGGAAAAGAGAAAAGCCCAGAAGAACCTCACTTTAAAAATCGTGCCTGTTGCACTTTACTCTGCTGAATTTGGTGAATGCGGCAACGTCCAAAAAGGTTTTGCGGCACTTGTGTGCTAGCGAGGTCGTCGTCATACCGATCAACATTTATTTCGAGCTCGTAATGCAGCCAAGCTAAAACTTAGGTTTTTATTAATCTCCGATAATGACTTACTGCTGCTTATCTGAATGCTAAATCTCGCATGAAAGGTGCCACATCGTCAAGAAGACGCTTTCCTCCAATCGTCGTCTCGTCCGCCATTTCGTACTGCCACCGCGACACCTTTAAAACCTGGAACAACCGAATAGCATGAAACGCATGAAAACCCTAGAGTCCACCATTATTCGCCTTGTGCATCATGCGCAGTATTTATTTTATTGAGTAGCGACATGCATAGCGAGTACATGCAGGTCTCTCCAATACAAAAGGGACCAATGTTGAAGCATTCAGTTCATTGTTACTCCAGAAATATGGGTTAGAAGCTCAGTTTTTCGGTTTTCTAACTAGTTTTTTGTTGTGTATAATATCGAAATATGATTTTCAACCTTTGTAATTGAAATAAAAAAAAGTTGCCCCCCCCCCCTCCTCTCCTTTCATATTGAAGAAGAGCTGTGCGTTTTTGAGCCGCCTGAATCTCAAAAACCTTTCCTAACAATTCTGGCGGTTGCTCTGGACAAACACAGGTTAAAATAAATTTGGCAACGTCTCATCGCTAGGGGAGCAATTTAAATGATCTGACGTGAAACGCTGAAATCCTCACCGGAAGGGGTCGTGTGTGCTGACGCGTAAAGGCATTCTTTGTAAGGCCCTCGCGAGCAAACATTTTCCAGTGTTTTCTTTACGAGCTGGAAAAATAATGTCTTCACGCAGGCGTACAAACATTGAAGATCCGAAAAGCTCTCGTTAAGTTTTGTTTTCAGCTGCGTTACTTAGCACACTTATATCCACTCGGTGAAGCGAACACTTATTTGCGAAAAGCAGTCTCTCACTTGCCGTTCCAGGCAGAAATTTTGTAAACAAATGGAAAAATCGCTCTCCATGTTGTATGAAAAACGGTGGAGAGGGAGAGAACAAAGACGGAGCAATCGATTAAAAGCAACAGCACTCTGCCGTTACCTGTTTTCGTCTGGCGGATGGCGAGATAACTTTTTTTTTTCTCTCCTAGCTCTGGTTTTCTGTAAAGGAAGTCTCTGTTGCTGACATCTTCACGGTACGCTGCTGGCTGCTCATGCTTCCTGTCCAGCTTATGTTCTGGCTTACTTTAGCGCACTTTCCGCTCCGACTGCTGCGGGTAATCCACTCAGAGACGATGGAACCTTTGTGTCGCGTTTTCAACTGGACATGTTTGTTTGCTTAGCGCAGGTCACTTGCTCTTGCTGTAAGATATTTTTGCGTGTTTTCTTTCTGCCGATCACTTTTCAACCTGTAAGCATTTTGTTTCTTGCGCGGGAAATGTTGTTTCTAGCCGTACGCGATATATCCATGAGGAATGCGAGCATGCGCAGACAAAAAGGAGAACTTTAAAGAAAAGTAATGAAATAAAGTAAGCTATTGGAATGGCAATTCCGGCATCATTATTGGGGCTTTCTACTGGTGAAATTAGAAAGAGTGTAAGATATTATATTGAATTATATTGTAACGAGCGCACAGCCTCGTCATAATAACAGGCGTCATAACGTATATATATATATATATATATATATATATATATATATATATATATATATATATATATATATATATATATATATATATATATATATATATATATATATATATATATATATATATATATATATATATATATATATATATATATTGTCATGTCATAACTAAACATATAAAAATGGCGCAGGCATGAATGTCTTTTGAGAGTTCGCACGCAATCGAGCTTCCTGAAGTGTCGATTGACACTTCGGGGATAATAGAAGAGTGACCGAAAAAACAATATCATCCTAAGGATTTGAAGTTAAATGGAGAAAAGGCATGTCGACTTTGTTTTAAATAAGTGCCGGTGGAAAAATCTTGCACGGCTACTTTCATTTCAGTTAACACAAAATAATAAATATCTTTGCTACAGACACGAGTTACAGAAAATAAGAACCGTGTAGCCACGTACATTACGGTTTATAGTTGCAGGTTAGGTCGTAAAGATCAGTTAAAAAAAATTGGCTGTGGTTTAGCTCTGATTAAACCTGGAGTAACGGGATAGCTACAGCTGGCCGAGTGGAACTTGGTCACGTGACCAACCACGTGACGAGCCACGTGACAAACCACGTGATGAGCCACGGCGCCGCGCCGCTGGCAGCTGATCCGCACCACGTGACCAACCGCGTAACAGCGTGGCGGCGCAGCCACAGGTTGGCGCGCCGCCACGCTGAAGGCTCGAAATAGTACCGTAGTGTAGCCATCGCTACAAAAATCACACATTGTCTGTAGACGAGAACCGCGGGAAACCGAATGTGTGAGGTTGAACAGGATATTCAATGAAACTACTAGTGATAAAAACTTGGGGGAAACTTAACGAACCTTAATAGTGGAATGCAATAGCATCAGAGATCCCCGTTGATGCTACTCTAGTGTTTCTGCTTTCCCCAGTGTTCGTCAAGCGGCAGAAAAAGCTGTGCATTCTTCTCTATAGCCGAAGTGAAGTACTGGATCTAACCGAATTTTCTCGCTGTTTTTTCTTGCGTCTCGTGTTTCACTCCTTTCTTCCGCTGTCAGGTTGTTCCGACGTCACCAGGTCACGCGACCACCAATGGTTAATTTAACACCCATTTGCCACAGTGGGCAGGTTGCTCACCATCCGACGAACCAGTTAGCACCTGCCCCGGTGGGAAGGTTGTGTTGAGATTAGAAGAACCACGGGACCTCTCAGTTGGTGGGCCGGTCACCACCTGCCATGATGGACAGGTTGTGACGACGTCACAAAGTCAAGTGACCTCTCTCGACCAATCAGCGAATTTCATAATAAACGCCGCAATATTCGTTTCTCAAGGGGTTTGCTTGAGACGCCTGCAGAATGCCTTAGAATGCCTCGTTATGGACCCTCAGCAACCGTAATCTATCGAAAGAGCAATGCCTTTGAGTCTTCAATCCTCCATAGGTTTGGACTGCTTGATGTGCTAGGAATCTACGCTAGACAGTTTAGAAGCAAACCTCTTGGGCTGTGTGCTTTTAACGGAAGCCATTATTACATGCAATTTTAAGCATGAGTTTACGTACTTGCGGGCATCAATGAAGATTAACAAGGTTCAAGAGAAAGGCCGTTTATTCAGGTATTCAGAAATAGGCGTTCATGCCATTTTATGTTAGTTCAGTACAAGGCATTGTTAGCACAAAATTCGACTGATTGTTTTTGTTTGGAAATAATGAGATGTCATAAAATTGCGTATATATATATATATATATATATATATATATATATATATATATATATATATATATATATATATATATATATATATATATATATATATATATATATATAGGAAATAACGAGGTGTCATAAAGATGTCGCATTGTATGAAAAAAATATATATATATGTTTAGACGAGGCACTGTGAAATAAGCCCAGGTTGGCTTTGTAGATCCAATACGAAGATTACGAAAATCGATGAATCAACTAAGGCGATGCGCTTAAAGCAGCTAACCCAACAACAACAACAACAAAATAATACTGCGCAATACCAGAACCTTCGGCGCAGCCAACAGATGTATTTGTGCAGGCTCTGTGGGTACCCTCTTCCCTCTAGACCCGGTCGTAGATTGCGAAGTACTTCCCTCTAATGCGATCGGCTCGTTTCGATCGGTATGAGACGGGTAATTTATTTTACAGCCTCCCGTGTTTTTATTCGCTCCTACAACAAGCGAGGTTTTTGTCGCAGCCATTTGCGCAATCGAAGATAAGTACCTAAGAATAAAGTGCGTTCTTTAAAAGCGTGGCCGATGAAGAGGAGTTGAAGGAAAGAGGAAAATGCATGTAGAAAGATGGAAAAGAGAGAAGGGTTTGAGGAGTAGCAGTCTTGGGAACATCTGCAACTTGACCAGTGAAGGCAGTGTTATACGGTGACCCACTTTTGGTGGCGGTAAAAAGAAAAAGAAAAACAGCAATGTGCATTGGACTACTGGCTTGTGCTAAGTTTCAGAGTTTACTTGTTCCAGTCACTCCTGTATCGTGTGTCCTGCAAATATATATTATTTTATTTTTAATAGAAGCTTAGCTTTGCGCATTTTTCAGGAACACCTAAATTACGTACAGCATATTGTGTTTTTAACACTTATTGCACAAATAATGAAAAATAGCTATTTGCGAGTGGCGATCTTTCAGGTTTTTCCCCCTTAAGTTGAGCAACTGCCTAGCTTTACTTCTGGGCTTGTGAGCCTTACTGGCAGGTTGGTTGCTGTAGCACAGATCGGCGTTGACATCAACGAAGTTGAGAATTTCTGCTTTGAATGCGCCATCAAAAGATTTTTGATTAATCCGTGTCAAAAGAAGTCGCCAAACACAGTCAGTAGTGCTGCTGCTTGTACCTAAGCGAATTGTTAAACTTTTGCTTAACTAACCGGTTCAACCCGCCAACTAAGCCAGTTGTTCAACTGGATAAGGCATGTGCATGCAGCGGCTAGTTGTTCGCAACTTGAATCCTTGCCTTGCAGAAACAGCAGGGCCCTACGTGATGCTGCCAACGGGCGAACTGGTGGTGCGCGAGAGCACAGCCTCAGAGGCGTTCCACTCCTACCGCTGCCGGGCACGGAACGATGTCACGGGCCAGACTCGCCTCAGCGACACCGCCGGCAAGATTGTCGTCACCGGTGAGTTACCGCGTTGGTCCCGCACTCTTTTCTTTCTTTCTTTCTTTCTTTCTTTCTTTCTTTTCTTTCTTTCTTTCTTTCTTTCTTTCTTTCTTTCTTTCTTTCTTTCTTTCTCTTTCTTTCTTTCTTTCTTCTTCTTCTTTCTTTCTTTCTTTCTTTCTTTCAAAATGGTGGTATGAGGCCGAGGAGAAAAATAATCTACAGTGCATTCACAATTACAGTTACACGGTGAGGGCCTTTAAAAGTGGGTTCATTTATATGGCCTCATATTTGCGTTCCTAAGCAGCGTTTGTACGAAACTTTCAGTTTAAATTATTGTTTGGTACTCGCAGAAAGCTGCAGTTCTTGGTCTAGTTCGTGTTTTTAAAGGTTTCAGCTTTAAAGTCTTAGTGAAAAACTCTTAAGAAGAATGGATTCTCTTTCCACTTACAGCGGACATGCTTTTATTTTCTTCACTACAAGTTACGGGACCACTACTACTCATCTATCCAAGCTTCGTTTCCCTTACACAAAACTCTCTCATTCTTTATTTACTTGGAACGTTGCTTGGTTTATTTTCCACTTAGTCTGCACTATAATAACATAGAAGTTGCTGTGGATAAGTTACAATTGATTCAAGCGCTTAATCTCTTCTCTTGCCTTCCGTACGACAAAAATTCGCCTATGACAATGCCACAGTTTAACTGCGGAAACAGCTTGCGCTGACAATTCCTGCCTTTCATTTTTTCCGTCTTTTTTTTTAGGTTTAAAGACCACCATTCATAACAAAAGTAGTGTTTTGTGTCTTCAGAAGGTGCATACTCATCCATCTAGGCCAACTAAAATTATTCCTCTGTGCCGCTGTAAGACATAAATGCCTTCTACCTACGATATTGTGTAATATAATATAATAGAAACCAAGCCAAAAGAAGCAAAACAAAGGGTGCCAGAATATAGCGAATCCTTCTCTAAAATTTCCTTCGCTTTCGTGGGCTCCTCGAATTCAGTCACCGTATATACCTTCGCGGTAACAAGTGCGATAACTGAGCAACGGCTTCCTTTTTGCGCCGCGGAAGATGTCGTTGTTCTCCTGGAAAAGGACCGCAAACCTCTCAGTGCAAATCGTGTTTCAGCATACAGTGTATTATGCGGAAATGTTGTGATGTGTATTTTCGCCCAGTGATCATTTCGGTGAACAAATACGTATAGTATCTGAAGCGTCGAATTTGTACCTCCTGTAATTAGTCGCGAGAGGTTTCTCGGGATGAGCAACCTGGTTACGACAATCCTTACCTGTGGCTGTGTTTGAAACAGCCACCCGTTGGCACATCGACGCATCAATTAACCGCTGCACAACTGCGCGACAACTCCAGTAATCTAGTATAAATGCAAATTAGAGAATGATCAATTCTGCATATATGTACTTTAACCAATTAACGCTATCACGTCATACCCTTAATGCGAAACTACGACAAAATCAGTCGCAACAGAAAATGTTCATGCATTAAACCGCCCATCATGAATCGCCTAAGAGTTTTATTTATTCTTGTCAGTATCCTAGTCAGAGTGAAGGAGGGAGTTTATTCTCAATGAATTATTGGTGATATTAGCTCAGGGAGGACGAATTGCTTTCGTGCGTCAATTAGGGACGATATATCAAATAGATCCCGCGACAAGAATAAGTTGGCCAGTATCGATAGGTTACCACTTTATAATCACAAAAATACGTGTCACCGAAAGCAAAGCTTTTATAAGCTACAAAATGAAACAAAATGCGTCTTCTGCTACCGGACAAACGTCAACGTAACCAGAAACAGCCAGGGAGAGTTTTTACTGAGAACAGTGATTGGAAGAAGCTGTCCTCAGTTTCTCTTTAAGGGATGGCACGTAAGGTGGGCTATCAGCTGTGTTTAGCCAAACTTTAAAAACTTGATAGAAGTTATCCTAATACAAATAGGCGCTCAACAGCGCCAACATAAAGCAAGAGTGCACTTGTGGTGCTGACACACAAAAAAAATCGATGTCTTTTTCAAGTTTTACAATAACGACGAAAATTGCCTCAGGCCTTCCCAGAAATGTTTTGACAGAACTCCGATGGCTCGTCTCATTCTCAAAAGCCCTTTTCGGTGCCACTATCCACGGCAGTGTCTTTTAATCAATGCTTGGTGCGCAAGAGTTCCGAGCCGTTCTTCACGGCGTGGAGTGCCCTCCTCTCGGGAGCAGCGGAGAGCGGAGCCAATCAGCCGCGTACTGCGTTCACGACACTCAGTGCTGCGGATCTTCTAGAGCGGTTGCTTTAAATACATGGCTCAGAAAGACCGGATGTATTGAGAACGGGGCTTTCTATAGCTCCTGGCCGAAGTCCAATAGGATTTCAGACTAGCGCGCTCAATGAAGCAGCGTTCACGTAGTCTGAACGATTTAAAACTCATTAGATACAGTATATCATTGAAGCTATTTCGTATTTGGCATTCCAGATGTCCCTGCAATCAGAATGAAACGGACATGAACTTAGCAAAGCGGACCGGCTTGAGAAAAGCTATTAGGGCTTCAAAGTAATTGGAAAAGGAAGTTTCGATTTTTTATTATTTTGCGGTATATATTGTAGCGAAGAGTACGACAGTATTTACTGCTGGGTTTAAATTCTGTCTCATATATGGGCTTCGCAATTATTCTAGTTGTATTGGTGCTTAGTGAAAAAAGTAAATGGACGCCCTCAAAAAAATTATACACCGAAGAAAGCATTGCCTGTGCTGTTTAAATTGATGCTAATAATTCGTACTCAAAACCGTGCTTCCACAGCAGAGGTTGAGCACTGTGTTTTAGCATGCAGAAAAAAAAATGATAACAGAAAGTAATAAGGCTTTTCGAAATATTCGCCATTGCACCTGTTTTTTCCAAGCACAAAGGTGCGAAAATTCATCATCTATTTAAACTCCCACCTCTTTTGGTTACAGTTGGCGGCAGCTGAGCTGAGTTGAGTTGAGTTGTTGAATGCTACAGGTGGGGTTAGCCTTGGTTTATCTGCCGGCAATTGCTCCACCATAGCATCCCTTCTTTATTAACAATGTCCTAAAGCCTGTCGCATCTACCCTGCTATGCGCACAGTCTCTTATAATAGCACACATTCTCTTCGCAGTCACCATCTATGCACACAATCAATCCACACGGCAGCTCTCAAGGTCGCTACAGAATTACTTCAGCCCGACGAATAGTTTCGTTATTTGAGTCCGTACGCCTTTGGTTATGTGCGAGTGAAATGTGAACCGATGCCCATGTTTCCACGAGAATATTATGAGGACAAACAAGTCTATTTATTGTTTGTGCGTTTACGGGGCTTAACGTCCTAAAGCGACTCTGGCTATGAGGAACGCCATAGTAGAGGGCTCCATAAATTTCAACCACCTGGGTTTTTTTAACGTGTACTTACACCGCACAGTACACGGGCCTCTAGAATTTGCCTCCGTCAAAATTCGACCGCCACAGCCAGGATGGAAGCAGTGTCTTTCGGGTCAGCAGCCGAGCGCCATAACCACTGAGCCACCGCGGCGGCTGCGACAAGCAAGCGTTTGTTTCCACTTTCTGTGATAAAAATCCAAACTGCTCTTAACAAGCTATGCGAAAACATGAGAGGAAGAAGATCTCTTTAATGGTAACTGGAGATGAGGAAGGAACAGCTTTCCGAAGGAGATTAAAATGTTGCCTACGATTCTTGCTTTTTTGAAATATTCAAGCAATGTGTTTAAATGAAGGACTAAGCTTGGAGACGGGTAACCGCTTTCATAATACGGCAGCCTTGCCTGTACCACGTCAAAATTATAGCAAACAACAGTCCGTGGCCATGTTCCGTTTATTAAATTCCGTTTATTGATATTGCAAGGAACAGTAAAACGGCTTGCAAGTTTAAGCGTGAATGCTGGAATTTCATATCACTGTCCGCATGATTTTGTAGTGTGCGGTCTTGCGATCTTCTTTCTTTATTTTCTTTTTCTTCTTACTCTCATCCTGAGTGGAGCATGCTCTTCACTGCTTGCTTTAAAATTTATTGATCACCTATCTTTTTTTAGTTTCCTTTGCTTTTCGCGCAGCACTGTTACATTATGTTTTCATATGTACATTCACTTCTAGTACAATATTCTGAATAATGTAGCTTGTTAGTGCGGAGAGCGACAGCTGACGCGCCACTGTTGCTGCACCCTCAGCACCCTCTGAGGCCAGGGTCTAGTCAGGAGGACATGTTTCCCCGCCTCAAGGGCATGGACGTAGTATCACCTCAATAAACAATAAATGCAGGAATGCATGTTGCAAAATACAATCACCGGTGCGCATTTTGCCCTAATGCTTTTTAATATTCGAACACAATACTTGTCTGGTTTCTTTTTCTCGTTTTGTTTTCAGAAGCCGTCAGCGACCTTGCTCCTCGCATAATCGAGACGCGAAGACTAGTTCGAGCGGTGCGGGGAGCACCAGCCGCGCTGCCCTGCGTTGCCCAGGGACACCCATCGCCTACGCACACCTGGTTTCGTCTCACAAACCGCGGAAGTGACGGCGCAATTCCTGTGACGACTTCAGACACGGTGTCTGTTCGCTCAGGAGGATCGGTGCTGGTGATACGCGCCGCCCGTGTCGAGGATGGTGGCAGATATCGCTGCGTGGCGAGCAACTCGGCTGGCCAGGACAGGGCCGACACAGAGCTCTTCGTCTCTGGTGAGTGTCGCTTACTAAGCAGTGGAATTTTATCTTTGATTTGACGAGGCGATTAACGCAAACCACGCAAGAACATACTGCGCTTACAGTAAAGGCAGTTGAGACTCAGGATAGCGAGTGGAAGAAAAGAAAGAACTGATCTTGTTGGAGGGGTTCTATGATTACTGTCATGGGCGGCTGCGTTTTTGTAGAGGAAAAACGCTAAGGCGCCCGTGTGCTGTGCGATGTCAGTGCACGTTAAAGATCCCCAGGTGGTCGAAATTATTTCGAAGCCCTCCACTACGGCACCTCTTCTTCCTTTGTTCTTTCACTCCCTCCTTTATCCCTTCTCTTACGGCGCGGTTCAGGTGTCCAACGATATATGAGACAGATACGGCGCCATTTCCTTTCCACCAAAAACCAATGAATTAATAACATCGAATATTGTTGATGGTCGTGGTGAGGTTGAAGCTTGGGTCACGTGCGCAGTGCTATAGTGTATGAAACTAGCGAGCGGTCATTCAGCTCTGATGTACGCCTGGAAGGTGTGATTGGATAACCTTCGTTTGGCAGGAACTCAGGGAGAGAGCTCACAGTGAACTGCTGAAATCTCTCGCATAGGGTTGCATTGGGTCAGCCAAGACTGATGCAAAACTGATTTGGGAGCACTTCGAACTTTGTTTGCCAAACAAGGCTTCGCTCAATACGATGTCGTAGAGATGCAGCTCAGCAGTGAACATGAAGGCTCAAGACATTATGATGAGCCGGACATCACCAGAGCTTTGGCGGCATATCCAACATTAATACACTAATCCCTTGCATGAGATGAATGACTGAGAGTGTACTTGCAGTGGGTGCCCAAGGGCTTCGATGACTACAGGAACACGGTTTCAAAGAGGCAGCTGAACATATCTAGCTATTCTGGACAAAAGCATTTGTGAGCGGGAAACTATTTGTGAACGCAGTTTTTCGTATAATGCAAGATTTCATTATAACATTCAACATATCTGGAGATCACCCGACAGTAGTCTTGAATTTTTTTTCTATTAACATCTTTGCTGCCCTCAAAAGCGTTCCCCATTGGTTTTCTATGGGAGTCTTAACTGTTCGATGCGACCGGTGGAAACATTTTAAACGAAAGATTTTGCTACATATCAGAATAAAGGACCATTGCGTTCTATTACTGTAAAAGTATGTTACAATTTTCCAATTTTCAAAACTTTTTTGTCCGAAACTGCTGGGCATAAATGTCGGTTACCGAGAGGACGATTAGGCTTGTTAGGCTACTATAGTTGAGCGTTTTGAAGCGAGCTTTCGGTCATGAGGAAGGCAGTCAAGAGTTTTGTCCACTGCATTTATGAGCTTTCACAACCTGAACTTGTATCCGGGGAGTGGTTACTGCGCATGAAATAATGTTCTTAAAGAAGCAAATGACAGCGTGCAGGCGAACATTTTCTGAGGAACCCTATTATACTTTTCCTTCTTTTTTACATCGACGGGTTGTGTCGCTCTGCTTAATTACAATAATTACAAAAATTACTAGATTTCATATTCGAATGAGGAGGAAACAGCCGTAAAGGCCGCAGCGGACCGCTTGAGACTGATTGCGATCAACCGGTTTCTTTAAAGCGCTCGTAAGCTAAAGAAAAGAAAGTTTTTTCACTTCGCCTCCATCGTGATACAGCATCCCTGACCGAGAATCGACCTAGTGCTCAGTAATAAAGCACCGTAGACACTGAGCCACCGAGATGGAGGGTGTGCTTGTCTTGCTTCATATAACTCACTCTATTTACGTCTTTTGTCGTTTGATTTTCAACTTACCGCCCGCTTTATTGTAGTTTTTAGAATAGAAAGCTGGTAGCAATTGAGTGGTGCACCGCACGTGCTTCAGTTAGGTCTCTGTTCTCGCTTTGCCGTGGCCAGCACCGCTGTCGGCGCGCATCGATCCGGCCGTGCTCGAGGTGGAGGCCGGCAGAGGGGCCAACCTGACCTGCCGGGTGGCCGGACAGCCCGTGCACGGCGTGCTGTGGACCCACAACGGCCGGCCCCTTTTCTCGGCGTCTTCCGCCGTCGTTGTCGGCACAAGTGGAAGCAGCGGGCTGCCCACTGCGAAGGCGAAGCTGCTCTCCCGCGACGTGCTGCTCATCGCCTCAGCCAAGCGCCAGGACAGCGGCATGTACCAGTGCTTCGCCTACAATGGCCAGGATTCGGCTCAGGGAACCGCAGCAATCGTCGTTAGAGGTGCGAAGGTTTGACAATTGCTCCTTACGGAGTAGAACACGTTCTGGGGCAAGTTAGTGCATAGCTGAAGTAGATGAAGCGCACAAAAAAATTAGGCAGTGGCTTAGCTCTGGTTAAACCTGGATATACAAGTGAAAAGCTGCAGTTATGCTTGGTTTGGCGTCATGGTTATGCTTCGTAGCTTGGCTGGTATTGTATACGTTGTTTATCTATAGGCGTAGACTTGGTTACTCAATGGCATATGTTTACGAGTTAAACACAGAAGCGACAGTATTAAACTTCTTCATTTATTATTGTTGGACACATTGTCTTGCAGTTTCGCTACAGCCATAAAGACAGCCCGGTGACCCGAGCAAGCGGCTGTCTCTATGGTTGTTACTGAGTAAATCGAAAGACCCTTCCATGCCGAGTGTGCACGCCTATTCTCTGGCAAGCGCATTATATAGCCTCCTTGCGCGTGCACATGACGCATATGTGCAGTAGCGCGCGGCTGCGCCGAAAGGTCAGGCGACGGAGTCGGCGGCGGCGAGGAGCGAACGCTTGCGCGGCGCGTGACGTCACTCGTTTTCGCGCATGCGCATAACTCACCAGTTCGGCTCACGCGAAGCTCGGCTCTGACCCGCGTAGTGAAGCTTTTCGCTTCAAAAACAGCACATAGACCAAGAATAGCACGAGCCTGTCTCGTGTTATTCTTTGTCTGTGTACTGTCTTTTGTGCGCTTCGTCTACTTATGCTCATCTCGGCCCGCATAGATGATTGTCCGTGGTTTTCTCCTGCAAGACAAGGATTAGTGACGGAGTTTTCCCGTTTCTTCTGCTACTGACTCGTACGGGGTTGGTAAAAAATGTTCTAGGGTTAGCGAGTCTGCTTCTGAGCGGTAGAGTTTTAAACTTACAGCGTCTGTAAAGTTTTGGCACTGCAGACTAAACCGACCAATGTATTCACACTTTTTCTCTGGTATGCACCATGTGGTTTACGCCCCAATGTGACATGGTGAATTAAGCACCGGACACCTACACATCCGTAACACACTCGTTATCAGTTATCACTTCCGGAATCAGATATCACAGTTAAATGATTTGCTGAAAGGAACATACCAAACAATTCTGGACAAAAGCATTTTTGAACGCGAACCACAATATGAACGCATTTTTTTTTCATATATAGTAAGATTTCGTTATAACAATCAACATGTCTGCAGATCTACCATTGGCAGGCTTGCATTGTTTTGTTATTAACATTTTCGTTGTCGTAGAAGTGTTCCCCATTAGTTTTCTATCGCGGTCTTAACTGCTGGGTCCGATTCATGGAAACACTCTAAAAGAAAGATTTTTCTACACATCGGTAGAATGGACCATTACCTTCAGTATTTTTATACCAGTGCTTTACAGTTTTTCAATATTATTTTTTTTAACCGAGAACGTTGGAGATGGCTTGGGCATGTGGTAAGTTTACGATAGATTTCATTTCAATTTTAGCTGCCCAAGAATCTTTTTCAGTTTGATGTAGTGGCTACATCCTCAGTATTCTATATGCTGCTTCAAGAATCCAGCTTTTGTTTCGGAGTGAATCCGTAGTGCACAGCTGCAGAGCTCGCCGAACCGCGAGGTGTTTATTCTAGCCATTACTGCGCACTTTTGTTCCCGGAACAAAACAATACTGTCATCCGAAGAACAGAAAGCTCACTTGGTGTGCGACGCTAAAAAATTTCCGCTGCCGAGGCAGGCTTTCTGCTGCTTTTAACCTCGAACTAAGCAAGGGAGGCGCGCTTCCAGTCGTCAAGCACAGCGCCGCCTTTAGGTGTAAACAGAGCAGCCTACTTTCTACGGTGCATGCGCACTCGCGAAGGAGGCTTTCAGCTCACTGGCGTCTCACTGCCTTCACTCGATCGCGTTTCCCGGCACCGCTGAGCCGCGGTTAATTGAATTTCGGGGCCGTGAGGCGAACACGCCTTGTCTCCACCAAGTTCGCGTGGGCTTCTTGTTAGGCTCTGACGAGTGCGCGGGAGGCAACGAGATTAGCTGAAACGTGTGACTGTGTGTTTCACGCCAATCGTTTTTTTTTTCTCATCACAGTTTACAGCAAGGAGTATTAGCGTTGGAGGTCTTACCACACTGCCTCGTTTGCTATTGTAAGAATACAAAACGCTCACGTTGTGGCGTTGCATGGCGGCACTTCTTCATTTCTTGGTTCGTGGCACTTTGCAGGTCCTCCTCTAATGCAATTGGGTGTTGTTGTGCAGACTAAACTCAAGTTTTTATGCTGTGTGGATATGTCCAAGAAGCTTGATAAGCGCGTAGATTGGCACGGCAACTATGAAGCTGTGATCAAGCTTTGGTCAGAAGGCCGCAGGCTAAGCCTAGTTCTGAGTCCTGTATTAAAATATAACGCTTTCAGTGTGGCCTGACCACTCGGGGGTCACACACTACATGTGCCTTTTATCGCAAAGATGGACGGTTTTGGATTTATTTATGGAGTCATCCAAAAGCACTTTCACAAAAGCACTTATTTTCCGTTTCACCGGTGACCAACCGCACGAAAAAGCGTGCGCCATTTTGATTCGTAAACAATGTCGCGCGAACAAAACAATACTGCGGAACAGGTGGCAAAAATATCGAAATGAATGTTTGAAATTTATTTATTTAGCTGATAGATGTGCGCGGAACAAATCATGAAAGAAAGAAAATCGTGCTCAAATGGATCTCGAGGTTTGCCGTGTTTAGAGCACAACTGGAAATTCTTTTCATTTCAGAGCACCTATTTTATTAGAGTGCTCTCCTATTATCCTTTTTCTCTGTGTTGTATTGCTATCTTCTCCTCTCTGTCTACATGCGTAAGATATCACACCGAATTATATGTCCTAGCACAGTTCTCGGACATTCTTAATTAAAGGCTGCATAGGCTCTAGAGTTGGGCAAGTTGGCGGGTAACCATACAAGGAACCAGCCGTATAGGCACAATACACAAAGGTCAACAGGAACTCATTGCGATGCTGTGCCATTTTTAAGGGCACTGAAGAAATGTAGAAGAACAATAATGCCAAAAGAATTTAATTCTGGCTTACGCGCAAACCTTACTACTTTGTCATTTAAAATATTTCTACCAATTTGCGTGTGCAGAGGATGCCCCCGTGCTGAAGCACGCGTTCTCCGAGTCGGTAGTGGCACCAGGCAGCAGCGTGTCTCTGAGGTGCGCGGCCTCGGGGAATCCTCTGCCCCAGGTCACGTGGACACTGGACGGGGACACTGTTCCAGAAAGTTACCACGTGCGAGTGGGAGACTACGTGAGCAGTGAACGGTGAGACGCCTGCTCGCTTCTCAGTGGATTAATGAGTTTGTTTCTTTCCTTCAGTTTAATTTATGATGTTCCGAGATGGGATCGTTCGGACTTAAGGGTGGCTGCAGGCGAATCGGTAGATCGAGGACAAATAAAAGAACGAATGGGCAGATATCGACGAAGCTGTGCTGTCAAATGAATTCTTTATTGGAAATGCCACGCTTTTTATTTCGTCGCAAATATCTCTTCTTTTTTGTCTTCCTGCGCTTTCGCGCCAAATAGCGACTTCTTTTCTGGACAAGGCCACTCGCGGTGTGCTTGCACACTGCTGTCCTCTTTAGCGAATCGCCGATGCTTGGAGGGTTTCCCGAGTTATCTCATCGCCACTCTTTTTCAAAACTTGCACTTTATGAAATATGAGAGTACACGCGAGTTTTTGGTTCTTTTCTTGCCTTTCTTGTTCATTGTGCATTCTTTAAATTGTAAGTGTAGATTGCTACCAGGGGTACCTGATAGTGATGATGCGTGCTCTGTCGTACAAATGTTCAGGTATCTTCCTGTTTGGCCTATACCTTGTTTTCCACAGGGCGGGTAGATGCTATACAACTGTTCTTAGAAGCAAATCGCTGTATCGCGTCTGGTGTGCGGTCTGGCATTGTGGTTTCTTATTATGCCTGTTGACTCGAGCACAGATGCTTTTTTGTCCTGTTAGGTGCTGACAATACTATTCGTGCGCCATGCGCAATTCTTCAATTAGAAGAGGAGTGTGTAAGCACAGCGTCAGTGGCCGCGTCGGAAAAAGTTTCTTTTTTTGCGCGAACCTTCAGGACGATAAAAGGGAGAGATATTTGCCACCATATAAAACGGGCGGTATTTGAATTAAGAAATTCAGTTGACAGGACAGCTTCGTACACGTTTGTATGTTCGTTCGTTTCTGTGCCTTTATTCTACCAATCCTGCTGCAACCACTCTGAAGTATGGAGCAACTAGCTCAATTCAGCATGCTTTTGTTGTTTGGACACTGCACTGTATTAGGGACTGCTTTATTTGCAATTTTACGGAAACAAACCTTAAAGAATGGTCACCAGTGAGTAAGTATCCTTTGTGCATCTACTCTAATACTAGGGCAAGCAGCGCGCACGTGGTTGCAAGCAAAATGAAGTACATGAGATAACTTTCCGCAATCAGAAATTAAGGCTTGGATCTCGCGATTTCGTCGACTGTGGCCGCTCTGCACAAAGTATGCGATGCCAGTGCACGCTTAAAATCCCCATGTGGTCGAAATTATTCCCGAGCCCTCCACTACATCCCTCCACTACGGCACCTCTCTCTCTTTCTTCTTTCACTCCCTTCTTTATCCATTCCCTTACGGCGCGGTTCAGGTGTCCGCCGACATATGTGAAACAGTTACTACACCATTTGATTACCTCAAAAACCAATTTCGTGCTATCCCTGCAGTCATCCTGCCTATTATAAAAAAAACAAGCTTTAGCTCATTAGGACGAATATACACGTGCTTACTTTTCAACAACTGCGTTGTCAATAGCAAAAATTGTTGGTACTAGTGCAGTAAATAAAAAAACAGTGCATAAAACAATACAGTTGCTCGACTTGGCTGCCTTTGAGAAGTTATCAAAACTACTGCACAGCAAAAATGGGCTTCTTCTGCGGCATTTAAATTAAATGTTAATATCTTTATGTGTCGAGTTCTGTTTCACTCTAGTGGATAGTTATTTAGAAGGGACACTTTAAAAAAGACAAAAATGACAAAAATAAAGTATATTTGTGGCTTAATAGCTTCAGATCTAAATGACAAAACATATGCATATTGATCACATTTGTGGCGCGTGCTTGTTTCCTTAGGTGTGGGAAATTTCTTCGAATTCCACTCAGTAGTTGTTTAGTTTTAAGAATGGAATAGGCTTGGGCAGGTTGGTAATTCATTGTAGCACAGTAATCATAGTACGAGGAGATCACAGGACGAAGACGAGACGGGACAGGCGCTAACTTTCAACACAGCGGATTTATTGCAGACCAGGAGCATATATACGCAACTGGTAGCCGCCGCAGTGGCTCAGTGGTTACGGCGCTTGGCTGCTCATCTGAAAGACGCGGGTTCGATCAGAGCCGCGGCGGTCGAATTTCGATGGAGGCGAAATTCTAGAGGCCCGTGTACTGTGCGATGTCAGTGCACGTTAATGAACCCCAGGTAGTCGAAATTTCCGGAGACCTTCACTACGGCGTCCCTCATAGACTGAGTCGCTTTGGGACGTTAAACCCCTATAAACCATAAACCAAACCATACGCAACTGACACGGACAACAGAAAGGAGATGAAAATGAAAAAAAAACATCACAAAAGTGCCACATGCCGTCATGCTATGAAATCGAGCTCTTTCCTTGATACTGGGTTTGAACCAGACCGCGGCGGTTGCGCTTTTATGGAGGCAAAACGCTAAGGCGCCCGTGTGCTGTGCGATGTCAGTGCACGTTAAAGATCCCCAGGTGGTCGAAATTATTCCGGAGCCCTCCACTATGGCACCTCTTTCTTCCTCTCTTCTTTCACTCCCTCCTTTATTCCTTCCCTTACGGCGCGGTTCAGGTGTCCGCCGATATATGAGACAGGTTCTGCGTCATTCCCTTTCCCCAAAAACCAGTTAAAAATTAAATTCCTTGATAATGCCACAGACGGCCTGCTGACGTATTGTTCTCCTGCCCGTGCTATCTCACACGCTTCCTTGATTTCTGTAGTCAAGTCGTTATGGTGCCGATACAAAATGACGGCCTTAACGAACCGGAAATGGCAAGGTGGTTCTGCGTGACATTTTTTGCATCGGTCTGCCAGATGGCCGTCGGTAGTAATGTTTTGCACTTTATTGTTGTGCTCTTGGGGGCGCAGATAAAATCACCTGCCCGTTGTGTTAAAGTTAGCGCTTGTCCTTTCTCGTCATCGCCTTGCGTTCTTCCGGCGCTATGATTACTGTGCTTTAGTTTTCATTGCTAAAAGTTGACCGTCATCGCCAGAAACTGGATCCACGGTGGTCCGGCACTCTCACCAGATCGCCGTGGATCGCGTCTTGGCGAAGACGAGAACGAACTGTACTGAACTACGAAGTGCGAATTACGAACGACGAAGGAAAATTTTTCACAATTAACGAAATTTGCACGTGTCCCAAATATGATAGATTTGCATGTGTTCCGTCAATTAGATGCAAAGTTATTGAGGCGCTAATATGCATCATTTTTGGTGTCTTTTATACTGCCGGTTCTAAATACCTATCCACTGGAGCCAAAAAGCGCTGGGCACGTACCGAGATTAATATTTGATTTAAATGTTGCCGAAGCGGTCCTTTTATTGTACTGTGGCTTTTTTGTTCAAAAGACTTGACAAAGTCAGACAAGTCGACCAATTGTATTGTTTTATGCACTACTTTTTTGCTTACTGAACTAGTACGAACAATTATTACGATTAAAAACGTGTACTGTTGAAAAGTAAATAAAATTTGTTTTACTATCCCAAGCGGAAGGACTGCGGCAATCACGCAAACATTGTGAAAAATGGCCAATGGCCGCGAAACTGGGGGGTTCGGCTTTAACGGATGTAACTAGGTTTTCGCCGTCATGCGCTCTGGAACATTGTCCCAAAGACTATAAAAAATGGCTTGACAGTTGTGTCCCGCAGAGGCCGGTCACAACCAATCGGCATCTACTTGGGACCCTCGATAACGGAGAGTGAACTCCTTAGCGATCAAGTCATTTTCTTGCATCTTCTTAGTGTGCCTCGCACTGCCACAGAAGGGTGAAATATATTTGGTTGGGTAGCACCTATTCGCAAAAAAGAAAACATAAAAACAAATCACAGGAAGTAATAAATAAGGAAATGAAAGTGTAGCATTTGTTTTTACCTGTTTAAATCTAAGGTCAAGACGTGGACAGAAAGTTGGGCAGGCTTACCTTCAAGCGCGTGGCGCATAGCGCACGCTACAGATCTCACAGATGAAATTTCTCAGGGTTTCCTGGAGACCAGCAAGCGGCAATATGCTTCCTTTTTGTTCCTGCTCCACATTTCTGCGTCCCTGTTCAGCCTGGTGCACAGCTACGTGAACTTCACCAGCGTGCGGGTGGAGGACGGCGGCCTCTACGCCTGCGAGGCGCGCAACAGCGCGGGCCAGGCGACGCACTCTGGGCGCCTCGTCGTACCGGGAAAGCCCGTGCTGCGGCGACCCGTGGGCAACGTCACTGCGCTGGCAGGCCACACCATGGTGCTGCATTGCCCCGTGGCCGGACATCCCATTCGGAGCATCGCTTGGCAGAAAGGTCAGTCTATGCGGCACGAGGCTTATTCTCCATGTCATGAATTATGGAATCGTTCATTATGTTAACATTTTAGTCGGAGCTAAGGTTCCATCTTAGACGGTTGCCGCTCTAGCGGAGCACCGAAGAGAGCGCTAAATCTCGCAGACTCGCACGCCGTGCTCATCACCGGGAACCCCTACAGTGCAGCCGTAAAGGCTGACGATTTTCTACGGACGTAAATACAGAAGGGACAAATAAAAAAAATCACTAAGAGGATGGTTACGAGTGAATAGCGCGAATGTTTGAGCAGTAGCTGTGGGGTCAAATCGAATAATTCTCTTATAATGGCGTTTTCCAATCGGCTAACCGAAACAGCTCTCTCCTAAACTGCTAAGGAGCGAAATAGCTGTAAACGGGTCAATCAGAGCTGAGGATCTGAATCCGTTTCACGCACTGAAACATGCTGTTCAGTTCCGCGGAGCAAAAAAACTTGCTCCTGATCATCGATGGGAACAAGTCACAAATGTGGCGCGCAGGCCTGTTGCACGGTTGTCACGTTGTAGTCGAAATCCGCAGCCGTATATGTATACTCTGACCCCTTATAGTACGTTAGGGTGCGTCTAAGTCTCCGACAGACATGGAATGCAGCAGAGCCTGACGACATAGCCCTGGCGAATGTGGAGTTGTGGAGCGCGCACGCCGCTAGGGAGCGTATATACAGTCTGAGGCAGTGTGATACTATTACTGAAGGCCTAAACCTACTGGGACTGAACTACCCTAATGCCGCGTATTATCTGAAAACGACTGAAAAGAACACATGAGCTTAGCTAGCCGAAAAATTGGTCTATCTTGTACACCATCTTTTTTATTAGAGAGCAGCGAGCGCAACGCCAGGGAAAAAAGTGGTGCAGTGGGGCCGGAACGAACGCCATAAACTTCAAATCGCGTTCACTGTGTGCCGACTGTGCCACAACGGAGAGGGATGCGTATTTTTTCTCTACAGCTCCAACGCACTACTGCGCGTACAGTGCCGTGATATGATACCCATACCCGCGCATCAACCCATGAGCGTCAGCGCCGTAGCCGGCACTCTCGCCAAAACACCAACCCGCTTTGCCGCTCACACCAAGTGCACTGTCAGCCTGACAGCACCGCAGCCGACGCTCTCGGCAAAGCATAAACACTCCTTGCCGCTGTTGGCACGGCAGCAACTTGCCGCGTTGCCAAGACCGCCGGCGGAACCACGCCTGCCTTGCGGACGCCGGCGGTGCACTTTTATGACGAACGAACTAAGAAGATTGGTTTGGTTTATGTGGGTTTGACGTCCCAAAGCGACTCAGGCTATGAGAGACGCCGTAGTGAAGGGCTCCGGAAATTTCGACCACCTCGGGTTCTTTAACGTGCACTGACATCGCACAGCACACGGGCCTCTAGAACTTCGCCTCCATCGAAATTCGACCGCCGCAGCCGGGTGGAACCCGCGTCTTTCGGGTGAACTAAGAAGACCTTACGCTCTAAAAACAAATGCCTGAAACTATTATAACGGACGGGATGAGATCTCACATCCCCATCAAGCTCAGATAAGCTCTGGAACACGGCATTCACGTAACAAGCCGAGTACCTCTCCAAGTTAACGAGGGCCTTGGTCTAGATCCGCCGCATCATTCACATAGTCATACTATTTCGTAGTTTAGGACTTGAATCATGGCTTAGCAGCCTCGTTTATTCCGGGTGTATAAACTTATATAGCACTCTTTCTTTAACAGCAAACGACTGCATTTTTTTTCCAGAAAAAATCCTAAAGTACTCATGTTATTGCAATAGCTACAATTTATTTCCCAATGGGTGACAGAGGGGTTGGGCAAAAGCCAGGTTGTTAATCTTAAAAAGCTCCGAAGCACTTTGTTCTGCACGTACCCAAATCTACCGGACGTGCTAGCGTCGTGTGTTTGCCCCAGGCAGCAACTGACTAAAAAGCCTCGATAATTTTGCTTCACGGGCGTAACCACACTACGTACGGCACGCAACGTTCCCGTTCATTGTAGATGAGTGGTTACAACGATGGTAGTGTGGCAAGTATTTTTTCTTTATGTTTCTTCATTTTTATTTTTCTACGGGTTTTTCGGACTTAATTTTAGTTTCACTAGTATTCCAGGAGTTCGGTGAGTTGCAACTAATCATCAAAGACAGATGCAAATCTTCAGTGAGACTTTTGATTTGCTGTTTGAGAGTGCCTAACCGACTATTAGATACAGAGAGGCGTTGAATTTTTCACGGAGCATCGAGGAAGTGCCTTTACAGCCCTAAATGTTCATGCTTGCATAGCGAAAGTGCACTTTAATATTACGTTAAATTCAATTAGATACGCCGCATTAAGATAAGTTGAAATAAAAAGTCACCGTGAACAATATATTTTCCTCTCCGAAGTTGTGGCAAACCATCGTCGAAGTCACAGCAAGACATTGTATAGCAGGTCACGAAATCAGTAATGCTTGAAGGGTTGCTGGATCGTTTCATTATAGCGCCGCCCCCGCGTCTTTTTCATGAAGAGAGGCGATGCCATTAGCACGCACGGAGTGTAATCTGGCAGCGTACCTGCGTGTAATAGAGAAAGGCGTTCGCATCATTGTAATCTGCAGCGTAGGCAGGAGACACATGGATAAATTTCATCGGGCTGATGTTCTCCTTACCGCGTGCTGCTCCCCCCGTGGGCAGACGGGCGCTGGCTTCCCCAGAACCACCGGCAGCGAAGCTTCCCCAACGGCACCCTGGTGGTGACCCAGGTGCAGCGCGGCCAGGACAGCGGCTGGTACGGGTGCACGGCCAGCGACCCGGTGGGCAACACAGCCGGAGGCCAGCTCGCCGTGCGCGTAATGAGTGAGTACTCTGAGCCATGTAGCAGCGCAACTCACTTGCTCGTTCGCTTTTAAGAACTTTGATATTATCGTGAGTATGCATTCATACTCGGCCAAGGGATCTGGAAAGAAAAAAAATTGTTTCAAACTTGCCTTTACGTCATTGCGAGTCAGATAACAACGAGAACAATGAAGTGACTTAGGCTAAGGAGCGAGGAGAGTTAATACCTTGTCTCCCTGTTCCACTCGTACATGCGAACCTACTTTGTATTCGAAAGAAAAGTATAGTGCACAGAAGGCCTCATCTGTACTGCGAAAAGGAGGCTAGTTGATACTGTAATGCTGTGTAGGCTGAATGCGCTGAGAGAATACAGGGGAGCCGCGCACATTCGCTGTCTCGTTTCGTTCTTGTTAGCCATTCAGCGCATTCAATCAACACAGCTTATTAGGTACTAACGCTTCAGGATGACAGCCTCATAGACTCGTGTACCGTACGAAAATGACAAAAAGGAGCGCAGTCAAAAAATTCGTCACAGTAACAATAGTATTATGTTTGCGAAGAAAAAAATCGGCAGACTGCGCGGTTTAGAGAAAAGCAACAATGAAACAAAGATCAGAGTTCGCTCATGTGAACTGTCACCACCGCAGCGCCTCCCGTGGTGAGCCCGTTCAAATTTCCGGACGGCCTGACCGAGGGCAAACGAGCGGGCGCCGCTTGCATCGTGTCCGACGGGGACCAGCCCATCGCCATCGGCTGGCTCAAGGACGGCCGCGCCCTGGACGAGCGGGCGCTGGACGCCACCGTGTCCCGCACCAACGACTACACCTCGTTCCTGTCCTTCGTCGCCGTGCGCCAGGAGCGGCACTCGGGCACCTACACCTGCGTCGCGTCCAACCCGGCAGCCTCGGCCAACCGCAGCGCGGTCATGCTCGTTCGCGGTGAGCTCGCCGACTGGACCGGAGGGGTTCACAGACATACACGCATCTGCACGAGCTTTAGTCTATCGGTAGTTTTAAATAATTGTTGAGGAATATTGCTTGGTCCTGGTTGGTTTATCGCAAAACAGAATCATGTTTCCTCTTCCTATTGACGATCAATCAATCAATCAATCAATCAATCAATCAATCAATCAATCAATCAATCAATCAATCAATCAATCAATCAATCAATCAATCAATCAATCAACCAAAGAATAAATAAATGAATGAATAAATAAATAAGTAAGTAAATAAATAAATCAATCAATCAATCAATCAATCAATCAGTTCTATGTTCTGACAGAAAGGGGGGTTGGAGCTTACACTATCTAGCTTATCCGGCTTCTCAGAGTCGCCTGATCTCCACATACCCAGCAATTCTGGGCAAAAGCATCTTTGAACGGGAAAAAATTTATGAACGCAATTTTTTCATGCAACGTAAGATTTAACTATAGCAGTCAACATATCTGCAGATTACCCGAGGCAGTCTTGAAATTTTTTTTCTATTAACGTGTTTGTTATTGTCAAAAACGCTTTAAATTGGTTTTCTATGGGAGCCTTAACCATTCGATGCGACCGATGGAAGCACTCTAAAAGATATTGCTTCTTATCAGAAAGATGGACCATGGCTTTCAATATTATCGTAAAACTATCTTAAAATTTTCCAATTTTCAAAATTTTGCCCGGAATTACTGGACATATTTTTTTATTCCTTTGCTGGTGCTGCATGACGACCGACTGTCGCTTTTTTTTTTCTCTGTGGGGAAATTTGCGGTCATGCATAAACGGCGCTTGCCTCAATAGCTTGTTTCAAGAATTAAAGAATAAGAGAGGGATACAGTTTGTTTTCAAGCAGGGTTAGTTGTGTCGACTGTAACATTTTGTGAAATTATATTTAGTCGAATCTTGACTTTAGTATCTGTGGCTGTTCTTAGCGTCCAAAAAATTGTATATATATATATATATATATATATATATATATATATATATATATATATATATATATATATATATATATATATATATATATATATATATATATATATATATATATATTCACGCGAGAGAGCATAAAACGGAAAGGTAAAAGTTGGGCCTAACCCAGAGGCCTCCAGCTTGCTACTTGTTGCAACTACATCGCATGCATCCAAGGAAACTTGCAAGACCGGGAAACCAATCAGGGCAGCTTTTGCTTGGCCCGCAGTTGGTCCTCGATGGCGCCATGAGCCACAAGACAAGGCCGCCACCTTGGGCCACCAGGTCAGGTTCGACTGCCAGGCGGACGGATTTCCTGCGCCAGATGTGCGGTGGAAGAAGGAGCGCTGTGAGTGAAAAGGAAGAAAAAAAATGATTGGGTTTAATTCCTTGAAGAGCTTAAACTTTAAAGCAGGAAGTGACTTGTTAGTCGTTTGCAAGCACAAGTCCACAGCCATGCACCAAGTCTATATTCCAATTCATTCTCTCATCATTGATTAGGCTTCGTTGTCTTTCCGAAGCGCTGATCACAGCGGTACACTTGCGTGGTCCAACTATGAACATGGAAAGCCGCAGCTCTTACAGCCCCAACGTTACCACGTGAAAAACGCGAAACCAGGCGTCTGTCTTTTCGACAGTGAATCACGAAAGCAAGTTCGGCATGAAACAGGTGCCCCGCCGCGGTGGCTCAGTGGTTAGGGCGCTCGACTACTGATCCAGAGTTCCCGTGTTCAAACCTGACCGCGGTGGCTGCGTTTTTATGGAGGAAAAACGCTAAGGCGCCCGTGTGCTGTGCGATGTCAGTGCACGTTAAAGATCCCCAAGTGGTCGAAATTATTCCAGAGCCCTCCACTACGGCACCTCTTCTTCCTTTCTTCTTTCACTCCCTCCTTTATCCCTTCCCTTACGGCGCGGTTCAGGTGTCCAACGATATATGAGACAGATACTGCGCCATTTCTTTTCCCCAAAAAACCAATTGTTATTAATTATTATGAAACAGGTCTCTTGTACAAGCCGCGGGAGGGCATGCGTAAGTAAATCATTGTTCTCTTTTGTTTTGCGATTTTAACAGGAAATTTTACTTTGCCTAACATTACTGTTAGTTTCCCTCACTGAAAACATTTTTCTCCACCTGAAAGATGATGTATACATGAAGGTTTTCCTTTCACTTGCATGGTGAAGTGGTCACGTTTTCCGCAACGCTGTCCTCCTGGTCGTGGAAATTGTTTTCTTGTACAAAGAAGCAAGCTATTCAGCACTGAAAACTGACGCAGCGCCGCTATAGTTGTTATGTTAATGGGCGCTGTTTATCTCCCCACCTTTCCTTGACATTCAGTCAGCCTCTTGAAGCGCGTGCTAACTGCCAGTGCTAGGAAACGGCTGACGTCACGCTTGGTGGTGGTGTTTCCCAAGCAGTGAGAAAGTATGCTCTCGGTCAATTTATCGGTTCCAGTTCGTCTTTACGTTCACCTTGTCCCCCAACCTTGTTCCCCTTGGTCCCGGCCGAGGCCAGTGTCGGAGGATGGAGGCCGCCAGTTCGCGACGATCACCAGCAGTGCCCGCGTGCGCGTGCTGGAGAACGGCTCACTCGCCATCGACGAGGTGGATCGCTCGGACGCCGGCCGCTACCTGTGCCAGTCGCTGAACGGCATAGGACCTGGCATCTCGAGCGTCGTCACTCTTGACGTCCAAGGTGCGTGCGCAGATTACTTTATGAAATGCGCTCTTTTAGTGCGAAGCCAAATGGCACGTGAAACATTAGAGCACAGCGCAAAGGAACGGCACAGAACACAGCAGAAACATTAGTGAGCACGAGATTCCTGCGACGGCGAAGGACAAAACTGAAAAAAAATTGAAAGGGAATTGATTGAGGCATATCACACTGCGAAGACAGCGCCCGTCCTGTGTTTCTTTGTTACTGCTGTGTTCTGTGCCGTTCTTTTGCGCTGCTATCTAATTCACGAAGTAGGAACCAACTAGCCCAAACTCAGATAGATAGATAGAGAGGAGGAGGGAAAGGCAGGGATGTTAACCAGAAAGGGGTTCCGGTTCGCTACCCTGCACTGGGGAGGAGGGATTAGGGGAATAAAAGGAGGAAGAGAGAAGGGAAAAAAAGGCCAAACTCAAATTTTAGTTGAAGGCACGTGAAACCTCGTGCTACGGAGATGCTCACCGAACAGATGCTTCTGTTCGGTGAGCATGTCTAGTAAAGGTTAAGAACGAAGTGTGCATATATATAGTGTACCCGTGTTAACTGTAATAAATAATTTTCCTCTCTCTTACCGTGAAGCTGTCATTAAACTTCTTTTGTGCGCAAAGGCTACGTAAATGTAGCAAAAATATAAAAGCCTACAAAGGTCGGTTTCATCAAGTCGGAAATCCTAACATTCCTGCAATAACTGTTTATTATAAAACAATCACAAAGTAAGGTTTTTCATGTTAATAACTTATTACGCAACCCATGTCTTTTCTCTTTAGTGGAAGCTCCAGTAATAACGATGTTTATGAGGCAAGAACTTACGCAACAAATTTCGAGGACTGCAGGTAATGTTCTGAAATTAAGATAAGAAAAACAACACAGGAAAGATATGTAGGACACAAAACTTACATCCGATAGTCCACTAGAGTGACAGGAGTTCAATCAATCAATCAATCAATCAATCAATCAATCAATCAATCAATCAATCAATCAATCAATCAATCAATCAATCAATCAATCAATCAATCAATCAATCAAACAATCAATCAACCAATCGATCGATCGATCGTTCAATCAATCAATCAGTCGATCAATCAATTTTATTTCCTTAAAGACCCCTTTTTAGGGGCATTGTATAAGGGGTGGGTACAACGTTTTATGTTACAGCAAATAATCATGCGTTATGATGATGACAAATAGCTGTAGGCTCTACGCGCGAAGTTCGCGGGGCAGGTTATTGCTGCAATGTCAGCGGGAAGGCCATTCCAGTCGGCGGCGGTGCGAGAAAAAAAAAACGATACGAGAGGTGCTGAAACGTGATCAAAGACAGCAGAGGGTCAGGATGCGGGACGGGGTTAGGTGCTTTGTAGTGAATTATTAGCTAGTGGCTGTCATTACACACCACACGGATGGGTGGAGACAATTAGGACAGCCGTTTGCCGTGTACAGCACTTAACGGTTGATTACAGTAAGTGTAGCGATGATAACACCTCGTGTCACTGTGCTTTCTCGGGCTCACGAATCCAAACTTTTAGCTTTTAGAAGTGCATTGTAGTCTAGGGGCCTTGAACGGGGCATGAAGCTAGACAGACATGAGGCAGGTGGTGCCATGAGTTAGTGTTTAGAAGAAAGGCTCATTGATGAAGTGGATGTTGAACATTCAACGGGCATGCATTGCTTGCCACTTTACACAATAGAAATTATCTAAAATCGTAGGGAGGTGTGAGATGACCTGTGCGTCTCCTTGATCTTGTTTTCGTGTTGCCACAGCAGTTCTTCGAAGCAGGTCGTCTTCGCAGATTTAAACGCTATTAGTTCTGTTGTCAATATACACATATGAATCTATGTCCTCTAGGTTTGGGGTACGTTGTGAACGATCATACGTAGTTGTTGTTCCTGACGCCAAGTATCGTGCACAGAGAGAAAGCCACTGTGAGTGCGTGAATTTATTTATTTCGGAGCTAGTCATTATGAACAGCTTTACGGTGAGAGCGCATCCTTACAGCTGCAGTGAACACTAATTCAACAGAGAAGAAATTTGTTCCCCAGGAATATGTTTATCCACCAAATCTTTATTGCCCTGTTGAAAAACACGACACAACGGTTTCTGTCGTTAAAAACATTTGCTGCAACGTTTCTGACTAGAAAAGTGTAGCAACAACAGAAATTTTTTAAGTGACGACAGAATTTTGTGTAACTACTACAGAAAAGTACTACAGACTATAAAAAAGTACTACAGAAAAATACTACAAAACAACTAAAAAATCTGTCCTTAAGACAAAACTACAAAACATTTTGTCGTATTTATGACATAGTTTTGTCGTTTTTCTTTCGACTGGGTGCGGCCGACAAAGTACTTGTTACCAGTATATTCGAGACAATCACACTTTATATGCAACCAAAACGTCTCTGTTAGAAAATAAACATGCCAAAGATTTATGTCTGTACAGCCTGTACGGCTACAATATGTCAGATTCTTCAGCTGTTCCGCATGTTTCGAATTTGTTTGTTGATCATTTTCTTGAACTCCTGCAGTTCTGCCTAGTGTCACAAAATGCGGCGCCGCTGCCGCAACGTGCTGTGGGATGTCAGTGCACGTTAAAGATCCCCAGGTGGTCCCTTCTTTATCCCTTCGGTTAAGGCGCGGTTCGGGTGTCCGCCGATATGTGAGACAGATACTGCCCCATTTCCTTTCCACAAAAAACCAGTTTACATTTACAGCCACTGATGTCTCTACGGGGGCGCACTTCCCGTCAAGCCAATGATTTTGTTGTCTTTTTTGCCCCATTCCCAGCAACCAGACGTGATGTTAAATAAACTGAACTTGAACATAGTGATCCACATGCCAATTCCATTGACCTGTAAACCTCAATGGCCTGCACATGACAATGATTTATCCTTGCAAGGGATCTTATATACAAATACCAATGCACTCTTTAGCACGTTCGCCTCTCTTCCTCTTTACTTTTTTTTCTCTAATGCTCTGCTTTTCTTTCACGAGCTTGAGCCCCTCGGAAGAGTCTCGGAATGCCAGCTTCTAAACTTTTTTACTCCGAGTTTCATAGCATACCGTAAATCGTGCCCGTTCTTTCTTCGGAGCGGTATACAGCAATAGAAGGAGCGTGGGACCAAAGGCATTTCAAATACGAACAGGAAGTGCATGATGCCGCAGTAAACGGGCATCTGATGCTATATAGCATACTTATATAACTGCTTTCGCGGAGCATATAAACGCCACTGACGCCAGTGACTTCCTCGCCACCGCCGTGTCGTATATCCGAAGGATCTAGCCGCCCAAATAAAAGGCGGTCTCTCGGCGCGGATGCAGTGGCGGCCCACTTCGACGAGAAGTTCCGGGCAGTGACCGTACGGCGCGGTGAGTCCGCGCGCCTCGAGTGCCGGGCTCAGGGGGACCCCTCCATCAGGCTCACCTGGACGAGGGACGGCCGCCGCTTCGACGCCGCGCTGGAGCCCAGGTAAGGAACAGCCATCAAGATTCAGAGGCAATAACTCCCGGATACGCTGCAAATGATTGCTCGGATGGCGCAAAGTCGACGGAAGGTCTACTCTTTCAGTGGAAGCTTTTGTGCGCATTATGTGCTTTTTATACTGCGGCTGCAGGCAGTTAACGATCGGCTTTCCTGACTGACAGCTGCTGCTTCTGGACTCATTTGCTGCATTTCTTTAGCTTTATTATTTATTTTTGGCATCAATGCTGATAGAGAAGTAACGAGTGCATCCTTTCCTGACTGAGAGCTGCTCCTGGTGCTGGACTCGCTTGCTGCCTTTCTTTAGCCCTTTATTTATTTAGGTATCAATGCTGATGGAGAGTTAACGAGTGTATCCGGACAAGTCACTTTTCTTAACAGCCTAAAAATGATCTATTCCCAGCTTCATTTGCGCTTTTGGCCCGCACCCACCATGGCGGCTCAGTGGTAACGGCGTCGGGCTCTCGATACTAAGGTCGGGGTGTCGAATCCTGGCCTCAGCGGCCTATTTTGATGTAAGCTAATTGCGGAAATGCCGGCGTCCCGCAGGTTAGAGAATCCCGAGTGGTCGAATTTTTTTCCGGAGTCCTCCACTTCGGCGTCTCTCGTAACCCATATGTCGCTTCGGGGTGTTTAACACCTACCGCAACACTTTTCACACGCCTTGGTTATTCTATACATAGTTCGTGGAACCTTTTATTGAAAGTAACACAGCCATTTAAGAACAGGCTGGCGAACGTGTACTTGACATTGAAGTCATTGTTAAAAGCACGTAAATTCGCCCTTATCCCACGATTCGTGCAAGGACAATTAAAAACAAGCAGATACAAGGCAAGCTGTAATATGTAGCACGAAATAATTCGCTATTGTCGATGCATTGTCCGCTGATTTCCGCAAATAAAGTCCTAAACAACCTCGGAATACGCTTTCACCTTTGTAGTCATGCATGCTGGATGGTATAACCGTAAAAGGAGTGTTTTTTTTTTTACGTTTCGTTATGCGGAGCGTTGCAGCAACTGCAGTAAGAACCAATCTTCAGAGGGCACTAAGCTACAGACAGAACCAAATGCTGCGGCTGTGAAAAAAAGCCTCGAGCTTTTCGCTGCTTGTTGAAAGTAGAATAAGATTACGATAGGCGCGCCACAACCTAAACAATGTTAAGCCTTTTCCTCTCAGTGTTCAGGGTGTATCAAGCATGGGCTAATAAACAATGGACGCAAGATTAATGCAGAGCACCAGTAGAACTCGCAGTGATCGAAAATTAGCGTGTACTCAACGTTATCCATCCATTAGATTGCAGCATCATTTTGCAATCGGCAACTGTGGCATTCTTACAGGTACGTTGTACAAGAGAATGCCGGCAGCGGTTGGGCGGAGTCTGTGCTGCGCATCACCGGCACGGACCGCCGGGACTCTTCACTGTTCGGCTGTCGCGCTGAGAACGCTTACGGGGGTGACGATGCCAGCTTTCGCCTCATCGTCCAAGGTTTGCGCGGCGTGCTGTGCTGACTATATGAATTAGGTAGGTCACTGTTTGCGGGTACAAATGCAGCCCTCGCTTGCGTTTCCGCGCAGAGCCACCGGACAAGGTCGAGGACCTGGAGGTCACGCAGGTGACCAGCCGCTCGCTGACAGTGTCCTGGCTGGTGCCGTACTCCGGAAACAGCCCTGTGCTCAAGTACCTGGTCGAACACAAGGCCTTGCTGTCAAGTGAGTGCCTGTCCCACCTGTAAGGGAAGGGGAGTTCTAGAAGTCCGTGCACTGTTCTTGAGGGAACAATTATTTACATACATTTTCTTCATTATTGAAAATCATTAGTGTTCTTCATTTTTCTCTGCGCTCAGTGGTTATGGCGCTCGGCTGCTAACCCAAAAGACACGGGTTCGAGCCCCTGCGCGCCTCTGCAGCGCAAATTACTAAGGATACGGCCCATTCAAGATATCATGCGATTTCAAATTTAACCACAAAGGATAAATTGTATTACATTTCACCACACGTGGGTTAACAAGCGCGGCGGCACTTTCTTAGCATTGTGAGAAAGCTTAAAAGATATTAATAAGCTTTCATGGGCTCAGGCCTACCTTTCTCTTATGAACACCTTGAAATCATGAAGCTTCCTGCTTTCTTCGGCTTTTATAGCTTCTTTTGTTTTAGGCTCTTTGCAGAACGTAAACCAGGCTGCAACTACGGATCCAGCTGAACATTCTTACGTGGTAACGGGGCTGGAACCGTCAACGACCTACGAGTTGAGAATCCGTGCAATCAACGCCATTGGACAGAGTGACTTCAGCGACCCGATTGTAGCCACTACAAGCCAGGAAGGTATCGGTTCGATCGCACACGGTCACATTTTGGGAGTCATATGGGTGTAGTTGGACATTAATATTAAAGACAAAGTAAATGACAAAGAAAAAGATGCCGTTGGATTAAACAAAAATGTGTGCAAGTTCGAAAAAGATTTAAGGAAAAGCAGCTTTCCGGAAAAAGAGAACAAAAAACTCACAGAAACAACATTGGCTCTGTGTGCTTTTTCTGTAGCTATTTTAGACACAAAGTACTTTAAAATTTTGCCTTTGGCAAACTCAGGCAAGCATCGCCCGGGAACCATGATGCACCTGAAGGAGGACGTGAAGCGAACTTTCCGAAATTTCCGTCCTAACTTTCCGGAGTCACATTTTGCTGACCTGTGTTGTTACGGCTATGATCACGTGATTTGGCCGCCATCTTGAAATCTCAGCGGATAGAGAAACGGACGCGAAATGAGCAAATGTAAGTAGTAATAGCTAACACTCTTAAAAAAGAGTGAGGCCGGTGGAAAGGGGGTTGTCCGGAGCGTGCTCTCTCGCTCCCTAGCTGCGCCGCGGATGTTGTGGTGATGTTTGGCTACAGGCCTGTATCGTTGACTCGTGTGCGCGCGAGTCTCTGGCTCGTTCTGCGCTTCAAGGAAGCTGGCGGCAGTAGTGCATTGTACTGTGGTAGGGCGCGGCAGGACCTGGACGAGACCAATTTCAAGAATGCGGCAAGAGCCTAAATAACCCATACTTGGCAGTGCGCTGGTACTCAAAGGATTACATGCTCACGTCTACTGTCCACGATGACAGAGATTGAATTTTTTTACACCGTCGTTTGCTTCATTTTGCAGCCAGTGCATACGACATGCTTTCGACGATTTGTCGTTCCATTGCTTGCATGCAACTAGAAGTGTCGAAAAAATGCTTAATTTTTTTAGCAGATATGCGTTAGGCCTTACGCCGAGCAATCTGTAATTTGCTTTTGCGTTCTATCACTAGAAGTTTTTATAGTTATTTTGTTATCTTATGAATACCATTGCAAGCTGTTGGTGCAAGAATGCGAGATATAAGAGTATGCCCTTGTTTTTGATGCGCAGCTCCAAGTGGTAGCCCACGGGATATCAAGGTGTCTCCGACTGGCTCTCGTACTCTGCACGTCACGTGGAAGGTGACACCCGTCCAGCGTTGGTTCTGTCCTTTAGTGTAAACCTATGCATTTCTTTGTCTGATGATGCCATAACAGAAGTGATGTCTGCATGAGTATAAGACCTGCGGATGAGCATTGTTAAGAGGGGTTCATCAACCACACCCGGGTCGGCTGGTATCGGAGGAAATACGATTATCGGGAGTTTTTAATAAGTTTCCCTTTCTGAACCGTAATATTTAGGTTAAGTCAACGAATTGAAAGATGATAAATATATAAATGACAATTTGGAATGCCTTCTTTAAGAGGAGAGCATTGCGCTTCCATATGGTCTTCACCAGCGTCGAGACAGTTTTGCCACTTGTCGACTAATATTTACGTGCCGTCGAAGAAAATTAAGGATAGGTGCTTACGTCAACACTGCGCTGTTCATTGGTGACCTCTTCGTCGGACACGATACGCGCGTTAAAATATTGCTTTGCATTCTTTGTATTGAGAAGCAGCTTGATACCAGGGTTTTACGGTGTCTACTGCAAAACGTTGTAGAACAAGCACCATTGTACGTTGCTTGCATGGAATGAGCTGTCTAGTAATGCACTTTCTAAACTTGCCTGGGTAAAAACTGCGTGAATTTTTTAGTCTCGTCAATGCACCTAACCCAGCTGATAGAAGGTCACTGAGGAATAACATTACTTTCTCTGCTCCGCGTCAGCCGCCACTGCAGGAAGAGACGCATGGTGGCGTGCAAGGCTACTACGTGGGATACCGCGTTTGGGGAAGTGGGCAGCCCTACCTGTACAAGACCCTGGGCAGCAACAGCCCTTCTTCGTCGACATCTCAGGACCAACAATGCTTCTTGGGCGAACTGCGGCCCCGCACTCGGTACGGAGTCGTGGTGCAGGCCTTCAACGCCGAGGGTGCTGGACCTTCATCGGACGAGACCATGGCCCAGACGCTGGATGTGGGTCAGTTGCCCAGATGTCATGCGCCATTGTGTAGTTGGACTCGGGCTTGTAAAATATAGAAAAGTCGCTTAAACTCCGCGCATACGATGTGCACCAACACCGACCATAATTATCAATATATGAATGCAGATCCCCCGAATGCTCCACGGCTAAATCTCGTCTCCTGCACTTCTTCGTCAATACAACTGAAATGGGACACGCCGAAGGAGCAACCCGTCGACGGTGAGTACATACTACGCATTATGCCGGCGGTAACTTTTCAGTGCTGCTGTTACATAAAAAGCGGCTTAGATATACAGGTGTATGAAGGTGTTCAGCTACAGCGTCAGGACCTTCGCCACGCACATCCGCGTATTTCTAATAGGTCTGGAGCTCTTGTAAACTGCATTGCGTCGTTGGTGAACTTCAAAAATGCTATAAAAGACACAAGGCATTTAATATAACTCTCGAAGAAAATACTCCCCCCGCCACTTTTGATTGGGGCGGCGCGCTCAGTTAATAAAGCGAGTGCGTCCTGTTTCGCTACTTACATTTTACGTATTGATTGGCCTTTATTTACGCGTCATTAGTCTTGGATTTCCAAAGATGGCTCGTGCTGCCGCTTTCGAGCGCACCCCTTTGACTTCATGTTTCAAAACCTCGTAATCCTGTTGGTTCAATGTTCGTCGTTTAGCAAATTATTGTTCTAGCGTTTGCAGGTGAACTGCATTGATATGCTCAAAAAAAAAACAGTACAGGGATTTTATGTGATATTAAGGGGGATCTGAAACATCTTCTGAGCAGAGGATATCAACTTGCTTAATCACTGAATTGTGTTGCCATGAACGCCTGAGCCATATAATACACTTATACAAGCAGCAGATAACCCAAAATCACGCGCGAAAGTTGGTGAGCCCTTCCCGGCGACTATTTCGTGCTCGCACCCCCCTCCGTCCCCCGCATCTACGTATACGTGTTGAGAGGTGGCTATTGGTTAGATTCTTTCAGACGTCAGGCAGCTACCAAGGCCGTGGCCAATAAATAAGCCGCGTAGCTCCGGCGGGTCAGGAAGCTCTCCCCCGGAGGTGGGGCCGGCGGACAGGAGCGCCAACCTTCCAATGTGCAAAAAGTGACGAGAGGAGAGGGAAAGGCGCGAAGACGCTGAAATTCAAATTTTGACTACAGATAACTGTTTCCACAAAGCGCATTAAAAAAGTATTCCTGGACAATATTCGTGAAGCGGCGTGCTTTAACATCTCAGCCACACCGCAACTTATTAGAGCCCCTTTCAGAGCCCCCTTAACTCTCAGACTGGGTACATGCATCTGCGAGTGGACTGTAAGAGGCTACGAAAAATCGTCTCGTTGACATCTTTAGTTTCGCAACTTGCATTATTAAAAAAAAACGTGAATGACATTAAAATCGGTCCGAACTGTGCTGCGACGAATATCAAACAAAACGTCACTAACTGGGCAGCCATTTCGTTGATAACGCAACGTACTTAGTGTAGATAACAAGACATACTGGAGGAGTACTGACTAATTCGCGTCCTCGCAGGCTATCTTCTATTCTACAAGGCTGAGTCCAGACTAAAACCCCTGCGTCCCACTTCGTGGGAGGCGTCCGAGTGGTCATCTGTGCAGACGGGCTCCGAGCGGTCGGCGTACCTGTTTCGGGGTCTGGGATGCGGCAGTGCTTACACCTTCTACGCTCTGGCCTTCAATTCGGCTGGCCGAGGTCCCCAAAGCAACGTCGTGCTGGCCAAGACTGATGGATCAGGTAGGTCGCGTCTCTTCAACCAGGCTGAAGTCCTTATGTAGAAGCAACGGAGACAAGCGGGTCATCACTGGTGCCTAAGGCTTCACTGCGACGAAAACTTCATTTAAGGAGTAGTTTACAGTGCATTGTAAGCATTCGCATATGAAATACTTTCACAATATTTCCGCTATCATATTACAAAATAGATGCATTATTTTCAAGTACCTTCTGCGGTGGCATTACGAAACAAACATAAACAATTGCGGAGCACTCCAGTTTTTACAGTATCCTTCAATATCATTCAACGAAACAGGCGCAGAAGTGAAAGCTGATGTCGCTATCTAATTACTGCCACTCTTGTGCGACTGACCCCGTAATGAGCTCCACGTTTCCTTTTACCCTGTCTTTCGTACGTTGTACACTTCTGCCATTTTCACGCATAAGTGTGGTACTTCTTGCTTGGCTGGCGAATACAACATGCCATGAGAACGATAGCTGCTATTTAAGAGCTATTAATGGTGTTTTTTATTCAACCTATATTTGCCCCCTATATCATTGAGTTCGCATCTCCTTTGCTAGAGGCAGACACAGTCACACTGACTACGCCCCTTTCTGCAAGGCTCTGTTAGCAGGAACTAGAATAGACTTGACGGATCTCGGCAGAACAAACGCACACCGATGCACTGCGGTTTGGATTCTTGTTACCAACGCGCACGCGCTGAACGTGAAAAGTATTTGAGCAATTTTTAGACACAGCCTCGGTCGTCTAGAAGGCAAGTTGAATGAGGACTATCAAGTGCTCATAGGCACTCGATCATCGGACCCAGATGTGTGCATAAATAATTTAGTGGGTTACAATTAAAGGAAGGCAAATTAGGCGCTAAGATTTACCAGTATACTAAAGCAGTAGGCATTGCAGAGTCACTTATACAGAGGCATTTACCTCTCTGGCAAGTTCTCTTTATCGTATTTTGATCGTGACTGAAATCATGCCATCCAACATAGTGCAAAATAAAAGCACTAAAAAGAGAATTATTTGCAAGGCCACTCGTTTTGTGCAGTGCTCTTTCTCAGCTTTGCGTAGTGTACCTTCTGAAGAATGCCACCAGTAATTATTAGAGCCATTGGATTATTCCAAACTGGCGTCGGCAGGAAATCAGTGCCGGCTAAAATACCAGCACTGAGCCCTCGTCTGCGCTGTTCTGAGCAAGCAACATTTAAACATCTCTGTGTTTCTGCAAACGCCCTACAATCAGCCCCTGTGGCTCCTGAACTGCGTGACCTGGTGGTGGCCAACGCGACACGGGCGACCCTGCGACTGTCCTCGTGGAAGAGTGATGGCTGCCCCATCACGTCTTTCACCGTGCTGCACCGGCGCCACTCGGCGCACGAAGACTGGGCCCCCGCGGCCACCGTGCTCGTCACCGAGCCCCTCTTGTCCAGGCTGCCCGAGCTCGCCATTCGGCACCTGACGCCGGCCACTCGCTACCAGCTGCTCGTCAGCGCGCACAGCGAGGCTGGCTCTACGGACGCGGAGTATGTCTTCGCCACGCTTACGCTCTCCGGAGGTGAGGGAGCGGCGCGGTCCGGGCTCGCTTTTTGCAACACTCCATTTAGGACAACCTTATTAAGAGCAAGGGGAGACGGGTAGTAGTGACAAGCTAACAGTCAGGAGTAATATTAAAAGACATTTTTCGTTTTGAGTCTGCACAATTTTTTATCGTTGTATTTGATTAAATTTTTTATAACGTCCCAGCCTACGCCACGTCCAAAAACCGTGTTGACCCTATTGAGCAGCGTGTTGTACTGTGAGCGGTTGGTGCAGCTGTCGCCATGAATAGCGCTTGCGCCTAAACTGAGCCTTGAAGAAAAACGAAAAAAGCGGAGAAGAGCTTATGTCCTCGAAGCCAGAGATGGCATTGTTGTACAGGTCACTGTGAAGAGCAGGAAAAGAGGAAAGCGAACAATGATGAAAGTAGAAAAAATTTTACTGGTAATGAGGAAAATCCGCGCTAGCTGCATACGATGATGATTTCGCATGTAAAACAGCAGCCCACGCTGGTCCCTACGACGGGCTACACGGGAGGAAATGACTAGGAACTCATACAGGCACTTAACGCGGACCTTCGCTTCACTTGTTTTTGGAAAGTTGGCGTGAGGCGCAAGGCACCCGCTATACGCGCAAGGTGGTCCCGTAACCACGCCCCGTGACAGGGGGTGCCAGCAGCTCCCCGCCTTCCTCCATCACTACTTTCGATCACTGCTTCAAAGGCGCTTTTAGATCATTAGCTCTTGTTTGCTGGTTCCTCAGTTTCACGCCGTCCTCTTGGGCGCTGGTGTCCGCTGCACCACCTGCCTCGGTTGGCAGTTGGAAAGTGGAGAGGGAGCGAGGATCGGGGGCGACTGGTGGCTTTGGCTGCGGGAGGTGGTTGGTTCGAAACCCACCGCCGGGACAAGGATGAGTACAAGATTTCCCCGGCTCTGCTCCCGGCTTTCTTAGGGGTTTCCCATTGGCAGAGGCTACGCAAACATCTCCGGGGCACTTTCGGGGCCAAACGAAGTTGCCCCGCCGCGGTGGCTCAGTGGTTAGGCCGCTCGACTACTGATCCGGAGTTCCCGGGTTCGAACCCGACCGCGGCGGCTGCGTTTTTATGGAGGAAAAACGCTAAGGCGCCCGTGTGCTGTGCGATGTCAGTGCACGTTAAAAATCCCCATCTATTGTTCCTTTCTTCTTTCACTCCCTCCTTTATCCCTTCCCTTACGGCGCGGTTCAGGTGTCCAAGGATATATGAGACAGATATTGCGCCATTTCCTTTCCCCAAAAAACCAATTATTATTATTAAACGAAGTTTCGAAAACCTCATCCTGAAAAGATTGTTCGTGTCGTGCTACGTGTTCACACGGGGGTTCGAGTTCAAGTTCATGTGCTGTAATCATCGTGTATAAACAAAAGAGCGCGTGTAAACGATTTTTCGAAAGAACTTGACTTGAGCGTATCATTGTAGTCCTGGTAAAGCCAAGCTTCACCTCCGGCTTTTAACGTCGTGAGAAAAAAAGAATAGAATACGTCTGTGAAAAATTGTTTTCTGTCACACCACAGCTAACGCTCAAGCATTCTCTCTTTACACACTCGTAACCATCCTGTATTTTTTTTTTACTACTCTGCGACGACGACGTTGACGATTACGAGAAACATGAGTTGCCCGGGAAGCTTTTCTTAGGTAGCGCTTTAAAAAGGAGGTCAAAACGGGAGCGCTTTCTTCCCTCTAGACGCCGTTTTTTTTTATACGAATGTGGAAAAATTAAACTTACTGCTGATTGACCACTAAGTTGAAAAAAAAAAACACGCAATTAAACTATTTCATGCAGCAGGTCGAGTGACGGGCGCAGGAATCGTCCACATGTTTCTTGCAATTAAAGCTGCCGCCCCAAAGAGCCAGGAAGAGAGTCTGCTGTCGGTGTTCGCCTGTGATTATACTTTGTACTGTTCTCTGCAGCCACAGTTTCAGCACCACACTGGACCCAGGCGAACGAACCACAGCGTCGTAGCGTTGACGTCATCGTGCCGGCCGCATGTACCGTGTTTGTGACGTTGCTCGCCGCCGCCGTGGTAGGCTACGCACTGTCCCGGAGGCGTCTCTCAGCCCTTCGCAGACGCCGTTTAGGTCAGTTCGAATGCACTGCTGTTTTTGTCTGGAGTTTTCGTGTGCTTGTGCGTGTGTGTGTATGCAAGGGGGGGGGGGGGCGAGGTGAAGAAACACGTAGTCCTAATGCCAGCCTTTAGCCATGGGTAGCATGATGATATAATGATTTTTTTCTTTCTATTCCATTCGTGCGGTTCGCGACGAGAAGTGGCAAATCCTGGCTATGCAGATGCGTTCTGTGGTTTGAGTGATGGACGAATGACGAAAAGAAGAATGGAGGGAGATTGGAATAGACTCGCTGTCATGCTCCTGGAACTCTCACACATAACTAGCCACACAGATGTTGCCTACATTGCAAAAAAAAAAGAAAATTCGAGGAAGCAGCTAGCGACCACACAGCGTACAGAAGTAGGTACGCACAGCACAGTCGCCAGTTAAGCAGAAAGAGCTAAGCATTTCGCCACAGCGCCGATACTCACGTTTAGTCGCCGACGAGGGCTGCAGTTGAGGCAGTTGTTACCGGTGAAATGTGGCATGCAAAGCACAGCAGGAAAACATGCGAAAGACACAAAGGATGGACGGAGCACTTTCGGCTCGTATTTATTTTTTCAGGCCTTTTCATGTCACTGATTTTACGCCTTGAGTCAATGCACAATTGTTAGGAGTAAGAAAAGACAACTAACGGTGAGTCATAGATTAGACACGACTTTCACCCTTACGCCGTTGTGTCTTTCTTGTTTCTTCTAGTTTGGCGCCCGGGTGACGAGAACACCCAATCTTGTTCGACAAGCAAGTCAGCGGGGGCAGTGCCCATGAGCATCTGGGAGAAGTCCACGTCGCATGAACATATTCCGCCGCCACGGACAGAGCAAATTTACTTGCCTTCACCATTTGATCCCCGTGGTCTGGACTTCCACATATCTGGCGACGTCTGCGGTGCGGGCAGTGATCCGGGAACCGTATCTCACGTCCTTGATACCGTCCATGAAGCGACTGAGCCGGGCGAAGAGGAGAGGAAAAAGCAGACTACGTATGACGTGCCTTTTGCTCCGAGACATTCTGTGCAAAAGGTACGTTCACAAACTGAGCAGGCACAGTTGAATGATGCAAGAGTTAACCTTTCAGCTGGTGGGCCTGCTATGCAACTCCTGCTAGTGCTCTGTTCTTGTCGAATACCTAAAACGTACGGCTTTCTGGCTTTCCAGCAACTAAAGCCCTCGCCTAAGGAATATCGAATTTCCGGGCACAAAATAAAATTTAAACAGCGAAAATTGCAGGTACCTACATATATCCAGAGCCACAGAAAAAGCAGGTAGCTCGGGGCTAGAATTGGAGAAAAATAACAGGTTTTCAGTGTAAACATGAAGCCTGCAGATGTATCGTATCCTGTGCTGACTGCACATGCAAGGGCAGGCTAGCATTTATGCCTAGTCTGTTAAGAAATGTGGTACTTCCCAAATCGTCAGGTTAACCTCCATGCCTTTCCTCCTCCTCCTCCTCCTCCTCCTTAGTACTTCCACGGCTGCAGTTGTAGCTTGGTAGGTAAAAGATGGAAAAGCCGGCTCCCGAAAAGAAGGGTAAAGGTGTTGGTATCACTGCTTACAGCTACATTTTGAACGATGTTGACTAGGCAAACAAAACATCACGAAGCGCACTTACTGCGCGCTTGTGCTTGGAAGAGTGCGACCACGTACCGTGCAAGCGGTCCATACTTTTTGCCTGAAACGTGCAGAAATCTTCAACATTATCTTATGTTCTTACAAAGTGTCTGATCTGGCCAGCGTTGTCTCTTTAACGTTAACATGATCTTGGTTTCCCAGACATGTGCCTGACTTCAGCTGCTTTGAAATACGCACATGCACTTCCTTTTGGTTCATGCAGCTTGCAGAACGTGACGATCTCCTTGCTTCAGCAGAAAGACTAACATCGGTGAAGTCAGGTAAGGTTGAATTTATGCCGACATGGAACAGAAGCTTCCCTAATAAGCGAGTAATTACTCATTAGCCCCCATTCAAGTACAGACAGACGGCTACAGAAGAAATCTATACAGCTTCCACAAAAACTAAGCATTTTTTTTCTGTTTTTTTTGTTTATGTTCACTATATATTACCACTTTTCGTTCTTCAATAAGCTCAGTTGCTACTCAGCGCTTGTCTTGTCTTTGCCCCGCCTTTGTTGCGCTGTTCACCCACCATGAAGAAAAATTCACCCTGGCCCAGGGTTCGAACCCAACCCAGGACCACCGCCTCACCGGAGTAGTCACTGCATTTAGGACCCCAAACTTATGCTGTTTGCGGTGGCTGGTTATCATAGCGTGAGCAACCGTGAATTTAAAAATCATGATGACCCAGGCACACGGCCGCCTCGGCTTAGTTAGATAACGCGCCGTGGGAAGCTTCACTAAGAACTTTTTCTCGCGGAGAAAGCTTTTTCGTTAAATGCTTTGAGAATGCTTGTGCTGCTCGCATATCTTTCAACCTCTTCAGGATAGTGGATACTTCAGCATGACGTAGTTTTGACGGAAGGCCACTTTTTTCCACTATCATGCGTTATTGAGCCAATTAAACTGCTGGGATCCATGTTGAGGTCTCTTTACTGGAGTTTACCTTTATACGCATTAGCGGGTGGGTTGTACGAGAGGGGAGAGATTGAGGGAAGGAAAAAAAGTGAGAGAAAGTGATGCACTTCTGGCCTATGAACGCGGGTAATGTGCTTTTCTGAAATGATTGCCTCGTCGAACTTACTGGGCATTTCTATTGTAGTCGCAGTTGTTTACATTATTCGTGGTTTGTGGTACGTACTGTTTTCAGTCGTTTCCATTGCTTGCTTCTGTGTTCCCAGCATGTTTACCACAAGCTCCGCTCAGCCCTTGTGTCCAGGAGGGCACCGATGTAGAGACGAGCAAATAGCGACACCGTCTTCAAGTGCCATTCAAAGCTCAGGTGAGCAGCACCTTATCGCGAAACGGTAATAAAATGCAAACCATGTCTGTCATTTTTTTTCTGCTCTTCTACTCAGGTGCCAAGACGCGCCGTACAGTGTGCATGATTAAGGGCGCCGACTCGTTACTGGCTCACAGGAACCAT
This sequence comes from Amblyomma americanum, assembly GCF_052857255.1. NCBI lineage: Eukaryota > Metazoa > Arthropoda > Arachnida > Ixodida > Ixodidae > Amblyomma > Amblyomma americanum. The sequence continues at coordinate 208,752,374 of NC_135500.1, forward strand.
GTGTTGTGATGCAAGAATTATAGGGCAATTGATTACGGCCCGGGCACGGGTGGAGGCAAGTTACGCTCATGTTTAAATTGTTGCTTTACATGAAATGTATGGAGGGTATTCGCTTTGTCCACGGCACTGTTAATCGTCTGAATTTAACTGCATGACACGCTCTTTTTCTCAATCACTGCAGCAACTAGCCCCTTCCTGGCTTCGTATCACATTTTAAATGAACGAACTGCTGCGCATAACACTCGTTATGGACTGCAGTGAAGTCCTAAATGAGGAAATAGACTGTAAACATTTGAGGCACTCATTTTATCCGATTTCATGTTCCACAACTGGACAAATATGAGTGATACTAGGTAGGCTTTGTGATGCTATTCGCTTACTGTAACACCGCCAGCCGAGTTGCAAAGGAAAGCGTCTCGACTTCAAACGACGCCACTTCCGGAGCCAGTTGCAGTTGAATTGAAACACACTTTAGTGTTGCAAAGAAAAAGAGAACATGCAAGTCCCCGTATGATGAGTACATATCCGGACGCCTTTCTTTGAGTGTAATATCAACGTACGCAAGTTTTACCGTATGCATGCATAAGCAAGTGCTAGTATGTCTGAAGCTCGAGCATAAAAAATTGTATACCTTGCAGCATGACTATGCCGAAAAACTATGCCTAATACCAAAGTGCCACTGGCATGAAGCGTGAGTGGTACTAGCAGTGGCTATTCAATTCATTGGTTTAATCTTCACAGAAACCGAAGCTATTTGGTTGTACTATGCTTCGACGTTGCGATCTCGCCCTGCTTTATTAAGCTTTGGATATTGCTAACATTGGCCACGCCGTTGACACTTCTTCAGGTATCAAAGAACATTGTAGCTTAGCCTATCAGCCGGCTGACATTAGAAGCTTAAGTTCACCACCTTTGTTGTCGTCAAATAAAAAATCATAACTATTAAGAATAATGAAATCACGTCGTATATACTAACTCACGATTTTCAGCGTACTGCAAAGAGTGCTGAACTTCTTTTTTTCTTTTTACAGGTGTGGGCTTGCAAAAATAAGTTCTGGGTCACCACAGGAGGAAAGCTTTCCCCGTGGTACAGTATGCGCTTCTTCGGCACACCAAGAACGCTGGCGCACCTGTCTTGCCGGCGGTGGTGGTTGAGCTGCAACGGAGCGACTTGTGCAATGGGACGGCCATGAGTGCCTTCAGTGACTGCATAGACTTTGTTAACTCGTTTATACAGGTGACGGACTACAAGACGTTCCTAAGTGCACGCATGGATGCGGATAACCTCGTGGGCGACTGTGTGCAGCAGACAGTCATTGCACACATGTGAAGGATTAATGCACTCCAGCACGCCGTGTGTTTGCCGCGCTGATGAAGTTCTATCAATACCGCCCCGGTGGTTATTCTTTCACACGACACTGCCTGAGATACCAGCCGCGCTCCGACATGATGGACCCCAGCGTGTAGCCGTCAAAGACAGCGCTCCGTGCTCAAGGGCCCCAGTAGATCTGAGGGGTCATATAACGTGGTGCCATTTGGTTAGTCAGCGAGAAATGCCCCAGCGACTTCTCTAATGAAAATGAAAATTAGTTTTTGGGGAAAAGAAATGGCGCAGAAACCGGAAGCGGGCAGAGTGGGTGAGGAAGCAAACGCGGGTTAATGGCATCTATTGTTGAAATCAAGAGGAAGAACTGGGCTTGGGCAGGGCATCTAATGCGAAGGCAGGATAACCGCTGGTCCTTAAGGGTAACAAAATGGATTCCAAGAGAAGGCAAGCGTAGCAGGGGGTGACAGAAAGTTAGGTGGGCGGATGAGATTAAGAAGTTTGAAAGCATAGGGTGGGCGCAGCTGGCAAATTGTAAGGTTAATTGGAGAGACATGGCAGAGGCTTTTGCCCTGCAGTGGGCGTAGCCAGGCTAATGATGATGATGATGAAGAAGAAAGGAGGGAGTGAATGAGGTAAGGAAGAAAGAAGTGCCGTAGTGGAGGTCTCCGGACTAATTTCCATCACCAGGGGATCTTTAAATTGCACTGACATCGCACAGCACACGGCCGCCTTTTTCGTTTTGCCTCCGTCGAAACGTGGCCGCCGCTGTCGGGTTCGAACCCGGGTACTCCGGCTCAGTAGCCGGGCGCCCTAACCACTGAGCCGCCGCGGCGGGTACACGACTTCTTCAAGATTGCTGTGTGGACGAAGCAACTGGGAAAGCCACTCAGAGTGTGTCACCTGGCCCTTCGGCAGCTGGCGGAAGCGGTCTGCGATGGCAGTATACATGATAAAGCTATGCTGAAACGCAAATCTGTTCTGTCTAGCTTTAACTTGGAACCTATGCTGCCCATGTTGAGCCAGTTGGAAATTGAAAGTGCAGGAAAAGACAAGGGATGGGAGAACCATACAAGACATTTTTTTGAGGCAAGGCAATGGTACATAGCTGTCTCACTGGTCAGTGGACACCTCAACAGTACTGTGAGGGTAGAGGCTAACAGATAAAAAAATTGCTGTTGTCGAGCAGCGTGCCTTGTGAGTATTGTTTTCCTTAACCTGGAGGATGAAGTGCTTATGCCCATTGCGGCAGACTCTCGAAAAATAGGGTGATGCCGACAAAATGTTCGAAAAGTGCTAACAAACGCAATAGAGGAGGAGGAAGAGGAGTAGGAGGGGGAGGAGGAGGAAAAAGAGAAGGAAACGTAGCGAGGTTAATTGGAAGGATCCAATTTTCCAGCGTTAACTGGGGTAATGAAATGAGGGGATATAAAGGCGCAGGAGAAACGGTAGTAACAGGAAAAATGAAGACAGTAAGCCTGCAATAAGGGAATTTTGCAGATTTCATTTGGGAACCTCGTCGTCTTCCTTGAGGTTTATCGCCTAGAGCTTGTGAACTGATTGAATAAAGCTTTCCAGAAAGTAGAGAGCTGAAGCCCCGAAGTATAAAAAGGTTGGAGATATCGGAGCCTGTTATCACAACCTTCGTCAGCATTTTTACTCTGCGGTCAACACGTTTTTCCGCTGAAAGCTGTTATAGCTCTGGATTAGCCGTTTATCCCTTTATTTCGTTGTGGAATTTATATCGCCAGCCGTAAGAAAAAGCCTAGCTGAACTCATGCGAATTAGCAAAATCTGATCTGGGCTCCCGCCGCCTACCACCTCTCTCTCTCTTCCTCTACCCCTCATTGCCCCTAAACTTGAAAAGGGTGATTTCTGACTCTACACTTTGTCACATGCACGGGCGGGCAAGTGACAAGTGAATAAAATTGAATTAATCTGAGTTACCTTAAATTGAATTAAATTCCGGCAATTAATGTGCATTAATTTCACTAAGTAGATATCTTACAGCTGACCCTGCGGATTCCACGGCCAAGAGCTCGTCTAAAAAGTTAAATCAAAACTAAAACCGTTTAGGCTGATTAAAGCGCTAAGCTGGTGAGCTTGGCTTTAAAATTTATCATGATGTTTCGACGCTCAGGTTCTCATGTGAACTACCAAGAAAGTATTGAGAGTATGATCGCTGAGATCTGGAAGCAATTTTCCTGGTAGTAACTGAAAAATGAAGCCAGTAGGCGTGTCATAGTCAGTAAGCGTGCCATAGCGGAATGCATGTTTCATGTCCAACAATACCCAATCCAAATGGAAAACCACGCCCTTCTGGCATCTGTGCGCTTCTCTGCGAACAAACAATCGCAGCACCACTTTTCACCTCTAAAACCCGGCTTAGGCGTGACTGGAAAATCTTGATTGGTCGAGAGGGCAGTGCCGTAGAAAAACTATCACTTTATAGAATGAAGGTGGTCAAGCGGAATTTAACAGCTGTCCTTGTAGTGTCCGGGCATGCTACCTGTACATCACGGAGGAATGTTCGTTCAGTGGGTTAAATGGAGGCCTTCTACAGGTCCATCACACCGCACCAATTAACATGGACTATGTGTAATCGAACAGTAAATGATATCAACAACCGTGTCGATGTGCGCAAGGGGACCTCCATGCAAGCGACCGCAGGGAGCCTTTAATGCTTGTAGCACGCAAGCATGTGGGAACGAGGATTGAATTTTATTACGAAGTGCGCCGGTATTTATACCACCAGCTCTTGAGCTGAGATATGCGCAGTGACAGTCTTGTGCGCGCGTGTCACTGACGGTGCACACTGCTACAATGCTCTTTAGTCATACTCGTAAGGCGACCTTAAAGTGCCCCGCATGTTTTTTCTCGAATGAACTGGCTTCTGCCGCTGCTGTATTCTTAATTTAGCTTGCACATATATTGCAATAACAATGCGGGAGCGCGCTCTAAACACTGCAGCGTAGAGAAAGTGCCTCCGCGCAAGAGCAAGGTCGTGCGATCCTGTTTAGCTGATTTGGTATATCGGTAACTTTCACTACAGCATTCAGCAACGGAATAAGGCGGCGTCACGCGCGTCAGCTTACTCAAGTATATGTCGGTCGTACTGTAATGTTCTTGTACACACACACAGACTTCAGCACTTGAACCCATTTCCGAGCAAAATATATTAAAATTGAAAAAGTGAATCAATGCCCGCATTGCTCCCAAAGCATATTGCAGCCTTTGTCGCGAGCGCACTATCGCGCTGAGCTTTGTTGCCATCAGCAAAGAGGAGGTTGAATAGGCAGAAAGCTGCATGGCACCATCCACGGCGTGTAAAGCACAGAACGCAGATCATATTGCATCAAATCGGACATTTAGGAACTCTAAAGGGTGGTTCCCCAGAGGCAAAGTGAGAGGTCACTGCATATATGATTTCGCTCTGCCAGTCCGGTGTCGCGAATACAGTCAATGCAAAGGCAACGCATTTTTACCGATCCTGCACGCTGTTAACGGTGGCGCGACAACAACTGCGCATAATTCAGACACTAGTGTGCACCACTTGCTATTTTTGCAGCCGCGAAATGGGAACGACTGGTTACGATCGGCACTGCTGTAGTGTGCACCGTCCTAAGCTTCAATGTAGTCAGTTCTTTTGCGAATGTGCATCGTTCAGCCTGAAGTAATATGGAGTGCTACTGAACAGCCCTCCTCCATTTTAGCCGACGGCAATGAGGAGGTTACGCACAAACACTGGGGTATAGTTCACAACAGCAGTCAGTTAATTGCGGTTCGGTGCATATGGACAACGAGCGCCATTGGCTAGTCGCAAAGCAACTGGACGAATTCTTTCACTAATGACTGGTAGAGTTCGTAGTGGTAGTCAGCAAGGTATACCCCTACTAAAACCTCAAGCGCTGTACGATAACGACATTTGTATGGCATTACTCTGCACTATAACAAAGCACACAAAATGAAACACGCAACAGCCGCAGAGCCTCTAGCAATGTTTCTCGCAGGCGCCGACTATATTAAGCATAAAAGTTCTATCGGGTTGATTTTACGGGTTAAAACAGTTACTGCGTAACAAAAATCTCATGCGATGCTTCAGTATGCTACCTTTCAGTCTTTCAATGGCGGATAATACACTATATAAATAGGAGAAAAAAAAAACGCGCCACCAGATACATGCCGAGGAGTTGACTAGCAATCCTATGGAGTTCCCAAAAGTCAGCAAAATGAATATGGAGTCACCAAAATGAAAGCAAGTTTCAACACGATGCATCACACTTCATGAACTATGAATGGGCAATCTACAAAATATCGCACAAATATAAGATAGGATCCTGCAGTGTTCGGTATTTGCTCGAATTGAAAAACCATGATATGACATTTTTCCTACGTTATCATTCTAGCATCCAGTAGATCGAGGGAAGTGGAGACAAACTTCAAAAAGTTTGTCGTTTCCTGCGGATTAAACACGCACGTCAGCTGCAGATGTAAGCGTTAACCAAAGGCCCTGTGGCGGACACGATTCACTCCCTGTCTTGCTGCTCGCTGTAGCCAAGGTATAAGAACGAGCACTGCTCGTCGGCCCTCATCTTGCTTCCGCGGTCGCAACGAAAGTGGCGGGCAAAGGGCGGAAAGTGGCGCAGTGCCTTGTTGCAGTCTCGCGACCCCGGGTGAGCGGCGCCGCACATCAGGTAGCAGAGCGTGATGAAGAAGAGCTGCTGCTCAGTGTAACCCTCCAGAACATGAACCGTCGGTGTGTCCGCAGCCACCGCCTCCTGGAGCGCCGCATAGACCACCTCCAGCGCCGGAGTGTAAGGGAAAAGGCCTCCTCCACGGCCCTCATCGCTGTCATCCGTGCCGTGACGTGCCATGCAGCTCGTGCGCTCTGCAATCGCATCTCTCCAGACGTCCGAGGTCCAGGCGTTCCCCACGTTCCCGCCAATGTCGAACGTCGTGCCCTCAGCGTCGATGCTCTTGATGAGTTCGGTGGCGTAGAGGAAGCCCAGACCGCCGAAGAACATTGCGTCGGTACCGTGGGCGTAGTAGACCGGCCAGGACAGCGCCTGCATTGAGACGCGCACCGCAAGACGCACGTAGTCGTAGTCGACCAACGGCAGTGCCATGTTTGCGGGCATGTCGGCGGCGTCGTGGTACACTGGGTCAGTCTCGAGGTCATACAGGGCCCGGCGGGAGCGGATCCACAGATCGGCGAACGTTTCTGCGGCTTTGGTATAGCTGGTGGGAAAGCTGGCGTACAACACGGAGAGGGTAGAGTCTGCGAGCAGGTCCTGGGCGGGCCATAGGACTGTACTGGTGCCCGACAGCTTATTCTGCGCTCTGGCCCTGGTGGTGCTGTCCAGCCATTTGAGAGAGCCGACGAGGGTTACGGCTGTTTTTTGCAGCTGTGCGAACCGCGAGTTGATGTCGCGGCGTCGGTGCTCTGGAAATTTGGAGACAGTCGAGAGGGCGATCACCAGGAGCCTGTAGACGTCTTCCACCTGGGCTACACAAAAGTCCCGCGGTAGAGAATTCGCGCCTGCCGAACTGTCGTACCTGGAAAGCATGAATTGCGAGTGTGAATATATTTATTGGTGCAATTTTTACAATGCTTTGGACACCACTTGCGTCTTTATCCCCAGACAGTCGTGCGCTGTTAAAGAGGCGATGCCTCTAAACCATTTGCCGCTCCTTTCCCCAAGGAAGCCTTTTAATCCAGCTACTGTTTTAGTGGTTTGCGAACCGTCTTTCTCCTAGTTCAATTTTAGAGAAAGCTTTCTTTACTAGGGCACGCATTTTAGTCGGTAGCGTTGTCTTTGCCATTAAGAATAGAGTTCCAAATACTGCATTCACGCTTGCACAGGGTGAGTATTTTCACTTGTGACGGGGGCGACCACTCACTCCATTAGTATTTTAATTCAAATAAAGCAATGCCCACAGCCGTAAGTAAATGAATAGAAGGGCCACACACCTCAACCGCATTGTCTGGCTTCCGCAGGTATGACGAGCGAAGTTACAAATTAACGCGGATGCTTTGGAGATCAATATGGTGGTAATGTGCTCAACTCTGTTCACAAGAGAACCATAGAAACACCACTCATCTTTGCTGACTCCTCCAAACTGTTTCTTTTCAGTTAAGTTTTCGCATATTTTTTAGTGCAAAACAATAATAAACCTTTCTAGTGACTTGGTATGGAATGAACGTGCATAAGCTTATGGAACAACTAGCTTGACGTGTTACAGTATCACCTTTGTTTGCCACTCACAGATCTATGTGAACGGCTGTCACAATGGTTTTAGGAAGTTCTCTCTTAACACGTAAATAGATATAGCCTGCTCTTAAGAGTCCTCTCTATACTGTCAGCCTAAACCTGCTGCAACACAGGTCACCACTGTAGCCATTCACAATGCTGAAGTCCCTTCATTCATCAACATCAACCTAACTTCATCCACTGCAAGACAAAGGAATCTCCAAAATTTTTCCAATTAATCACGTTATCTCCGCAAGCTTACTAATTTCATCCGCCCACCTGGCTTTCTGTCGTCCCTGCTAAGCTTGCCTTCTCTTGGGATCGATTGCTTTACCCCAGGAGACCGTCAGTTATAAGGTCTTCAAATTACGAGTCCGCCTCTTTTTTTTTTTTCATTTGAACCAGGATGTCAATAATTCGAGTTTGCTGACTGACCAATTCTGCTGTCTTCATGTCTCTTAATGCTATACATTTCATTTCGCTTTCTATAGCTGGCTGCGCCGTCCTCGACTAATTTCAAGCCTTTTCGTTAGCCTCCAGTTTCTGTCCCGCAGGTGGGTACTAGCAAGATACAATTGCTGTATATACTCTCTTTTTGAGGGATACTATTATGGTGTTATTCGTGATATGAGAGCACCTGCAATGTGCACTCCACCCCATTCTTATTCTTCATCATCGCCATCTATTATTTTAAAGGCCTCTGTTGAAGCGTTAAATAAGGGCGGGGCAAAGCAAATACAGTTGAGAATAAAGTGTTAATACAATAAAGCATAATGCAATACAATAAAAAAGTAATTTCACTCTAGTAACGAAATAACGGTGATCCACTTCAAGTGCTTCATTGCTTATCGTAATCTGTACCTTTCAGATACTGTTGAACGTTACTGATACGCTCTGACGCACCTCAAGCGCAGAAGTCTTATGTCAGCGATAGGCCCGATGACCTGCGCCAGAAGCCAGGACAGCGCTTCTATAAGCTCTGCTCGACTGTGCTTCGCCCAGAGCCTTCCAAGCGCCGCCAGAAGCCCCACGTCTTTGAGAATAACGCGGGAAGCCCCCGAAAAGTTTAGCTCGCCGGCCGCTGTAGCGTGATCGCTGAGCTCTTCAAGCCAGTCGCGCAGCAGCAATGCGCTGGTGGCATACTCTTCGATGTTGGCCAATGGGAACATGGCGCCTGTCTCGTTCTTGCCCTCGCGTTCTTCAAGCAGCTCGTGAAAGACGCTGTCCTGGATCTGGAACACCTGGAGAAGCGATAAATGGCATAAGAAATTGGAGAGGACACTTAAGCTCGGCCTTAAGGGTATTGCGCGATAGCGTAGTGCGTTAGGATTTTCATTCCGAGCAGTCTGACAACTTTGAACACATTTTTCATTTTTTTCGATTGTTTCAATTGATCAATTGATTAAATGCATACTGTAAACTTTCTTAATTAGCATCACCAAGCACCGGCTTTTCATTGAGGATTTTGACATCCTTGAACTTCATTTTTACAATTTTTTTTTCGTTTTTTTTCATTCCTTTATTCAATTATTTAAAATGATTGAACTCGTCATCGCATATCATATGCCAGTCGCCAATCACTAGAGCCACAAATTACCATGATACATTTTTTTTACGCAGTGCCCGATTATTTCCGACACGCGGTACCGACTACTGCTACGCCGACGGCATTTCGCATGACCGAGCTGTATACGCTATCGCGTAATAAGCATCTGCGTATATTTGTCCTGCTTGATCAATGCACAGGCCAATGCGCTCTAGGCGGGACCACGCAATGCACTGTTAGCACTATTGCTCTAGGGCCCCTCGCAAGCTGCGGAGGATTCAGGGCTCTGTACCGTTTGGCCTTGTGAACTAGAGAGAGCTGAAGATACAGAACAAACCTTACAGTGCGACCCAGAGTTCACAAGTTGGCGCATACTGCTTGAAATGTGATCAGCTTGCAGGGTGCTGTTAGCAGTCAACATGGGACTAAAGCGCCGCAAGGTTGTTGTAGCGGTCGGGCTGTACGCTTGGCAAGCTTGGTGCGTCTGTGGCATGCTTTGTGTGCGAGTGCGGGCTTAGGCTTGTGGCCAAGTCACTGGTGAAGAAAGCGGACAGAGCATGAGCAGTATAGGCTATCGCACAGCACGTTCTAAGCTGGATGCAAACTGAATCTGGAGAGTTCTGGTAGCGTTACACGGCGGCAATCGGTCGGGGTATTCTGTAGACAAAAGTCATGCTTTCAGTGGCCGCGGCCTGTATCGAAACGCAGCGATCCTTCAGCAATGGTTGACTCCAGAATCAAGATTACACTTGGCTGCCCAAGGCGCACGCTCACCCCAAAACTTATTCCGATAGTTTTGTGGGGTACAAGGCGATTTTCGTTTTGCTAGTAACACTGCGGCATTATTTGCTGTCAGGCGCCACCTTTCTGCTGCATGGTCGGGGCTCGGGTTTTTTTTTTTTTCGTTGTAAGTGTTGACTGGCCCGCAATAAAGCTTTGCCATCAGGAGAGTTCAGGCTCGCGAGCCGACGAAACTATAAAGCATGTGTTTTAATGCTTAAGAATTATGTGGCTATGTTTGTGGTTTCGTGTCATCACGGTGAAGTTCGAACGAAATGATTTATAAGAAAAATAATGGTTGCATTAGATAGAGCATCAAAAAATCTTCTAGGGAAAATATAGGGAGCATGCGGGGTAATTAGTCAATTAGAACCAAAAACGTCCAAAAAGTGAACGGGGCCGGAGAAAAGTGGCGCCAAATTTCAAAACACCGAAAGTGGGTGGAGCTAAAGCGTAGCTCCAAATTAAAAAAAACCGGAAGTGTGGACGGAGCGAGGCGTCAATGCTTACGCATTCCTTTAATGCGGGTGCCGTAGTGATTTCATAATTTTTTATTATCTGCGCCAGAAAGACAGGTTTAGTTGGCCAATGTTTTTTGGCCGAGTGCAAAGCACTCAATCGCGTTATGTGCTGCGAAAGAAATAGTTTCGATATGCACACGTCAGGAAACGATTTCCTGCGGAATTGATGACAATATCAGATATACTTCTTAAATCAAGATTTATTAAATGCTTTAGTTGGGTCGCACGAATTTTCAGATGCTAGAAATCGCTCGCAGTCTAGGAGGGTAGCGGAGCGATGAAACCGTTCTGTCCACAGCGCTCGCGGAGAACGAGACCGACCTTGTCACTTTCCGACCTGCCTTCCGCCGTCTCTGCGCCGGTGTAGCCGCGTTGCGGCGACAGCACCTCGTAGTGCCGTGTCCAGTATTCGAAGCCGCTGTTCTCTCTCACCAGGCGTCGATGGATCGCCGCCCAGCTTTGCATCTTGGGATTGTCCGCCAGAAGCACAGTTGGGCGACCTCTCGCTGTGGTCAACATGCGCACACGGAACCACAAAGGTAGGCGCCACCTGCACACGTTAACGACGCCAGATTTGTGAGCACGCTTGACCTCTGTTGCGCGTTTTGGAAAGAAACTAACACTAGTGATTTGCTTTGAATCGCGCTCCTCTCGTAGGTACATGAGGATTCTGTTGCCTTCTTTGTTCAGAGCAAGCCTAACATTTTCAAATAAGTAATGTTGATGGTGCTCGAAAAGGGACATGACCGCTGAAGAAGACAGCGACAATAGTCTGGCTAGGGAGAGAAGACAGTTTGCCCAGCTGATCTCAATATTGCGCATAATATGTCCTGCACTATATGCCCGATCCTGATACAAAGGGATGCTTCTGATTATCTGTGTGTGCAAATAGAAAGGATCATTGATGGAATGTTGAGTTAAGGTAGCCGCTGCAATATGTCGCGGCAAAACAGTGTGAGATGAAAACAAAAGGGAAAAAGACGAGGAAATCACCACGAGTGATGTTTCACGTCGTAGTAGTCGAACTAAGTTCGCATCCACCGGATAGTTCCTGACGGAAACGAATTTTCGTTGAGAGAGTGCAGTAATTTCGTCGAAGGACGGAAACCAGCTATCGATTAATAGATCCGGTGGTTTATCTATTGTCTGTTTGGCGCTCGATTTTTCTTCAATAACAGCTAAACCAGTACATGATAAATCCAAAGATAGCAAAGATACTGAGCCTAATTGAGACTGAGCCCTCGAAGGAAACAATACGGCGCAGTCATGACCATCATGTGCGTTAAAGAAATTGTCTCGGCATATCAGAAACTTAATGACGGAGGCTTCAGCGAAACACAAGAAACTAAGGTCATTGTGCAATAGAATGGCGTCGAGAACTTTATAATTCTATAGCGGCTACATTGTACTATAAAACAAGAACGGGGATAAAGGAGCTATCTGAGCACTAAGGAGAAGAGTGCAGACACTGACTGGTTAATGGCACGTAAAGACAACCAGAAGTCTCTCGTGTGGTATCTGACAAAAGGGTCACGAACAGCGGGGTGGAATTGAGTTAACTGTGTGGACGCCGGACTATGTAACAGCCTTGAGCAACAGTTCATATCTAAACTCTGCGCTGTGAAAAACCGCCGGTGACAAGGCTACTGCACATCAATGCATCACATATTTCAGTCAGAACTAACATTTGAGTTTGTTGAATGCATCAGCTACAGCAGCGCAAGAAGAATGTGTCAATAGAAGTGTATGTTCAAGGTGACACTCAAACCTGAATTTTATAGGAGCGAGGGAGAGCGAGGCAGCAACCGCTGTGATATTAAGGTCGAGAGAATATTTTATGCAACTTGGAAGTGGGAGTGAAGATAGCATATAAAACAAACTCTGCTCATAACTCCGGCAATACTTTCACAGCTAGCGACGTATATAGGAAAACGGAACAGAACAATTAATTTGGCTCGTACGAGCATGAATGAATACAATTTCGAATCGGCGCAGTGGTCCACCAGGCTACGATTTTAGTCTACTGCAAATAACTACTCAGAAAATCAATCTGCCACACCCATATAGAGATACACACGTTCTTGAAGCCCGCCGCAGCGCACTCTTGTCAAGTGCATAAGAAACAAGATACGTAGTGGAAAATGGATCACTACGAAAAGTCTACTTAAAAGGAAGCACCTTTGGGCTCTGAATTCAGGTAACGCTTCTTAAGGACGCGCAGTGGCGACGATGGGCCTTTGCTCAAGTCACCTACTAATCTGAACTTTTTATCTCTGCGATAAAAACCACCGCGTAATTTCTAACGTATCTACCGTAAGCTACCCTACCATATCCTACCTCAACTTGCATTACCTTACTTTATCTCAATTTAACTACCGCAGTGGTTAAGGCGTTCGTCTACTGATACGGAGCACCCGGGTTCGAACTCGACCACGGCGGCCACGCTTCGATGGAGGCGAAACGGAGAAGTCATCCGTGGGCTGCACGATGCCAGCGCAAGTTGAAGATCGCCAGTTGTTCGAAATTATTCCGGAGGTCCGCACTACAACACCTCTTTCTCCCTTTCTTCTTTCACTCCCACCTGTATTTCTTCCCTTACGGCGTGGTTCGGGTGCCCGCCGAGATATCTGGGACAGTTACTGTGTCATTTCCTTTCCTCGAAAATCAATTTTAATTTTCTTACCCCAATCTACCTAGTTTAACCGTACAAAAGATGGCGTATTCAAGGAGAATGAAGGAGAGTGACAGACGACAGGCACATGACTTGAGGAGTCGCCCTGCCCCGTCCCCTTTGCTTTGCTTCCCCGCGACGCGTCCTCACTCTCCCTAGTTACCTTAAATAACAAGGGAGGGCGCCGGCGTCGCAGCGCCACTAGCGCCACGGACAGCGTGATTGCCACGCGCTCGTAGAAGACAGCTCTTCGGCTCGGGAACTGGTCGCGTGCGGGGCGAGGCGTTCAGCTCACAGCCAGCGGGGGCGTGGACTAGTGGGAACATTCTTCCTCGAGCTCCTATCGTCCGGACTCGGAGCTTCTCCCCTCCCCTAGCGTGAGCGAACATTCATTCGTTCGTAACCTTGGTGGTGAGAGGGACGACCTGGATTAATTTAGCGTGTTTTGTTGCTAGCTTGCCTTATTGTTTGTTGTAGCAATAAATTCCACGTTTGTGTCAGGCAAAGTGTCGTTTTTTTTGTTTTCCTCAGAACATGGCCCGCCGTGGCCGACAGCGAGCGATCACGGGATGGGGTACTGTGGTTTTTTTAGTGTGTCAGGCGCGGTTAAGCTGGGAAAACGTATTTACCCCCATTACATCGTCACAAATTGGACTAAACTTTTCAATAGGAGTGCACAAGAATAATCAGCCGGAAAACTGACGACTGATACCTAATCGCGAAGCGAATTAAGATCTTGAGAGGAGACTGAAGCGACGTAGGAGATGAGCCCTGACGCGGCCATGGCACACCCTGGTCAGCCATAAACGTGCGGATGACCTCCCGGCTTTGGTCGTTGTAGGCCATGGAGTCCATGCAGGCCCGATACAGCTCCAGTGCCCTCTTGCCTACGGGCATTTGCCTGCATAGATCATGTCCCAGTGTGTTGTAGCACCACTTGGAGGAGCCATTAAAGCGAAAGAGTTGAGGGAATAAGTACTGCTCATTAGCATTCACATGATTACAGATATATGACTACAAATGAAATATATACAGTTTTCTCAGAAGCTGACCAGGACAGGAAGCCATCTGTTAGCCGCCTTTGCTAGCTGACTTGGTAGAGTGGTAGCGAACGACAGGTAGTGGTTCCATGTGCAAATTCCAGAGCACTACTACTTTTTCTTGAGCTCAAAGAACTGTTAACCGCATGACTGTCCGTAAATGGAAGCTACTGAAACCTGCGCCTCCTCGCGGTATACCACTGAATGAACTGGACCAAGAATGTGAGAGTTCGAGCGCAAGTGCGCCTTTCTACGGAGACCTGAATGGCGACAGAATTGGAGCAAAACGACCACCAAAGCGAGTACGCTGTAATAAGAGTGCACTGGAATCGTACCCTTTCAAAGTACCCAACAGAAAATGCAGTGTATGACCACCCAAGAGAGCGCGAATCCAAGAGTAGAACAACTGAATGGAATGTATATAGAAGACTGAAGGAAGAGAATGTGTTACAAATCGAATAAATTGCCAATTAATTATGTGCGTAGTCCTAACTGGTGGTAAGTATCCGGAAGATGTTTTGTTACAAAGGCATTTTATTAATGTAAGCATGTGTTGCCACGTCGCACTTAACAGGGAGCAATATCAGTTATTTAAGAATATTAAAATGATATTTATTTGAAATATATCGGCAGCGCAACGAAAATGCTAAACCCTAGCAGACTTAACATGTGATACTTAACATAAATCTAGCTTACGGCTCGACACAAAGCTTGGAACTTGAGAGCATCAGTAGGAAAATCTTTATGGAAAACTCGCCACAAGAAAAATCTGTTTACGATGTTCATCATAAATGACAAAGCGTAGGGCTAAATTTGGGCGTTGATATCACTTTAGAGATACAGTAAAACCTCGTTGATGTGACCCCCGTCAATACGGACACCCCGTTCTGTCCCGTAAAACATTTATACTATTCTGTGGCTGTTAATTCGGAGGAATTTGGTTACGCTTAGGTTAATTTGGAGATGTGGTGGAGCTCGCACGTGTGCAGAGCGCCGGCAGTAGTATGAGGATCACGGTGAGTCAGCGACTAAGTTGTCTCGCCACTAAAAAGCACGAATGGTCCTGGTCGCCAACCGAAATGTAAAGGTGCCGTATTCATCGCTGCTGTTACCAGTCGGGAAGGTACCACCGAATGCTTTTTAACGCCACAGCAATATAGGTTCCGTTCGGAGGAAAACCCGGCGTCGGTGTGACGGGAAAATCCTGATTGGTCGAGAGGGTAGTGACGTAGAAAAGCAACTTCTATGAAAAGAAAACAGCCGGCAAAGAGGGATCAAACCGCTTGTCTTTGGTTCGGGTGCCGGGTACGCTACCCTTATACACCACTGAGGAACGTGCTTTCAGTGGGATAAATGGAGGACTTGTACGGGAAGCTCACACCACGCAGTAGGCCAGTTGCATTACAGGAACACCGAGTTAATTAGGGCAACTAATAATCGCCACCAGTTAATATGAACGATGGCGCTCAATAAACCGGTATATGATGGCAGCAATCATGTCGATGTCGGCTAAAGGCTGCGCCAGGAGGCAGACATTGTGACCGTCAGTATCCTTTACTATTGCGTCATACTCTTAAGGTGAACTTAAGTGTCCCCTAAGTTTGTTGTAGTTTCCGGGATCATCGTCATCTTTGTTTTCATTGCATGTGCGTCGCTGACCGTGCTGTCCGCGTTTTTCGTGTCTTCGCGGAGCGTGCCATCAACGTACTGCGCGTACGCAAGGTGTGCTTTGTTTTTTCGCGGGGTTTGTGCATCGGGGGAGAGGCTGTTCTTAAACGCCCTAGACGATATCTATGCATTCGTTTACACGACAGTGTGCGAGTGATGCGCTATTCGGCTGAACGGCTAGAAATAGTTACTGTCATGCAAATTTCTTTCACGAGGCAATCGACGATTTCAGACATTTTTCAAGGAATAAAGTTGTGTTGATGTAGGGTGCTTTTTGTGAGTTTATTTATATGTTCTCCTGACAATTCGACGTTCACTTAATTCGGACATTTGCTGCAAAGCTGTGAAATCTGAATGAACTGGGTTTTGCTGCACCATTAGAAAGGTAAATCTGGTAAAAATTAAGAATTTTTTAAAGTAGAGCCGAAAAGGCATAGATACAAAAAAACATTGAAGGCAGGAGGAAAGGAAAGCAATGCTTTGAAAGTAAGTACTTAACAATTAGAAACCGTCATGCTTGCATACTGGAGCTTCGGATTCACTAACGTTGTGAATGCAGCATCTAATGCAGCCCCCTCCTCGAAAAAAAAAATGAAGGCATTCAAGGGGCATATTTTAACGTTAACCACGGTTTGCAAAGAGGTGTCTTATAGAATTTTTTAACGACTCCAAGCGACGCATGGGCTACGAGGGACGCCAAAGCGGAGGGCTCTGGATTAATTTCGCCCACTATGTTGACATCGCGCAAGTTGTGTACTAAGGGTCTGTTAGATTAGAGGTGCGCTGGTGTGCACATCGCTATAAAAATGGCATGGCATTGCACACACTGTCGCCTCGCCTCTTGATCGCGCGTGCATATTTTCGCATAACCTGTAGCGTCGGAGCGGTAAATAATTCGATACATTTAACTAATAATAGACTCGTACTGTCTCATACGTAGTCTTCGATAACTATTGGAGAGCTTTTCAAAAAGTTTTGATATCTAGAATAGTTTCTAATGTGCTGAATAATCGGTTGTCTGCTTAGCAATGACGGATATTCGCACCCCTGGCTCCTAGATAAGAGATGCCTTCCAGAAGTCCTGATTAACGCACATACGCACACTTATGATTAAAAGTAGGCAAATGTGTATTTCATCCACAGTTTTTTTCTCCCAACTAGAACAAGGAGTGCCAGTTTGGCTTATTAAGAATGAAACAAGGTATACGCCAAGCTGACTTCGTCAGCACCTGCTTGATAGTGCGGAATGGCAGTGCTGAATGACTTCTGCACGAAAGCATTTTACACCCAAGAATGGCTCGTGTTGAGCTAGGGTCCGTGTAATATAGTCATGGTAACACAGCGGGTAGTAGCAAGTGAAAGCGTCTTACAATCTTGTATCTGAAACGCCAGATTAAGGTAACAGTTCTTAAAAAAACAAGGAATGCCGTAGCCCCAATCAAACCAACTGAGGACTGTCAGTCACGTGGTCTAGTCTGCAGAATTTTTTCCAAAGTTAATTAGTAAACAGTAATTAGGCAATTATTGGCTTCAGGAACAAAGCGTTAATTCAGCAGTTGTAGATCTTGAAAAACAGCTGGCTTGAATGCATGCATCAAGGTACCGCTTGCGTAACGTAGCTTCTTTATCGGCTTTGGAAAAAAACTCGAACAGTACAAAAGCTCTCACGTCACAGCGGTGCTGTTTCAGCATCTCAGGACACGTCTCAGGGGGAAAAAGAAATGCTTTTTTTTTTGCAGCCCTGACCCCGATAGTGCTTTTTGTGTGTACTGGGCGAGAGATCAGCTGCTCCAGCAGGTGGTAGCGTGGTCTTTTTTTTTTTTTAAGACCAGTCAATAAACCTGCATAAATGGTACCTTAATGCAAACATTGCAGCCAGCTGTTTTTCAAGATGGCCTAAAAATTCTGAACTGCTCTTTTCCGGAAGCAAATAATTAAATAGCAATTTAATTAGACTTTACAAACTGACTGTGGAAAATGAAAATATACTACAGACAAAGCCACGCGACACTCAAAAGCCTTCAATTGGTGTCACTGGGGCTAAGACACCTCGTCTTTTTTTAAGAGCTTAGTTCAGTTTGTCGAGTACATCTGGTATTGTGCCAAGAGCTCTGAGGATTCGGCCGGTGATTTGCTTTCGCTATCTGTGGCATGATATATCTGTAGCGTCAGCGCAAGTAAATAGAAGCAAAGCATGTACACACAGCAGCACCAGGGAGAACATTTCACATGTACTGTGCATTGGAAGGCGTGAATGTCGACCAAGATTTTGAAATAGTTTTTACTATGATATCAGAACGTTGAAATGCTTAATAAATCAAGCCACTTTATACAGTTTACGATTCAAAACTAGTTGTTTCGACTTTTCGCGGTCTAATCTCGTCAACAACCACCACATCGTATGGGCCACATGAATGACATTTCCGGCTCAACCACTGCATAAAATTGGCGGTTTCTTCTTGCACAGATCTGTTCTAATTCACAGTGTTACGAGGTATTGTCTGACAAAAAAACAAACGAACAAACTAAGTTTTCGAATGACTGAAGAAAAATAATTCCCCCCAAAACATCCCAGTGTCTCAGGCACGAAGCAGTGAGCAGTTTGCTCACATCTGAACGGTAGTAAGCATTCCCTCGAAGGCCTCCGCGAAGCCCAGCACGACCTCTTCGCGCGCCGACGTCTTGACGTGAGCGGACGATGACGCAGTCCACGCAGAGCACGCAAAGGCGCCAAAGTCGTCGCACGGGTCTATGCTCTCGTTCAACCTCTGGGCAAAGAGGCCGGCGTGCCAGTGACAGTCGGACGTCTGGCAGAGCCGAGGACCGGTGCCGGACTTGTCCGAACCGTTGGTGGCGCGCAGTAGCGCGTAGGCGATCATCGCCAGGGCCAGGAAGAACACGGCGGCTGCGGCAACCAACGGCCACCTGGAGGCCGGGGTGATGGTTGACGTCCTCATCTTCAACGGCGAAGGCGAGGGAGACATCGTTGACCACGGCGATAGCACCTGCATTTTGGCGGACGAAATCTTCAACCTTTGTTTGTCTCAGGCTTAGTAAAACTCTCATACGCTCTAGCACAGCTCATATTACTCGTTTTGACCAAACAAGCAGGCACAGTCGAGCCCGGATCTAACGAACCCGGGTATTTCGAGTTATTGGCTGCACCGAACACAGATTTCCCCCTTGAAAATCTTGTCTAAAAGCATAATAAAGCTGCGCCATATATGCAGCTCCAATTTCCCTGGTCATTCAATATATCAAACTCTGCACCGCGTCCCTGCATTTGCCGCTTCCCCTAAAGGCACTCTTCGAAAACGTTTTGCGAGCAGAGACGGGTCGGGTCTGCGGCCCTGTACACTTGCTAACAGCGTGAGCGCCGTGAAACGAGGTGAACCTGGAGTGTGCTTGAGGGTGGCCTTCGATCTTTAGTACTTAATTTTCGTGCCACCTCGCTGTAATGCAGTGAAGCCGATCTAGACAAGCCACGCGGCTATCGCGTGGCGTGCTTTGCTCAGTTTGCTGCAGGTGGTGTTGTAGATATAGTGTGCTGGCGTCACGTAGTGGTGACAACGTCGTGTACAATGGACGAGCGGAGCGGCATAATATTCGATCTTTTCATTCGGTGGACTTGCGCCCACAAAGAAATGAACGGCTCGGTGGCGGCGGTAGCAACAAGCGTGCTCGGCGGTCGACGAATATAATGTGTGCCGCTCTCGGCCGCTCTTTACCGCACCTTAAAAGCTAATTTCAGTTTTAAGGTGCCAAAGCACCTACATCAATCTGGAACAATGTGGAAGCAGCTGTGCGGTGGCTGCGATCGTTCGAGGTAAGTCTGGTCAGATCTCGCGTCAAATACAAAATGATAAAGCCGAGTGCCGGTGGCTTTGAGCGTGACCAAACAAACAGTACAAAGATTCGTGGCACTGGCAACAGTATTAGACACCTTGTGATAGCGAGTGGCTAGTTCCAAAGCACAGTCTGCTGCAGCAGTTTGGTTTGGTTTATGGGGGTTTAACGTCACAAAGTGACTCAGACTATGAAAGACGCCGTAGTAGAGTGTTCCGTATGATTTCGACCTCCTGCGTTTCTTTATCGAGCACTGACATCGCACAGTACACGGGCCTTTAGAACTTTGCCTTCCTCAAAGTGCGACGGCCGCGACCAGGATTCAACTCGCGTCTTTAGGGTCAGCAGCCGAACACCATAACCACCGAGTCACCGCGGCGGGGTATGCAGCAGCTGTATCTTGCTGATAATATATAGACAGAGATATGTGTTAGCATGCAGTTGCCTCCAGAGAACCGACTGCACCCTTCTTAGTGTTGAGTGACGAGGAGGGTCCGTCCTGCGGACACCCCCAAGCACGGAGCAAGACTATAAGGAGTGGAAACTCCGCCGTCTGCGGCGACCAGAAAAGGTCACAAGCCCGCGGCGCCACTATCCTGCTGGCGGCGCCTGGCGGCCTGGAAATAAACTACTGAAATGCAACTTCACGGCGTGCCCGCTGAAGCAAACACCCGTGTCGTCTGCTTGTCGTCTGCTTTGAGCGCGCGCCGGAGCCGCCTGCCCGGGCACTGCATTTTTTTTTCCTGCTGCTTCTACGAGGCGCCGCAAGGCGCCGCCACTGCATGCGCCCCCGTCCGCGCATACAATTGTGGCTTCATCTGGTCGCCTGCGCTCGCTCGCGCAGACAGGAGTTTCGCCTCCTGTATAGTCTTGCTCCGTGGCCCCAAGGAGCTACAGTATGTCTCCGTATGATCGCTCCACAGGGCCTGATCAGGGTCAGCCTTGTCAACAGATGCTCGGTTGGTGTAGCCTCGAGCTGCTGCATAGGCAGACAGATTTCCGGTGAGCCCGGTGTGTTCTTGTGCCAATATTGTGACGTGTATGCCTGGCGTATCCTTGGCAATGTACACGTAGGACCTCCTAATTCTACCGTTGGTCCGTCGAAGGCTGCGAGAGAGATTGCAGCCTCTTCTGCTTCACTAGCAGAGCAATCCCTCGGGGTCCTCCTCCAGCGACTCTGCTACCAAGATAGCAGATAGCATCAAATAGATCGTAGAGAGCCGATATACTGGACGCCATCAAGAGCTCCTACAACCCCCACCCCCCACCCCCTATTCCTCGGCACATGCATTTACACCTGCATAAAGGTAGACGAGGAGCACGCGCCAGGGCTATCGAACAAAGCGGAGCACACAAGGAACTCGCCAGTGTAACCCTGAGAGGTGGCTGTGGCACTGAAGCAGAAGGAGCTGCAAAGATCACGAAAAGTTCATTAATTCATTCTGCTGCGGCTTCGATGAGAAAAAGTAGGTTAGACCTACCAATACCTACAGCGAGAGGAGCATAGCCAGCGCCGGTAAGCGGCCTGTCACCGCAGGAGTCACGTCACTGGCGTGGATACAATGTACTTGCTTCTAGGCTAGAGATGAGCTCATTCATTGAATTACTTACATATTGAATGATCGATATATCGAACTATTTGACGATCCCCTTCAAGTTGGATATATCCGTGTTCAATAACACTTCTGTTGGGCCTAGTTGGTGCATGATTGTAATACAGATTATCGATGTGCGCAAAACGTGAGACGAACCACGTTGTTAGTGTTGCGCCTGTCCTTGTGTTTCTGTCGTGTACGTGGTTTGTCTAATGTTTGGCGCGCATCGATCGTCTGTGTTAATATCTGTGTTCGACTGTATTTGCAATGGTTCTCTTTTTATGTCTGCACAAGCGTATGAACCAAACCAAGCGCAGGCATTCTTGAAGTTCGCACATAGAATATTTTTTATGATATTGATATGAATTGCTCCGGTGAGAATATGCGCAGATATACAAGGCGTCAGAATAAAACACATGCCTCACTTGACAATCGATGAATAAATTAGGGAATGCCTAGCGCGATATTTCTTACCCAGCGTAGAGCCAAATAAAGGTCTCGGCTCTAGCGCTCATAGTATCATGCTTAGGCCATTCTCCCACTTCATTGTCCATATTGCATCAAAGCGGCCCTGCCACAATTTTTGCAGCTGATGTGTGTTCAGATTACTGGTCGTACTTCGCAGCATCGCAACACGGTGCCTTGTGGGTGTCAATGAAAATAGGCGTGACTACCACCAGCAGTTTTCGCTCGCAGGCCGCACTCAGAATTTCTGGACAAGCGAATTTTTTCAACAGGAAGTTGTGTGAACGAAATTGGCTGGTGGTTTGACCCAGTCCACCACCGCGTGATACGCCATACTCCTGTTCTCCACCCGCCCCGTCCAATCCAGCATTGTGCTCCGCCGTACACCCTCGGCCCTCTCTCCACATATCCATCTCTACTATCGTCTATCCTCTCCCTCTCGCCTTTCACCTGGAAGTGGAGTGCGGATCTCTATCTCTTAACACTGCCTCCTCTTAACACGCCAACGACAGACGTTTTAAAGCGAAAGCTTTACTACGCCAGCCAGCGAGCCATTTCGGCTCGTTGCGCCGTATGCCGTGGCCGACCTTGAGCCGCCGTTGCCTAGCAACACCGCAGCCGCGCTCCAACAGATGGCACCGCCGTCGACGTCGCTGCCGTCGCCGCTCGCTCCACCAGATGTGCTCCGCTGGTGTAGAGGGAGAGGAGGTGTCGCCTCGCGATGGGTGTATATATATATATATATATATATATATATATATATATATATATATATATATATATATATATATATATATATATATATATATATATATGCGCTTCGCCTCAGTGTATTGTAGTTATGGAGAGCGCGAAAGAGACGCAACAACGACAGAACGAAGCGAGGAAGAGACAATGTGCTCAAGAGACGCCAGAAGAACGCCCCGTACGACTCGAGAAGCGTCGTAACGAAGATGCAGCTAGAAGTGCCGCGTCCCGGAGTTACTCTTCAACTGCGGAAGAGACCGGTTTGAGTCCTCGAGAGCGTCGGAATGAGACGTTGCGTAGACGACGTGCCGAGGTAACAAAGCTTTCGCAATTCAACTAGGGTTAACCAGAGCTAAACCACAGCCAATTTTTAAAGCGAAAGTTTTACTACGCCAGCCAGCAAGCCATTTCGGCTCGTCGCGCCGTATGCCGTATGTCGGCTGCGGTGTTGCCTATGAACGCCGCAGCCGCGCTCCAACAGATGGCGCCACCGTCGCCGCTCGCTCCCCCAGATGTGCTCTGCTGGGGTAGAGGGAGAGGAGGTGTCGCCTCGCGGAGGTACAGAACGCGGTCAAGAGACGCCAGAAGAATGCGCCGCACGACTCGAGAAGCGTCGCAACAAAAATGCGGCTAGATGAAGTCGTGCCACGTCCCGGACTCTTCAACTGCGGAAGAGACCGGTTTGATTTCCCGGAGCGTCAGAATGAAACGCTGCGTAGACGACGTGCCGAAGAAGCGAAGCTTTCGGAATTCAACTAGGGTTAACCAGGGTTAAACTACAGCCAATTTTTTCTATAATAAGCATTGTGGCGCTAACTCATTAAAAATAAAATCTTCCAATATATGACGAACAAGTACCTTCAATGTGACGGATCCGAAGTGCGCTCTCCTTCTGAATGGCTCCACTAGTCGCTCCAGGAGGGACGGCAGATTGGCCATTTCCCGCAGGCCCGTTTCCGGTTGTTGGTCCGTAGCAGTGGACAGTCGACCGGTGTAGCCTGATGTTGGTGACGGACACGAGGCATTGTTTAGCGTTAGCATGCCGTCTGCAGCGCGATCGACGGGTTTTCTATTGGCCAGACAGTTGTCACCGTTCTCGTGTAGGAGACGCTTCGGGTTCTTGGGTGTCCTACTACTCTTGGCGCACACCGGTGCTTCGGTAGCTTTGGCGGCAGCCTGCCTTGCGCTATCGTCTGGAAGGGCACTCGTGGAATGGGAAAGGCCTTTGTGAGAAGTTTCGGATGGACTAGATGGTGTGAGACCGGTGGGTGGGAATTCGGAGGCATGCGCGAGGTCTTCGAAGCTATGCGGGGTTCGGGATGCCGTAGACTCGTGGGTCGTCGACTGCGCTCCCGACGTTGTTGTTGCCGGAGCTTCTGGATGCGCTGCCGTGGCCTGAGGTGTGTGTTCGCCCTCCGCTCGAGCCCTTTGTCCAGTTTGCTGAAGACAGGTGGATTCAGCACCGGGAGCCGCCGACTCTTTCCGCTGAGCGTCATCTGCCGGGAAAAGTGTGAAATTTATAGAATCAGTGCTGTTTGTTAGAGAATGCTGCGTTCCGTACCGGAAAACTTCAGCTAAGCAGACAGCGAGATTCACAAAATAGCATAAACTAAAAGAAAATTAAAAACACCGAAATAGACAACAAGGAGATTCTATGAAGCGTGCACCCCTAGCGCTCGTGCAAGGCGTAAATTTTGCGACGGGTGCATGGCGGAGATCTCACGCATTACTGGCGCCACCTTCAGTCTCTACTGAAAGCCACTCATCGCGATCAGGAAAAGCGAAGCAAAAATAAGAGAGAATGCTTCCAACGTTTTGTATATAGTGCATCTATATATGAAGAATTGATCTTTCTGTACTTAACATTCACAGATCCCTGAGAGTCTTCATAACACTCTTAGAGCAGTGGTGCAGCGGTTAAGAGGTGCGCCATTGCCTTGAGATGGCGGCAAGTGCTGCCACCGGTGGAATTAGTGCTATCCATGTTGCTCTCGGACAGTGAAACGCTGGGCGATTTTTCTAGAATGTGAACCTCCTGATTAGTGCTTGGGCACTATAGTGCTTGTGCACTAAAAGCTTGAGGGGACACTCGACCTCAACCTTAAAGGTATGCGTGATAGCGCATGTTAGCGGCTCCCTTCAGCGGCCCGGGGTCCTCTGTGCGTATCACTTCCCCTAGGTTGTGCCTATATGACTATATATGCGGAATTGGTTATTCTCTGCTTCGGATTCAAAGATAGCCCGGTGTCCTCGTACCACTTCTGGAGCAGTGGTGCGGCGGTTAAGAGATGCACCACTGCCCCCAGCTGGCGGCTGTTTCAGACACAGCCACTTCTGAGGCTTATGCGACCCCCATTGATCTTCCCGAACAACCTCCAGCGACCAATCATAATTTTAACTGCCACCTGCAACAGTCGACAGTTTGCTCGCATTCCGGTGGGCAGGTTGTGATGGTGTCGCAAGGTCACGTGACTTGGGTGGCAGGAAAGCCACCTGCTGTTTCCCTCGCAACGCTGACAACACCGACGGCAGATTTTCTGCAGAGCGGGATCCTTAACGCTATTACGTTAATGTGTACTACATCAATGCAGAGAAGCGTTCTTCGGCTTGCACTCCCGAATTTTCACGGACAGAACTTTGAATTAGGGCTGAAGCTGACCTGCAGAAAAGTAAAGCTAACCTTGATGTCTGATAAGAGCACCCATGCCTTTCTAAGCGCAGGCTGTACATGCTAATGTCCACCTGGAGTGCATACATTGCACTTTTGGTCGCGTAGCTGAGAGGGAAAGTTATCCATGCGATCAGGGTAAGCTGCTTGAAACAAGCGGAAGATGAGGCATGCATACACTTCCATAGCAACTTCCCAAAGAAGACGAGAAAGAACTCAGTAAATTCGCGTGGCGATGAGTCCCTAAGCGCGATAGATAAACTGGTAATCAGTCACTAAGAGCATTAGGTGGGAAGGTGTTCAAGCAGCAGTCGCACCCAACGTGTCACGGGTACATCTGCAATTTTCATTTTCTGCAGAAAGACAGGGGTGTACCTTTGGTACACTTTAGTACCTGGAGGAGAGACTGCTGAGCAGGACGCGGGAGACTGCATGGCTGTCTTGCTCGAAGTAGAGTGCGGTGAACCGGGCTCGGTGGCTTTGACGCACTTGGGGGTGGGCTGCAGGACCGACCCCAGACTGGACGGCTTGGATACAGTCTCGGATTCCTTGACCCCTGGCTCTGTGCCTCTTTCCTGCGGCCCACAACTAGTATGAAGAAGCGAAAAGTAGCGAATGGCTAATAGTAAAGACACGCTACTTGCTTCGTATTAACAGGATTTAGTTCTTTTGTTTGCAGCACGAAGGTGGTTTATTTCTTGTGTTCGAACATCATTATGATATAAAGGGAGAATGAAATGATTTTTGAGAATTAGAGGTTATTCAAGAATTCGAATATATGAAGCTTCTAGGTAAAGCAGGCAAAGTATTTTTGCACTAGCGTTTAAAATGGTGACATAATCGTAGATTAAAATCCCTACGATGTTCAGGCTTCTCCTTACCGCGTTGGAGAATGCGGGGAAACATGTAGTGACGTCATTATTTCCAAAATTTCAGATGTCCGCCGCCTTAGCCTGCGCGCTGCTGTGCATCTTCCGATGCCGATATACAATGCTTCGTGAGCTTTACCTTCGATAGAATTGGTTTTCTTCCGTGAAACAATTGTTTCTTCTCTGGAAACGTAACTGCATGATACGCGACGTCATTATCAGGACCTCTGCCCGTCGATGTGCACTGCGTAAAAGCCTTAGCACTGACGCCGCGTTATTCGGTATTAACACCGCCATTTCAAATGGTAGTGCAATACGATTTCGCAGGCTTTATCGGCATGTTTCACGCATTCGGCCCTTTTAAATTCACCGAGTTCGAGAACCACTTCCGTTACCATTTAAGTTCGCATAGAAATGCTTCCCTGATGAGGATCGGTGAAGGTCTGTTTGACGTGAGAAGGTAGCGGTGAAGAACTGCAGCCGTTGCCCAGGCAGTCCCATTGTTTTGCAAAGAAGCCTACGGTAGTAGTCATAAGCATCACAGGTAATAGGCCAGGATAGAAAAAGTTTATCAGGATCTGAAGGATTGGCTGGATATCTACACGCTTTACTAATAGGTTCACACTAAACGACTTCCGGCGGTAATACACCAAGTGTCCGTGTGCTACCATCAAATTTTAACTTGATGCACGAAGTTTGTGGCCCGTATGGACAGGCCGCACTACGAGAAAAGCTCATGACGGATGGTGAGCAGGCCACGTGAAGATCCCGAATCAAAACAGCATCCTCGTCGCCAAAATATGTTGTATCGTAGTAATGATAATTAGCAATGAAACAGTACACGAAGCATACGGTCGAGCGATCTGTATTCCCGTACTTCGTCGTCTTCTCTCCCCCCATGTGCGCGAGTGCGTGCAGCGCACTTGCCACACTTCATCTTTATCACACTTTCCCAACTCCAACGCCCCACTTTCTTCCTGAGAAGCTGCTCTTACCTGCACCAAACGAAAAAACAGCGACGGCTGATCACTTGGACTTGCAGGATCGCGTTTGAAAATGGGACTCTCGACTGAGAGCGCCACTGAAGGAGGAAGCCACTAACAATTCATACCGAATAATGGTTTCTTTCCTTCCTTCAACGAACCAAAACCAAAACGGAAACGAGAATGCTCCAAGCCATTAACGCGCTTTCTTGTGGTGCGTTCCATGCCCGCACTGCAAACTGTCTTTACGAACTTCATGAAGCGCTTTAGTTCTTTTACAACACTCTTTGCGTGAGCCGAGGCGTCCTTTTGGAGGTGTCAGTAAATCAACAAAGTTCAGTACGGAACATGCGCTTTCGTATCAGCAAACCAAGCGATCATCTCTAAAGTCACATCTGGCGCTTCCAACTCAGACGTTATAGGACACCTTTCTGCCTTGAATAGACACTAAATGACAACGGCACACCACACTACCAAAGCGAGTGTAACACCCTACTGTTGTCTGTGTGATGCCAGACCAGCAGACCTCACTTCTGGCACTTTCCCCCGGAGCAACCGTTCTTTGCGTGCTTAAGCTTTTAGTTTCGAACCACATATCGTCTTTTCAAAGACAGCAGTTTCAAAACAGCACAAATGAAACCGTGGCTGCCATGGCAAAAAACAACAACAACAAAAAAACAACTGCCGCGCACACGTAGCCGACGCGAACATAGCCCGAGGACAAAACTGGAGGGGATATTTAAGCTCCGTATTAAGCCTATGAAGCGATAGCGCAATGGGCTAATTCCCATATATGTGCACAATGCCATTCTTTACAAGCATAGATCTGTTGGAGTCGTCATACCCCTCCTAGCGCAGTGGTGCAGCGGTTGTGCGATGTGCTACTGCCCTGCACTGGCAGGTGCGCCCAGCGGTGGGCCTTGTAAGGCCGTGTTGCTCTTCCCGAGAGACCAATACTAAATTCAGCTGCCAGCCTGCCACGGTGGGCAGTTTGCGCAGTGTCCGGTCGCCACGTTGTGATGACGCCGCAAGGTCACGTGACCTAGGTGGCCCACCTGCCAGAGCCATTCTCGTGATTATTCGCTCACAACGCCGACGCCGACAACGCCGACACCGGATTTTCTGGGGAAAGGGGCCTTTAACGCTATGTCGTTAAAATGTAACAAAGCACTTGAAATACACGCTGATAAAGGGCGAGAGCCGCACGCAACGAAGTCACGACATGACGAGATACGCTGGCCGAGGCCAAGACCACACATAGCGGCAAGCATGGTGCAGATAGTCAAGGTAGATGGCATAAGAGCCGCTGACCGCTCCCGTTGTGAGGAAACGGGAATAGAAATCTTTTGTTTTTATAAAAATGCTTTGCACTGTCTAACCAAATGTACCCAACTGATACACTTTTAAAACCATTAACTAAAACAGTGTTTTATATGGCTATAAATTGCAACCACTCGAAGGTAACCGATTATTTCTCGCTTATTTTTCTTTGTCCACTCATTTCATTTTGGCGCTTCAGTTCCACAGCCCAAACTGATGTCTCTAGCGCCTGATTCTAGACACCATTCGAGCTCCGCCTTTTCAAACAATGCAAATTGAATCTTTGATTCCGCCGAGCAGGTGAGAGCTTGTTATGCATCCGGAAAGAGACTCCATCGGATATGGTCGCGCGCTCTCGTCGGCTCCAGAGACTGGCGCACGGAAAGTCTGTTTTGTGCACCGCCGCCGTGTTTCGGGTTCGGGGCAGCGAAGCAAACGGAGCAAACGCTCTCGCCGCCTCTCCCGACAAACGCCAGGGGAAGGCTTGCCCCAAGAATGCAGCATGGCGTGAAGACCCTGCCGCTATTCTCGGCACGTGCAAACGTTGCTTCCAAAGTCGCGTCCCTGCCCCAGCCAGTAGGTCGCAAGCTCTTCTTACGTAGCCTGCTACTTCCGGGGAGCGCCTTGATATTGTTTTTTCGCTAGCTGGCCCACTCTGTGTGTTATTTGCAAGTGTGATAAAGAGCATCTTAGTGTTCATGCCTTGTCGTCCGCGGGTCTTTTGTTCTCACGAGCACGAACCCTTCCGCCTTTGGTGGGCGAAAACTGCATCCGTGGAATGGGAGTGCGGGGCCGAGGACTGTCTCCATATTGGTCACATGATTCAGAACTCTTTTACATTATTTCTTGTAACAGTAAATCTAAACCTGTACACTGTCAGCGTTCTTAGAATTGTTCGCAGTAGATTGGGGGTTACGAACAAGAGGCGACGGCTTCCAGACCTCTTAACTGATTCGCCAGCGTGAAGTTAATAGAGCAGTAGTTGGCATTTTTTGGAAAATATGCCGACACTGCCGACGTATGCCTTCTTCAATTCTTGGGGTTCATAGGCAAGGCGGGTTCGTGTGGCGGTGAAGCAGAACTTTAAGCTTAAGCTCACGGCACCCGTACGTACAAGATTCAGGCGCAGCATGGCACATTTGCGCACGTTATTTCTTGCTTTCCGTTTCACCAAAACGCGCTAATATCTTTCTTACGCCCAGTTCGGAGAGCCAATGGTGCCGCTCTGACGCATGCGAAAGAGAACTTCAGATTTTAGGAGCTGTGGCGAGAAGGTAATTGGCAGGAACGTCAACATATAGGTCATCTAAAAACATACAGAAGTAAGGCTCAGCACGCTACTCAGTGCCAAAAATGGGCAGAAAGCGACTGACTGCTTCACGCAGTGCTCATGACAAATGATTATCCCTTGGAGACATCGTGGCTGAAGTGCATCCGCACATTTGCAATTTAAGGGAGTAACGGCTTCGGCAGCGCAGTTAGTTCCCAAAGGCATTACCCCTGTAGCACTTTGTCCTCAGTCCCTCTGGCGGTATACGAATTGCATCGGCCAGTAGGACTTTAGTTCGCTCCCAGTACTTGTTGCTCACCTGATGCAGCTCTTGCGCGGCGGTAGTGGGCGGCCTCGTGACGTTGGCGCCAGCCCGGAGGTGGGCTGCATCCCGGAGCGAACGCAGAAGTTGGCGGCCCGCCTTCTTGGAGCTGCCGGGCTTGCTGGACTTGGAGTGGCGCTTCTTCGATCGCGCTGGTGCCGCCACCGAAGCGCCCGACATCTCCTTGCTCTCCTGCCCCGATGGAGAAGGGGAAGGACTCGCCTGTCCTTTGTCGGCATTGCGCTGCATGGCCAAGGCCTAAAGAAGCAAGGACAGAAAAGGGGTGTGCTGCTCTGACGGAGGCTGCTTCTTCTCTGAAGCTCGCCCTGGCTCGCGGCACGCGTGATGCTACGGGAACGTGCGGCGCGCTCTTCCAAGTTTTCTTCTACATCTGCCAGCGGTGGCTAAGCAATGCAGTGCGTACTTGAACGTAATTTGAGTCACCCAATAATACGTTTAGCTGCCTGTTGCGCGGCGCTTTTTTGAAGCGAAAAAAGCTTCACTACGCTAGGTAAAGCAGTCTTCGGGTAAGATGCACAACGGCCTTGAACGACTTTCAACCCAACCAAGGATCGCCATGTATGACCGTATATGGTACAGTTATGGAGTCGAACACTTGCCCCCTGACCTTGACCCATGACCTTTAGTTGACCTTTGACATTGTGCGACCTTTGGGTTGACCTTTGCCCTTCAGAATATTTGATGGGGTGATGTGAAGCCACGCGATGACATTCGATGGGGGTGTCGTAAGACCATGTGATACAACGTCATAGCCACGTGGTCGTGTGGGCATATATAGAACGGCTGTCGCGAGCGTGTAGCGGAGCTGCCATGGACGAGCCTCAAACGCCTAGCAATCGTGATTGCGTTTCGCTGAATTCCAGGGTTAGCCAAGTCAAGCCACTGCCAGATTTTTTTAAAGGCAAACTCACGTTCGTCGATGGTAAACTGGTCGCAAGATTGGAGGTCGTAGGTCCTGCTCCCACCGGTGGCATGCGGCTGTCGTTTCGACCCCTTTATGTTAAATTGTGCTTTGACTAAAATGTTTGCCCAACTAATTACCCACTGTTAACAATATCACTAAAAATAAACATAACACTCCTCTTTGCCTTCCTCGGTTTCAATGTTCTTTTACTTCTTTAGCATGTAGCATGGTATGGGAAAGCTGATGACCACAAAGTACGGTATGCGGCGATTCCAGCTTTTGGCCATGGTGTTGATTTATTCGCCTTTCTATGTCTGTGGCTGCTTCATTGCTATCGTTCCTCCACTGTGATGAAACAAACGTAAAATATTTTGTTTTACGTCATGCCAACCCCAAAACTTCGCGCTTATACTTAGGTCTGAAGTGCGTATTAGAAGTGCGCATTAAGGGTGGCTTAGAAGACGAGTAAGAAGCTATTTCTTTTTAAAATTTTATTTCAGCTCTAGGTCATTCCGTGCCAAACGGAGCAGTTTGTGCCGAACCCCTTTGATCTTCTCGATAGAATTTGTGGCTTTTTATTAAACAGGCTAAAGTAATGACTCTTAATTACTTTGGCGAAAAAAAAATTCCTGGTCAAGTGAGAGCAATTCAAATTTCTCAGAGGAGTGCAAAAGTTGGTGTGCGAAAAAAAAGTAAAAAAAAAAACAGACATTTTACTTTTGCGTTCGAAAAGCTTTTAGAGATAATGAATATGCATTGTGGTTTTTACTCGCGCAGCAAAAAAAATTTGTAGAGCCAATTATTTATGTTGCTTTATTTCATCATTTTCCACAAAAAAAAAAACCGTTTTTGCAATTCTTTTTAGCACTCTTTCGAGACATTGGCGAGCAAGAACACATGTTTCGGCGCTTCTCTATAATATGTACTATCTCATTAAATGGTTTAAAGTATGGGAAATGAAATTCTGTCGTCACCACTGCTACATGGGCCGATCGCTAGGCAGCGCAAAAGCGGTGTTGTGATAGCGGCAGGAAGGTGACTTTATTAGGCGGTGCGCTGTACGTGAGACTGTTACTTCGTGACTACGGCAGTGGTTGTGATAGCGGCAGCAAGGTGACTTTATTAGGCGGTGCGCTGTACGTGAGACTGTTACTTCGTCACTACGGCAGTGGTTAGGGAAACACAAGAACCTATGCAAGCAAGTCAATCTCCAGCCTTTGAAAATCGTCATGGAGGTGAGCCACCACATTTCAGTTATCCCCCGGCTATAAGCGTAATTTACACCATACATTAAACGGGAATTGCTACGCTCTTCGCGACGCGACGTACGAGGGTGGGCGTGTGCCGCTGGCACACGCCACGATGATAGATAGATAGATAGATAGATAGATAGATAGATAGATAGATAGATAAAGAGGAGGAGGGAAAGGCAGAGATACGAAGCGAAGAGCCTTGGCTATAGAACAGCGCGTTTTCGTTGTGGCATCCGTTGCTATACCGCTTCAACATTCAGTCGCCTGGCGTTATCAAGAATTCAGAGAGCCGCCACACAAACTGTTATCTACCTCCGTAATCGGGGCCCGGAAATTTCCTCCGAGAAATGCGCACTAGTGCCATTTACGCGCAAACCCATGGCAAACTACAGTGTAATGATAAATGGCCAAATAATACGACGGGTCCGATCGTACAAGTTTCTAGGTGTCATAATCGACAGGGACTTGTCATGGAGCCCACACATATCATACGTGAAAAAACGGTTGACAGGCATCTGCCACCTGTTCAAGTTTTTCGCTGGCAAGACCTGGGGAATGTCGCCTAGTGCCATGTTACAACTGTACAGGGTGCTTTTTCTAAGACGACCCACGCGACAACATCGACGGCAGCAGAGCTCGCAGCGCTCTTAACTGCCCTTCATCACATTCGTGATGAACCGCCACACAAATGGACAATATTCTGCGACTCGAAGGCGGCATTGCAGTCTCTACTGTCACCTCTACGACGCGGACCGCACGAACAACTAATCTTCCATATTGCAGAGACATTACACCATATAAGTGATGCCGGCCATGAAATAACGTTCCAGTGGCTTCCAAGTCACTGCGGGATTATCGGCAATGAACGGGCGGATCACGCTGTCCGCTCGGACCATACTGAGGAGCGCCACGTCCCAATTCCTCTTTCTAGAACTGACGCGGCACGGAAGCTCCGCCTACTTGCTCGGCAGTGCACCGAGTCGCAATGGAAGGAGCCACATTTAAGAAATACGCGACTGTACTCACTTGATCCAACATTAAGTCTTCGAGCGCCATCACAGCTTCGCCGTAGAGACGCCACGCTTTTATATCGACTTTGGTTGGGTGTTGCCTTTACTAAAGC
Source organism: Amblyomma americanum (assembly GCF_052857255.1). Taxonomy (NCBI): domain Eukaryota; kingdom Metazoa; phylum Arthropoda; class Arachnida; order Ixodida; family Ixodidae; genus Amblyomma; species Amblyomma americanum. Next base: position 208,785,561 of record NC_135500.1, read on the forward strand.
CTATGCCTTCCGCATAGGGATGACCGACACCCCAACCTGTGACCACTGCGGCCATGAAGAATCAATTGGCCATATATTGTGCTCCTGCCCGCAGTACAGTCCACAGAGGGCATGCCTTAGCCACGAACTTGACCAACTGGACGACCAACCGCTATCCGAAAAAAGAATTCTACAACATCGAAAGGACCTACCGTCGCAGAAGAAGGCCGTGCAAGCGCTTTTGCACTTCTTACAATCTACCGGCCTGTGTGAAAGACTTTAACTGGAACGCCTTGTGTGTGTGTGTGTCTCCATGTGTGCACGTTCCTTTTTTTTTGCGTTTTCCTCTCTGTCATCTTTCTAACCCCTATCCCCCATCCCCAGTGTAGGGTAGCAAACCGGAGACTCACATCTGGTTAACCTCCCTGCGTTTCCTTTTCATTCTCTCTCTCTCTATGACCCCCCTATTACCCCATCAGAATTGAAAACGTAATTGATGAAAATCCCTCTCTGGTAATGCACAAGCGCAGCGGCGCTAACTATATTTTAACGTGCTGATATGCTATTATTAACTGATCGAGATATAGACCACATCTTTCACTTTCTACTAGCCGCCGCGTTGGCTGATTGGTTACGATTCTCAGCTGCTGACCTTACAGAAGCGTGTGTGCAGCGCCACGGCCGGCGGCTCTGCAGTGGCGGTACGGTTCAACTTTATATGGCTCGAGGGGCAGCACTGAACTTCATTTTTTTTCTTGTTTTAAACACAAATGGCCACGATAAAAACGCTGAACAAAATTTCAATTCAGCAAACTATCAATTGAGCTGCAATTTATATTTTTGCTAGGTACGCCAATGTACGAAATTTATGCTCGAAAACGCTACACAGCACACCTTTTTTTTAATTTCGACATCTTTTTCTGAAATATGCTGTGTTGTATCATACTTTAAATAATTGAATGATGTAGTAAATATTTTAGGGAAGTGGCGAAACATGTGATGATGCTCGCGAAAGAGTATAAAAAAATTTCAAAACGTTGTTTTCTTTGGGGGGGGGGGGGGGGCGGCATAAGGAAATAAAGCAACACAAATTCCTTGCGCTACAACTTTCTTGGCTGTGCGGTTAAAACCCACAATGCATATTTATTATCTATAAAAAAGTTGCAAGCGCTAAAGTGAAACATTTGATGTTTTGTAAATTTTTTTAGTCAGACCACCTTTGCACTCCTCTGAGAAATTCCAATTGCTGTCACATGACCAGGAAATTTTTTCGCCAAAGTCATTAAGAATAATTACTTTATACGGTTTAATAAAGAGCCACAGATTTTATCGAAAAGATCGGAGGGGGTCGAGCGCAGTCTCTGGTACCTTTGGTATGGAATTACACCTTTACGAGACACGTGATAAGGCCGATGCAGGTAAGCAGCTTTTACCGAAAATTCATTAGACACCTTTAGCATACCGTGTACTATGTTAGCGTGACCGTTACCGTTACCGAAGTACCGGGAGCCCGCCCACCACCGGTGACCACGCGCTGATAGGTCCCGATGCTGCAGGCACAGACGCAGTTGCCGGGTGCCTGGCGCCATCTGGCGCCGTCAAGGAGATTTACGCATGCGCATTGGCTGCGCGCGGGCTCCCGCTACTCCGGAAGCGGTAGTGGTAACGTGGCGCACGGTATGCTAAATGTGTGTACTATGAACCGACCTTCAGGCCTAAACTAACCACATCTAGACAGCTTCCGTTGCGCTTTTACTACAGCGCTGAGAGGACCAAGGACCCCGGAACAAAAGGGCGGTCGCCCCCCCACCCCCCCCCCCCCCCCCAGAGGGGGCACAGTGGGGCTGAGCTACTTGGCTTCGTAGCCAGTTGTAAAGCATTTCGTATATGAGTAACCTACACCAGTCATGTCCCGACAGAAGTCGACTGTCTGACCCGTATAGGTGATCATGATTAGCAGAATTTAAACAAACTGTGCGCAAAGTTTTTTGATGGAATTCATCACTCCTCGTGCGTAAAGCTTCCCATTTCAATTCCTTTTATATTGCCGTGAATATTAGCCCGTTCGTTTGGTCACGCTCAAAACCGCCGGCGAACGGGTTTATCATTTTGTTTTGTAATGCCAGATGCGACCAGTCTTATCTATAACCATTGATCGTGACCACGTGCAAGTGCTTCCGTGGAAAAATTTTTCCAGATTGTTGTAGTTTGTTTTGGCTCTTTATCTCGAAGGTTCCTTGCCAGCTTTAAATTGAGCGCGGCCAAGAACTGCAGGCATTCAGTTCGATAACCGCCGAGCACCCTTGTGGCTATCGCCGCCGAGTCATTCAATTCTTAGTGGGCGTGAGTCGGCCCCTTAGTTTCTCTTGGAAGCCTTTTCGTTGTCCTCCTGGCTGCTGGAGGGTCGTCACCGCAGCGTGACAATTTGCATCAACCTTTAGACTTTGAAAAAAAAAAAGAAATATGAAATTTATTATGTAAATGAGCATTAAATAAATAAATAAGAAAATGAGTTCGAAGTCTTGCCCCCTCCCCCACACACTCAAAAAAAGTTCCGGGGTCCCTGGTCTTAGCTCTGCCTTGGGTTTAGGTATGCGACAGCCAACTGGTCGCCAGAGCGGACGCGGCTCTTTTGTACTCCAGCGCTGTTCGAATGGGATGTGAATACGAAGTGACAATAGGAAGCTTGCGAACGAAATTCGCGAGTCTGTCGTATGTCACAGTGCATGCCAAACTGTATGCTACCGTTCGCTGCGACGCGTTTTGACATGCCGTCTAGATCAAGTTTGTCCTAATAAACGGCCTCCAGATAAACCAAACACTTAACTGAGGACAGCAGGGGTGGTCGTAACGCAGCAATGTGTACATGAGTTTTACTAGCGGGAAAAGAAAGACAGCTGGGACAGACAAGGACGTGACAACCTTTTAGAGCAAAATGCACTGAATTCTAGCAGCTGATGCAAAAAGCACAATTTCGTCTGCGCGGAGGTAAGAGCGAACAGGATCGTGACAAGGGATACACAAGAGTAAGGTATTAAATAGTAATTGGGAGAAAAAAAAACTTATTGCTTAGCACAATCGTATCCAGCACGACGCAACAGTGTGATCCAGGTGGCTTGTAAGGCATCGAATGTTCTTATCGTTGGACTAAAAACAGATGGCACTGGCGGATAGCGGCTAAGAATCGGGATGCATAGATTTCTGTTTGCCTCTGCATTTCCGTGGGCAAAGAAATAAGAAAAGTATGAAACGCAAACGAGAGTGCAACACCTCTGGCTTCTAATTCAAGTATGGTATGAACTGAAAAAAGTAATGAAATGAAAATGAAAAAAATTGATGATTTACGTAGTTGGAAATGAAATAACGACGACAGAAATGGTAACGTACGATTTACCAAGCGAGTCGATGAGATAATGGCGGGACAAACGCATACGTCATCACCACCACTATCAGCCCGACTACGCCCGCTGTCGGGCAAAGGCCTTGTCTCTGATTCCCATGTTTTGTATATGACTCATTAGGCCCAAACCCGGACATGCAGACATAGTCTAGGATCTACACACAAAAACAGCCATTTTAAAACTGAAAAAAAGAACAGATACGTGCAGTGAGTTTTATTTAAAATAAATTTCGAAATACTGACTCTCTGTCGGCTCTAATAGTAGCCAATGAAATACAGCACTTCGACATAAGATGCAAAATTTCTCAATTGATCTTTCTTCATTCACTGGTAAATAGAAAATTTGGGATCTCGCTAGAAACTAAAGCCTTGCTTTTCATTATTATTTTAATAAACCACTTAGTTCTACAACCACTCTGTAACTTGGGAAACAAGACAAAAACATAATTACATTTTGGCTCCCTACTTTGCAAGGACAAATCAATATAAATATTCATATTTCCCACGCAGTACAACAGACTTAAACTCGTTGCCTCAAGGGGTGTTCCAAAATTAAAATTTTGGAAATGCCCTTGAAAACATTGTGTAAATACTGTGTTTCTATTTTATGTTTCTGGCGATCTGTTTATTTGCAGTTTTGTATTGTAACCATTGTACTTTATTGAACTGTATTATTTCTGGGCGTTACGAATATAATTCTCACTAGTTTTAGTTCATCCTGACCGGACCATACGAGGTGTGCAATGTTTTGGGCATAAATAAATAAAAATAATTTCGGGGTTACGCAGGAGTCACGCGCTGGCGCTGTCCGAAATTGAAACTGATAGTGGAAAGGGGCGCATAAATAAATTAGTTACGCTACGCTCCGACATTCGAGTGTATGTTCATGATTATATCTTTTGACCTCAGTGGTCTTCCGAGGCAAAAAAGAAACCCGGCACGCAAAATCATTGCGTCTGTACCGCTTAAGCCAATTGGGGAACTGACAGAGAACAAATGTCTAATTCCTCGACGGAAAAGGGGAGGATTATCCTTCTTACTGCAGGAAAAGAAAGCCTGCAGTTGAGCACATGAGAAGGGAGAGCCGACTCGCAACGCGAGTAGCAGCCGGGTCACCAGCCTCGGCAGGCGAGCTTGTATCTACGGCAAAGAAAACGGGCAGGGGACCGGAAAACAGGAGCTGCACGGAGAGGCTTGCGGTGAGCTCACAGGTTGCTTCAATGCAGTAAGTGATATAAACGCTGCACTTAATGAACTGCGAGCTAACAGATATCCTACTCCAAATGACCTCGTTGAGGCGGAAGGGGCATTTCTTGGAGCCGCTGACATTGGCTCAACAGTCAGTGCCGTTTCTTTCTGGTAAGGAACAGTTCCACACCTTTTGCTCTTCTTATCACGGAGGTGATTTGCTCAATCTAATGATAAGAAAAGAAAAGGAAAGTTGCCGTAGGTAGAAACTAGTCTGTGGCCGCCAGAAGTAGGATGGATTTGGTATGTGGAAACAAGGCGGGGAATACGAGAAGAAAGTAAAGAAGCGAGAGATAGAGAAGGAAACCAGCTGTATCCAATATGCGTATTTTATGTCTTTATGCAAATAAAAGTAGGCATACAACAGTTTCGGTCAAGACAAGGTGTCTCAAAGGCGCTTTGGTCTACGCAGTTTGTGTTATCGTTCGTTTGCTTGCTCCTCGACATGACATAACAGTTGCATATCGTGGAAAAAGACTTGTAGGATAGTGCTGTCGGATGCAGATGAAGGCGACGAAGTTTTCCTTGATCCACGTAGAGCGGAAGATTAGCAGTAAAAGGCAGCGGCAGATCGCATAGGTGTTTAGGCATGGCTCTAGCAATTGTGCGAGTGTCCTGAATAATGTTGGGAGATGGTCAAGATGGCACGATCCTAATGGCCTGAAGAATAATTGCGTGATCTTTGCCGGCGGTTAAGATGTTGTCGGTGACGATAACATGCAAGCTTTCGTGACAGCGGACGAAGGCTGCGGATGCGTCGTACTGATATAATCGGTGATAGCCGTCCTGAACGCCCGAAGCCATCGCGGAGACATTTTGAATGTGTAGATACTAGAACCAGGGGGTGGCGAAAAGGCTGTCGTGGGGTGCAGACACTGTGATGTCGCGAGAACTAGCAGGCCACGTAGGTTACGTAGCAGTGGCTGTGAGAGAACCTGTAACTGGTGCCTTCGGAGAGCATGGTTGTAGACTTCCACGCTTCTCGGCCTATTCCCATCGCTCCGGAAAGGTGTACTCCATCTTCCCGCGAAGCAAATAGGCACATTGCGTATGCTGCGTTTCTTATGGAAGCGCATACACAGGTCTCAATATCCACATCGAGCCACCTCTTCGAAGTAGGTGTTTTGCTGTCGAGGGAATGTCTCCTGGATGTGGTAGTCGAAGTGTTCACGTGTACCACTGTGTCTTTCTGGGATCACGTCGGCACGTACGACGGTAAGAAGCTTGCAGAAGTCGTATCCAAGCAGCTCGATCTAGAAGTAAAGCATGAATAATCGTTGTTTAACATCCCACATATAAAAAGAAATGCTAAGAGTACTAGAACGCATTGTTTGCGTTCTATTCTAATCAGCCCCACTTATCTTCCCAGAGAATATTTTTGTGTGGAAGCCATCATGAGCTTGTTTTTAGTGCAAACCAGATTGTATGGAATGTTGGCGGGCGTGAGGTTCGCTAAGTACTCCGGGGCGTCACTGCGTGCCTTGAAGTAGTTCCTTATCGTCTTGAACGCGCGCTGGGCGTCGTAATGTCGGGTTCACAGGAACATCACCAGAGCACGGTCACCCTGAGACGCTTCAAAGGATGCGTCTTCTAATAGAACAAGAACACGGCGCTCTTGAACAGATGATAGTAAAGAAATGGTTTACATGAAAAGCAGAAGGCACATATTAAAATGAAGTGCTTTGAGAACTCCGCAAGGAGTTAGAGCGGCAGATGTTATTGCAGAGGTCAACGGAGGCAGTTCAGCTGCTTAATATTTCTGCCTGACCAGGTCACGCTTTCTGCGTTCTCATCTGCTAGCACATTCGCCTTATACAAAGTGAGTGGATGAATATTCAGCACGTGAGGAATTCGAGCACTATGCCTGATGTCTAATTTTTTAAACCGAAAGTTTCATGACTCGCCAGCGGGGATGTTTGCAGAGAAGTGTCACACTATAGCTGTCGATCAAACTGATGACGTCATGAAATAAAACGGAATGAAAAGCAAAAATATTAAAAATGAATCAAAATAAGAAGTAAAAATATAAACATATAAAAAGTAAAATGACAAAAAATAAAATAATAAGAAAAAAGAAATAAAAAAGAAAATAAAAGGCAGACTTTGACCCAGCTGATTTTGATTGAGCCTAATAAAAAAATTTGGGGGTTCACAAACGATTGCGTAGTCTTTAATCAACGTCTTCACCACACTCAAGGTGGGGTCTTTGACCCCACCTTGAGGAGATGGAAAACTTGGTGCTATGGCGTTCTTTGGCCACAGACGCCCTTCCGCCATAAAAACTCATCATCATCATCATCAACTTAATAATTTGTGTAATAACTCGCATGGAATATTTGATTTCATTGTGCGGTCAAAAGGATCCGTAAGCTAGGTGACTTTTACCATTGAATACGACGCACGACACATTTATTCAACGTTACAGTCTTCTTTACCCTTATTGGCGGAACTTAAAACTCTTCAGTATAAAAAACGAGGATAATTTTTAAAGATCAGAAAACCAAAGTTCCGTAGGTTTCTTGATTAGGTTTTTTTGCATGATTCGAAATAGAATCATTGGGATTTAGTGGGTGCTAAATGCTTAGTTCCGTGAATTTTTTTGAAATTTTATTAAATATCAACTGCTTCGAAACTACGCATGTCTTTACTGGAGTAGAGGGTGCTACAGTTCTCACCATGAATACGCGAGAAACGCATGACGTACAGCTTTTACCTCTGGTGTTATTTTTTCATTGTGTGCGGGAAAGTTGCGTTTCTATATTCAAGCTGAAAGCGGGTTTTTTTTTTTAGAGTTGCCGTGTAAAGGTAGGGCGACCACGCTCAAAGTATCAAGATTTCCAGCTTCGGGCTTACAGCATCTACCTTACTGCACTGACAAAAAATTTGTAATGCCAAATTATCTAAGATTGAGAAGATGCAGAAGCATTTGAAGTATTCGTTCAGTGACAGTGCTCCTTGAAGTGGGGGTTCGTATTCATATTTCTGCCTTAACCAGCAGAACCATGCTGCACACAATACAGAGTTTTCTGTAATGACTTTTTTGGTCGCACAATACTAACTGTTGGGCTAATTGGTATGCTTTTCAAAGATCGAAAACTGGATTACTTTCAACGTTCGACGTAGTTGCGCACCACTTCGTTCTGCTGCTCCCTGCAGTTATCAATCTATTTCCAATGGCGACTTTTCATATAGGTTCAATGCTTCTTTGTCGTGCTTTGTCTATGGGCTTTTGTTGTTCACCTACGTGCGTTGAAGGCTATTTTTTCTTCATTACTTGAATGGACACCTCAGCCCATGCTGTTGGCCGCCCTTGAAACTTGTTTCTGCATGAAAATGGCTTGTGCTGAATGTAGACGACGTCTTCGGAGGAAAAAAAACATTTATTGTTACATAACGACTGATCAAGCAGCGATATTTACATAAACAAGCAGTCGCAGGTAACTCAGATACGACCGCGCTGCTTATCCTACGATAGGGACTCCATGTCCTAGCGAAGTTCCGTTCGGAGTTTTTTTAGCGCTTGTCATTTTGTTGTGCCCAAAGAATATATTTTGAAAATCAAAGTAGGGCTTACTTGTAACCTTCCACGTGACTAGAGAAAAACAAAAATAGTTTTCTATCCTTTACTTTCTGCTGGCAAAACGAGGTAAACCAGTTTGTGCATATGGAGATCAACTTAGTTAAACACATTTTATTTTCATGCTCGAAACTCGAAAAGCTAAGGAAAAAGTGCTTTTCTCCGTTTTATAACCAATGCATCCCTTTTCACCCAGCTCTTAGGTGCTAATGCAATTGTGGAGATGTCTTGTGTTGTTAGACTTTTAGCAGAAGCAGGTTTTCTTCACAAAAATGTAAATCGCGACCCAGTGCTTCGCCTGATGCACCTCAGCCCCTTTCTCATTCCTGAGAAAAAGGCTGAGATATTATTTGATTGGTCGAGAGCCTCCAGATCCTTGCCGAACCAAGGACGCCTGATGAGGTTACCCGACCTCATTGAAAACTTTTGTTCGCCATTTATAAATCTTTGCTTTGCTCTCAATATTAGGTAGAAGGAAATAACTTTTGAAGTGTACTACACCCCCATATTTTTCACATATTTGTAAAAATCTGCACAAAACAATTTACTTATACCTTGAGCTTGTCGCATGATAACCTGAGCTGCTTATGTGCCAATAAACCCAAAGAACACAACACATTTTCTGTCCTTTACACAGTGCAAGGGAGGACGTGGAGCCAAAGGGAAGGAAATAGCCCTTTAGCGAACCACTCAAGCATATTCATCTTTAAAATTAACAATTTGAAGACGCGAGGATAAAAGAAGCGAAGGAAGAGATTAGGAAAAAATCAGTAAATGGTGATGGGGATAAAACATTCTAATTGAGACTAAAATTGGTGCTCAATCACCTTATTCCGGGAGTTCATTGGATCTTGAAGCCGCCTAGCCCTTTCGGCCAGCTCCTGCTGAACGTTGTGTTCTGGGCAGGACAGGAGTTCCTCCAACCGTTCAACAGTAAGATCTTTCATCCCTTATATTTCTGTGTTCTTTTGGCAAGCCCATAACACGTGGTGTAAGTCCACCTATATGCCTCTATGCATTGCGGCTCAAAGCCTTCTGAGTAACTAGCGTCAACTCTATTTGGGGTTTAGTATGTATTTGTTTCTTCTCTGTGGTTTCCTGTTTCCTTCTCCAGTTTTTCCTCCCATGGCCTGGGTATTCTTCTGCTTAGCCTATGATGTTGCAGATTTTCTGAGTATGACGTCAGCATGTCTGAGTATTTGTGCTCGTCCGTGTTTTCGAGTTCTCGGGGTAGGAATGCTCGGGCTGCGGTGTGTCCGCCTTCACTGCCCCCCAAGGACTGATTCGCTGGTGTCCATTCGAGCTTTTCTTGCGTTCCTGCTTCGTTTGCTTCAGTGAAAGTTTCGGGCACCGGTTAGTTCCCTTTACTGGGGCTGCTGCTGATGGTATATCCTATTCTTCCATTTCCTTGTTACTCCTGCTGACACTACCGCCTTTCATATTTTTTTTCTTTCAATAATCTCCTTTTAGCACTGCGCCGTGTTTTTTCATTTTAAAATTGGCTTCCTCCACATCTGTCATACTTATTGCTGCGGCCACGGTCTTCCTTTTTAGACCTCACTCTACTCCGTGCCTGACTACTTACAGAGGGCCTATGGCCATGAAATATTATATCTCACTGGCTTAGGTTTTAAAATATGACTGGTAAATAAAAGATAGAAAATTATTGTTGAAGGCCGTTATTTGAGTGGAAGACATTGGTTTTGCTGTGCACTTAAATATTAATTGTTGCTGCAGTCTTTCTTTTTAGATGCACTAGCATGAAGGGCGAGATCAAGGCCTCGTGGGGGCTTTGGTAGAAAACTCGCTATATGTACTGTTGCAGTTGAACTGTAGACTGCATTGCGGTAGGTGTTTGATATGTGTACGGTAAGGACAGGCCCGAGCTGTTTTTAAATTATTTGTAATTCACAAAGTGGAAAGGCTTCCGGCCATTAAACATGTCCCTCTTTTTTTTTCTTCTGTCGTAACCCTAAGTAACTTTTCAAGCTCCGTCCTTGCTTCTTCTCGGCTAAGGTTCTATCTTTTGGCAATACCTTGGGCGTTTAGAGTGACATACGTCATTCCATTTTCACGAGAAAGTAAGGTCGCCTTATTCTTTTATGCAGAAGAAGCCCCCTATTTTTTTGCCTGACTTTTTCCTCTTTATTGAAATAACACACCATAAGCCAAAAAAAAAAAAACGATGTAATCCCGGGTTCTGAAATTCAATATATATAAATTACAACAATGATAACACGAGTGAAAAGTCCATAGCCGTCTTCCGATAGTCTAGAGGTGCGTGTTCGCTTTGTCATATCCATAATGATTGACTTCTTGAAAGTATTCACTTCGGCTCAGCAAATCCCTTTTTAGCTTGTCGTAGTCGTAGCTTTCGAACGTTCCTCCGGCTTCCTTGGGTATCATGTCGCTAGGAACAACACCACGGAGTTTCTCTATTTCAGAGCCGATCACGTGCACCTGAAAAGAAAATTGCAGTTGCATTAGGAGCCGCAAGCGGCTTTCACATGCAAGAAGGCTATCGCTGAATTGTTGACTTCCAACTTGTGCGGAGCCCCAGCTTTAGCTCTGGCGTCAACATTTCGTCAAGTAAGCTAATCATCACAAAAAAATTGGCAATAGCTTAGCTCGGCTATGCCAGGATATACGTAGCGAAAGCTAAGGCATAGGTTGGGTAGCCTAGGTTAATCTTGATTGCAAATCCAGGTTAGTCTGGTTGTCTGGCTACGTGGCGCCGTGGCTTGTCACGTGGTTTGTCACGCGGTTGGTCACGTGGTGCGGTGCGACCACGGTGGGAATGCGAGCACGGCGAAGCTGCAAGTTCGGGGCCAATGTAGCTTTTGCTACAAAAAATTTGGCGAGGCAGCGAAGAAGGAACACACAATGCGAAACATACGCGTTGTTATTCAGGCGAGGACCACTACAGTTGCCAGAAACCGGCACCATGCTTGAGCCGTGCAGCTTTCATAAAGGTTACTCTTACAACATACGTAAATCCCATAAAAACTCCGGAGGGCGCCTAATAGTGCCCCAGTATTGCAACGTCTGGCTTAGCTTATGATTTAGCCCGCTATACACATTTATTTTGCTTTTCGCAAAAGGCAATACTAAGCATGAATTATAATGGGTTTAAAAAGTTTTTTAGGGAAAGCTTCAGGAAGAGGGAGGCTAGCAGTAAGTAAAAAAAAAAGTGTTGTCAATATTTTACTTCTCCCAAATAACTCAAGCACTGCGCAAAGATTATTAATGGCAAACTGACCAATAAAAGCATAGTATTCAGTTGAAAATGGCTTGGTAATAAGCAGGAATAAGCAGGTAAAAAGCAGGAATAAGTGATGATGTCCCACGTAATGACTCATATTAAACGCGAGGATATCAAGGTTTTAGATACGCCGCAAGTATCAGAACTGTCAAATTTGATAAGTGAATAAAAGATAAATAGCACTCCAACGCACATCATAAAACACAGGGTGTCTTTTTTAATTTTGCAGATTTTGATTTTGAAATTGTGAGTTATACGCCGGTGGTGTTGGTGAGAGCTTTATTGAAGCAAAGGTGTACAGGCCCTTTAGGGCTCTGGGCCCCCGCAGGGCCCCACCCACAAGCCGTATGTTGGGCTGTATTGCAAATTAACTGCTAATCGTTTAATCTATGTCTAGGGGCAAGGTTATATTGCGAACTTGATGGACGTTCTTCATCCAGGTTGCGCCCAGTTTTTGAATTTTTTTAATCGGCAATAGTGTTCGAAATATTGAACGTGAAAAATACATATTTTAAACAGAAATAAAAACAGCGCAAATTTGACAACGAAACATAGAGGGAAGACGTGACTCTGGCGCTGAACAACTTGGGGTGTGCGGAATCAAAAGGTAGAAGACGTTTGTTGGCCCGAGGTTTTGAAAGCTTGTTGAGTTGGCTTTTCCGCATTGCCTAAATATAAAATGGCGTCGCTGTGCGTCATATCGCCGCCGGAATCAATTTAACTTCTTCTTCACCATAAAATGCACCAAGTGCGCCTGCATTTTTAGGCGCAAGAAGTGCGAGAGACGCCATTTTATAAATATACACTGCCGAAAAGCCATCTACACGAGTTTCAAATGCATATTTTTGACGTTTGATATTTCGAACCACGTTGCCAATAAAGAAAATTTAAAAACCGGGGCGCACCTTCGATGTTGACGGCCATCAGTTTCGAAATATAACCTTACCCCTTAAAATCGGAAATAAAAAAGTTTATGCTGTTGAAATGAATTAATCTTCTAATTATTGACTCATATGCGGTACACAATTTCCGCCTGACTGTATGGTCCAGCTCAACTCAGAGTACGGACGTCTTTCTCACAGTTCTAAAAACAAAAAATCTGTAAAGGTTAAAAACATCACCCTGTACATTCACGACTTCAAAGCATGGTAGAAGTCTAAAGCCCTCACAGAAAAATTAATTGTCTGTTCGTTCTCCACATGAACGCTGACTGCTGTATTGCGTCACGATGACGCGATACAGTAGCTAACTAAAATGCAGCTGTAATCGATTCAGCAGTCTAAAACCTGTGAGGAAGCTCCTGAGGGCTTTTTAAAGAAACGCAGTCGGCCGTGGATTAATTAGAATAATGAATTTGGAGAAATAGGGCCTTTTGGTGGAAGGTAATACAGCCTGTTGGCGATAACTGCGAGAGGGGTTCCACTGCATTGGGGTTAACTGCACTAATTAAGCTTGTTTCAAAGTGCGTATCTGCGTTTTTCTGTGCGTAAAGGTATATACGGACTGCTGCACGTCGGAAGAGCGACGAAGAGAAATAGCGAAGAAAAAAAAAAAAAGAGCCGTAGCACAGCCGCAGCAAAAAGTCTAGCGCTCACCCTTTGCGCTAGCTTGTTTCTCATGAAAGTCTTGGTAATTGAGAACAGTATGTGAAATATAGCCGGGCAGCTGGTGATGTAAACAGCTTTCACGCCCACAGGATAGCAGTCCTGAAAGAGAAAGGAAGTCATGGTGAGGCACAATATAAGGAGTTTTTACCGCAGCAATTTCCATACATCAGTCACATGCTAATTTACGTCATCAGTGCACATGCTAAAATTACAAGTACTGACTTTTCTTTCGTTTATATCACGTAAAATGGTTCTAAAAATTCAGAAAATAAACCAGCCAAAAAGACGCACACAGGAAAACTGAGAAGACAGGAAAGGTATGTTAACAACGTGTGCTCCTGAGGTTCTAAAAAAAGAAAAAACAACGTGTGCTACTGAGGTTCTAAAAAAAAGAAAAATTGCTTGTGAGATAACAGTAACAGAAGTGCAGGCAACACATTATGCTTGCGTTTCAGGTGATTATTTTTAACCTTACCGACAATTGCTGAGGCATGCGTTGGCTTAAGTACGTTATCGGCATCTGGACTACGATTGCTCACTATAAGCAGAAGCAGTAGCGACGCTTTCAAAACATTTGAGGAGCGCAGTTTCAGAAATTCAGATTTATTTTCTATGGAGAAGAAGGAGGTTCGAGTAATGGTGAATAAATTTGAAGTTACCTGCGTAAGGCGAACGAGCCTCTGAATGGCGAATGGCGTGAACTGCATCACGTGGTGCAGGCTGAGACCCTTGTGATCGATTACGAAGACGACTCCGCGCTTCTGAACATCCTCGTCGAGCAACAGCCATTCGACCAGCACGAAACACGCCTTGGTGAATTCGTCTAATGTGCAGATGGAGGTGTTCCAAGCTCCTGCGAGGATGAATGGGGGCATTGAGGAGAATCTCATCTTAAAAAAGTCAAACATTCAGTTTTCAATGATTTCGCTCTTAATATACAGCCACCAGTTGCGCTTTCGCGCCGTCTAGCAAATAGAAAGCACGGCATGCTTCACGCGGTAAGAATCAGACTTTCATTATTCTGTTGTATTCATTGAGGTTAAGCCGAGTTTTAAGACGTTCTCGAACAACCTTTTCGCGTTCACTCCACTCGCCTTGCAAGCATGAGCGCTTCTGCAAGAAAGTACAATGTACAACGTTATTGATGTCCTTAGTAACGAAAAGAGGGTTTGTTCGCACAATATTGGAGAAATATGTGTTCTTGATTGTGCAGCCGACCACCTGCACCAAACTGCTTTTAAAAGGCATGGTTACGGCCGTCACTCAAGGCCACGTCACTCACCAAGCTTTGACTCGTTGCCACCGATTTGACATCATACAATTTCTGCAAAATATTCATTAAATGTAAGCACGCTATCGTATTGTGTGCCTGTATAGCCAGTGATAGGCAAACGCACTGAGCGTTATCGGGCTGACAGCACAGAGCCGACACAGCAGAGAGAGCTGCATAGTGGCCGGCTGGAAGCCAGCTGTGCAGCGGTATTGGCGAAAGCTTTAGAATCTAAATTTTCGCACCTAGAAGGAGATCGTGTTATTTGCGGTCTCATGCTTTATGTTACTCGTACCGGTGTTTATATATATATATATTTTTAAATCTACGCTTTGCATGTATTATGCAGTCGAACATCTTGCCACAAGTTGACGTCGAAGAATTGCCGCTATGATAAATAAGGTAAATGCTCGCCACTGCCGCCATGATTACAGCTTTCTTCAGGTTAAAGCACAAGGCACATGGTTTCAAAAGGTGGTTGTGGTAAACATAATATAGTTGCTCAGCAAAGCAAAACACGGGCGCAATCTTTGCTGTAAAATAAAGCCCGTGACTACAACGCTCATCTTCCGTTAACTAAGCATATAGAAAATTCAATGGCAGCTTGTGCTCTTGTGATTTATTTATTTTGCTGTGGTTTGAAAGTTTCCGTGAAGGATAAACCTAGACAGACGCTCTTGCCGACACTTCCTTCACGGTAAAGCACACCCTCCCCAAAAAAACCTGTGAATCATGCTGGAGGTATGGAGCAATGCTTACACGGGGAGCTTGTCTTTTGATTTCATACACTTCGTGGATTGAATTCATGTTCAGTCGAGACAGAGAGAGAGACAGTAATTTAATTAAAGAAAAGGAGGAGATGTCGGGCAGTGGTAATGCGACCCTCGCCTGCTACTCAACACTAGATAAGATTCATGCTGAACACTTAGGGCGTAAAATCTTTCCTAGGTTATGTGTATTTGCTGGTAGACGAATATGCCGTTCATTTACTGAGGAAAAAAGCGCAAGTACTGGTTTTACAGCTGGTTTTTTCCCACCTTAATGATGCTGTCTGCGCAGCTTCGAAATCAATGACGTCGCATTCTGACGCTGCGCTGGCGGTTCGCAGACAGGCGCACGCTGTCTTTGGCGGCAAGCTGTTTATTGGGCAAGCTTAAGGCCATAAACAGCAAGCAACTTGGAGTAAACGCGCTAGATGCAACTTGCTGCCTAGGTGCAACTGCGTTTGACGGTCCTCGAGGAGCAAGAAGGCAAGTTGCTCTCGGCCCTCTGTACTTAAAGTTGTTAACGATATTTCCAGATAAAGTTGCCTAAACACTGACAATAATCTTGAAAATTTTAGATGGTGTCGCTCATGATCATGAGTGATAAAGACACATGATGACAACAAAAAGGTCGTGGAAAAGCAAACATAACAAAAGTTTGCGGGACTCCGAACAACTTTTATGTGATTGAAGCAAATGAACACACACATGTGGTTTCGCTTTTGTGGGAGGGGAAATGATCTAATAAAAAAAACTAAACAATGGGCACAGAAGGTTCAGGGGAAGTAGGCACTGCTGGAGGCATTGCTTGCTTCTTATAAAGCGAGAGCTTGCAATAGAACGCGCAGGGCTTGTTTCGGCTCTTCCTTGTACTGCGGGTATGGGAAGCACAATGGTGAGAAGAGGGGTGTGGTGGTACTGGGCGCGTGGTCACCCGTGATCACGTGACCAACCACTGCACGTACCCCGAGCCTCTCCCATCGTGCAGCCTTTGTCGTAATTTGATGAGCGCGGTCGAGAGACGCCGCCAAACGCCATGAAACGCCTTTTCGACGCTGCACATAGCAGGAGGTCAAAGCCCGGACATACGCGGCGAGTTCGAAGCAGAGAGCAAGTGCTAGGAGTGCTACTGTACCATAAGGTGAGAGAAAAAATTAAATAAGGAATTAAAAGAGCAAAAGTTTGGAAAATAAATTGTAAATTTGTTGATTTAAATTTCGGAAGGGGTTGGTCAATCTGTTGGAGGTTATAGAATTTCGCTTTCCCTTATAAAACAAGCTTAGCTTCAACTTCGAAGATGGCAGTTAACTGTTCGTTCGTGAGTCGCGGTTGCCGACGCCTCACCTTCTAAGTGATGTAACGTACAAATAAATAACAGGTTTGATGAGAGTATCCCTTACCTGTTCTTACGAGCATCACAGCGCGACCATGTGGGTCTCGATCCGACGACACGGCGAGAAGCTTATGTTCACGGCAGATGACATCGTAGAGCATTCCGGATGGGGAAAAATTCTCGAATATGCGAGGGTAGTCTCTCCTGGCCCGAAAGTATTTTTGAATGGTTTTAAAAGCCGCATCAGCATCGAACTTCCGAGCCCTAAGAAACTTCAGCAAAAACTCGTTACCAATGGGGCACTGCAGGGTCTCCTCACCTGGGAAAATGAAGGAGGAATTATGATTCAGCGCTACCACTTCTTGAATAAAAGCAACTAAGAACGAGACGGTGCTTCGCGTAATTAGAATAGAGCTAGCATGTTGACGAAAACTCAAACTGCAGGATAGCTGAATTACGAGCAAAGTACTTATTCGACCCCAGAAGCGAGAAACCAAGAAAGCCCATACAGGCGCGAACATCTCATCGCTGCTGTAGATTTCTTCTAGTGCCCCGCTTGTTATTTTATTGCCTGAGCAGTACAGTTCTCTTTGAGCTAATTTTTTTTTTTGGGGGGGGGGGGGGGCACTTAAGGAGTTTATGATGTGCAAATGCGAGAGCAAGAGTAACTGTCTCACTGGGTCAGTAGACTCCTAAATCGCGCTTTGAGTAAGTGGTGGCATACATCTACAAATTGAGGCAGTTATGCGCACTTCCTTTTCTCAAAACCAGCAGAAGGTTTATCCGTTGCTTTTGAGGAAAGCAAAGGTGCATAACCGCTCCCTGGGTCCACTCAGAGAGCCCCTCAGTCAGGCTTTGAAGTACTTCAGTCTTCACATTAGTGAAGAAGTTAGGTTTTGCTTGCAGACGCTCAGGGACCGGATATAAAGGGAGCCATAATACGACGAAGTAAGCTGAGCTCTGTTTTGCAGCACTGACCTTGACGGTACGACTGCTTACGAAATGCTTCTATTGTTCAAGAAACCGAATTTGATATCAGTTTTTCCAGAAGCCCTATTCGCACAGAACATTGCCTTGTGATTGTGTCGACGTCACACCCGGAAAGGCTAAACGAGTGATGATAAGCTGTCCGGAATGAGATGTGCTCGTGCTTAGACATTATTAAGAGTGGAGTGCATATGTGCTTAGCCGGTGTCTGAGCTGCAAGCATGTAAAAAAAGACGAAGGAAGACAAAGCTTATGAGCGCTAACGCGTCAGCAGACAGTAGTTTCTGATATGTTAACATGCTGAAATTCAACCCAACCCATCCAGAGGAAGTCACGGAAGTACATGAAATAAATAAAGATTCTGCTGATGACGAAAGCAAAATCCTATTTCGTTTTCAACGAGATGACTCATGTACGGGACATCTCGTACATCTCGTGCCAACCTGGGTTTCATATTGGCGCACTGCTGGCATACTAACAGGCCTCCGAAATGTTGGTGGCTTTGGTGTTTAACACATTTCGATGTTTCCTCGAATGTTTTTCATCAAGTGATTCTGATACAAACACACTCGTATACATACTAGGCGCCGACTTTCGGGAGGAATGCATTTTCAGTAGCGAATATCTAAATACGAAACCTGCACCTTCCTACTCAAAATCACTTTCGTACATACCACGGAGACGTTTTCTCAACAAGGCCAGGGAGTCGTTTTCTAGCGGGGATGCTTTTTCTGGTTGTTCGGTGTTCGTCTCTTCCATATCGATTTTGTGAATTTTTTTGTAATTTCCTAAAGCAAGAAATTGTCTGCAAAAAATAAAAATGCACAATTAGACGGTTATCATAAAATACATGCACGTACTCTGGTGTCTGAAATACACCCACACAAACGATTCTCATATTCATTAAACAGAAGGGGAGTATTAAACCATGCTTGGCACAAAGCGCGTAGAAAACACAAGGAGGAATAGAGGCGACAGACCAGCGCCCTTGTCTTCCTTCATACGTGCGTTTTCTACGCGCTTTGTGTCAAGCATGGATTACCAACTGGCACATACACACATCTAAACAATAAATATGTGGACCTTTTGCTCAAACTAACCTCAAATGTCTGGAAGCCGCACTGCAGTGTCGAATATTTTTTTATTACAGTCGACAAAAATGCGGGAGAAGAATTTTTATCTAGCTAACGAGAGTCGAGGCTATCTTCGTGTATTTTTGAAAATACCCCAGAGCAAAAAACATCTTTACTCTGCAGGGAACAAAGTGATTTGGATAAATTGTTTTCACATAAACAGGTAGAGGGTGAACACTCTGCGGAGCACAATTATTAATCTGGCCTTCAGCATTGTCTAATTGAAGCGCGGCAAACAAAATTACAAATCGTGTCATAATTTTGGATTTTTCAATAAATTTTTTCTTCACCATCTGGCCATCGCTTGCCTCACAGGAAAAAACTACAGCGAAGAAAATACTAGAGATTTAGGAAAAAACAGTTTTCTTTATGCGCGTCGTCGAGAATTACGGGCGAATCGTGCTTCCTGATGATTCCGGCGCATCGCGGGTTCCGCGGCTTTCCGACGACAGGAGTAATCCCGTCTTAGTAATGCTATGTATTGCAATGAAGATGAGAAATCAAAGATTGCACTGCTTCAACAATGCCGCTTTTCTCTTTTAAAAGCAAAAGAAAATAAGGTGATAACCGAGGCAGAGGGAGCATTAATTTTAAGGTTGATTTTCTCAGCTTTGGCGTTTTTATCCGATCGCTGTCGCTCATCTCTTCGGCATTTCGTGACGAAGGACAGTAAAATGTTTTTCGCGCATAGATATTGGGACATTGAGGAGTGCAATACACTATCGAATTTTCTGTGTATAGGCCCAATATTTTTTTTTCAGAATTTATTTTGTAACGAACGTTTTCACGTAAATACGCATGCCGAAATTTAACTTTTCTTCTCATGAGTAGTTAGCTTCTAAAAAAAATCGCGTCATTATTGCACAGAACAGAGCTTACACGCTTACAAAAAAAAAGAGCTTTCTTCTTGTTTATATCCCTGGGAATGACTTTATGAAGCTGTTAATTGTTATCACTTAGCAACTGTAACAGTTACCTTAGAACAAAATGCGATTCTGAAATTGACATAAAAAGTTGCGTATCCTTGCCAGCTTCGGCTACATTTCGTGCATGAATAACGAGAATAGTTTCAATTGCCGCGTCCGCCGGAATTTTACCATTCGGCGTTTAAATACCTAAACTAGGCACCAGGTTGCTAAAACATGTATTGGATACAAGTAAGGTTCACCAAATGCACCGGAATAAGTGGACGCCTCACATACAACTTCACAGCACATACTCTTCCTGTATTAGTGTTTCATCTCTCAAGCTACACTCCCAATTATGCAGTCTTTCCCTCCGTCTCCGTATTTCAAGCCTGTGCCTATTTCACAAATTTCATTATTCCCAGCTCAAAAAGCAGCCATACATCTGCGCACCGCCATCGCGCACGTCTCACCGCATTGGTCATCCGGTCAAAGTTTCACGCCAACGTGCCCATACGACCACATTTTCCACGTAATTTTTCCTCCGAACAGCGAGCGACCGGAACGACCTTCCCCGTGAAATTGCAGCCATCACCTGCTCATCAACCTTCCTAGAAAAAGTTACATCTCACCTGTCATCACGAAAAAAATGTTTTGCTTTCTCATGTTAGCCCCACCCCTTATGTAAAACCCCCGACAGGGGGTCTTTGAGGAAACAAAAATGAAGGAAATGAGAATACAACTTCATCCAGTTCTGATGGTTTGTAAATGAAGCCATTGAAGAAGTACGCAAAGTTTCCGCATAAGCTGAAGTTCATAATATCAATGCTGTAGGCTCTTGAAGCTCTAAATAAAAGTGGGGTTTGCAGGCAGTCTGGAATATCTTTTTTCTAACAGCTACCGAATTCTTAGAGTGAAACTTCAAAGCTGTAAAGTGTAATAGTTTCTTAGCGGTTGTGAAGGGCCTCATTTTCGTGATAAGAATTTTTGCACACCCATTGCTAGTAGAGATGCGCAGCGATGGCGTAGAGGTAGAGCATCCTCCTCACGTGCAAGATGACCGGGGTTCGAATCTCGGTGCTGCGAAATTCTCCACCGGGTAAAAAAAAAAAAAAACTCCGCGTGTTGATGGAATTGCATAACTAAACCTGGGATGCAGCCTGACCTCGGTGACCAGAACCGACAAAGCACTCCCTCACCAGAACAGGATTCTGCCACCCTGGTGTAGCACTTGGTCACAACCTTCTATGAACAAACCAGTTAACCCTCGGCCCTCAGTCCCCAGCAGCTGCGGAACAACTGACCAAGGCGGCGGTCAGACCTGTGACGTAGCGGAGGGTGCTAAGAGTCTCTGGCTCCGGACAGGCTGTCATTGGAATATGAACCTGGCAACGTTTAACGCTAGAACTTTATCTAGTGAGGCTAGCCCAGCAGTGATGTTCGAGAAACTAACGGTCATTAAATGGGGTGTCATAAGGCTTAGTGAAGTTAGGAGGACAGGTGAGGCGTATACAGTACTAATGGGCGGGCACATACTGTGCTATCGCGGGCTAGCGGATAGGCGAGAACTAGGTACTAGGTGGGGGATTCCTCATCAATCAGAATATGGCTGGCAACGTAGAGGGATTCTATAGTGTTTAACGAGAGGGTGGCAGAGAGAGGTGGTTTATGGGGAACCTGCACTGCCAACGTGGCACTGCAGCTGTTTCATTCGGTGACTCCAAACTGCTTTTGTCAGCCGCTTGGGCCGCTGCAAACGCGAGAACACATTATGTGCGATTAGGTACCCACGTTTGGCTGACAGCATTCATTGCCTAGCTTCTCTCGACGTAGCCCAGATAGCTGACGCACGGCACGTGCGCCTTCGACAGAGCGCGGAGGCTCACGCCAATAAGCGCCTGAAGGTGGCGCGGAAAAGTATTAAGACTACCACCCAAAACTGCTTGCTCTTCTCGCTAGGCAGTGTGTTATGGCGCTGTAGTCGGCACCGCAAACTTCAGCGCAAGTTCCCCATTGACTTGAAAGGCATAGAGGTTGGCCTGAAAAATATCTGGCCTGCTACTCTCCACTGGGGAGCGGGAAGAGGAGTAAAAATAGGGTCACGATGGGGTGTGATGATGATGGGAGGAGGCCTACGCGCCTATATCCAGCCACAATGACCAGATAGTTGAAATGTTCTATGAAGACGTGGAATCGGCAATGAACAAGGTAAAATCACAGTACACTGTACTGATGGGCGACTTCAGTGCGAAGGTGGGCAAGAAGCAAGCTGACGAACAGGCGGTAGGTGACTATGGGATAGGTTCTAGGAATATCAGACGAGAGTTATTAGTAGAATTCGCAGATAGAAATAATTTACGGATCATGAATGCCTTCTTCCGCAAACGAGAGAACAAGAAGTGAACGTGGAAGAGCCGGAATGGTGAGACTAAAAAGGAAATAGACTTCATACAATGCGCTCACCATGGCATTGTGCAGGATGTGGAGGTCGTCCGAAACGTGCGTTTTAGCAACTACAGAATGGTAAGGTCCCGAATTAGCCTAGATTTAAAGAGGTAACGGAAGAAACTAGTGAAGCGGAAGCCCATTAACGACTTGACGGTAAGAGGAAAGTATATGAATTCAGGATTTTGCTACAGAACAGATATTTCGCCTTAACTGAGCAAGGCGATCTTAATGTACAAACAATAAGGGTTTTCTGGCGGGCTAGTTGGTGCTTCTCGTTCATGATTAAACTGCGCGAAAGAAACAGGGACAAAGACAAGAAAACACGTAAACACACACAGAGCGCAGTCCACACAGCGCTCTGCACACTGCGCTCTGTGTGTGTACGTGTTTCTTTGTCTTTGTCCCTGTTTCTTTCGCGCAGTTTAATCATGTTCAAACAATGAACGATAATCTCATTGCTATCATTACGGAGTGCGCTGTAGAAGTAGGTGGTAGTATATGGTTCGACAGGATTTCGGCAAGCTATGTCAGGAGACGAAAGATGGGATTAAGAAACGGCAAAGCATGAGGGCGCCTAACCTTACAGACAGAATAGAACTAGCAGAGCTATCGAAGTTAATAAATAAGCGCAAGGGGAGGGGGGCGGAGGGGTGGCCAACATAAGGAAGTTTAATATGGAGAGAATCGAGCATGCTCTAAAGAACGGAAGTAGCCTAAACGTGGTGAAGAGGAAACTAGGAATAGGTAAAAACCAGATGTACGCGTTAAGAGAAAACGAGGACAATGTCATTAGCAATATGCATAATATAGTTAATGTAGTCAAAGAGTTCTGCGCAAATCTGTGCAGTAGCTAATGTAATCAGAATGTTAATGAGAGAGAAAACAGCGAACAGCAATGTGGCATCCCGTCAGTAGCGAAGAGGAGGTATAGGAAGCCTTAGGAGCAATAAAAAGGGGAAAAGCAGCTGGTGATGATCAAGTGACAGCAGATCTGTTGAAGGACGGAGGAGAGATTGTGCTAGAAAAACTAGCCACCCTGTATACGCAATGCCTTATGACCTCGACAGTACCAGAAGCTTGGAAGAAAGATATTGTTATCTTAATTCATAAGAAAGGAGACGCCAAGAACTTGAAAAATTAGAGGCCGATCAGCTTACTGTCCGTAATCGCTAATAGTCAGGGCAACCTTAGACTTGAATCAACCAAATGATCAGGCAGGCTTTCGTAAAGGATATTCCACAATAGATCATATTCAAGAGAAATGCGCAGAATATAACCAAAACCTATATAGAGACTTCATTGATTACAAGAAAGCATTTGACTCAGTGGAAACCTCAGCAGTTATTCATGCAGACATTGCGAAATCAGGATTAGAAGACCTTTGTGTGAAAATACTGGAAGATATCTATAGCAACAGCACAGCTACCAAAGTCCTCTATAAAGTCAGTAATAAAATTCCAATAAGGAAGGGCGTCAGGCAAGGAGACACAATCTCGCCAATGCTGTTCGCCGCCTGTTTACAGGAGATATTCTGAGGCCTGAATTGGGAACAGTTCGACATAAGAGCTAATCGAGAATACCTAAATAATCTGTGATTCACTGATGACATTACCTTGCTGAGTCACTCAGGAGGTTAGCTGCAAATCATGATTAAAGAATTAGACAGGCAGAGCAGAACGGTGGGTCTAAAAGTTAATATGCAGAAAACCAAAGTAATGTTCAACAATCTAGCCAGGGAACAACCGTTCACACTTGGTAGCGAGGAGCTGGAAGCAGTAAAGGAATTCATCTCCTTAGGGCGGGTAGTGACAGCTGATCCGGATCATGAGAGGGAAATATTTATTTTATTTATTTATTTTTTAATTTTATTTCCACAATACTGCAGACCCTCATTTGAGTCCAGGCAGGGAGGGCAGAAAAATACATTCACTCAATACAAGAGCAACTACATCGTAAAACACAGAACAATAAAATTGTCTAATGTAGTACATATATCAAAAATAGCTCACAGAGTGCCCTGCCAAAATCAAGAGCCGATATCACTCGTAGAGGCAGGGCGTTCCATTCGTCAATTGTTCGCGGAAAAAAAAATTAAAAGCGTTAGTATGCGCGAAGTATGGGACTAAAGTGCGATCATGATGACGACGAGTTCTACGCGTTTCTGAAAACTGCACATAGCGGAGTGGAGAAATGTCTAGTTTTCCATGAATTAGTTGGTGAAGGAAGGATAGGCGGGCTATCTTGCGTCTGACGTGGAGTGGTTTAATATCATTTGCTGCCATCTTATGTCTTATTATTATAAGGATAGGAATGGGGTGGAGCGCATATGACAGGTTCTCTCAGGTCGTGAATGGCTATTTACCAGTATCCCTCAAGAGAGAA
This sequence comes from Amblyomma americanum, assembly GCF_052857255.1. Lineage (NCBI taxonomy): Eukaryota > Metazoa > Arthropoda > Arachnida > Ixodida > Ixodidae > Amblyomma > Amblyomma americanum. The sequence continues at coordinate 208,809,856 of NC_135500.1, forward strand.
CTATACAACAGCTATATCTTACCGGTACTCACTTACGGGGCAGAAACGTTGAGGCTAACGAAAAGGGTTCAGCTTAAGTTAATGAAAACACACCAAGCTATGGAAAGAAAAATAGTAGGTGTAACGTTAAGAAACAGGAAGAGGGCAGAGTGGGTGAGGGAACAAAGGCGGGTTAATGACATCCTAGTCGAAATCAACAGGAATAAAAGGGCTTTGGCAGGGCGTGTAATGCGAGGGCAAGATAGCCGCTGTTCCTTAAAGGTAACGGAGTTGATTTCAATAGAACGCAAGCGTAGCAGGGGGCGGCAGAACGTCAGATGGGTGGTTGAAATTAGGAAGTTTGCAGGAATACGATGGCTGTAGCTGGCAAAGGACATGGTTAATTGGAGAGACATGGGAAAGGCCTTTGCTCTGCAGTGGGCGTATTGAGGCTGACCATAATGATGATGATGAAGTGCGGATTTTACAAAAGAAAGCTGCTGCTCACCCGCTCGGAATCACCGTCTCGTGCTGTTCGTGGCAAGCGCGCTTTCATGTCTCCAACGGCGCCTAGAATCAACTCAGAACGTGTGCTTGCTATCAGGTCTGTGCCCTCCAACAGAGGTTGTTTGCAAAGCCGCAGATAAAACGTCAAGGGCGTTCGCTGCCAGACTGCAAGATCTAATCTTTCTTTAAGCAGAACCAAAACATAACGATAGGCTATTCGTGACAGGATGATGACGATGAAGACGATGAAACACCAAGAGAATAAGCGACTTTGCCTTAAAATTTCTGGCAGTGTCACGAAAGTGCACTTTTGTTTTATAAATTATCTAATTGCCCGGCTCCGGTAAATAAACAACACTCGGGAGAGCTGATTTTCTTTTCAGTGTGGCATGTCCTCTGTAAAGCAAAAGCTTTGCACAGCTGTGCGTGCTTTTCCAACGAGTTTGTCAGAATCTACAGTAAATGGATGATTGTGGTATAAGAACTTGAAATTGTAAGAATGAGGCAAGGAAGTAGCAAAAGGCAAAAATACAAATGGTAGAATATTGCTCCCTAATCGTCGTAATTAACAGAAAAATCGTTCAGAGAAACGAGAATTGAATTAAATAAAACCAAATGTGTGCTTCCATTTTTCGCGAAACTCAGTCAATTCCCTGCCATTTTTTTAGTACACGTTTAAACAAGCTTTCTGTTTGTAATCAGCCGAAGTGTTGCCGTGATATTAAGTATTGCTTTTTTTAAACAATTCTCGTTTGAGGGCAGGTATTTGTCGTCACGATTCATATCCAGTTTGTGGCACACCGGCCTTTGAAACCACATCGATACATACAGTAATTCGGAGCTGTGCTGCTCGTATCGAAAGGTTTGCTCTTCTATAAAATTAAACCAGTTCGCACAAGATAAAAAGCAACTTCCATATTTTAAACCCGGCCCACAAGGTATCAGAGGATAACAACAATAACTGCATCACAAGTGTCACCCGCACCTCTGCGCAAAGTCAGCGAATCCGCGTAGCTTGCTACTTTTCTTAAGTGGCCACAGGCACTTTAATCTGCTTTGTTCTCAGAGTATCACGATAAAAAAAAAATTGGAGGAGACACTTTAGCTCCGCCCTAAGGGTATGACGTTATAGCGTAGTTGGTTACTTTCCATATATGCAGAATGTCATTCTCTACGTTACATGCATAGATCCCTGGGAGTCCTCATAGCCCCCAGCTGAGCAGCAAGGTGCAGATGTCTATCTGCATCACTTCTGCTAGCCCATGAGTTGCTTCGTTCCCAGATGCGGTTCGTGGCTCGTGCGCCTCACCATCCACTCGCAGTGCATTGCATAGAAGTGTCTGACCTTCTTCCACCACACTACCTGTGCCCTGTCACGACCTCCTCCCCACCTTGGAGGTACACAGCATGGCAAATCAAGACAACAGTTCCTGGCATCAAAAGAAAAACAAACACCCCCGGTCCTGCACTTAAATATTTTGCACTTGAGCACATTTATGGGTGCTACAGTGCGTACCGTCATATCTACACTGATGGCTCTGTCACATTCGTCTCACCAGTGATTGGCGCCTGGGTTCCGTCAACGCGCACCACAATTTCGGCGTTAGTCACCGCACCTCGACTACTGCTACCGATCTGGCTGCTCTGCTTGGAGCATTCACTTACATTCTCCAACAACCGCCGACAGCGTGGGTTATTTTCAGTGACTCTTGGGCTGCATTACAATCTATAAAGTCAGCAGGAAGCCTTCAGGAGCCGATCATCGATGACTTAAACAGATTCCACTCCGAGGCCAGTGAGCTTGGCCACCGTGTTGTGTTGCAGTGGTTACCCGCTCACTGTTGCCTTGCAGGCAACGATCACGCTGCCGGTGCAGCGAGGTCGGCGCATGGCGACCCCACTTTGCCCGTACTTTTATCATTTTCCCGCAGCGATGGTACGAGGCTTCTATCTAAAAAATCCTGGCACACGCAACGATCTTTGTGGTGTGATCCGCAGCGTGAGTATAGACCTCTTCTTCCTATCGACCCCACTTGTGACTTCCGCATGCCACGCAATATAGCTAGACGTGATCAAAATTGCCTCCACCGAATTCGCCTGGACGTTGCTTTCACTAAATCCTATTTACATAAAATTGGTGCATCAAGTAGCCCTCTGTGTCCCACATGGGGTGTGCCCGAGGATCTGCCACATTTGATCTCCCGCTGCCAACTCTTCAACAATCATCGCAAGGCACTTTTAAATTAATGCGGCGAGTTGGGCGTGTTAGTACATGGTTTTCTGGAAAAGCAGCGCTGAACAGACGAGGACAGAGACGAGGCGCCCGTCCTTGTCGCCTTGTCTCTGTCCTCGTCTGTTCAGCGCTGCTTTTCCAGAACACTTTTAAGTGCTTCACGACTCCGACAGGATGGCCCCGTGCACCTGGAGCATGTCCTTGGGCCATGGAGGGACGCGGCTTCGGGTGTGCGCGGGACAAAAGCATTTTTAGTGTTTTAAGAGATGCGGGTTTGGTGGACATTATTTGACAGTTGTGTGCGTGTGTGTGTGCGTGTGTGTGCGCGTGCGTGTGCGTGTGTGTGTGTATGTGTTTGCGAGTGCGTGAGTGTGCTCGATTTCACCATTCACCCTTTATTTTTCTCTTTTCCTTTTCTTTTCACCATCCTCTTCTCTACTCTTCCCTTCTTTCACCGTCACCTGGAGTAGCATGCAGGCCGACAACCAGGCAGACCTCTCCTCTTCCATTAATGTTCTCCTCCTCCTCCTCCTCCTCCTCCTCCTCCTCCTCCTCCTCCTCCTCCTCCTCCTCCTCCTCCTCCTCCTCCTCCTCCTCCTCCTCTGCATAGCCCTCCAGGCGTAGTGGTGCAGCGGTTAAGCGATGCACCACTGCTCTGCGATGGTAGGTGTTCCCAGCGGTGGGCCTTGTGTGACCCAGGTTGCTCTTCCTGACCGATCAATCATTAATTTAACTGTCAGCTGCCACGGTGGGCAGTTTTCTCACTATTCGGTGGGCAGTTTGTGATGACACCGCAAGGTCACGTGACCTAGGTGGCCTCGGTTCCTGCTATGTTGTTCTCTGGGGACCATCTGCCAGAGCCATGTCCGTGACCTTTCGCTCTCAACGCCGGCGCCGACAGCGCCGACACCGACAACGCCTACACCCGATTTTGTGTGTAATGGGGCCTTTAACGCTATAGCGGTAAAGCAAATCTGAGCAGGACTCTTAAGTCCATATATTTCCGCGGTAAAGGAAGAGAAAAGCTCTTAAGTGTCACTGCTTAAGTTGGCTGGCGCCAACGACACAGGGACAAGAAGTTTCCACGCTGTAGTGGAGAGCTCACCCGAATGTCCATGGAAAAAGAAAGCATGCCGCAGAGTACCCCAGTGTAGACGGCGTTACCTTAAGGCTACCGTTTAATACCTAATTCATTATCGATGTCACACTAAGCGGTTTCTTCACCTTTTTCAACGCTGTCATAGTTGAGAAGATATATAGTCTACCAGCAGCATGAGCGTGAGCATACAGCATCAAAACTCTAGGAAAACGTTCAGCATCAATAAATAAGCAGGTAACCAGAGAAAACAACTCATTCTCTGATCAAAAAGTAATTGCCTTTGTTTCTGAATTCTGCAGATGGGTGCGCTGCCGGCCAGGGCGTGACGGCAGTACTTTTATCGTCTGCGATTATATGGGGTTACAGGCAAATGCGAGTTCGCGTGCGACTTCTTTTGTCGACCAACTAATAATAATTGGTTTTCGGGGAAAGGAAATGGCGCAGTATTGGTCTCATATATCGTGGGATAGCTGAACCGCGCCGTAAGGGAAAGAATTAAGGAGGGCGTGAAAAAAGAAAGGAAGAAAGATGTGCCGTAGTGGAGGGCTCCGGAAATAATTTCGACCACCTGGGGATCTTTAACATGCACTGACATCGCACAGCACACGGGTGCCTTAGTGTTTCGCCTCCATCGAAACGCGGCTGCCGCGGTCGGGTTCGAACCTTCGAACCTGAATAATCCGGATCAGTTACTGTGTAGGTTTTTAGACATATCTGTTTTCTTTAGTCCACTTTATGGCGCAGTAGGCCGTGGCACAGTAGGTAACGCGCTTATTACATTGGACGCAAGGTAGCGAGCTCGGTTTCCACCGCGAATGCCGCAACGCGATAAATGTGACACGGAAGAAACTGTCTGATAAGAAAAAAATATCAGGTACTCATATTTCGCTGTTTGTTGTGAAACATCAAGTACTCGAGATTAACTATAACAGCCTCCCGCTCGTAGCACCCGGACAGGCAACAGAGGCGTCAACTTCTCAGGTGAATACAGGAGCGCCGGATCAAGTGAAGTCCGAGCCCTGCACGTCGTCGCATGAGTGATGTCCACATTGCAGAACACGTGGAAGTAGTGAGGGAAACATAGCGGCTGCCCACGCTGTCATCGCCATCTGGTTAGTTCGCAAGTATCCTGTATATATATATATATATATATATATATATATATATATATATATATATATATATATATATATATATATATATATATATATATATATATATATATATATATATATATATATATATATATATATATATATATATATATATATGGGTCGTGCGTGTTCGCTCTAGAAATGAACAGCTCTTCATCTTTGGCAAGTAAAAATAATTTTGTAGCGGAACCCATCATGACCCCGTAGTTATTTTCAGGAAGCAGGATTATTAGTGCAAAAGCACTAATCGGGAGGTTCAGAGCCTGGCAACATCGTCTAGCGTTTGCCTGTCCGAGGGCGACCTGTATCGCACTAATTCTTGCGGTGGCAGCACCTGCCATCTAAGGGCAGTGGCGCACCGCTTAACCGCTGGACCACTGCGCCAGGAGTGGTATGAGGACTTCCAGGGATCTATGAATGTTAAGTAGAGAAAGACCAATCCTGCATATATGGGTACTCCGTGCTTTCGCAGTGTATGCAAACGTTGTAAACATTCTCTCGTTTTCTTTTTTCAAACAATTTTTTGTCCCGACTAGAAGGGCCTGTATAAACACGAGGCGCTGTTTGCTAACAAATATTTCTCGGGGCAGCTCACTAACGGGCACATTTCGAGTTTGAACATACTTGTGCATGACTATCAGCAGTACAACCCTTAATTACTATGCCATATATGTGTGGTGAAGTGTAGCTTTGCTCCATTTCATTAGTACTTTTAGCCGCCGGGGTGGCTCAGTGGTTATGGCGCTCGGCTGCTGACCCGAAAGGCGCGGGTTCGAAAGCGCATGTATTTTGGGCGATGAAGCCAAAAGTTGTTGGACCTCAGCGCTGAGGACAGCCGCGTTTTCGAAATTCGGAAAACTGATATGGATATCAATTATGGGGGGCTATACGCCGCTCAATAATTAAGGAGCTTAACTGTAATAGTTAAAATGTTAAGTATTCAATATCAGGTAACCTGCCTTCAATTAGCACGTCTTAGCTGTATTCTGATGCATTACATCGCTGACAGTGCTATGCCGAAAAAAGCGCTCTTCTAAATCAAAAAGCCGATTAAAAAAATTGTGCATAAAAAGTCTTACGTCAAACACGCGAGCTACATCAGCGGCGGTCACGGTGACTCTACGGCGATGAGACAAACGCGCCAGGCGGCCAGGCGCAGCGCTGTGCGGCCCAATTATTTGGCGTAATTGCACCGTTGCGGACGCTCCGCCCCTCTACTATTCGCTTCAGTGCCAAAAAAAAAAGCTGTCACCGGATGTAGTATACGCCTGTAAGCAGTCCTCCTTAATGCCGACAGACTGGATCAAGTCAGGCGCCCACTATGGGTCGTGCAAATTGCGAATAAGCTTTACGATCGGCACTCACCTTTGCCCACGACCTCTCATAAGCTTATATCATGTAACCAACCATGCTCAAGAGAGAACTAGTGAGGTCACGCCTCATATGTGGGCAGTGGGCAACACAAGTGCTCATCCATTAAGTCACATAGGCTGCGAGCTACTAGTAGTTCACCGATATCACAAGCAAGTTGGATCGAACCGCGTGCAAGCATCAGCAACACCATAGCCTGAATGTGGTGATAACAAAAGTGCCGTCAACATCAAAACACCTCATCAGGTAATACCAGGCCACGGATGCCATAAGAGGGCGCTGTGTGCGAGACCACAGCGGGGGTGAAGCCACCTCGAACGAAAACCGGCTAGGCTAAATTTACGACCACCTAGAAGCTCGCAACTGAAATGAATATGACGTTGCTAACACGAAAACCTACCTACCTCAATCCTGTACCTCCTAAACATCCACGGACAATAGCTTTTAATTCACTCTTCGGTCACTCAGTGTCGGTGGGAAGAAAGAAGATGAATGAACAAAGAAAGCCATTATAAGCAGCGTTTGCTTGGGGGCTAGTTGGTTAACGTTTTCAAGGCGGAGTACTCCCTAGCGCAACACCCGTCTTATCCCCTTCATGTGTTGCGCTAAAAAATACTCCGCTTCGAAAAAACAAAGGCAGTATGATTTCACTGCTGTTCATGATGCTGGCAGCCTGCCTTCTGCAGACCGTTTGTCAGCGTGTTGCGCGGCCACCCCTGCGAGGAGGTTTCGAATACGCGAGCATAGGATGCCTTTACAGAGGCAGTTAAGCCATAGCCTTTCAATACCTCTGGTAGGCTACCTCTGGTTCAGCGATGCTTGCTCCTCAAGAGACACAGCGACGATGTTGTCACCAAGAGCACTGACTATGCTTTGCGGATTTGTGTCGCCACCTCTTGGAAAGAAAAGAAACCCGCAGACGGATAATGGGCGGTGTTAACCCTCAGCACGCAGAGCGCAACTTTTGAAAATTCGTTTCGTCTCCATGTTCCAACCGAAGCCGCACGGGGCGCTGCTAGCCATAGTTCATGTGTTTACTTGCCAAGGCCCGCGATTTTTCATCCCGTATCACTTTCAACATCTAGCTGCCTGTCTTAAACTGTTGTTCCCTTCGAAGGCTGTAGGACACCAGTTTCCTTTATATTTTTTATTCCAACTACATTGCTACTAAGGATTACTTAAGCCTTCTTCACATTAATATTAGTGCTACATTTTTCTTTCAGCGTTTATGTCGTAAATCATGCGCTTCGCTTTCTCCCTTTGTTATTATGGAATGCGTGTCCTTAAGTACCGAAATACAAATTGTGCACGTCAAAGAGAAACTTGGCTATCTTACCTTGGACAGGATACGCAGGACACTTTAATTTGAGTCTTGGCGGTCTTTTCTCTCAAGCATGAGGTTGCTGTTGTCCTCTGTTGGAGTGGCACATACCTACAAGCACGGGGTTGTGGTTGTTGCCTCAAATACGATGGCACATACCCACGGTGGGTATGTTCACGGGTTGCATTTTTTTATGGTAAGGAGGATAACTTCGTCCTCTTCTGGAATATGAGCCCTTTATTTATTCTCGCACAGACAGTAACAGTGATTTTTCAGGGTTTACTTCGCTTCCGCAAGCTAAATGTCCGGAAGCTATTGTCTATATCCAAAGGAAATAAATGAAAAAAGTGACACTTTACGTGTCATTAACAAAACTCAACGCATCAAAGAAAACCGCGGCTGCCATTTGGTGGACTAGCAATAGGTGCTCTCCTTCCCGTAGCCGTAGCGGTTTACTTCTTCGAAGTATTCGCATTGACCCAGCAAATCTGCTTCCAGTTTGTCGTAGTCGAAGGTCTCGAAGGTTCCTCCTCCTTCCTCAGGTATCACATCCAGAGGTACGACATCTTGAAGTCTGTCCAGGTCCGAACCAAACAGGTGCACCTACAGGAAAGCCTGGCATGTATATGAGAGCACACATGTGAGAGCAGTCTGCAAGATGCACAGTCATTACCAGTGAGGCTTCAACAAGCGTACTGGCGTGGTCCTCCTTTTGGAAACAATGTTTTTAAAAGTGGGCTGAAGGTCGCAGGCAGCAACGACCACTTTGACAAAGCATGGAGGAAGTATAAATATGACCAGTCGACCGTCGTCATGCTGTGGAACACATGTACTATCGGCATGCTATCGGCGTTAAATTAAATGCAAAGAGCGGAGCGCTAGGCAAAAACTACAGAGAAGAGTTAATACATTGGAATCAGTGTGAAACCACAGATTTGTGCTGCGTATAAGGCGACGGAGCGCGGCCAGCGCCACGGGCGGCTTCCCAGATTCCTCAGTTCCTATTTGTGAGACGCTTGAGAAAAGCCTGGATGAATTTTTCTCCTGTTTGAATCTGAACCTAACCCTGGCCAGTCCCTCACCGCGGGTATGTGCCATCGCTTCAGAGGCAACAACAACGACGACGGAGAGCTCGAGCGAGGCCAGCTGCGGACTCGCAAGGCACGATTTTGCTTGGGGTTGGTACCAATCAGATAAGTGCTTACCCACTAAAAGGTCCAGCTCGGGGAGTCTGCGTATCGCCATTAGAGATAGCCGCGCGCTTCCGATTTGCGATAGTTTTGATTGTTTTCTTTGACGTTCGTTTTCTTGTTTTCCCACTGGAGCTCCACATTCATTCTTTCCACAGATGGCAATTTCCACAGCGCGGTTTCGCTGGCGGAAGCGGCTGTGGCCCGCGTGGGTGAAGCGTGCGCTCCTGGCTCGCTGGCCTGTAGTGCTTTTATTCTGCTTCCGTCATCGCCTTGTTATCAGCGTTTGGCTGCAACGCGTTTTTCGTGTGTGTGTCGTTCTCAACTTTGTGCCTTCGTCTGAAAGCGTTATGAATCCCACGATGACTGAAAGAAACCAGCTAGCCCAGCAACAAACTCTGTTCTGGTGGTGAGCATAACTTTATCGCCATCAGATAAGCTGAAATACATTGCAAACCGAACATTCACGCGTCATTTGAAACTGGCAGTGCCGAGTGTATGGATTGAAGAGCGTGAATCGTTCCTCTTTACTGTCTCAGTGTGCACAGCGTGCCATTACAAGGGAAACAGGTGGTCCACTGTCTACTATTAACAAAATTTGCCAGGCATTCCGTGGAAATGAATGGCTCGGAAACATGCCCTGTGAGCATAGGCAGCTCGGCTACAGGCAAAGAACAAGACGTGCTTATTGAGGCCGCTGCAGCAGACACACCCAATATGAAGGCTCGTGAGATAAACGACACTTCTCAGTTGGATTCCAGCATGTCAGCTATTAGAAGCCCTCAACAAGAGGCCGCCTGCGTAGCCGGATACTGGCACAGAAGCCGAAGGTGAGAGCAGCAAATAAGAACGCAGGGCTTGCGTTTGCACAAGAACACGCATCATGGACTGAGGAAAACTGGCGCTGCGTTATGTTCTCTGAGGAATCAACGTTTTCAACACGTTGGGACGAGCGTCAGAGAATTTGGAGAGCCGAAAACACCAGGTGTGTCTGTCCTGCCATGTGTGCATGTCAACCTTGCATATTTGAGGTAAGATTGCTTTAATGCAGTATTGTAGATTCATTGTAGAACGTTTTTGCTTAGCCATTTTTACCGTCTCTGGTAATAGCAAACTTGTATAAGTCACGAAATTCTCGGTTCTTTTTTGCTGTGGTTTGAGCCCCGCGAATCTTCAGCGCGTTGCAATATGCGGCCGCTGTTCTGTCAGCGTATTGGGAGCGTGCTCAATTAGACCTTGGACCGTTGGTTCGTCTGCAGGACAACGCTGCAGCTTACCGCGATGGTATCGGGATCGTCGTGGTGCCCTATGCTCTCGAAGGCCCCTTCCCCGACGCCCTGTACTACTTCCAGCAGCACCGCAGACCCATACACATTGCCAGATCAGGGACGTGCCTGCTGGAAATGGGAGTTATGTTGTTGGAGTGGCCTCTACAAGGTGCTGACATGGACATATGCGAAAATGTTCGGGGTGCTTTGAAGAAGGCACTTTCGCGGCGTCCTCTCCAGTGTAGATCCCAGGATGCTCTGTGGTGGGGGCGCCTAGCCTACGCGCTTTGGACTTCGGGGCCCGGCTGCACGACAGCCTTCTTCGGCGAATGGCAGCTGTTGTGGCCTCTGGAGGCGATTTCAGCAAGCACGGAAGCTTCGTCAGACAGCTTCACATTTTTGCCAGAGCATGCACTCGGCAGGGCCTGCCTGACTGTGTCTGGTAAGTCTTTGCAGTTACCTTGAATGGACTTTTTTTTCCCTTTCTCTCAGCGTACGGAGAAAGTACGAACTTTGGCGCATGTTCGGCTTAAAGTATAGTGCGGACGGATAGTAGGGACGATGCGTGGTCGTAAGCGTCGTGAAACTCTCAATTGCCGCAAACCGTCCGACCTTTATTTGTTCGCATCGCAGCCAGACGATGATAACAAGGCGATAACGAAAGCAAAATCAAAGCGCTCCAAGCCAGCGAGGTAAGAGCGCTCGCTTCACCCACGCGGACCGCAGTCGCTGCCGCCAGCGAAACTGCGCTGCGCAAGTTGCCACCTGGGAAAATAATGAATGTGCTGCTCCAGTGGCAAAATGAGAACACGAACTTCGAAGAAAATAGAAAAAAAGCTGTCGCGAACCGGATGGGAACGCCTATCTTTGATGACGGCAGGCAGACTGCCTTATAAGCTGGACCTTTTTCCACGCGCTCCGCTGTTCGCATTTTGTTTGACGCCGACAGTAGAGCGGTTGAAAGAGGCATGTATCTGAGGCTGCGCACCTCGCGTTTGACTTTCAGGCATGCTGCATGAATGTGCGCATATATGCGAATATGCGCATGAATATGGGATGCAGCAAATATTGTAAAATCCATGCAGTCAACTAAGAGTGTCACTTTTATTCACACATGACGAGAGTTCGTTATTTGGTAGCGACAGAAGTTTACCCTTATGCCAAAAACGTATAACAAATATGTTCATTTCAGTAGTCATACGGGACCAAAACTTGCCCAACTAACAGTCGCCGCGGTGGCTCAGTTGTTATGGTGGCCGGATGCTGACCCGAAAGACGCGGGTTAGATCCCGGTCGCAATGGTTGCATTTAGATACAGGCCAAATGCAAGAGACCCATGTACTTTGCTATGCCAGTTGACGTTAAAGAACCCCAGGTCGTCGAAATTTTCTGGAGCTCTTCACTATGGCGTCCCCCATACGAGGAAACGAGCATAAACAGGACGTATACTGCACAGGATTGATTGTTCCTGTACATAAGATGGAGCGAGGAGCGGAGATACATGGGAAGGTTGACAAAGTCGGGAGTGCTGGACAATAAGATGTAGAGACATGCCAAGAAATTAGCAGGCTTATGTGGTGGTGAAAGAAGCAAAGCTGGAGTATTTCTGGGTCATCACGAGATTCCTTTGTTTTGCGGTGAATTGAAACTAAGACTAACGTCCTCAACTACCTTCGTTTTAATGCAAGGAGGAGGCACGCGTCAACCATTTTATATATGCTGCCTATAGGATGCATTTCCTTGAAAATAACATTTAGTCCTCGTTGCGCCCGTTAGCAACATGTTAATAGTAAATAGAAAAAAAAACTTTCAAGTACCGACACTGTTTTTAAGCCCGAAGACAGTAGCATAGAGAAAGAGTGGGACAACTTCCCTGATTGTATCCAAGTTTTGAATCGAAGGAAAAGGTGACTCCTCCCAAGGGACTAAGAATTCTATTAGGTAACGCAAAAGCGCTGTAGCCGTAACGATTAGGTAGAATTAGGGCAATTGGTGCCTGAGTGTATAATAAGTTGTATGTGAAGGCAAACTACGGAAAATATTCAACGGGCACTGTAGCACTGTAAAATTCTGAAATATTGTCTCCCCATTTGTATGCCTAGCTACCGCTTTACAGCATGCACCGTTCCTACATGGCATCATGACACACCCAGAATACGACAGGGAAATACATACGCGACGGAAGATGATAACAGTGAATTTACAAGGGAAGAGTGACGATGAATTGGGTACGACCGGAGCGATTAGACATTATTGGGAGGCCTTCGTTACCGCCGGACATGATTTGGCTCAGGTTGGAGACCATTAGTCTTTCTTTTTTCTTATGTGAGGGCTCCCTGAGCTATAACATTTCTAGGGGTACATATTAACTTTGTCTCTTCAAGTGAGAGACTCAAAGATTACATTTTGCCCTGGAAGACGAGGCAGAATGGGAGAGAAGAGTGGAACTCTCACCCTTTCCACTAGTTTGGATCTCAGGAACGTTTTGGCTATTGAGAACAACAAGTCAAATATGGATGGGCTGTTGGTAATGTACACTGCTTTCACGCCAACGGGATAACAGTCCTGAAAGAGAGAGACCGTTAGAGCAAGGGAATACAAGACTAAGCAGGGCGAGCCCATGTGCACTAAAATATTGACTTGCTGCTTTGCACCCTGCAACTAACGAGCACTTTCTCTCGTTACCTTTTATTAAGAAAACCTGCCGCCCTAAAGGACAAATAAATGCAAGTGAATTAACACTCACGCGGATATTTTGTGAACTCATTAAAAGCAGCCTGGACAAGAAGCATTCATTTTTGGAATGACAACTTTAGGATATAAATTGCGTTTAACCTGAAGTTCCAGTCTCGTTGAGCAGAGCCGCGATAAATTCGACCTTCACTTGAAGACGAGGAGTGAGGTATTTATCTGGGTCAAAGTGATTTCAAGGAAATCGTAAAATTTGAAGTGGGAAGCCCATTCTGAGCTCCGTAGAACAATACCGTGGACTGCTTTGGATCAACTCCCTGTGTAGTGGTATCTGTAATGTGTATTTTTTAAAAGACGCTAAAATATCAGCACACAGACATTTTCATATTCAGCCTCCGCCAAGGTTTGGTCGTTATCTTGTGTTCGAAAGAAGAGTGCCATAGAAGTGCCACAGACACTGAGACTTCGTGGTAGACGGCAAAATTGAGAACTTTTCTGCACATAACCCGCGCAACAGTCTTGCTTTGAGGAAATATAGATATATTCTGCTCGAGCTTGCACGAGAAAGCCATTGAGGGGACAATAATATGTTCCGCACAGTTTAATTATATTCATAAAGCAGTACTGACAAATACCTTTGCTATTCTAAATGTTATCCACTACAATTCTTCAATCCTGGGCGTTATTCCTTTAAAATTGTATTGAAAATTGAATATATCGACTGGACACAAAATGTGCAAGTTAGCGAAAAGTACCGTGCGAGCACTTGAAAAAATAATGAATTTTTCTCACGTCACCTGTGTCAGGCTGACCAGCCTCTGAATGGTGAATGGCGTAAAGTGCGTCATGTGGTGCAGGCCGAGACCCTTGTGGTCGATTACGAAGACGACTCCGCACTTCTGAACGTCCTCGTCGAGCAACATCCACTCGACTAGAATGAAGCACGCCTTGGTGAATTCGTCAACAGTGCAGATTGAGGGGTCCCACGATCCTGCAAGTGAACGTTAAGAGATAATTAAGTGCCGTATCTGATAAGCGGCACTATCTCTCTCCCAATCCTTCCCTCTAAGCGCAAGAAGGATCTTCACTTCCCCGCTTCGTAAGCTGGCCATGATCTTCGATTTCAGGAAAGCCTAGCTCAATCAATCAATCAATCAATCAATCAATCAATCAATCAATCAATCAATCAATCAATCAATCAATCAATTAATGAATCAATAAATCAATGAATGAATCAATCAATGAATCAATCAATCAAGCAAGCAAATCAATCAATCAATCAACCAATCAATCAATCAAGCAAGCAAGCAAATCAATCAATCAAGCAAGCAAATCAATCATATCAGTTTTATTCAAACGGCTAGGAAAAAGTACATGCGAATCCTCTGGGCCCTTAGCCTTCTCGGCTAGACTTGGGCCCATGCAGGAAGTGCGAAAAATAAATATAGCGAGACAACTCAGTATTATGCACATAATTAATGTACATCAGTTATGCCACCGTTACATACAAAGAAAATCGAAATACTCAAGAAATTATAAAATAGTTTAGAGGACACCGATCAAAACTGTTTCATATTCAACTGGAAAAAAAGAAGGAAAACATTCAGCCTGAGCTCAGCGAACGATGGTCATATTGAGAGAGTAGGGCAGTTTCATTGGCACTGAGTCGTAAATTGTCAAAGCACCCTAAATCAGAGTGCGATAAAACGAGGCACCATAGGTTTTGAAGAGGTTTTATTTAGGATGGTCAATAACTAAGAAGCGTAAAAATAATCGAAAGTTCGAAAGAAAAACATCGTAATGTCGTCGGGTCACACGGCTGCACCAGTTACAACACTTGGTATTGTGCCTCTCGCTTCACGGTCTTAATTCCGAATGCTTTCGCACCGAATACGGTTTTAGTCGTCTATTTGCTACTCTCTTGAATAAAGACAACGCAGCGGCCCGCGACAAATTCGGAGACATTACGGCGAGGGGTTCAATTTTTCGAGTGAGGCAAAGCGCTTTTTTTTGTTGTCATATAAGTTGTTTAAAACTGCACTCACGTGACGGCACAATGCAGATTAAAACACCCCTTAAATTCTTTTTACTTGTAAAAGGCCATCACAAGCACGAGAGGGGATTCATAGGCTTGCGACTTCCATTTCGACTATCACGACAACAGAGGTGAGAGACACAATGAGTCAGGTTTCCAAGAACAAAATAGCTTTCTTTCGAGCTGCGCGTGCGACGAATATTTCTTCTCATTGCACAAGGTGCTTTATGTACAAAAGATTTTTTAGAAATGATGGCGAGTTAAATCCTGAAATAACTGCAAAGTTTTTATTGCGTTTGAGCCAGACACAACCCTTTTCCAGACCTGGCGATTCTCGCACAGCGTAGGGGATGCTAGCATACCCCGGTCAACACATGCGCGTGAAACAGAACCAGTCCCTTCATAACCAGACAACATACATAGTATGTGTTACGGCTGAACCGGCTGTTCACAGCAAAAAAGTCTTTTGGGAGCTGACTGCCATGAACCTAGCGAGACTTTTTTGCTGTCATGCAAATGCGTTTAAAATCGCTAGTGCAATACAAACGTCACCATGCCTTTGAGACTATGGTCAGCCAAGTGAGAGTATCAGTGAAGCGCCAGCTAATGCTTTTCTGTCTACTAGAATGGTTCAATTACAACTGCTGGCATTGTGCTACTGGAGAAGGGGAAACCAGAGGTTCGCTTTTCAACACATTTTGATCACTTTAAATCGCAAGCGAATGTGTAGATCATAATGTGTAGATCATATGTGTAGATCATATCAGTAGGAAATGATACTGCAAGCTGATTTATGGTTTCGTAACTTTAAAAGGAAAGTATATAAACGCTCCACGTTTTACAAAAGATTAACTTCTGGAGCAGCGTGAACATGAAGAAAAACAAATGTCCCGCCTACTTCATCGAGAGTAGAGCATGAACGCTGTCTTCTTTGCCACAAGTGAAAAGAAAATAAATGCAGTCCTTCAGCGCGCATCTTGACAAGCTTCGATCAGACGTAAATATATTGGGGTTTTATTCTGATAGTTCCTGCAGAGAGGCGTACAACGAAGAAAGCCGAGAAATGCAGGGGAGGCCACGGTCATTGACAAGTTTAGGTTGCCTTTTTTTGTTTTTTTCAGTAATTGTGCGGAAAGTGCGTATATCTATAGCGCCTTACAGTTGGAGAGGTTGTACACTCAGTGTCTCAACTTAAAGCACAGGGTTTGGTGGCACAGAGATTCTGTTACTATAACCTATTAGCTATATGACCCCACCCACTGTGCAACGTTGGGTAATAATGCATTCACATGCATCATACACATGCGCCTTACCTGTCCTTACTAGCATTACCGCGCGGCCCAGTGGATCGCGTCTTGACGAGACGGCCAGGAGCTTGTGTTCTCGGAAGATAGCATCGTAGGGCACTGCGGACGGAGAGAAATTGTCGAAGACGGCAGGATAGTCACGTCTGGCCCGGAAGTATTTTTGAAGGGTTCTAAAAGCTGCCTCAGCGTCGTACTTCCGAGCCCGCAGGAACTTCAAGAGGAACTCTTCATCTTTGGGGCAGTCCAGAGAATCTTCACCTGCCAAAAGGAACGTAAAAGACGCGACGGAGCGTGTTATGTCGCCTCGAGTGAACAAACGCGAGAAAAACATTGCCGACTAGTACGAAGCAGACGTGAAGAAAGCTATGGAGAGCATCAAGCAGCCCACTCTCCACCAAGCGGTTTGGTGCCCCTAAAGACGCTTACCACAGAACGGTAAAGTGAAACAAATATGAAGGACAGGAATTGCACAGAGTTTACTTCTAAAGTAAGCGGCAAATTCTTTCTAGCAATCAAGAACAGTTACTTCTGCAACACATTCTGATGACCCTCTGATGATGATGGTAATGCACGATTCTCTGCTCGGTCTTACTTACAATCACAGCCAAAACTCATGTTCACGTCTATAGCTTAAAAGAACGTCTTCTTGGGCGAGTTGGTCACAATTCATCTTTGGTACAAGGCGCGAACACACACAGAACACAAGGAAGGGAACGGGACAAAGCGCCTTCCTTGCGTTCCCTTCCTTGTGTTCTGTGTGTGTTCGCGCCTAGCACCAATCATGTTCACGTACTGCGAATAAAATCAAGTCACATATTCATTCGACAGGGATGAAGTGAATGAGCAAAACTGTGAGATTAAAAGAGAAAAACATTGCAATGAAGGAAGGATATTCAGAAGGATAGTGCAAGACAGGCTACACGCAAAGCCTGGGTGTAGAAGTGCCTGGTCTGTAGCGGGTCATGGAACATAACAGTACCGGGTTCTGCACGGATACGGAGTTTGACATGAGTATAATGTACGAAGATGGTGTAGGTGCCCATAGAGCCAACTTCATGCGAACTCATTTGCAAGACTGTGTAAGGCAATTAATTTGGAAGGTTTGGATGGCGCCTCATTTTGCCACCGTGCCTTCTTTTGCCCCAAGGGTTCGGGCAAAATGAGAATTTCTTTGCGAAATAAAACGTTTTTACTGTATTCAACTTATGCTCCCCTCTTCATATTTATTGAATGCAATGCCTGCACGGTAGTAATTACCCAGTCCGGTATTATTTATTTCTGATACTAATGATTAGTAATTAAATACTGATCAGTACTAATGAATTTAGTGTCCTGCTTTGCTTCATTTTCTCTTAAGTACCTTAAGATACTGAGAAAAGCCTCTCATTCCCTTTGTAACGGACCTCAGTTGTTGGTAAAGTCGATCAGGAAGCACGTTTATTTCTGACGTGCGCTATGGCCTTTTCGCACACATTATATTCTGTAAGAGACGCGTTCTTCAACACCCCTGGCCTGGTGCTCAGATTCTTTGGGGTAAACAGCTTGAAACAGGAGTCTCTGACCCCACCTTGTGTAAAAGAAAGAAAACGTTTTAGCACTCTGTCGCTAATTCCTGAGATCCTTGGTTGTGTTGCAGACGTGGATGAATTATTCATGCCCAGGCCATCGAAGCGAGGTTTTAATTTTTTTTTTCAGTTTAACGGTGGCAGTTAGCGTCAGACGTTTTTATGTTTTATTATAAAGCCTGCAACACCAGGAAGTGCAGTTAGTTAACTGTGGCGTATGTAAAGCGAAGACCGTGATCCTATGTTACATAACTATTATTTTTTATATAATAGTATTAGATCGTATAGAATGCAATTGCGGGACGCGAAATTTTACCTAGTTAAGAGATTCTTATCGCTTGCTCATATGAGGGCTAAACTTATGGAATAATGAACTTTTAGCGGAAAACAATACATGGCTAAACATGCACCTCACGATATACAATCACGTTGATGCATACCTCGAAGCAGCTTTTTCAACAGCGCAAGGGATTCATCTCTCAGTAAAGATTCGTTATCGGGTGGACCAACTTTTTCGCCTTCCAGCTCCATTCTGCCAATCTGTTGCAGTGCCCCTATGGCACAAATTTATCTGCAAGAAATAAAGTAAATAACATAAAGTGGTTATCACAAAATGTATTCATATAACCTGTTGTTCAAGGCCCGTCGTTTTGTTTAACTTTAGAAACATTACTCTGCGAAGAGGTCGCAGAAGAATGAAATTTTCTTGCCTTTCAAATCATATTAACGGGACGACAAACACATCAAATTAAGCTTCACAGAGTTCATTAAAACTCGCTCAGAGGTATTGAGCGAAAACCATTTATCATTGGGCTTAAATTTTCTCTTAACTCTTAGTTCCCACGCAATGTTCCTGGTAATAAATCTGAAAGGTATTTGGATAAATAAGCCAAAAAACTTATAAATGGGCTAATACAGTTACTAAAGCGGCGGGGAAAGTTACCTCAATCACGGCGACCTGCACAAACATCAAAATGTAAATGCAGTTTGACTTTTGAGATACTACGTTAACAGTGATTCATGAACCGCAGTTTTTAATTCGGCTAGGTTTTTTTTTTGTACTCAAATTGTAATCTTAGGTGTTCAGTATTTGTTTTAAAAATCTTTAGCTATTTTGCGGAAGCATATGGGTATACTTGTACATTCAACTTACTGGGTCATTCAAAACGCATAAGAGTTGCCAATGACGAGACACTTTGGTTGGCCATGACATCGATAAAATTCGCGAGTTTCAATGAGCAGGTCAGACATTGCTGGCTTATTATATAAGGTTCAGGACTGTAGGGAATTGCTAATTTCTGTGCGGTAACACTGTTATACGAAAACAGTGTGGAAGCGTATAGGCATACATTAGATGCTGTTTCTCAAACAGTATATCAAGACCAGCCGATCAAAATTTTTAGGGAGTGGTGGGAATTAAGCTAGTGTAAAGGTTGTGCTTTTATTTCTTTGAGAAGCGAAAGACGGAACTGTGACAAAAGGTAGCAGGGCCTGATGAGGTCCCGCGCTGTACCTCTTGTGTATTGAACCCGAAAATAATAGGCACAAAAAACACTGAAATATCTGGTTGTACAGCCTCCAAAATCCATTTCTGGCCACAGAATTTTCTCAACGTAATATAAGAACAGCCATTTTTCAGGAGGCCCGCACACACACTGTACTTCCGGACGCAAACTGCAGTCCTTTCGACAGTCACCAAGTTTATGCTTTTTTTAGGTGTGACACAGCGTGAATATATAGCACGGGAGGGCGTCGGTGTGTCATGTTTCTCTCGCGCTGTATCTGATAACTTACTTTCGAGTGCAAGGTCAGGTGCAAACATAATGAGGTGCCGCATTTACAAAGCTCACTCCGGTTTGTTTGTTTGTCTCAAATTATACATATTTTTAGCGGAATCACGACAGGGACACAGAGAACAGAGACAAACACGAGCGCTAACTTGCAACTGATTTATTGAGGGAACCACGACAGCATATATAAAACCACAGGCCTGCGCAGGCGCAGCCTAACAATACACTTGGAAACTACCACGGAAAAAGTCATCGCACTAGGCGAGATAGGAAATTGACTACAGCGTTATACAATGCAACTGAAGTGTCACTCACGAAATCTGATCCAGATTTCCTTATAAAAAATGCCTCCAAGGTTTCACGAGTGGTTTTTTTGCTTATTTCTGCCTAGGACTGACACGCAACGGAAACGTGGTTCACAAGCTCTGCAAGCAATGCAGTGGTAAACAAGATTCGTGCGCTCCCTATTAGCCAGGTCTCTTTTATGCTCCCTGAGTCGGTCATTAACGCATCGCCCCGTCTGGCCGATGTACACTTTGCCACAAGACAGGGGAATCTTATAAACAACGTTCATGGCGCATTTAACAAAACGTTTTTCGTGGTTCTTTTGACAGCCCCCTTTTTTGTCTTCGCATTTGATGCGGCCGCAAAGTTGCGCGAGTTTCCTGGGTGCTGAAAAAACCACCTGCACGTCAAACTGATTTTCCACTTTTTTTAAGTTGTGGGTGATCTTGTGGATCTTGTGTTTGTTTGTCTATGATGCAATTACATAGCAACGAATTTCGTACGCAAGGTGCTGCCTCTGCACGCATCGTACTTGTAAGGCAATAAGAGTAATAACAATAACAATTATGAGGTGCAATAGGGCAGTATGGAGCGCGCCTTTAGATGCTTTCCTTAAAGAGAACGACACTTCTGCGTAACGCTATGAAATAGTCAATACTGTGGAAGAGCTTGGTACGCCGTCTAGATTAACCGCGCATAGAAACACAGTACTCTAGGGCCCGATACTTAGTTGCCTTATTTGAAGGTCAACAGCATTCAATGCACACGTGGCCCCAGAGATCACCGACATTTTGTTGTCATGTAAAACACATGACTAATGCACTCCGAACTTCCATCCTCATTTCGCCTGGCCGGTGTAGAAATCAAAATAAGGCTTACTACCATACCAAGCATCGATTCACGAAATAAACAATTTCTGTGTGACTCAGCTTTAGCACATCACTGTCTGTCTATTTGCAAGGATTATTGCGTGAAAGAGAGGCTGCTCTATGCCCTCCGATTGAAGAGCGGATCTTTCCCAGTTGCGTTTTCTGTGCTAGTACCAAACATCGGGGGAAAGTTTCATGATCACTGAAATCTATGAAACGACACTGGTATTGCCTTCACCGACAGCAACGGCTGCACCCGCTATAAAATGTGCGCGACGGAAACAAGCAGCAGCAGAAGCCCAGTCTGGAATGCTTGAACAAGACCCATTTCTTGAGAATACCTTCGAAAAATAGTGATTTTCCGAACAATGCAGTTAGGGCTGTCTATTTTGTCTTTCGAAGTTTTCGCCCTAAATTATGTTACGTCCCGCCACGAATAACAGAGCAGCAAATAACATTAGCTATTCATATTCACAGACAACCCTCTAAGAAAAAGATTTCTGCGTGTTAATGAACGTAATTGGCAGTGGTGAGCCGGCATATTTTGAACGATATATTAGACTACCTCTAACACTCAGTTTAACTTGCTACGCTACTGCGCACCTCTTTACGTTGCTTGCATTTAAATTTCATTTCAGGCACTCGCTGGCGTCTTTCTGTGACTGTCTCTGCAAGTGTCTCTTTCTCTTGCGATTTCAACATGGCTTCCGCAAATCATATTCCTGCGAATTCCAACTTTCATCCTTTACTAACAAGTTACATGTCATTCTTGATCGTGATTCGCTGGCAGAATGTGTGTTCATAGACTTCGCGAAGGTGTTTGGTAAGTATGTCATAACTTACTGCTATACAAACTGAAAAAACTTAACCTGGACCCGAAGAATCCAACCTGGCTTGAAGCTTTCCTTACAAACCGTCAAGAGTTCGTTTCATTTATTGACCCTCATTTTGATCCAAGTGTGGTTCACTCCAGTGTTCCTCAAGGCTGTGTGCTCGCTCCGCTTCTTTTTCTTACTTATATTAATGTCCTACCTTCCTGCATTTCATCTCATATTTACCTATTCTCTGACTGCGTAATATTCAGGAAATAACACGCGATACCGACATACTAACGCTTCAATCTGTGCTCGATTCCATCTCAACCTGGTGTAAATATTGGCTAATGGACCTTAACAGTGCGTCGAGTGACCAATAACTTTCCCTCGTATAACCTGAATGGAATTACTCTAGACTCTGTACACTCTTATGAATACCTCAGTGTTTCCATTACTAACGACCTTAGCCGGACTGCTCACGTTACACACCTCGTTATCAACACCAACAAAAGACCTTTGGTAAATCACCCTCATCTTTGAAGCTTATGCTGTACAAAACACTCATTGTTCCTAAACTAGAGTTCGCAGCATCAATATGGGATCATCACCAGAACTTAACGCACTCACTTGAAATGGCCCAAAATACTGCTGCTCGGTTATTTCTCTCCAACTACAACATAACTGCAAGCATAACCGGCATGAAAGCTTGCCTCGGTCTGCCATCGCTTGCTTCTGATCCTACAAGATTTCGTCTTCGCCTATTATATAAACGTTTTCACCATTCTTACCGGCGCGAAGAACTTATTTCACCCCCAAAGTGCATATCACCAGGAATGGATCACGCCGACAAGGTTGGAATACCATTCTGAAGAACGAAAACCTACTTTCATTGATTTTTACTCCACACGTCCGACTAGTGGTATCACATTCCCGCATCACTGGCATTAATTAATGATCACCGTTTATTTCAAGAACGCATTAGGTAACGTTGTATAACTAGCACCTTTCTGTAAAATTACGCTCATAATTCAATGTTTTGTTGTATTACTTTGTACAACCAGTCCCCTCTATAAGGCCGTATGGCCCCTAGGGTATTTAAAATAAATAAATAACGGTCGCCCTACTTGGAGACAATTACGAAAAAACGCAAGGTGGCCGAACAACTATTGAAAAGGGTTGTAAGTTCGGTTACCTTTCAGCTCCTTTGAAAACGATGGTACTCCTGCACGCTCAAAAATGAGCGGGTTAATGTTGTAGCCTGAAGACGTTGTCGGTTGAATTCGTTGAAGTTATTCCTTAACAAATCCCAGCCTCCATGTTCCGGCACCATCGAAATCGCAACGCGCGTAAGTCAAAACCACTCGCCCTCTAGGAAGCGCGCGCGTGAAGCGAAGGTTGCCTTCGTTTTCCGCCTCACTGTCTCCTAATGTTAAAAGGAAGTCGCTTTCGTGTGAGGCTACAGTCACGTCGTTCTTCTCATTATGTGTTTCTCTCGTTGACCTTGTGATGGCGTAACTTTCCGGTTTTTCTCATCGACCACATTGTTTATACTTTCTTCTCCTTCTCTCACCCTCGCTCTTTCGTTCACGTGGTATTTTTCTTCCCTCACCTCTGGAGACAATTTCGTGTCTATAAATACTTGGACGCGTTGGAGCCTGCTGCCTCCTCGGGTGCCGCTGGCAGCGGTCCACGACGGACTGAAAGCGAATCCCAGCAGGCAGACTGCTGTAGCAGCGCAAGATGCCAGATTTATTTTGTAATTATGATTGTACAGATTTTATGTTAATGCGTGGCTTCACTGAATTTTTTTACATCACTCTCACAATCATTTCAGCTTCCCTGTCATTGTTTTATGGAGTGAAACCAGTCATTTAGGAGGAAGATTAGAGCAACTGCAGCTTCAGCTACTTTGTCAAGGTGCAGAACCATGCATTTGGCGATGCGCACGAGCAGAGCGTTCAGCACGGCGACTGCCAGCCAGCCTCTAACCGCGGACACGCAACTCCTCGTCTTCCAGGCCTACATTCCAGGGGCGGGGAACAAACGTCATTTCTGATGGCAATAAAAGTTGTTCAATCAATCGATTCGGAAAATTCACTCTGGATTGGCAGATTCGATGTAGCCACAGATATGCGTTGAAGTGGTGGCTTCAGCTTCAGACGGACTACGACACGTGGTGCGGATATACAGTCTTTTATGAATACGACTGAGCACAAGGCAGTTTTTATGTTTTTATTAGAAGTAACTTCAAATCCTTTTTTTTTTTCCTGGAAAGTGTCACTGTTGCTTACACGGCTTATACCTAGTTTTTCTCTTATTTAATAAAAAATTTGTAAAGGCGGTCTGCCACCATGGTGACTGTGGCGCTGCCAGCGGCAGCGCTGCTTCCAACAGAACATGGTTGCTGACATGGTTGCGGATATTTGTGCTAGATATAGCTTTAAAGTATACATCTCCGAACATATGTACACATAGGTCAATATCAGTTTCATTATGGCCTAGTAGAGGGCACTCGTTACTTAACAAGACACATTACCACATGTCGTTAAACATCACCACATCGAAAACTTATGTTTTAAACAGAGCGCGTTTGATAGCGCCCGCCTGCCGGGTAGACGTTTCGTTATCTTTTTTTTTTTTTGGGGGGGGGGGGGGCTATGAGATTCCCATTGCCGCAAAACAAAAACTCTATAAAAGTGAGACTGCCTCTTTAAGAGTAGTCGCTGAATATTATTTTGATGCACTCTACTAATGAC
Source organism: Amblyomma americanum (assembly GCF_052857255.1). Classification (NCBI taxonomy): domain Eukaryota; kingdom Metazoa; phylum Arthropoda; class Arachnida; order Ixodida; family Ixodidae; genus Amblyomma; species Amblyomma americanum. The sequence continues at coordinate 208,834,091 of NC_135500.1, forward strand.
ATCATTAAGGAAGTTGCGGTACTTCTGTTCTTAGTAAATCCGAACACTTTGTCTGATAAAAGAGAATATTTGTCAAAAAAAGCTTTTTTTGATGTTGAAAATATATTCGTGCTCAGCATGCTTTACGGCCGCTAAGGTTGTGTTTTTAGAGATATAACGCAAAGAGAATGTGGTAATAGATAATTATACGTGTGTAAACATAGATTACACATATATCATACATCTATTATACTTGTGGTAATAGTAAAGACGTTTATTATTATTATTATTATTATTATTATTATTATTATTATTGTTATTATTATTATTATTATTATTAATTGGTTTTGGGGGAAAGGAATTGGCGTAGTATCTGTCTCGTATATCACTGGACACCTGAACCGCGCCGTAAGGGGAGGGATAAGGGAGGGAGTGAAAGAATAAAGGAAGAGAGAGGTGCCGTAGTGGAGGGCTCCGGAATAATTTAGACCACCTGGAGATCTTTAACGTGCGCTGACATCGCACAGCACACGGGCGCCTTAGCGTTTCGCCTCCATCGAAACGCAGCCGCCGCGGTCGGGTTCGAATATGGAAATCGCACAAATTTGCTTTTTTTACAAAGAGGCCGTACAACCAAGTCTTTCTGGTTGCGTGGATTTTCTCAGCTCTGTACATGCAGTTCAGTGCGGGCAGAGTGAACGCGAGTTCATTATTGTTCACTCTGACGTCCCGTGGCCTGATTCGGTAACATCCGTCTTGGTGATCATATACCGTCTTGATGAGGATATACTTACCATCTGAGCACTGTTCTACTCGTCGCAGGCGCCGTCTTCTCATGCCCTCTTCTTGATCAGCGTCAGATTATTTCTGCAGTGACGAAGAATTTCGCCAACAGTTCCTACACGAAGGAAGCCCACATTCACGGTGCCATAACGATCCTCTTTTTTCTTTTCCCTTCTCTGCCCACCGACATAATATGGTCGCGGTGGTTTCGAATAGGCACAAATGAAGGCAACCAAAATCAATCTAAATTACCTTTATTTATGCTTTTCCATTGCTTCCTTGTTGCCCTCATAAAACCGTTGACATACCGTTTGTAAAATTTTCTTACGAAGAATTTCCTGCTCGGATAAAAAGAGCTCGTTAATAGAGCTTGAATGCCGTGTACAGTCTCGTAGCGCTGATACCTGGACACTGAGTTCTCAATAACATCTCCGGCTGTGTAGCTTTGCTGCGCGCTTAAAATATCGAAATGTTCTCGGACTGGAAAGTTGCCGCACCAAGAGGCCGCACAGGACAACATGCGCCACTCACGCAATTTCTCGAAGGCAATTTATGTGAGTTAGACGCCCTTGTTTAAATTCTAACAAGCTTTCTAAAGTTGTGAGAGCGAAATGTTTTGCATAGTAATGCCATCAGCCTAATTGCGTATATTCAAGAGAATGCTAATGCATTCGGCTCTGAGACGCTTCACAAAAACTTTTTCATGCTGCAAAACCTTGCCGAAATCGCCAGCAAACCTTGCATCTTTGATTTTTAGTGCTGAAAAAAAAAACCACCCGCTGCTTGACCGACAAGATGTAAAAAAAAAGAAGCCTTGAATGTAGGCTCACGGTCGCTTCAACAACAACAACACCAACAACAACAGCATCGCTCTCGTAGTGTGCTACTGTGACAGCCATCGAGGAAAAAGGGAAATTAGGACAGGCCGTTGCGTCATGTCTTTGGAGCCACGCGTGATGGCTCCCTCTCGCCAGTTGGCTGGCGTCCCAGCGCGCTTGTTCATGAGCAGCAGACGATTTAGCCGTCGGCACCTAACAGATGGCACCGATGAAGAAAATGACGCCGCGGCGCCATGGGCCAAAAGCTCCCTGTGGGTATTGCGAAAGCACGTGATTCCAGCAGACTTGTCGTCATGCAGCTCGGATATAACGAGGGCCTCTCCTAAGAATTTCTTCTTCAAAGGCGACAGCCATGCACTTGCAGAAAATGATAACAATTAGGCGAGTGTAGGAAAGAAACATAGTTGCATAACTGTTAGAAAAATGAAATTATGCAAGTATATGTAATTTTTTTCCGGCCAAAATCTGTCGTCACATCTCTGGTAACGACACTGCTAATCATCAATGAAATGTTCTGTATAGATAAAAAATCACTATTGCTTCACTACTCACACAACTTTCCAACTAGCACCAGCGATAATTGATAAGGGAGTAATTACACATTGACATCCACCCAAGCGCTGACATACGGCTACAAAGGAAACATATGCAGTTTTCTCAGAAAATTCGTAGTTAAAGAAAAATTCTTCACTGGTCTCTGGATCAGGACGAATTTTTTTTTTAACTCCGATGTTTCTGGGAAAGCTGTATAGCTTTCCTTTGTAACTATTTGGATGCGCTTGGGTGGATGCCAATGTGTAATTACACCCTTATCAGGAATGTACTTCACCTTGGGGGCTTCCCCTAAACATCTTACCACCAGCGAAAATACCCGCAGGGCCTGCGATGAGAGGTTGAGCGCTACGATTGCTGAAATAGGTTCCAAATAAGCCTTTAATGATGCTGAGACACACTTCGAAATTACGTATTATAAAGTCACTCCTTTGTGTGAGAGAAAATAAAGGCTGTAAATACCCATATAAAAAAGAAGCGGCTATGAGCGCATGTTAGCAACTAAGCTAATCTATACTGGGCGCCAACTTTTCTTGGCAGTGAAGAGACTGCTATACGGTCGGAGCGTCCATAACCGCGTCATTAAGCCAAACAGTTCGGCCTCACGGCGATGCGCCTGGCCACCGGGTGTGTTGCTCTGTACGCAGTGTCTTTACACCGTAGCGGCGACAGTTTGCGCCGAGAAAATTCTTGCAAATAGACGTGCTTAGCGAATTAGTTGTAATGAAAAAACTAATTTTTTTCTTCGACTTTTAATTTTTAAATTTGGCCGTTGTATTAGAAATGTGTTTAAATAATGAATAGTGAAAATATTCTATGTTTAAAGAATAAATTAATAATTCAATAGTTCAATAATAGTTCAATATAAGTTCAATAATTCAATAATTATTAATTCAAGCGAGGGCTATTGGGTATTTTCATAAAATCGACGCCACGCTGTTCCGCTGCCGCAAACTAGTGTTAAAGGGGTAGGCGAGCGCGAAACCGCGTTGTTCCGCTGCGTATGCGGCTCGTCGGCACATTGAGACATCGTACTCAGAGTTTTTCTGCAAAAATGTACCTTTAGGATGGAAGTTACGTGATTTTTTTCACCATACCAAGATAAAAGAGCAGCTAAGTGTCACTGGTTTAGTTTTCTATTGTCAACAATAAACAGTGAAAATGGGGATAGGACGTTTACACAAAGCAATGGAACGCTTGTAAGGACATGACAGTGCAGTTGGCAGCAAGCCCCGGTCCTATACCAGAGATGACTTCTTCGGATTTATTCGGAGCACACATCACTAACGGGCAAATTCCAAGCGCCAAGAGATCTGTGCTTGACCGACTACAATGGCAGGGCTTATTACAACAAACATATGAGGTGATATGATGCTTCGTAGTCCATGGATATAGACGAGTGTGATCATGTTTTTTATTTCGATTCTATTTGATTCTGATTTCTTTTGGCACTTCATTTTTGTCTTTTACTTTCGCCATCTTTCCTCGGAACCTGCCAATCACACGAGTGGGTGGTACGAATTGAATAGAATTCGAAGAACACAATTTTTTTACTGATGTAACATTCATTAAGTGCCTTTACTCTATTAATTTACTTGTAAATTTGAGAGCACAAATCATGGTTAAGTGCTCCGAGAAAAGAGCGCGCCGGAGAAAAAATGCCTCATTGGTCTTGCTTTCTAAGCTGTACACAAAATTAGAAATTTAAATTCATGTCAAAATAACGCATGGTGAATAATATTGATGAGAAAGAAAAGGCATAATGACACAGCTTTGTGAGCTAAGCTCAAGCGGCAGTAACTCACAAGACTTTGTCTTGTTTTCTGTGCAAACAGCGATGAGGCCATAATGCTTACTATGAAAAATTAAGCTTCTATGCTTTTACATTTGTCGGTTGTACAAGTTATCACCGTCGATGTCAAAGATTTCAAATCCTTTTCCAAGTGTGTCGTACCTCGAGCGCTCGGCTTTCAAACTGGATGGGTTCAAACGTTACACAGAGATGTCTTTATTCGCTCTCGTTTATTATTTCAGACAGTCGAGGAACGAGACTGTCTCGCACGATAGGCTGCTACTATCTCCGAACGAGCGCTAGTGTATTGTTAAATTTCAAAGCAAGTGTGCTTCTACCCAGGGCGAACGCACAAGCGGTCCTCCATAGCGGCGCTATGTTGGACAAATGAGGCGCTTTGTATAGGTACTGGAAATTTCTCCTGTTCCCCTGCGTACGAAGAGAAGGCGTGTTTTGCTTGCGTAGGTTCCGTTTAATTGCCACTAAACGTTTTCGCGGAGTATAGGTGAAGCATTGCGCAAGACATAAAGTCAGTATATCTTTAACTCAATCTTTTCTGATTCCACCTCTGCATGCTTCTACTGCCACAACAGCGGCAACGCGTGGCCACTGTTTTTCAATATTAAAAGAAAAAAATGATTAAAAAGACCTCGTACTCAGACATGCTTGTTTAAGGAACTTTTATTTTTGCTCTAAAAAAAGTCGCGTAACTTCCCTTACAAAAATGGTCTATAGACAGTCTGTAGAATTTCATGTACTCTATCGCCTCCCTATTGATTTTTCTATTTGTCTATTCATAGTCTATAGACTGTCTATAGAAAAAGTCAACTGAAAGTGTATGGCCATAAATTTATAGATTGTCTATAAACTGTCTATATGATTTCTACTGCCTGTAGACTTCTGTAGGGCTAGCCTATAGAGAATCTATAGACTTCATAGACAGAAGTCTATGAACACTCTATAGCCTCTATAAGGAAGTTTTTGTTGCGGCTCAGTGATGTGTTCTGTGTTTTACGGGAAATTTTGAGTTTAAACATTTTCACTCGCTGTAAGCTGTGCCGGTACATAGAAAAAGATTAAACCACAGAACTACGTGTAGACTGCATTATAGTGCGAGAAAATGTGCGCCGTAGGGTTCGGTATGTCTGCTCTGTCTCTGCAAAGTTTCGGGAAATAGTGAAACAACTTTTTTTCAACTGATATCGTCTAAATTAAATAACAATTGCATGCACTTGCACAAAATTTTTGACTTGCCAGCATCGTTGACAATCGTGAACACCGAGTGAACGAAAACCAGCCAATCACCAACTACACTCATACTCGTTTAGGCAACAATAAAGTATGCTGTTGCATTCATGCATTATTTTTTTCCTCGTCGTGGTAGCCACGTTTGCTGATCTCACGGAAATATTCCGCGTGATTCTTCAAGTCCTCCTCCATCGCGTCATAGTCGTAGCTTTCGAGGAAACCTCCGAATTCTTCTGGAATGACGTCGTCAGGCACCAGGTTACGAAGCATGTTCAGGTCGTAACCAAAGAGGTGAGTCTGGAAGAGGCAGTTTGTCCATAAAAGAAAATTTTCATGGGATGCCACCAACCTAAAAGGACGTACATTTCAAGAAACTAGCGTTGAAACAAGATTTTTTTACTATAAACATTCAAAATTTTTTACCCGCCTTGCTTAGAGTACGTCTACTATGTATAGATCTCCAACAAATTTAATTTCCAAGCTTACACTGGCAACGAAGAGAAAGAACAAACCGCTTCATGCCGGAACATGCTCGTAATTAGTCGAACCTCCAGCTTAACCCGGGAGCTACAAGCATTGAAGAGGGGTCATCTTTTTCTAAGGGAAATGATTTGCTGTTTTTGTAATTTTCCGACCTTAATGCTATACTCTTTTACAATCATTGGTGCCCGCTTTGCTTTCCAATAGTTTGTTTGGTGACACCACTGTCTGCAGTAAGTTTTCAAACTCGCAGATGGTTTTAAAAGAAAACAGCAAACGTCCGACGAAAATTAGGATATGCTTACCCTTCTCACCAGTTTGGCCTTCATAAAGCGCTTGGCGATTGTGAAGAGAATGTCGAACAAAGGGGGATTATTAGTTGCATAGATTCCCTTGAGCCGTAGCGGATAGCAATCCTGAAATCAATGTCGACTTCCGTAACCACTTTTGTCGTTCGCAATGAAAAGCATTCAAGAAATACTGATGATACAATGGAAATGACAAATATGACCTATTAACAATGTCTTGGATAGAGGTGTCAGAGTTTTCTTTTTCTGTTATGGATTCAGGTGTAAGAGCTTTTTTTTTTCAACAAGGCGCACAACAACCATGCCAATACATCGGTAACGTTGAATCTCATAAACTCAAAAATGTTTCCTGGTTAGAGATGCCAATTACTAAGTACCATCGAATTTCCGACATGTGATGCTGCGCACAAAGGCATGAAATGTAAACACACGGGCTTTAACTTTTTGTTTCAATAGCTTTGGTCGATTGCCTACACCAAAAAGCTGCAAGTGTTTTGGTAACATGCAATTGGGCGCAGCTCTGACTGCCTTTAGATCTCCATCTCGAACACGTGATCTCGAACCACGACATTTACCAAAGTATGTCAGCAGGCGCTCTTGAGTATCTTGTGAGAGAAAAACGCAACTATCTTGAAGGCTTCCTTGATTTCTTCGCAGCTTCCGGTTAACCAGAATAGGATTGAGTTTCCCTTTTCTTTTAATTTTTTTTTCTTAGTAAGCATGTTCCAACTTGATCAAGACGCTACCAGTACAAAGCACAGGATACATTGCGGATGGAAAGAATAAAAAAATTCAGCACTACAAAATATTGTTAGTCAGTGTCGAAAGGACAAAAGTAAAGAATTTCGTAGAATACACAAGCAGCACTTAGTTCATTAGCGTTAGTGGTGGCGTAGCAAAATCATGTGACTATGCCGAGCTCTTTTCACGCGCACGTGAACGCTTTTTCTCTGCTGCTTAGAGTTGAGGTCGCGCAGAAAACACATCCTGCAATGAAAAGGAGAGCCTCACATGCTTACCCTGAATAAGTTAACCGTGGTACGCCACCTGACAGATACAGTGTTTGGCATTGATGGCCACGCATTTTGGATATGGCTCAGATTTTTAGAGTTGGAATAGAATTTAGTAGACAGCGTGCTCAAGCGATCATTTCGCAAGCCTCAGTGTCGCCTTCGTCACTCTGAAAACGATTCTACAAAAGGAATCCAATTGAAATCTTAAGAAGCGATTAATATTTAAAGAGAAGAAAATATGTGCGAAGTCTGAACAAAAAATTTCAAGCACTTAAATCTGCCTTTTGAAAACCAGCAACATTTCTTGAGTCAGCCGCCGAGATCCTCCACAACTACCGTGCTGTGATAACGCATCACCAAGTTTATTAATCGTCCTGTTATTTTGTGGTGGCAAGCTCTTTATATAAAATACATCTATTCATCTTTCGTTACACCAGATGTCATAGCTGCAATGAAAGTTTCAGAAACGAGAGTGGGAGAACTTTTTTCGGGAGGGGACACAAAAAAAGTTCATCACTTCAATAAGCGCTCATAAAGCTTGTCCTTGCAGCATTGCTGCTTCAAAGCGTCATTTCTCAATTTGTAAGCCGCGTGTGGCTCTACACTGTACTGTTAAAGGCATGCAGATGTTTTAACAATGCTCTGCAAAAATAATTACGTCCTTCCTTTTAAGCACTGAGTACGTAATCAGAAAAGCTTCTGAATTCCCGCTGTCTGCTGAGGCGAGGTTGTGAAAAGGATAGCTGTGGAAGCGGCAGAAATTGGCCTAAGGATAGCGTTCAGTCCTAAATAAAGCTGGATAGTGTAAACACGGATATGGGACAGTCTCTAGAGCAGTCTTTTTCGTAGTCGTTTGGCACTTACGATGCAAACCATCCTGGGTAACATTTTCATTAGTCGCCAAATGCACAGCCTTCTTCAAAAGTGTACAGCACAAAGGGATTGCTTCAAAAGCGTGTAATAGGCCTCTTGAAACGTCTGTGGAAGTCCCAGGTTACGAAGGGTTGACGACAAGAGTTCGTGTCAGCTTCGATAGATTTGAAACGCTGGAGATGTATACCGAGCTACACAGCACAGCCTGGACGAAAAACCTTTGACCTCTTCACTTCTGAGAAATACCGTACGCTGTATTTTTGTTCATGGCTTATCACGGCATAAATATCATTCCAGTTAAAGTACCATGTACAGTAACTGAAGTAAACCAACCGATTAAGATATAAAGCAATTAGGGATGACGATGTGTGGCATCTACTAGTTTTTCAAAATCTTTAGCGCTTTAAGGATGGGAAAAGAAATACCTAATATTCATCGATAATTACTATTAAAATAGCACATTTTTGAAGACACGAAAGACAGCACAATGACAAAAAAAAAAAGCGCGCGGAAACAGTGAGCTTCATGATAGTGTACGCGTCCTTTGCTCGCGTAACAATGTTGTAGCGTTACTCGAACTTGACTGATAGACAAAAGTAAAGAAATTTGCTGGTGTACATTAAATGCTTTCTGTGTAACGTAAGGAAGAAATATAACGGGCATGAACAATTCAAATACCGGTAGCACAAGGCAAGCATGTTTTTTTAATTCAGGTAGATTGAATATTCGCCGTCATCATCCACATCAGTCAGACTGCGCCCCTTGCAGGACAAAGGCCTCTCCCATAGCTCCAATTAATCCTGTGCTGTACAGCCGCGGCAACCCTATTGCCGTTCTTTATTTTATATGTTGTATATGTTTGCGTTCACGTCTGCATTGCTTAGCGTGCACTTAGAATATTATTTCCGGAAGTGTGCACTCTTTCCGGGTATGTTACATCTCCCTCAAAATACGAATTCAGGCACTCAGGACATATTCGCCAGCCATCATGGTGGCTCAGCGGCTGTACAGTTTGCCCATTAAGAAAAAGTTAGCATGTTTGAATGCCGCTTCTAGGGCACGCTACAGCCACGTGGCTGACTGGTCGCCACAAATCGAGAAGCTTACTTCACGGCTGCTTCGTTGTCCAGGCATAACCATGATGAGTAGTACGTGTTAGTTTTTCAGAGCGATCATTAGTCACTGTCGAAGGTGCAAATCAGAAAATTGGTTTATCTCTGTTTACATTCTTTCGACCAAAATTTACAATTCCCGAAAGTTCACTGCGCGTGAAATAAGTATTTCATCGCTTACTTTCAATTCCGATGAAAAATACGTGATTAACACCACACGTTGCGAAGAATGGTACAGCTATTGACACCTAAATACATGAAATAATGATGTTTCTGGAGAACGATGCAAGCATGTCACGCTAATTGGAGAACGTCTGTCTGTGATACTATAAATATTTCGAGCTTTTCTTTTTCAGAAAGAAGGGCGGGAGAGAGATATACAACGTGTTTAAGCTGAAACTTTTCAAATATAGGGCCCGCTTCACATCACGATGCCCATCATATTCGTACATCACAAAGTGTTTACTCATATAAGTAATCGTCACATGTCTAGAAGAACACACCCATTTCAATTTATGAACTGGCGTCCGGACATATAACGTGCTTATGTTTGCACACACTTGTTCATCTGGACGGAGGTGCATGAGCACGTACTGGCGCTTGTGCGTTTGAGACCTTAGCTCAGCTTTGCATGAGCTGTGTAAATATATGTTTTGGGACCCTTAAAAGTAGATACGAGGCCCGTTTTTATGGTTACTCTAATGTTAAAGTACGGTTAGTTGGCTTCACGCGATCACGCGTAAAGGCTGCAATGATTGCTCATTGCGTCTCTGTCTAGTGTGCAGCATCCCACAAACGCAGACAAAGCCAAGTCGCTGACCTGCATCAGGCTGAACAGCCGTTTGATGACTGGCGGTGTGTAGTGAAGCAAATGATAGATGCTCAGACCTTTGAAGTCCATCATGAAGACGACACCATTGAGCTGAACTTCCTCATCGAGAAGAAGATGTTCGACGTGAGCTATGGCCGTTCTGAAGAATTCGTTCAGTGAACATATGTCGGTGTTCCAGGTTCCTAAAAGCGAGAACATAAATAAGAAAACCTGCCGCATGCACAAATACTTTGTGTGAAAAGGCTACATGAAAAAGTCACAGGGCGGTTACGAGTGGTAACGCGTGCGTTTGAGCGTTAGCTGACGTCTGACAGTAAATAATTTTTCACAAACACCTTGTGATTTTTATCCCGCCCTGGAGAGAACCTGGCTGTGAAAATTTGTATATATGCGACCTAGAAAAAAAAAGCGTGCATGTGATCCCGTGTGGTCCCGTGGGTAAGACTACGACAATCTGAGGGCGGTCACGTGACCGAGTGAGCACCAAATCTCTAGCCAGCTGGGTAACATGCAGGGAAGCATTACAGTTATCACGTTTCTGAAATAATACAAACGCCCTGTGTCTCAAATAAACCTAAATAGATACGAAGTGTACAGCGTACTTACCAATCTTCAGTAAAATCACAGCTCTGCCGTTGGCATCTTTTTCGCGAGACACTGTCACCAACTGGTGCTTGCGACATACGAAATCGAAAGGAATGGAATATGGATCCAGAGCATCGAACATGTCCGGGTTGTTTCGCCGCATTTTGAAGTATTTCTTAATTGTTCGGAAAGCATCGTGGGTGTTGTACTTTCGTCCACGTAGATACTTGAGAAGGAAGTCTTCATCTGTGGGACAGTCCAACGACGGCTCACCTGGTGAATCAGCAAAGATACATCAACAAGCAGGAATTAATATAAATAAACAGTTCTGAGGATATAGCCAACCTCTCAGCCCCAGTTTATTCACATGTTCTTTTTTAATTTGCTCTCCTTTTCAGGATTGTATGCTTAACAAAACTACAACCCTTGATTCTAAGCAGTCATATGCATGCATTAATTACGGCCAAGTCGTTATCGTCAAGTGACGTATCTTTCCCCAGATGCTGCAACCGAATCAATCATTAACTATTCCCCAAAATCAATCCTATGAGGGGAAATGTTCTTTGTCACACGACAAGACCACAAGCGTCTTTCATTTTTTTAACAGACGGAAACTAAAGGTGAAAACTCAATACACGTGCTTCACCGTATCGTAGCGAATAACAAGTCTAGGTTTTGTTCGTGCCAATGGATGATTCGGCCGCCGAGGTGGCTCAGTGGTTACGGCGCTCGGCTGCTGACCCGAATAACGCGGGTTCGATCCCGGCTGCGACGGTTCAATTTCAATGGAGGCGAAATTCTAGAGGCTCGTGTGCTGTGCGATGTCAGTGCCCGCTAAAGCACCGCACGTGGTCGAAATTTCCGGAGCCCTTCACTACGGCGTCCCTCATCGCCTGAGTCGCTTTGGGAGGTTAAACCGCATAAACCATACACCAATAAATGGTTCTGTAGTATGTGGCACATAGCAGCTGAGAAAATAGTAGCAATATGTGAATTCCCAAATGAAATGAACCCCAAAGCTCTAGTCTAGTCCATTATGACGAACTGGCAGCCATAGCCACGCTGATGGATGCCGTTAGTAGCACAGGCTTACTGTAGTGGGCTCATGTTGAGAATTCTGGGTTGCGTGAAGATGAAACATGGCAAACTTATCCTGGTTCATTTTACTGAGCCAATTTGTACTCCTTAAGTAGTATTACGGTGTACATCTGCATCGTGCAATCTCACCTGCGATCAGCTCAAACAAATGACTCAGAGCATCCGCCTCTGTCGTTAAGGCGTCCTCCAAATTGTTACGCGGCACATTCTCTCGGATCTGCGCCATGTCAGCGGCAGCAGCAACTGTCTTCTTGTTCTTCATCGCAGGCAGATGTCCTATTAGGGAAAAATTTTGCGTCGTCGTCAGAGACACTGGTTGTGTAATATTGCCCAAGGCAGATGAACAGTGATGACACTGAAAACAAACGTATGTTAAAAGCATACCACTACTTCGCGTAAGCATTGTGGTAGAAATCTCAATTAAAATTGCAATTATCTTTAAATAACCTATTTAAAAGCATACCCAGCGATTTTGGACAGAAGCAGTTTTCAACAGGAGGGAGTTTATGAACGCTGTTTTGCATATATTGTAAGATCTCACTAAAAAAGTTAATATATCCGCAGATCTCCATTCGGCAGGCATGCATTTTTTGCTGTTAACGTTTTTGCTGTCGGCAAAAGCGTTCCCAGTGGTTTTCGATGACAGTCTAAGCTAGTCGATGCGCACGATGGAAAAACATTAAAAGAAAGATTTTGCTACGTATCGGAACAATGAAGCAGTATCATTTTTCTATAACAGTTCCTTTCAATATTCTAATATTCAAAAATTTTGTCTAGGAATGCTGGACTTGAGGCGTGTTAGTTATAGAGTTAGTCATCCACAGTTAACCAACATTATCAGCATTAAGTTTGCACAGCCACATGTACAGCCAGAGCTGCGCCCTTCGCCCCAAGCTTCTGCGACAAATATTTCTTGATGAGTGCTAAAGGCAAATCCTCTGGCGCGTCACATGACGATGTTTATACCGCCGCCGGCGAAATGAAAAAGATGGCAGCTTGCGCGCATCGGGATTGGCACGAGACAAATCGACATCACATTCTTCCTACCGCGAAGTTCCAGGAATGTTTCGCTGTAGAAAGAATTGTAATCCACAACAATTAGCTGCTGTTCAGCTCGGCAGTGTTCTTAAACAACATGGTAAGCAGTCTTGTCCAAAAACCGCAAGGCGATGTTAACGGCTATTCTTCGAAAGAAAATACGGTATCATGACTACAACGGCCCACATTTGCTAGTAGCGGCGATTATAAAGAGTGAAAAAATGTCGGATGCAGTTGTACTGGAGCTGTTGATTTGTGAGTCAAATAAACTGTACTTGTTATCTTTATTATTTTTTGGCGCTATAGTATAAAATTGTAGGTCCCTCTTTAAACAATGTGCTGGAATACATCTAACTGACGCACAGCAGCGCGCAATGTGTAGTCAAGCCTTCCTCCCATAACGAGTGTATAATAGCGAACCAATAAATGAAAACACACAGAGAATCGATACTCATTGTTAGGTTTCGGTTTCTTCTTCTAACCCGTTCCTTGCCGTAGTGCCCTCGTCGTCATCTTAGACAAAGCGGAGCGTGTAAAACATTATAGTGGATCTGCACAGGTACGGCCTTTGTCAAAATACAAAGTTCCGGGGATTCGCTTCAGGGCCATGCAGCGTGGCTCGCTGTGCATCGACAGTGTCCCAAATCTCTTGAAAGGGAGAGGAGCTCTCGTCCCCACCTTCTCGGAACTTCGAACTTCCACTGATGTTACATGAGTCCTGCTGCATGGCTTAGTTTTAAACCCTCTGGGCTCCGTACGTTTGACAAAGGCTGTATGTTCCGTGCTGTAGCGCAAGGAGCGGGCGCCATTGGTTAAGAAAGTTAAGCAATAGTCTACGTGTTGCGATTGTCAAGTGTTGCGTGCAAGTACAAGTGTTGTGATTGTCAGTGGAAAAATGATCCATGCACGGGGCCTCTCTGCGTGGTTTTTCTGATGCTCAGTAAACAAAACTGTTGAGCAGATAAAATAGTTGCAAGTGTGAGCGTATTTGAGATTAAACCCAACAGCTTTGAGGTGTGCTTTAAATGAGAAAATGCACGGCTACTGGAAAGAAGGAAGGCTCGCCATCTATAAGGCCGTGAAATGTCGAGTAGCTGGCGACTGCGTAACGCAGCGGGTGAATCCAGCCGAGGCGATGTGATAGTATGCGGCTGCAGCGTCTAGAATGACTACGCATTGCAGCGACGAACTGCGATTACAAAGGGCGCCCTGAGAGGGATTAATCGTTGCGGTGAGGGTTATACCAGACAACGGCGACAGAAAGGTCGGTAAGTTTGCCCACTAAAAGACGTCTACGATATGGGCACTCTCCAGAAGTAACTTTTCTTCTCTCTTTTTATAACTACTCAAGCGTCAGATCTAAAAGTGAAGTTTGTTGTCACAATAGGTAAATAAAAAGAAATTCAACACTTACCGTTAATCCTGGTTGCCCCTTTGGAACCCCGTGTTCCTTCTGAAAACGAAGCTCTTGCCGATTTGGATGCCTTCCGTGCAAAGACAGAGCGAGGGAGCGCTCGAGACAGCGAACAAGAAAAATCTGCTCCGTTGTTTCACCTACGGCAACTCCATGGTTATCGCCACCACCCTTAACTTTCTCTTTTACTAGCGCAGCCTTTACTACAGATTGACTGCAGATCACTTAGGCGTCGTAAAGCGCGTATGCTTAAACTTGCATTGCCGCTCGTCAATGGCACGTTGGCGCCATGGCCTTGAATTCAGGCGGCCTCGACACACTGCCCCTCAGACTCTACGCGCCCGAATTTCTTTCTCTCAATCTGCCTCGCGAATAATAAACAGGTACGGTATACTCACATCGCAACAGCAACTGACCCGGCTGCCTTATTCTGCTATGCAAATTTACGCTGAAAGTGGTTCCCTCTGCTGGTGGAGTTATGAAGAAGGGGTGAAAGAAACAGAGGAAGAGAGAAAGCCACTTAACTTGTTTTCGCGCGCACCAATCGGCGTCGCGGCATAGTACGCCGTTCGCCAGGGCACTTTCGCAGCGGCCTCACTTTCCACTTGTTGTTATTTGTGTCGCCTGCCAAGGCCTCTGTTTTTTTCCGCTTCGCTAAACCCTCGCTTTGCCTTTCCCCGAACTCGGTCTTCCGAACAAGCATCGCTTGGGGCGAGCGTCCTTCTAATGGCCACAGTGCAAGGCGATGCAAGGTTGCAGCGACTGGACAGTACGCTCCGAACGCTGCTTTGCTCTGATGGATTTGGCTTCTCAAAATAAGACCCATAAAGAGGCTGACGGCATTTTATTCTGAAGCTTCGATTGGGCACAAGCCGTTTATCAGAATAAATGAAGAATGTAGCGATATTTACCTGGAAACATTTTTGGCAGGCGTAAAAGCCGCTAATATGTCATCTCGCCTTGCACTGCCATTGTGAGTTTGGGCAATGTCTTGTGATGTGGCAGGATGCTGTACGTCAGAAAACAGCACCGGGTTCCATTGTACAGGAATTTCCGCTCGGCACGTCGTACACCTTCTATCGATATTCGCTGAATTGACAGATTTGCCGCGTCTGCTCAGTGGTTTAATTGTTTTTTTTTTTGGGGGGGGGGGGAGGAAATTTCGCAGTATCTGTCTCATATATCATTGGACACCTGAACCGTGCCCTAAAGAAAGAGATAAAGGATGGTGTGAAAGAAGAAAGGAAGAAAGGGGTGCCGTAGTGGAGGGCTCCGGAATAATTTCCACCACCTGGGGATCTTTAACGTGCACTAACATGCACGTTAAAGATCCCCAGGTGGTCGAAATTATTCCGGAGCCCTCCAGCACGTTCTGAATTTAACTCTCATGCTGTATGTTCTTAGACACAATACTGTGAGTTATTTCCTGCATTTGAGCATTTGATTTCACTGCACAACTTACGAATCTAATGCTGCCCTCACTGGAAGCTCAAGAAATTTTTGAAAATTAAACGAGATTAAAGGGTTCGAATCTGTGAAGCTTGTGTGTGAAACATGTCATCACCGCCCTCGGGTTCGAGAAAATTTTTTTAACAGTATCGCACGAGTGCCGAACAACCGTTCGTATACAGCGGCATGTAACATAGCGGAGCGCCGAGACAGGCTGCAAACGGCAAGCACGCAGTGCGAATATGGATGTCTTCGTCCGGTTTGTCGCCTCGCTTCGCCACAAGCCACCTTAAGCCTTTTATTCCATACTCCCCTGATGCTGTTAAAGAATCGGCCGTGTGTACGGCAACGGACCCTGTTGACACCATGCATTGAGCCCGCCCTCATAGTGTTCCTTTAACCTAATATCATCACGCCCACTTGCAAAAACAAAACAAGAATAATGAACGCACTTGGCTGACTGCTTGGAGTGAGAAGGCAGTAAATGCGTGCTGTCATGCACATTTCGTATTGGTTCTGCACTAAGACATCCTTGCGGCAGCTTCCTCGGGTGTGTTTTCTTACGACAGCTAACTTGCACAGAAATTTCCTCCCTGAAGAGCCTGTGACCGGAGCAGGGCAGTGCTCGTGTCTGGGCGATGTTAGTATGTACCAACTACCCAAAGCAGAAGCTTTACTTAGCTAAAATCACCGGTACTAATTCGCTAGCACACTATAAATCAGTGCTACAGTTCTTCTCATTTTAACCGTGACCCAAGAGATCGAGAAGCAGTCAGCAATGCGTTGTCGTGCGGCCTGGCGTCGACAGTTCACTCACCAGACACTCGAGCCTGGGTTTCCGCGAGAGACTACGCTTCATCGCTGTCGAAGGAAGGTCTTACCAATGATAATTCCACTCGAGGCTTTAAAGAAACCCAAGCCTAGAAATTCTTTTGAAGTGCTTTCCATACACGTCTGTCGGAATGTACTTCGTGGTAAATGGCGGTCATAGTACGGATGATGATCAGGTCGGCGCGTTGCGCGAAACGTCACAGACACTCTGATAGTGGCGCACCCATAGCTTGCTTAGCTGACGTCGGATCATGTAGCGATATGAAGATTAGGGAAATACACACTGCCGACATGGCGGCCGCTACAAGGTGAATGGGCGGTATGAGATGCCGTAGACATTACCGGGGGCAGTATAACAAAAGGAAACAGCTTTCAAGAAAACACGTAAGAAGGGGAGCAGAAAAATTCCGAGGGCATTTAAATCTGCTTACGTGGAGGAAGGCGAAAGCATGTGTTTTGAGGGTAACTCGCCGCCTCTCTTTGCTCCTCTTTTTCCTCTAAGGAGGATCTCAGAAGAAGGTTCACAAAGTTACTGTAATTAAATCCCCCTTTCAGCTCAATCACACATTTTGGTTTTTCAAATTTGGCGCCCATTGCTGCTTCTCCGTTCACCTACTATATCAAACCACTTTTGGTTGTAATTAACTAATTACTGTATATCGATCACGCTTTTTGTTCGATTATTTATCACTCATGAAACACATTTCAATCCATTTCAAACTTTATTTCCACTTTGTCTGTTTTTCCACTATTTTGCCGTCCCCGGTTGCTTCCCCGCCCACTCATTATATCGACGTTCCTACTATTTCGAGAGTTTTTAAACTTTTTCGGCTCTTATTTATTAACTAATCATCCTATCGACATCAAATTTCGGCGCACATCACCATCACATTATCCTCTATCGATTACAAACATTCGTTTGATCCCAACTGTTCTGAGAACGACACAATGGCTGCCGACACATTTTGCGGACACGACCTCGCCGACATAGCGAAGTAATGCTTTCGTATTAAAAAAGAGATGAGCTGAGGACCAAGGACACAGCCAGAGGGCGGAGATTGAAGTGGTCCAGAACACAGCACAAGGCCAGTACATCGTTGCCAATCACAAAGCATTCCCACAGCAAACGTTACACCACGTTCCTCCATCTCCCCATGGCTACATGTGTCACAATCAGGACGGTCGGCCGCGCCAATACAGAACAAGTGCCACTTCGTAAAAGAAACACCAGGCTACAGACGGCGTAGCCAAGCTGATTCTTGTCGCTGTAGATAATACAGATGGACAACTGATGCATTTCTGACTTATTGGTGGAACCATGAGGCTGGTTGAGCCATTATGCCTGCTATTGAAAAGCTGCAAGGATTGGATTGAGCGCGTCCAGCGCCTGCAGTACCTCAGCCACGTCATATCGTGCTCTTTCTTATCTGGAACGTAATCTCTCTCTTTTTTAACTAATTAATTATTGACCATTATTTATTGGCGTGTCATTCTTCTACGTCATCTTCCTCTTTTTTTATCCCCTGTGCTCTGGACGTGTCACTGCTCTGATCACCAGAGTCATGAAAAAAAAATTCTAAAAATTGTGTCCTAACCTAGGCGTGATTAATAAAGCATAATGTGTTTGACTGGCCAGCATCATTTGCAGTTGGGATCAATGAATGAATGAGCAGCGGCCAAACACCAACCCTACTCAGGTCCGTTTAGGCAAGGATGAGTACGTCGAACCATTCATGTATTTTGTTGTCCTGTCGTGTTAACCGCGTTTGCTGATATCACGGAGATATTCCGCGTGACGGTTCATTCCTCCTCCGTAGCATCACAGTCGTAACTTTCGAGCATGCTTCCGCTTTCCTCCGGAATGACGTCATCAGGCACCAGGTCACGAAGCTTGTTCAGATCGTAACCAAAGAGATGAATCTGAAAGAGACAATAGTGTTCAATTCATTCGGCACCGTTGAATTTGCGGTGCTCTTACTGATTACCGGAAGTGCTGTGCGGTCGTACCAGCTGTAATACTTCTCCGCAGGTGATTGTTTGAAAGAAGGATACCAAGTTAAAGGGACAGACAGTTGGAATCAATGAAAAGTCGTGAAATTATTTCGTCAAGAATAGCATTCAAAATTTTCTAGACCGTTTGCATAAATAACTTCTACTGCGCATAATCCTCTAGCGTATCCACAAGCACAGACTAGTTACTATTACAAAGCACCCACCTTTTAGCGTCAGCATAGGTTCGTATATCAGCAGAACCTGTCGCCTAGCAATGGAATATCGGGCCTTGAGAGGTGTTAATTTGTTTCAGTGGGCGAATGATAAACAGCCTTTTTAATTTTCCGCAGGTTAGGCTGATACTTGTTCTTGTTTATTGGTCCCCGCTTTATTTCCCGACATAGTAAAACCTTGCTATGAGAAACTTTTTATAGGAAACGAATCACCATTCGCTTTTGTAAGTTCCCACAGAAGGTAGTGCATTTTATATTTTGTTGGTGGAACTTTCGTTATGTGCGCACATAACTAGCTTCCAGTGAGCCAATGGCTAATTTAACATGGGTATGTCAATTTATAACGCTTATCAACGCTTTCGTACCAGTTAGATGTGGCAAAATGATATCACCGCGCATAACCTGCTAGGTCAAGTACCGCACGGAACACGAGGAAAATTTATGCCACTTCAAGCGGGGCCTGCATGGAGCGCATCAGCACAAATCGCGGTTTTAAGGATGGCGATCCCTTCTTCGCAAAACATTGGCTACGCGGCCCACCGAAGGATGCCACACCGTCCTGTTCTCCTCTGGTCTTGTCTGCACCTCGTCTGTGTCGTGTAGATTGCGCAGTTTATTTTATATTCATGTCGTACTGTGTTCTGTGCATGGCCCGCCGCGCCACGCTGCGTCTCGTCTCGCCAAGCCATTGGAGTTTCCCCGTTCTCCAACCTCCGTGCTGCACACGACCCACTGCGAGCCCGCTCTCCTTCTCTAGTTCCATGTGGTCTCTTTGTTTGAAAACCGCTTGGCAGTGCACTTTGGTGCACTTGACAACATCGACGTCCCGCTCGTGGTAGAGGGTGAAGCGGCGGGAAAAGAAAACGCTAACAAATTTCCGTTGACGAGGAGGTGCCCATCATTAAAGCCTTCGTTCTTGGGTACGCCTTCGCCTCAAGACAACCATGCCATGAGGTGAACTGCTATGTCTCACGTGCCCGTGAGCTGCGCAGCGAAGGCCGTCTTTTACAGCGGCCCGTTTCGGCTTAAGCACTTCAGGGCCTAGAAAACGGCGCTAAATTATCCCAATAGCTCTTTCCCTGGATTCTGTGATAATTCGTCTCCAGGATCTGTTTTGTACGCGCTCAAATTCATGCGAACCAGGGATGAAACGGGCGCGTGTTGGCAAGGCTCACATATACAGTTTATGTCCGTGAATTGCTGCGCGGTGGGCGTGCGTGTTTATGCTCCCGCAGCGCACATCGGAAGCTCACTATGTCGTGCTGCTATGTTGTCCTCAATACACACCTAGTTACAATGGACTGTTGGCATGCAACCGTTGAAACGTAGGCGGCGTACAGCTGCAACAAGGCAATGGCTATAACGAAGAAATCGCGGGGCCCCTTGAACTTCGTTATAACAATGTTCAACTGCAACTTGTTTTGCGATACCGCAGCAAACAATCACTTTTTTAAACTTTTAACTGATTTGCTCAAAAGAAATTAACGGCTGATCGAAGAATAGTGCACTTACCCTGCTCACCAGTTTGGCCTTCATGAAGCGCTTGGCGATCGCAAAGAGAAGGTGAAACAATTGTGGATGGTTAATTACGTATATTCCCTTCAGCCGTATTGGACAGCAGTCCTGAAAACAATGTCGATTTCTGTAATCAGTCTTTTTTTTGCAACTGAAACTAATTGAGAAAAAAACTACAGGAATGGTTCCTCGTTAGACAGACAGCAACGCTTACTCGTCTAGCATCATGTGAGCCTTCGCACCTCTCCTATTCAGGGCAAGCACAAAAGTATTGGATGCAAGCACACTGACTAACTTTAAGGTTCCCATTCTGCGCAGAATCCTGTGGCGCCGGTGCCGACCGTGCGAGAAAATACTGATTGGTCGTCAAGATAATAACGTCACAGTGAGCGGCGGATTCGAAAGTGGTTAAAGCATCAAATAGTGAATATAAGGTAAGAACATCACTCAAAAATCAATATAACATGCAATAATGTAAAGTAAATTAACTGCGCTGAAAAGAAAATTGAGATGAGATGAGAATAAATATGCCCTTTCGATCGCAAGTCAGACACGCTACACCTAGGCCATGGCGACATGTGTGGTCTATTTTTGTAAAGGGATGGCTTTGTGTCCTGTCCGATTAGGTAAGTGGCTGCGAAGTGGCATGAAAAGAAGACGCACGGCCGATGAAGCTAGCTTTTAACGACCCTTATGGCCGAACTTCAGTGCCCCATAGTTTTTTTGTAAAACAACTTCAGTGATTTCACGGAACCAACGATTTGCATGGATGTAGTGTGCAGTAGAGTGGCGCTGTAATTGCCTTCATATCCGTCTAGAACAAAACAAACCTACATAACTATGTGAAAAGGTGTGATTTATTATTGTGCCCCATACTCCAATCATTCTTCATCACTGTTGACGAAATCTTACAGAAAACAAAATAAATATTTAATTGCTTATATTCGATATCATTAAAAAGTCTGAAAAATCTTGTTTCTATTCCTGCAGCTAGTAATTCCTGAGTACATGATCTAATTATGCTCACAGAGAACGATGGTAATGTATCGTATCAATTAGGTTACTGTTGTCGATGAGTCTACGAATAATGTGGTTTTTTATTTGTGGAACAAGGGCGTGCTTTTTCATCTAATTTAGTTTCACGGCGTGATTTTGCTCAACACACGATCGATATCTTTATATGCATTTCAAAGCGGACACCTGTCTCTTCTACATCGCGCACCAAGAACATCAAGAAGCCTTTCCGCTGACCTGGACAAGGCTCAAAAGCTGTTTGATGACTGCCGGTGTGTAATGGAGCATATGATTGATGCTCAAACCCTTGAAGTCCATCACGCACACCACACCATTGAGCTGAACAGCCTCGTCAAAAAGAATATAGGCCGCGTGAGCGATGCCTATTCTGAAGAACTCGTTCAGAGGGCATTCTTCACTGTTCCAGGCTCCTAAAAGCAAAAATAAAAAAGAGAGAAAATAATCACAATAGGCAAACAATTTTTGTGTAAGGGGAACATGAAAGCAAGGTACAGGCAAGCAGCGCTTTTCATTTCGGATGATTTTTCGATAGTGTTTCCTATGTCCGCACACAACTATTCTCTTGGTATCTTTCACTCTTGAGAGAACATTGCTGAGAGACATGTTTTATATATATGATATAGGGAAAACATACTGCCAACGTTTCAGTCACTTAGTCGTTTAAGGCGTATTGCACGCAGTTATGTTCATTGTGAACTCGACATTTCTACTAAGAGTTTGGTGGCTTTACCTAGCACTTATTTATTCATCTTAAGGAACTTAAGCAGTCTCGTCTTGCATACTATCTTCTCTATTATGGCAACTAGCGTGTAGTTTATCATTCCTGTGCAGAAAAATATCACAAAAAGTATATTTCGTTCATTTTGTGGCCATCAGCTGTAGATGTACCAGTAATTAGCACACATATAGCCGTGCAAACAACTGCGCTTGTCTAAGGAAATGATATCGCTGTTAAAAAAATAACGACGACGTGAACCGGCGGACACAAACGTAAATTGAAGTTTATTTTTAGAAACGTTGGGTTGTTTCTTTAGGTGCACCATGCTATAAGATGACCGCAGAGTGGGGCCTCACGGGGTGTGCGTGCTGGCTGCATAGATGGAACTGCAGCTGAACCGTTGCGGAAGACAGAAAACAAAACTTTTTTTGCGACCTACTTAATGAAGCAGATGCACTGAGTAAGTGATGGCAGCGAAGAGCAGTAGGCTAGCAGATGATGTTTTGCGAGGGGTAAAGCTTTGCGCTGTGCAGAGGCACGAAAATAGTCGGCCTAGTCGCTGATGCCGCAGTGCGATTTTCGGTCAGTGCTTTCACATGCAACGAGCAGCCAGCGAATTCGGTCGGAGGGACAGGCAAGGTTGCTCTATATTTGCATAGGCAAGCCATGATTAAACGCGACAGAAACGGTGCACGAAATGTGTTGATTATATTAAAAACACTGTATTTTTAGATGCAAGACAATATTTCGTACGTTTTGATTAGAATAAACAGCTTTGCTTCCACCGCGGCAACAACTCCCACGTGACCGTCTCGGCGCTCCCCATTGGTCAGTTGCAGAGAGAACGCACTGACGCTGCGACTGGATACCAACCGGATGGAACTCAATCGCAAGCCGTCTGCGGCTAGATCGACGGCCCGCCCCACTCGCAGACTGACTGAATTCGCAGTGTCGCATGCGGAAATCGCATGCATGTGAAACAGGCCCTAGGCGGAAGATGCTGGCGGCTGTCGAGCACACATATGCCCCTTCGCGGGCACTGTTGTCACCTCGTAAAACTGGATCGCCCTTGCGTCTTCCAAGTGCGTTTCTTCTTTTAAACCAGCTTCCCCGCACTCCGTACGGGGTGCCACATCTTGTGAAAAAAAAAGAAGATTGCAGTACGACAAAAACTCGGTGAGGGCGCGGCTGTGTCCGTTCTCTCCTGTTCTATCTGAGATTCCAATGTGTCGCTCCAAGCCTTCGATTCCCCTCGCGGTACTCGCCTAAAGGTTCGTTCAACGTCTCCAATCGTGCTCACGGCAACGAGCGCCCGTTAAATTCTTGTCTGACTTAGTAAGTAGGACGGCAACAATATAGATGGCTGAGGGAGGATCAGGTGTCTTTTCCAGGGCCCCGTAGCCGCCGTCCAACCTCTGCTGCTAGCCATCCGTGCACCGCCAGCGTATACCGACCCCGCCAGTTCGAGTAGTTTTGCGGCACGAAGCGACAGCAGCGCAGGGCCCCGCGCAGGCACAAGCACGCACAAAGCGTTCCTTCTGCCCTCTCTCGGGGTCGACTGAGCACCGCGCACACACATACCTTGTTATTAACGCGTTACCGTTAGAAGGGTCTGTGTAAGCACAAATGGTGACCGCCATCACGAGTGACGCTGTGCGAACTTTGCGCCGTCATCACAACCTGCCCATCGAGGCAGCTGGAAAACTACTGACTTGATGGTGAGCAGGCTGCCCCCTCCCCCTCTTCCCCCAGTGGCGCGTGGCAGCTAAATTAATGATTGGTCGCAAGAGGTTGCTTGAAGAGCAGGTTGGGTCTCACAAGCCCCACCAGTGGCCGTGCTTGAAAGAGCCACCTACCGGCGCAATGGCGCATCACTTAACCGCAGCGCCGCTGCGCCAGGAGTGATATCAGCACTCCCAGTAATGTGTGCATGTAGAGAACGACGAATTCTGCATATAGAGGCATTAGCTACAGCAAAATGACCAGCTACAGCATCGCCTAATATTTTTCTGGTTTGTGAGAGTGTAACTCACACTCAACAGCCAGCAAGCTAAGGTCCACATGTCAAGAATACTGGACTTCCTTCGTTAAAATCTGCTGGTAAAATTGAATTGATCGTACTTTCACCGATTTCTTTTTTCTCTTTTTAAAACTTAAAGTCCAAGCCCTAAACGGGATGAATGTAATGTCGGTTAAGTGAACTCAGTAAGATCCAAAATAGGCAGCGAATGCACTTACCAATCTTGAGCAAAATCACAGCTCTTCCCTTGGCGTCTTTTTCCCGGGACACTGTCACCAGCCTCTGCTTTTGGCACACCACATCGAATGGGATAGAATATGGGTCCACTCCTTCGAACATGTCCGGATTCTTTCTGCGCGCTTCGAAGTGCCGCTTGATTGTTCGATATGCCACGTGAGCGTTGCCCTTCTTAGCCCGTAGGAACTTGAGCAAGAATGCCTCCTCTGCAGCACAGTCCAACGACGGCTCACCTGATGAATCAGGCAAACATGCATCAGTAAGCGGGAAAAGTAAAAGGAAACAGCCCGTTTCACATTCGGTAACTTCCGAGACCCGTCGTTCTGCTTTGCCTCTTTAGGTCCTGAATCAATCTCTGTAATTCGTTCCCTGGGCTCCTCAGTAGGAAAACGTGATCCCCAAACCGGAGATCAAGATCATTCTTGGTCTTAATGTCGAGCTCTTCGCATTGTGTTTCATTTCATTGCTGCGTGTGAACACGCGGTGAACAGCAGTGGAGAGATCATTTGCCTCATCCCCCTTTCTGAGATTTTGCACACTTAGCATGCGAATAGCTATGCTGGCTCTGCAGTGCGCAGTGGTACTTTCCTGCATCTTTACAAATGCCTCTTCTACCCCCGTGTAACTCAATACCTGAATGGCTGCAAGCGTTTCGAATTCACCTAAACCTTCCTCACAGTCTATGATTGCTAACTGAAGCTATGTGCCGCAACAATATGAAGAGAAGTGAAGTAATGTTGAACAGTCAGGGAATGTTGCAACAGCACCGTTTAAAACAAAGTACATAATAGCTGTATCTTGCTAGTACTCAACTATAGGGCGGTAATTTTAATCAGCCACCAAATAGCAACATCTACAGCGAAAAATTGGTGCAGTTTTCAGGAGCCAAGGTTTGGAATGCCCTACCCCCAGAAATAAAACAGTCCCATGAATGAAATAAAACATTAAGAACATATTTTATGACCCTTATTTGACCTCATTGGTAGTCATTTTCGGGTTGTATCTCTTTTACAGTGTTGTTCTTGATAGATCTTTACTCATTCTGCTGTAAAATGCACATTATTTTGTTTTCTTCTCATTGTATGCGGCATTTTGGTCCTCTTCGCCGTTGATTTTGTGCTTTTCATTTTACACAAGTGCTGTGTGATTGCCATTATGTTACGTTTAGTCCAGGGCATCATTCAAAGTTTTGTTCTACTTATCCTGGAAAATAAAATGACTTAATTTTCTTTTATCCCGCAATGTACCTACTTAGCCTGATGACAATGATGTTGAACAACTAAGCACTTCTTTATTTAGCGCTTCCTCTTTTATTTATCTTTTCCTCCGTTCAGCTTTGCAAGTTTCACAGCACTATTTGATTCTTGGCCGCCATATAGACGAAATTTCGACAAGCCATCAAATCACAACTTTTTCCTCAGATGTTGGAAGCAATATGACTATTTACTTTTTCGCAGAAGCACAGCTGTAAAGTTAATCTTCTTTTTCCTTGCCAAGAGACCATTTCTAGAGTTGGTCAATAGACGCGAAGCGAAGCGCGAAAACTTAATGGGGTTACTTCTGCGTAGTGCAGTCAATAAAAAAGATTGCAGGACGATTTTCGCTGTGCAACTAGATGTTAAACCAGAGCTGTTAATGCATTTATGATTCCCTATATATTGAGGTGCAGTATATGAGAACGACTTCGTATCTGTATAGTTATAGAGCGCTCTTTTAGTTTTCCAAACATATTCGGAGGACTGGAGACTGCGCATATTGGGCGTGTTTTGCGCACACGGAGCAGCGGACTGGAGAGTCCACCGCTTTAGGCGCGCGATGTCACGGCCGCTGACCCTCTCCTCGGGCGGCGTGTTTTGCAGCATCTGCCGGAGAAGGACCGTGTTACATTCTCCCACTCTCACCATACTCTCTCCCTCCTCCGTCTCCCTTCCAAGGTAAAACCCCTCGGGTGGTGCCAGGAGACGCCAACCTCCAGTTGCAAATTCCTCACACTCCCAATACCCTTCTCCTTCCTTGGTAAACCTCCTCCTCCCTCTTCAATGGTAACTACCCTCTTGGTGGCTCCCGTGGCAACCGCCCTCCGGTTGCGCCTTCTTACTCTCTCTTCATACCATCCACGGTAGCCATCACTGTCGACTGGTTGCCTCCTCCCAGTGTCTGCAATCAGGGTTTTTCCCTTGGTGAACACTCTGACGCTACGCATTTCTATGCTCTTGACATACCCTCATCCTTCCAGGGTAACTATCATTCGGGCGGTTCCTGCGGCAACTCCTTTCCGGTTATGCGCTCCTAGCACTCGCCATACCCTGCTTCTTCCATAATAACCCTTCTCCTTGCACAGAAGCCATCCTCTGTTTGGGGATTCCTACGCTATCGTGATACCCTGCTCCTTTCGCGGTAACCACAATCTGAGTGGTTACCAAGCCGAATTGGTTACTACTACTACTACTACTACTATTACTACTACTACTACTACTACTACTACTACTGCTACTAGTAGTAGCAGTAGTACTAATACAACTCTTGCTGCTACTACTGATACTGCTACTTGTACTACTGCTGCTGCTGCTGCTGCTACTACTACTGCTCCTGCTACTACTACTGCTCCTGCTACTACTCCTGCTACTATTACTACTACTACTACAGCTACTGACATTGATATTGATACTGCTGCTGCTGCTGCTATTGCTGCTACCACTGCTACTACTACTATTACCTACTACTGCTACTGTTACTACTACGCCTGCTACTACTACTGCTGTTACTACTACTGCTCCTGCTACTACTCCTGCTGCTGCTGCTGCTACTACTACTACTACTACTACTAGTACTACTACACTGACGTGAAACCCAGGAATGGGCGCTTTATCAGGTGTCGCTGTGAAACACGTCTAGAATTTATTCCAGCAAATTAATACGGTATATGGCATGTAGTAAGGTGAGAAAATTAATTTATTATGCAAATTTCTAAACATTATATATCCCAATGCTCTAGAAAAATTCATTATGACGTACGACCTCTCACAGACTTGCTGGAGCTGGCACTAAGATACAGGTTTATTGTATTGTTCTGATGCTTATAAATTTTGTAGCGAGAGCTACACTACGCTACCACCCAGTCTAGCATTTCGCCGTGAGCCTGGGAGGCCGATAGTGCGAAAGGAAGCTGGTGCGCGGTGCATGACGTCAGAGCTCAGCTGCCGCCGCGGCCGCGTTTGGGGTCGTGTGGATAAACTGCGTATGTGCGGCTGTGTGTATAAAAGCTGAGGTGATACGACTCGGTGTGGTGATTTCAATAGGAAACAAGACTCTCTTAATCGATGCGTGAAACAGAAGTTTGATATTAATTTAGCTAACTATCCTCGCATTCAGACTACACAGTGGGGAACTGCCATTGACCTTGTGTATCTGAGAGAAACCAACCAGTCTAAATACTGCGTGGGCAGCATTGAGACAACTGCGTGTTACTTCACCGATCATCGGGCAGTGTTTATCTCTGTCAAAACACTTGAATAAATAAGCAATGGGCTTCACCGAATACTTCTTCAATGCTTAACATTATAGTCACAACAACAAGCTCGAAAACATGAGTAACCAGGGGGGAACTGCAGCTCTCGCTACGTATATCCTGGCAAAGCTGAGCTAAGCCACTTCCATTTTTTATTTGTTACACGTTGAGGAAGCAGGACATATTTATCGTAGCTCTCCTCTCTAGAACCTATTTGCACTCTCGATGTAGTAAAACGAAAAACATCAGCACAGTGCGAGCTCACCTGCAACCAGCTCACGCAACTGATTCAGAGCATCCGCCTCTGTCGTTCGGGTGTCTTCTGACTTGTCACACGCGCCGTCTTCCTGGCTCGGTGGCATGTCAGAGGAAGCAGCAACCAACTTCCTATTCGTCATCGCAGGTCGCAGTTTTACTAGGGAGAAAATTTATGAACGTGGACAGAGTCACAAATCGTGCAAGCCTTTTGCCTTTAGGAGATTAAGCGGGGGCGCAAAATCAGTTTTTTTTTAAAGATCACACGACACATTTGTTTTTTGCCTAGGCTTAAGATTCATTTCAAATTGAACTGATATCTGAATAGTTGGTTGAAAGTAGGCATTTTAGCATCCGACCGGTTTCATACGCAGCAGTTAGACGGCACCATGAGTCAATAGGCTCGCACAGTCACACGCACACCAAAATCAACGTGCTTATCCACCAGAACCTAGATGAATGCTGTTTAAAAGCGTTGAAGGAAGATTCGAAGGCCCGTCATATGACGAAATTTACACCGCCGCAGGCTGAATGGGGATGGTGGCAGCATGCACACGTCGAAGTTGGTGCCAGGGAACTCAACATCACGCCTCTTTCCTACCCCCCCCCCCCCCCCCGCGGTGTTCCGGGTAATAAACGGCTGTCAGCACAGTGTTTTCTTCAATCTCATGATAACAAATTATGGCCGAAGGCAGCAAGACACTGATATCTATTGCACATCCAGTAACAAGTGCTTATCATGGCTACTATGGCCCCCGCTTGCTAGATGCAGCGGCTAATGTCGTCTTTTAGCCCATTAGATCGTCCAGTATTTTCTGCAAATATGAACACTGAATGAATAAAAAAAGAGTGAAGTATGCAAAGGGCAAGCAAGGAAGGAGGAACTTCTGATGATGATAGTGAATTTTTATGGCGCAATGGCGTCTGTGGCCAAAGAAATCTATAGCACAAGGTATTTTCAACAAGGAGGCACTTCTGTTCCCAACATTGATTCGTAAGTAGAATTGTCCTCATACCCTTTATTCTATTATTACCCTACACATTGAATATTTGTATGAACCTTTGTAAGTTGTAGACAGAAATAAGAGCATCACACTGGCTAACCACAGTGAACATTATGTGCAGACACATCCCAATGCTTAACGAGCGCAAAGTAAGAAGCCAAAGAAATAAAAACATGAAGAGGCTCACTGGCTACCTGTTGCGTTGAGGTTTTCTCTTACAACACGTTCCTTCCAGCCAGTCTCTATAGAAATAGATTTGTCCTTTCTACTTCCTCTGCTTTTCCTCTCTGTTGCCTGAATAGGCTGTTATTTTTCTTTTCTTCTATCAGAAGGACGTTGATTTTGCACTAGCTTTGTTCTCGGATGCTCGCAAAAGATAACATGCCATCCTTTGTTACCTACCAAACAGAAAACAAGTAAACATACAAATTTTGGTTGCCGTGTGTTTTCTTCGCCTTTGTATTCATGCGCTTTTTTTCGGGCTCGAACTAATTCATTTTTGTTAAACTGTTCAGCCTGACGTAAGCTGAGATACACAGGGCCTTCCTTTCCGTGTCCTCGAGGAAACAGACAGGTATTTGACTGCAAACAAGACTCCAGGACAAAGGAAAAGTGGTACTACAGGTTATTGTCGGTAAAGAGAAATATATGCCTTACGTCACTGAGGCAAAGCAATGAACAACGAAACATGCGAGACTGGCTTCATCACAGGCTACAAAACATAGTGCGTGTGGCAAGGAGCATAAGCACGGAGTCAGCATATGCCTCCTATGAGTAAACAACTAAAAAAAATTAAATTAAGAAAAGAAGTGACGATCAAGCGATGAATCAGTGGGAATAAAATACAAAAACAAAAAGATACATCGTCCATATTTGACAATTCCTCCTCCGTATCGCGTCTTTTTCGTGGCGGCCCGCAATTTACACTAACCAGCCTAGCTTTTGATAGTGCTGTGTTTAGATTTCTAAAGTGCTAAGTAAAAAATAAAGCGCGTCAGTTTCCGACCTGTTGTCTCACTAAGAAGGTGCCAGGCACATCATGCCAGGAATTCTGGTGGTAGAACTCAGTCTGCAACAAGAATGACGTGCAACAGAAAAGCATGGCCGAAAACCAGTACTATGGGAGTTGCAATACAACAGGAAGTTTGAACACTTATTTCACTGCGCCTTAAATTCATAGGATCTGTGGAATTTTCACGAGGTGCGAAAAGCTCTGCAGTCAGAGGCTGTCATATGACTGGCGCTGAAAGCCCTGAACTGATTGGAAAGACCATTACAAGGATCAATGCGATCCGCTCGTGACAAGACGATAAATTGCAAAGCTTCCAACTGACACCACGGTGTAGGGTGTGGAATGACAGCAAGTTCACACGTGAGCAAGTCACCGGTCTAAGTCCTAGCGCCAACGTTATTTTACTCTTTTTTTTCTACTACAGAATTTGATCACGTCTACCTTGCTCTAGCAACCGATATATATGCCTCTTTAGGAATTTCAAAGGAAAAGTGCCAAAATTCGATTTACGGGGTGTGACCGTTTCCGCTTGACCACCTTTTTTCTTTTCAGCGAAACTACTTTTCTACGTCACAATCCTCTGGACCAATCATGATTTTCCAGTCATAAGAACAACTACGATGGGTTTCCTGAAGAAGGGGACCTTTAAAGTTATCGCGTTAAACGGCGAACGCCATTTCTAAGGCTCGGTAATAAGGAATGGCTCTCTGAGGAGTAACGCAGCGGATGAGAAGCAGTAACATTAAAGCGGTTATTGCGGCTATATGCCGTTTAAGAATGGCACAAAAAAGTGATTATTCGACCGGGATAAAGAGAAATCTGCCTCATAACATATTCCTGGAGATCGAGTGACGTGCGCTGGCAACGACTTGAGTGACGGGGGAATGAAGTGGCAAACTGCAGTGAATTCACCGCTGCGGGGAGGTCAGTACCAAAAAAAAATCATTACAAAGGGCATAATAATGTTGTTAGCTCAGGGATTCGTACCACATGTGCACTCCTTAGGAGCAGATTTATATTTTTCTTTCTTTTCGCTGCAACGTCATAGTTTAAGCGAAACTGTTGTAAAAGCACACATAAACACACAAAAAAAGAAAACTGAACACTTACCGTAAACGGGCTTGCACTCTTTGGAGCCGCGGGTTCCTCCGGAAAACACTCCGTTTGTTAAATAAAGTCTGCCCGTGTAACCACAGAGGAGTGAGTGCCGGAGGCAAAAAACGTGCTTCGTTGTTTTACTTGAAAGAAATTATATTAGCGCAGCTATCCGTTAATTCTGTTCTTACTTGCACGGCCGTTACTGCGGACTATAGCTGGCGCGTCGTCACGCGTATACTTACATAGTTACCGGCACGTGCCATAGGCGCTCCCTCTTCATGCCCTTGAGTTCCTGCTCCATCGACACACTGCCTCGGACTCATCACGTTAGATTTCCTCCCTCTCACTCCGTTTGCCGAACAATAAACACGTGCAGTTTAGCCACGCCGCCAGCGCGACAGACTCTACTCTGTTATTCTGCGCTGCGCTTCCAAAAACTCTATACAATCAAGGAAATGATGCGTGATGAAATATCAGTATGCATCGAGGACTAAACTACACTGCAGGTGATTGCTTTCACCTCTAGACTTGTGGAGGAAGGGAAAAGAAACAGGATATGGAAAGAACGCCGCCTTCCTGATAGCGCGCACGCTAATTGGCGTCGTGGAGAGTGCCGTTTCCGGCGCAGCTTCCGCTACTGCCTCACTTGCGATCAGTTTTGGTTGTTTGTGGCGTGTACTGCGTTGCTATTTTAGTTTCCTCATAAATAATGCCTCGCTTTTCTATAAGGTCTTCCGGCCAAACTTGGCTTCGTGCGAACTTCCGTCTAATGACCTCAATGCAGGGCTCACCAAGGTTGCAACGGCTGAACAGGACGCTCCGAACTTTGCTCTGCACCGACGGTTTTTCCATCTTAAAATAAGCCCTCTATCGTAACTCGAATGAACAAAACCTGTTAATAAAAGCAATGACATAGTGTAGCAAAATTCTGTTAGAAACATTTCTGACATGTGTTAAGTCGGCTGATATTTATTATCATCGCCCTATCCTGAGATGCAGGTTTAGGAATTCATCGTAAGGTGGCAAGATTCAGTCCGTTACGAAACAATCTACAGAGCAGAGTTGGACCCTTCTGTAAAAAAACTAGTTTTTGCTACAGGTATAGTCTGCGCCACCCTTGTGTAGAGCGCTCTAGTAGTCTGCACCGCGAAATTAACCGTGAAATCAGAAAGGAGTCCATGGTTTGCAGACAAACTGCTTGTGCCCACCTTGCTTGCAGGTTCATGTGACTCTACATCGGCGCAAGCGTAGACTTTAAAAGCTAGACACTAAGGCAAGGTGTCGACTTTTATGCAGTAGATGACGCCACTCGAGCGCTCTACACAAGTGTGACGCAGACTCTACAGCTTCTATCTAGATGTATCCTTCATTCACGGCGGTAAATCTTCAAGCGCCGACCAATCGTTAAAAAGGATGACGTTTCGGCCCCGGCTTACGGGGGCCTTGGCCGAAACGTCATCCTTTTTAACGATTGGTCGGCGCTTGAAGATTTTCCGCCATGAACATACCCGACCAGACGGGTTTCCGTCGAACCCTGGATTTTATTCTTCATTCACCAATTATTCGCGAATTCTCACTAGCTTCTACAGGCGTCGATTTAACGCTCTTGATGCATATTCCTACTCACAACATTGTGTGATACTCGAAAGCAGTACTAGGATTCTTCCTCGTCATTTAAAGCGTAAATCAAGAGATTGAGAAGTAGCATGGGCAGTGCGTCCTCATACCGCATCGCATCGACAGTGCGGTCACGAAACACTTCAGCTTGGGTTTCCTGGATTACTATCAAAATAAGCTTTTACACATATGTTAACACCAATCGAGGCCTGAGAGAGAACCGAGCAAAGAAAATATTTTGGAGTGAGTTATTTTCGACACACATTTGTCGGGATCTACTTCGTGGCATATGGTGGTGATAGAGCGGATAATGATGAGGTAGACGCGTTCCGCGTGATGTCACAGGCACTCACAGACAATGGCGGCCCGCGCACATCTTGCTTAGAGGACGTCGGAGCAAGTTGCAATAAGCGGATTAGATAAGTGCACCGCATTTCACCCTGCTCTCGGTTTTCACCAACAGGACGGCTGCCACAAGGTCGTTGCGACCAGTCAAGAATTAGTCGCTAGTTGCACCCAGTAATATTAGGAAAATAAATGCCTTGCGCAGTACAAGGAGTTGTAATGGGGAGAGTATAACACTAGAGGACAGCGTTCATGAAAACAGTCGAGCTAGATGGAGTGCAGATCACAAAGAACTTTTACACGAGGAATCAAACGCTGTTTACATGGTTGTTAATACCATTTTTCGTTATGGTTAATGACCGCAAAAACGACGAAGACGAAGAGAAGAAGACGACAACACGACACAAGCGCTCAAGCGTAACTTGACGATTACTGGGAAAAAAACAGCAGTATGCACACAAAAAGGCGAAAATACAAAGAAGCAAGACACTAAGGGCCCCGCCGCGGTGGCTCAGTGGTTAGGGCGCTCGACTACTGATCCGGAGTTCCCGGGTTCGAACCCGACCGCGGCGGCTGCGTTTTTATGGAGGAAAAACGCTAAGGCGCCCGTGTGCTGTGCGATGTCAGTGCACGTTAAAGATCCCCAGGTGGTCGAAATTATTCCGGAGCCCTCCACTACGGACCTATTTGTTCCTCTCTTCTTTCACTTCCTCCTTTATCCCTTCCCTTACGGCGCGGTTCAGGTGTCCAACAATATATGAGACAGATACTGCGCCATTTCCTTTCCACCAAAAACCAATTATTATTATTATTAAGACACTAAGGTTCAATGACGGCGCACCAGGAATCTTAATCAGGAACGAATTACGCGCGCATCAACAAGAGATCTAAAGCAATGCAGCGAACATCGGCCCGAAAGACGAGACAAAATCATGTGCCATCAAAGAAAACTGTTTCATGGCTTGTTATGGTGACTGAAGGGGTGCTAATTCACGTGTCCATTCATTTTGCGATGAAATACGTTTCCTTTACCTCGCGTGTGAGTTGATTATGGTGTGTAAAAAGAACAGTAGCGTTATCAAATTTTGACGCACCTCACTTACGTTTTCCCAGCCGGTCACATCCCCGGCAGTGGTCAGATAGGCTAGAGCGGTCTTGGTTAAAGGAATTCTTATGCTCCATAAGGCGTATGTTTAAGCAGCGGCCGGTTTGGCCGATGCAAGCATGGCCGCAGGTCGTCGGAATTTCGCAGACTGCTTTTTAACGCGACAGCGTTAAGGACCCCGTGTCGCAGAAAAGCCGGTGTCGTCGGCGGCGTTGGCCGTGAGCAAAAAATCCCTCCTCCTCCTCCTCCTCCTCCTCCTCCTCCTCCTCCTCCTCCTCCTCCTCCTCCTCGCAATGTATGCCACTGCCCCAACAAATGGCGCGCGACGGCAGCGCCTCCCGCTTGTCTCGTTCGGGCGCAGTGGGGACATGAGGGCACGCAGGAATCACGCGGTGAGCGGCGAACAACGCAGCGCACATCCAAAGCGCGCTCACCAGGAAGCTTGCGGCTTGCTGCCCGTTCGTTCGGCGCGGAAGCTGTGCTGGCGTTCGTGGCATCGGGTTTGTCGAGAACGATGTTCCGACGCACTACGACTGCAACTACGACTGCAAGTCCCGCGCGATTCGGCAAGGCGCCTGGCAGCGTTTCTACGTGGTTTGCCGCTCCACGTGTCCTTTTCACCGTACGTAGCAGAGCGATTTGTCTAACGGGCAAGGCGTCGCGCCGAATGGGCGATGGCGTTCCGTGGACTCCCTGGCAGTGCTGCAACACGCTGTCACGTTCCACTCTTAACGGAGAAGCTTAAGCGTCCTCCAATTTTTTTACAGCATTAAACACATTTGTTAACATGCCTGATGCCAAATACTTTGCTGACGGGATGGGGTGTAGCGTCCGCCCGTTTTTGGACGCCCATGCACACAACGGAATGCTTGGCAGGTGCGGAGAAAACGGCGTCAACATCATAGCATCCACCTACCCTTTTCTGCCAATGTGAAGTTTTATGAACGTACCGGATGACAGCAACCTTTCTTTTTTCGCTCTTGTCCCTACCGCTGAACATATGGGACATGATAGAACTTGCAAGCCTCTGACATAGACTTAAGAGGGCCGCTTCGGGGGACCCTGATGCTTGCAGCCTACCTGCCTATTCATGAAAAGCTTTTTGAGCATTGTGCAGACATGATTTTACGAGAGCCGATCTCAGAGAAGAAACGGCTACTCCATTTTTAATGGTTCTTGATTGCGCAGAAGAGTAATTCATCTTTTGTTTTGAACATCTGGGCGCGTAACACCAGCAGACATGATGAGGCACAAATGCAAGTTTAGATCTAAAAAACGAAGCTTTTGCTGTTTTGGAAATTCGAAAGTGAAGGACAGTCCAGATCTATTTTCTTTGAAGACATTTGAAATATCACCACACCCCTATTGAAGTTCTCTATTTTTGTGAATACCAGAAAGTCATCAACATACCTAAATACGCAAAAGTGAAGTACATTGAGGTTCGCTTTTACATATTTCTGTCAATACGGCTCAGAAAGATATCGCAAAGAGTGGGTGCAAAGGAAGAGTCAATACATACTCCAGAACTTTGAACATAGAGGTTATTTCACCAACCCAGAAAGTTTGACCGCAGATAAAAAGACATTAATTCAACGGAATGTTAAACCGACGTGCCACAATTTGATCTGAAATTGATTTCGTCCTTATTCTCTAGGATGTAGCACTGGACGCATTCCAGCAGAACATTGTGTGGGAGAGAATAAAATACTTCTTCAATGTCCATGCTAAAGGCGAGACATCCACCAGGGTTTTGGTTCTTTAGGAACTGCACAACGTGCTCTGAGTTCCGCACAAGAAAGGGGTCTATCCATTGCAGCGAGGAAAGCTGCCGTCAAGGTTGGAAAAGACGTGCATGATTAGCTCACCAGTTACCAGCCGGTGAGCAAATACAGACACTGGAATGCCATCGTTAAGCCTGCCGATGCTGCTTTCTTTCCGGACGGTAGCGCGTTAACATGGTATGAAAACCATGAAGCGTCCTTAACAATTTGGGACCCCTTTGTGGAAGAGATCCGCAACTGCTTCGGGGATACCGTTGCAAAAAGCAAATCCGCTGAGCAGTCTTTGCTCCAGAGAGCGCAAGTGCCTGGTGATACGTGCACGACATATATAGAGGAGGTGCTGGAGCTCTGCAAAATGGTTAATCCACGCATTTCCGAAAAAGATCGCGTTGGCCATCTCCTAAATGGCATCGCAGAGGATGTCTACAGTTTTCTTATTATTTAAGACAACTTTGACTCTGCCTCGGACATTATCAGGCATTGCCGCACATTAGAAGCTCTTAAGCTACGTCGAATTATTCCGAAATTCGACCGATTGCCTAACGTCACCACCGTCGCTAGCGTGGATTTCTATGAGCCTGTGACTGCTCTCAAAGCATCAAAATATTGGGCGCCGCAGTGAAGTTTCGTATGAGAGCTGCTCTCTGCAGGCAGCTCCGGCCCATCGCTCCTCGCCTTGGAGTTCGTCCAGTCTGCCTGACCAGTGAACCTCGCATCGATTGCAACGACGCTGCTCAGATTTCCCGTCCCAACCTCTGTGCGCCAGCTCGTCGATCCGCAACACCACCAGCGGCCGGTGTACGATTTCCGCTTCGACACTGGCTACAAGGGGTGTTATGCCTCCCCCACCCCTCCCCCCAACCCACTAGTTTGTTACCGATGTGGTCTGCTGGGTCAAATATCTAGATTTTGCCGTCGCCAATGACCGATTACCCGCTATCAGCGCCAATGGTCGAACCCTGGCCCAAGTTTTCCTGCACATGTTCGTACCCTTATCTTTACATCTTCTCAGCGCCCATCTAGTTATGCACCACCACACAACGACTCCCCTGCCTCTGACCAAAGCCTGACTCCCCCCTTCACCACCGCCGCCGGGAAACTAAGTGCGGCCGATGGAGGTGCGGTCGCAGGGTCATCGACATTGCCAATTCTTCTGCCCGTCGTAATGTTAAATAACCGCCTTGAAGTGTTAGTGGACGGCTCTTGCGTCATGGCCTTAGTGGACACTGGTGCCGCAGTGTCGGTGATGAGTTTAGCTTTCAAGAACCATCTCGGTCATAAAATAATGCTCACTTGGGATAATCGTGTGATCTTCCGTGGCGTAGGGTGAGAATCATTGGTTCCAATTGGTATTTGTTTTGTAAATGTAGTGATCGCTGGCCACGTGTTCCGAACTGAATTCACGGTGCTTCCTCGCTCTACGAACGACATCATCCATAGGTACTGACTGTTTACACCAGTGCGGCACAACTCTCGACTTCCGCAGTGGCGGCTTATTATTCAGTCCTGGTCTTTGGTAAGCTCTCATAGAAGACTCGCTGCTGAATGCCCCAACGTTTTCTGTCTCCGCAGACACCGTTCCAGCGATGTCCGCCATATTCGTTCCAGTTTTGTCCTCGAGCACTGTTTCCGATACCTTTGACGCCGTGGTGGAACCTGCTTCCATTAACTGCGTAAAGAAAAGTTTGCTGGTGCCCCGCAGTCTCATCCGTATCATCAAGGGCCGTGCCGTTTTTGGACTGTTAATCACTCCAGCGAACCTGTCATAATTCCACGTGGTTTAAAACTCGCCGGTTTTGAAGAATGGCTTTCTGTGCCAGTTGCCGCGCTCACTGACAACGTCTCCCGTCCATCTAGACGCCGCGACCTGAGCGAATCTCAATTCCTGGCCATCGTCAACAAATCCCTGCCCACCAGCGACCGCCGGATATTGTCGGCCGTTCTTTTGAAGCATGCGTGCGTGTTTGACTTCGCTTGCGACCAACCACTGCCAATTCCAGCTACCCGTACCCACCACATTATAGACAATGGATCTGCACAACCTATTCGACAGAAGCCATAGCGCGTTTCACCTTCAAAACGCCAGATAATGGATGAACAAATCCGTGACATGTTGCACCCAGGAATTATTCAGGAATCTTCAAGCCCGTGGGCTGGTCCAGTGATCCTCGTCAAAAAGAAAGATGACACATGGCGGTAATCTGTGTCGACTATCGCCGCCTAAACACTGTTACAAAGAAGGATGCTTACCCGCTCCCACGCGTTGATGATGCCATCGACTCCCTCCACACAGCCTCGAACTTTTCCTCCGTTGATTTGCGATCTAGATGCTGGCAGATCCCGATGCACCCGAAAGACAAACAGAAGACGGCGCTCGTGATCCCTGATGGGTTGGATGAATTTAATGAGATGCCATTCTGCCTTTGCAGCGCTGCTCCTACTTTTGGACGATTTATGGACACGCTTTTACGTAGACTGAAGTGGCAAGTTTGCATGTGTTATCTGGATGATGTTGCTATTTTTGGAAGGACCTTCGCCGAACATAACAGCCGCTTAAAAGTTTTCCTTGATTGCATAGAGAGAACGGGCCTCTTTCTCAACTCTCAGAAGTGTCCCTTCAGTGAACGTCGAATTACTGTCCTTGGTCATCTGGTTGACAAGGATGGTGTCAGGCCCGACCCACAGAAGACTGTAGCCGTCGGCAGTGAAAAGAGCCCAAAGCACTGAAAGAACCCAGGAGTTTTTTACGGCTTTGCTCGTACTTTCGGCGCTTCTTTCCCAAATTTTATGACTTAGAATATCCGCTTACAAGTTTCTTTCAGAAAGACATTCACTTCCAGTAGACTCCCGAATGCGACTCCGCGATTCGCCAGCTCAAGTTTCTCCTTACCTCGCGGCCAATATTGTGTCATTCCTGCCGGACAGCGCCCACAGAGCTCCACAGAGACGCCAGCGGAATCGGCGTGGATGCTGTGCTCATCCAACGCCATGGGGGCAATCAGTACGTTGTCGATTATGCAAGTCGCACCCTCAGCAAGTCGGAACGCGATTACGTTGTGACAGAGCAAGTGTGTCTCGCCGTTGTTTTCGGCGTACAACGATTTCGTTCGTACTTTTATGGACGTGTTGGTACAGTCGTCACAGACTATCATTCTATGTTCTGGCTTGTGAATCTGCGTGACCCGTGAGGTCGGTTGGCCCGCCAAGCAATGCGCCTTCAAGAGTTCAACTTCACAGTGTCTTACAAAATTGGCCGCCGACACGCCGACGCAGATTGCCTCTCGCGGCTGCCGCTCGCGGCAACTACTTCCGATGATGACAACTTTGACGACTATCTCGCCGCCGTTTCTAATGAGCTTCCGTATCTTGACACTTTCAAGACCAAACAACCCAAGGATAAGCGCTAAGGGGTGCTTTTTGAAGAAGCAGGTGAACCGACATGTGCAAGCCCTTTCTGCATTCTCGACGGCTACAGAACGAATTACTCGCCTTGCGTTCTCTCCTCATCGTTCCTGCTACTCTCTATTCCTCTGTTCTACACGCCATGCACGATGACGCCGGGCACTTGGGGTTTTCTAGAACCCTTAACCACTCCATACAACGTTTTTACTGGCCAAAAGTGGCCAAAAATTACATACGCCTATAACACATCGAAGCATGGAACAACTGCGTGTAGCTTGAAGTCTAGAGTCTGACGAAAACCCGTCTGGTCGAGATGGTACATGACGAAAGTAGAAGGCGGCGACCAAAAGAAAGGATGGGATGAAGTTTGTGAACAAGGTTTCCGTGGAGGAGCCGAAACGTCATCCCATCCTTTCTTATGGTCGGCGCCTTCTACTTTCGTCAACTGCATATAGCCCGTTCTTCCTTCTTTATGCTGCCCGCCTCGAAGCTCCCTCCACCGCACCTTACCTTTCCTTCTCGACAACGAGCCTTCTATTGCAAGCACCCTTTGCCACGCTGAAGAAGCCAGTAGACTTGCCCGGATACGCACCTTGGCCTCGCACGACCGCTCTAAGCAGCGCTACGACCACCGGCGCAAGGATGTCTGCTACCTGCCCCGTGACACTGTATTGTTGTGGACACCCTCTCCACCGTCGTGCTTCATACCAAAAGCTGCTGTCCCAATACACAGGCCCGTTCATCGTGCAAGCCCGGCTCAAGGACCTGAACTGCGTGGTCCCTCCCCAATCTACGCCAGGACGCCGATCAAAGAAAACACTAGTCGTGCATGTCGCACGGCTAAAGCCCTTCCACTCTTGGGACCGAAATTGATGCATTGGCCCAGAGGGCTTCGTCTGCGAACGGGGAAGTGTCACGGGGGGTAAATTAACGGAGGGGGGGGGGGTAAAATGGCAGGCATAGTACAGATGATGATGAGGTCGGCGCGTTTTGCGAAATGTCATAGACACTCTGACGGTGGCGCGTCCATAGCTTGCTTAGTTGATGACGGAGCATTTTGCGATATGAGGAGTAGGTAAATGCACATTTCCAACATGGCGGCCGCTACAAGGTGAATGTGCAGTATGAAATGTCGTAGACATTACCGGGGACAGTATACCACGAGAAGACAGCGTTCAAGAAAACACGTAAAAAGGGAAGACGAAAAAAAGAGAGATGGGGTGAAGACCAAGGACTATCTCAGAGGGCGGAGATTGAGGAGGTCCAGAGCACAGCACAAGGCCAGTACATCGTCGCCAATCACAAAGCATTCCCACAGCAAACGTTACACCACGTTCCTCAATCTCCCCATGGCTACATGTGTCACAATCAGGACGGTCGGCCACGCCAATACAGAACAAGTGCCACTTCGTGAAAGAAACACCAGGCTACAGACGGCGTAGCCAAGCTGATTCTTGCCGTTGTGGATAATACAGACGAAAAATTGATGCATTTTTGACTTCTTGGTGGAACCATGAGGCTGGTTGAGCCATTATGCCTGCTATTGAAAAGCTGCAAGGACTGGATTGGGCACGTCCAGCACCTGCAGTACCTCTGCCACGTCATGTCGTGCGCTTTAATATCTGGCACATAATCTTCCTCTTTTTTACTAATTAATTATTGACCATTATTTATTAACGTGTCATTTAATTCTACGTCATGTTAATCTTTTTTTATCCGCTCTCCTTTTACACGTGACACTGCTTTGATCAGCGAAGTCATGCAAAAAAGCGAAATTTTCGTATCTACCGTAGGAATGATTGTACGTTTGACTGGGCAGCATCATTTGCAGCTGGGATCAATGAATGAACGAGCAGCGGCCTAACACCATCCTACTCAGGTTCGTTTAGGCAAGAATGAGTACGTCGAACCATTCATGTATTTTCTTGGCCTTTCGTGTTAACCGAGTCCGTTGATCTCGCGGACACATTC
Organism: Amblyomma americanum; assembly: GCF_052857255.1. NCBI lineage: Eukaryota > Metazoa > Arthropoda > Arachnida > Ixodida > Ixodidae > Amblyomma > Amblyomma americanum. Next base: position 208,875,165 of record NC_135500.1, read on the forward strand.
CGCGTGACGGTTCAGTCCTCCTCCGTAGCATTGCAGTCGCAACTTTCGAGGGCGCCTCCGCCTTCTACCGGAATGACGTCATCAGGCACCAGGTCACGAAGCTTGTTCAGTTCGTAACCAAAGAGATGAATCTGGAAGAAACAGGTTGAATTCATTCGGTGCTGTTGCATCTGTGAGGCTCTTAGTGATTCCCGAAGTGCTGCGCGGTCGTGCCAGCTGTAATACTTCTCCGCAGATGATTGTTTCACAGAAGGCTACCAAGTTAAAGGGACGGACAGTTCGAACAACTGAAGAGTCGTTGAAGTTATTTTGTCAAAAAAGGTATTAAAAATTTTCTACACCTCTTGCATAAATAACCTCTACTGCGCATAATCCTCCAGCGTATCCACAAGCACAGACTAGGTACTATTACAAAGCACCCACCTTTTAGCGTCAGCATAGGTTCGTATCTCAGCAGAACCTGTCGCCTAGCAATGGATGGAATGTAGAGCCTTGAGGGGTGTTAATTTGGATCAGTGGGCGAATGATTAGCAGCCTTTTTAATTGTAATTTTCCGACATAGTAAAACCTCGCTATAACGAAACTACTTATAACAAATGAATAACCACCCGCTCTTGGAAGTTCCCGCAGAAGGTAGTCCATTTGATATTTCGTTTTAACGTAGTAAAAGTTTCATTATGTGCGCACATAACGAGCTTCCAGTGAGCCAATAGCTAATTTAACAAGCGTATGTCAATTTTTATTGGTTCCCAACGCTTTCGTGCCAGTTCGATGTGGCAAAATGAGATCACCGCGCATAACCTGCTAAATTAAGTACCACACGGAACACGAGGAAAATTTATGCCACCTCAAGCGGGGCCTGCATGGAGCGTATCTATACAAATCGCGGTTTTAAAGATGGCGATCCCTTCGCAAAACATTGGCTACGCGGCCCACCACAGGAAGCCACACCGTCCTGTTGTGCTCTGGTCTTGTCTGCATCGCATCTGTGTCGTGTAGGTTGCGCAGTTTGTTTTATATCCATGTCGCACTGTGTTCTGTTCATGGCCCGCCGCGCCACGCTGCGTCTCGTCTCGCCAAGCCATTGGAGTTTCCCCGTTCTCCAACCTCCGTGCTGCACATGACCCACTGCGAGCCCGCTCTGCTTCTCTAGTTCCATGTGGTCTCTTTGTTTTAAAACCGCTTGGCAGTGCACTTTGGTGCACTTGACAACATCGACGTCCCGCTGGTGGTAGAGGGTGAAGCGGCGGAAAAAGAAAACGCTAACAAATTTCCTTTGACGAGAAGGTGCCCATCATTAAAGCCTTCGTTCTTGGGTACGCCTTCACCTCAAGACAAGCTTGTCATGAGGTGAACTGCTATGTCCCACGTGCCCGTGAGCTGCGCAGCGAAGGCAACCAAAACGGGTGGTCGCGACGAAGTCGCCCCTTTTTTAGATGGCCGTCTTTTACAGCGGCCCGTATCGGCTTAAGCACTTCAGGGCCTAGAAAACGGCGCTAAATAATTCTAATAGGTCTTTCCCTGAATTGTATGACAATTCTCCTCCAGGATCCGTTTTGTACGCGCTCAAATTCATGCGAACCGAGGATGAAACGGGCGCTTGTTGGCAAGGCTCGCATGCACAGTTTATGTCCGTGAATTGCTGCGTGGTGGGTGTCCGTGTTTATGCTGCCACAGCGCACATCGGAAGCTCACTATGCCATGCTGCTATGTTGTCCTCAGTACACACCTAGTTACAATGGCCTGTTAGCATGCAAGAGCTGAAGCGTAGGCCGCGTACAGCTGCAACGAGGCGACGACTATAACGAATAAACTGCGGGGCCCCTTCAACTTCGTTATAACGAGGTTCAACTGCAACTTGTTTTGCGACACCGAAGCTAACAGTGACTTTTTAAAACTTTTATCTGAGTTGCACGTAGGAAAAAGAACGGCTGAACGAAGAATAGTGCACTTACCCTGTTCACCAGTTTGGCCTTCAGAAGCGCTTGGCGATCGCAAAAAGAATGTGAAACAATGGGGGATGGTTAATTATGTAGACTCCCTTGAGCCGTATTGGATAGCAGTCCTGAAAACAATGTTGATTTCTGTAACCAGACTTAATTTTGCAACTGAAATATATTAAAAAATACTTTTGATACTGCAGGAAAAGTGCCTACGACTTACGAACTACGTCATTGTCAAAGGTTTTAGAGCTTTGCCAAAATGGCGTACAGCAGCGGTGCCGTACTTCAGTAATCTCAAAAGACACAACTGCAGGAATGGTTCTTCATTAGACAGAAAGTAAAGCTTACTCGTCAATCATCATGTATGCCTCAGCATCTCTCCTATTCAGGACATGCGCAAAAGTTTTGCATGTAAGCATGCATTGACTAAATTTAACGCGATCGCGCTAAGACTCCCGTCCAGCGTCGAACCCAGCGGCGCCGGCTCCGTCTGTGCGAGAAAAAACGGATTTTTCGGAATGGTAGTAAAGTCACAGGGAGCGGTGAATTCGAAAGCGGTTAAAACATCTTATAAACGTGAATATTAGACCACTACACCACTCGAACGTCATTATGACATGTAAGAATGTGAAGTAAATTAACTGCACTTAAAAAAACATTAGTGTGAGATGAAAATCAAAGTACCCCTAGGATCGGGAGTCAGACACGCACACCTAGGCCATGGCGACATGTATGGTCTATTTTTGTAAAGGGATGCCTTTGTGTGTCCTGTCCGACAAGGTACGTGGCTGCGAAGTGGCATGAAAGGAAGACGCAAGGCCGCTAAAGCTAGCTTTTCGCGACCCTTATGGCCTAACGTAAGTGCCCCAAAGTTTTTTGTAGAACACCTTCAATTATTTCACGGAACCAACAATTTGCATGGCTGTAGTGTGAAGTAAGGAGCCGGTGTAATTGCTTTGATATCCGTCTAGAACCAGAAAAACCTATATAAATATGAGAATAGGTGTGCTTTAATATTGTGCCCCATCCCCCAATCATTCTTCATCATTGTTGATGAAAGTTTCCAGAAAAGAAAAGAAATATTTAATTGCTTATATTCTATTTCATTAAAAGGTCAGACAAATCTTGCCACGATTCCCGCAGCTAGTAGTTCCTGAGTACATGATCTAATTATGCTCACAGAGAACGATGGTAATGTATCGTATCAATTAGGTTACTGTTGTCTATGAGTCTACGAATAAGGTGGCTTTTTATTTGTGAACCGAAGGCACGCTTTTGCACATAATTTAGTTTCACGTCGTGATTTCGCTCAACACACGATCGATATCTTCATATTCATTTCAAAGCGGACGCCTGTCTCTAGTGCATCGCGCACCAAGAGCATCAAGAAGCCTTTCCGCTGACCTGGACAAGGCTCAAAAGCTGTTTGATGACTCCCGGTGTGTAATGGAGCATATGATTGATGCTCAAACCCTTGAAGTCCATCACGCACACCACACCATTGAGCTGAACAGACTCGTCAAAAAGAAGATATTCCACGTGGGCTATGCCTGTTCTGAAGAACTCGTTCAGAGGGCATACTCCGCTGTTCCAGCCTCCTAAAAGGAAAAAAAAAAGAAAACATCGTAACTGAGAAAATAATCAACGTGTGCAAATAACTTATGTGAAAGGGGAACATGAAAAAAAGCATAAACGTACAGCGCTTTTCATTTGGGATGATTTATCGCCATTGTTGCCTGTCTTAGCATACAACAATTCCCTACGCATCTTTCACACGTGAGAGAACGTTGGTGAAAAACACCGTAAATTTTCGACCTATATAAAAAAATAATTTCATCCTTAGTCATTTAGCCCTTTAAGCGCATTGCACACAATTGTGTGCTTTGCGAAATCGCCGCTTTTACTTACAGTGTGGAGAGTTTACCGAACACTGATTTCGTCGTTTTAGGGGTATTCAGCATTACCCTATTGCTTATAGTCTGCTTTTTCATGCAGACTTGAGAACGCAGCAAATAACAATGCACAAAACAGTGTGCCTAATACCACGTCATACGCCATCTTGCTGACTGGTCGTCCACCAGTATTGATGTCAGTTGGGTGATTTGTTATTAGAGTTTCCGTCCCTTTCGACAATTCGGAAGAAATTTTGTACACGCATGCAACAACATGACCATTTGTGTTTTACAGTGGTAGCAGTTAGGCGCCCGCGTCCCCGGCTTGCGCATCGTAGTCGTCCTATGTCGTCGCCATCGGCGTAGGGAGAAATCTTGCTTTCTTTTTCCAGGGCAGAGAAAAATGCAAGTGGGTACGTAAGAGAAGACGAAAAGATGGTGACAGGCGACGGGTTACAGGGGGCTAAGTGGACAAAGGGTAATTCCCCTTTCTTTTTCGTGCGCTACTCATACTAATACTCTCCTTCACGACATTTTAGTCGAAATCAAGAAGAAGAAATGGGCGTGGCCAGGGCATGTAACGCAAAGGCAAGGTAACCGATGGTCGTTAAGAATAATGGACTGGATTCCAAGAGAAGGCAAGCGTAGTGAGAAGTGGCAGAAAGTTGGGTGGACAGATGACATTAAGAAGTTTGCGGCGATAGGGTGGTCGCAACTGGCACAAAACAAGGTTAATTGAGAGATATGGGAGAGGCCTTTGTCTTTCAGTGGGCGTAGTCAGGCTTATGATGACGAACTTATACTCAACAGCTAGCAAGCTATGGTCCGCGTGTCAACAGTACTGACCTGCCTCGGTTCAAACCCACTTCTAAAATTGAATGCAGCGTACTTTTAGAGCTTTCTTTTTCTCTTTATAAAACAAGAAGTCCAACCTCTAAACTTGATAAATGAACAATCCGTTGAAAGAACTGTAAGATCTAAAATAAACAGCGCACTTACCTATCTTCAGCAAAATCACAGCTCTTCCCTTGGTATCTTTTTTCCGGGACACTGTCACCAGCCTGTGCTTTTGGCACACCACATCAAAAGGAATAGAGTATGGGTCCAGTCCCTCGAACATGTCTGGGTTCTTTTTGCGCACTTTGAAATACTGCTTGATTGTTCTGTATGCCTCTTGAGCGTTGTACTTCCTACCACGTAGGAACTTCAGCAGGAAAGCCTCGTCTGTAGGACAGTCCAACGATGGCTCAGCTGATAAATGAGACAAATATATGTCAGTGAGCGAGAAAAGTAAAAATGACCAGTCCTTTTCACATTCTGTAGCCTCTCAGGCCCCTCGTTCAGCTTTGCCTGTCTAGGTACTGCATCATCCTTTTCAATTCGTTTCCGGGGCTACTGAGCAGAGAAACGAACACAGCAAACCGAAGACTACTCAGGTATTCTCCATGAACACTAATATCCAGCTCTTCACAATCAAGTTCTTTGAATGCCGCTTGTGAACACATATTGACAGCAGTAAAGAGGTAGTCTCTCTCCCTAATCTGATTCTTAACTGGGATTTTGCGGATTTTGCCACTTTGAATGTGGACAGCTGTGGTCACCCTGCAGTGTCTGTTGATATTTTCCGGTACCTTTTCAGATGCCTCTTCTACTGTCTTGCAGAAGAGGCATCTAAGAATTTCTCGTAATCTATGATTGATATAAGAAGCTATATGCCACAACAATATGAAGGGAAATAAAGTAATGTTGATCAGGCAGATAACAATCATTCGATAACAATCAAAGGTAACAATCATTCGAAGTGGTAAACGAATGCGTCTAATTAGGGCTGGAGTGACCACAGATCCGGACCACGAGCTTGAATTTGCTATGAAAATAATAACGAGAAGGCGGTATTTGATAACAACTTTTGTAATAGCATCCTGGCAGTATCGCCTAAGAGTAAAGTATATAATAGCTGCACCTTGTCAGTTCTCACCTAGGGGGCGTAAACTTGGTGGTTAATGAAAAGGGTTGAAATTAAATTGAGCACAGCGCAGGTAACTGTATAGAACTTAGTGGGTCCGAGAGCAAACGTTATTAATGATATCCTTTTCAAAACCAAGAAGAATAAATGGGCATAGAAAGGGCATCTGAAAAAGAAGACGTGATAACCGGTGGTTCTTAAGGGTTATAGTGTGGATTATAGTGTGTTATAGGGTTATAGGGTTACAGGGTTATAGTGTGTAGCATAGTAGCGGGCGTCATAGAGTCACCTTTGTGTATGAGATTAGAAAGTTTATAGGGATAAGGTAGTCCTTATCTAGGGTAGTTAGATAAGGATAAGGAAGCTGGCTCAGGACAGGGGTAATTGGAAGTCAATTGCAGATCCATAGTTAATAATAGAACTGGTTAGTCTCTTCAAAACACTTTTTTTGCACTTTTTGTTCACATTTTTCTCGTTCTATGCTAGTTGGTGCTTTTAGATGCAGATATGTTGGTAAAGTGTACGTATTTTTCGTTATAATTTGATTAATGTATGCCTATTGTAATTTCTTGACGTTGGAAACTGCGTTGACTGCTGTCTTGTTCAATGGCCCCAGGAACTCGTTCAAGTCGCAAATCACAACATTTAATCCAGGGAACCATTCAGAGTTCTGTTCTACTTACTCTGAAAAATAAAATGATTTCATTTGGCTTATCCCGCAGTGGACATGCATAGGCTGGTGATGATGATGTTGAACGCCTAAGCACTTCTTTTACTTATCCTTTCCTTTTTTCTTTTCCTCTGTTCAGCTTTGCAAGTTTCACACCGCTAAGGTCTGAATATTAGCAACGATATACATGAATCAGCATCGAATCACAACTCTTTCCTCATATGTTGTAAGGAAGACGATGATTCACTTTTTTTTGCAAAAGCACAGCTATAAAATGAAATTTTTTTTTGCCAAGTAACCCCTAGTAGATTTGGTCAATAGGAATAAAGAGAAGCATGAAAACTAGCTAAATATGTTTTATTCCACGTAGTGCATTGAACAGCAGGATGGTTGCAATGCGCAATGTGCGATTCAGCGAAACCTGTTAAGGTATTTCTATTTCGCAACATACTGAGGTGCCGTATGTGAGAACGATTCTATATCTGCATAGTTACAGAGCTGTCTTTTAGTTTTCCACACATAATCGGTCACTGGAGACTGGGAACATTGGGCCGGCTTTCCGCACACGAAGCAGCGGACTCTTGAAGAGTACGCCGCTTTTGGCGCGCAGTGTCACAGCCGCTGTTACATTCCTTCGCTCTCACCATGCTCTCCCTCTTCTTTTCGCGGTAAAACTCCTGGCATGGTTCTCGACGACACCACCCTCCAGTTGATCATTACTCGCACTCCCAATACCCTTCTCCTTCCTTGGTAACCCTCCTCCTTCCATAGTAACTACCCTCCGAAAGGCTCTTGTTCCGCCATCTTACTCACTCGGCATACCCGCCTTCCTCCACTGTATAACCCTACGGGTAGCTCCCGTAGCAATCCCTCTTACGTTATACTCTCATCATACCCTCGTCTTTCCACGGTAACCGTCCGGAGGATGGTTCCCTTGGCATCCAGTCTCGGGTTACGCATTCCTACGCTCTTGCCACACGCTCCTCCTTCCATGGCAGCCACCTTCCGGATGGTTACCTTGGCAACCTACCTCCGATTTATCCGTGTTACGCTCACGCCATACCCTCCTCTTTCCACAGTAACCATCCTCCGGTTGGCGATTCTCCCGCACTCTCTATACTATCTCTCTTCCTCGGCAACTCTCCTCCTCTTTCCAGGGCAACTACCCTCCGGATTTTTCTCGTGGTGACGACCCTCCGATAACGCATTTCTACGCTCTCGCAATAACCTCGTACTTAGACGGTAACCGTCGTCCTTCGATGATAACTGCCCCTCAGGTGGTTCCCGTGGCAACTCCCTTCTGGTTATGCATATCTACGCGTTCGCCATGGCCTGCTCCTTCTATGGAGACCTTTCTTCTTGGATGATAGCTCACCTCCGTTTGGGGATCCCTCCACTGTCGTGAAACCCTGTTCCTTTCATGGTAACCACCCTCTCGGCGGTTTCCAAGCCAACACCAACCTAGGATTACTACTACTACTACCACGACTCCTGCTACTTCTAGTATTATTAATAGGAGTATTACTATTGCCACTACTACTTCTACTACTACTACTACAACTGCTACCACTACTGCTGCTACTAATACTACTACTATTACTACTGCTACTACTACTACTGCTACTACTACTACTGCTACTACTGCTACTACTACTACTACTACTGTACCTACTATCTACAACTACTATTACCACTATACGTTTTTGCTACTACTACGACTACCAGTACTACTACTACTACTACTACTGCTACAACTGCTGCCACTACTGCTGCTGCTACTACTACTACTACTACAACTGCTGCCACTACTGCTGCTGCTGCTACTACTACTACTACTAATACTACTACTACTACTACTACTACTACTACTACTATTACTACTACTACTACTACTACTACTACTACTACTACTACTACTAATACTACTACTACTACTATTACTACTACTACTACTACTGTACCTACTATCTACAACTACTATTACCACTATTCGTTTTTGCTACTACTACGACTACTACTACTACTGCTCCTTGGAGGCGAAATTTCAGAGGCCCGTGTACTGTGTGATGTCAGTGCACGTTAAAGAACCCCAGGTGGTCTAAAGTATCCGGAATTCTTCACTAGGGCATCTCTCGTAGCCTAAGTGGCTTTGGGACGTTAAACCTGCATAAAGTCATAAGCTACTACTACTAAAACACTGGCGCGAAACACAGGAACGGGTGATTTATATGGTGTCGCTGCAAAACGCGTCTAGAATTTATTCGAGCCGTTTAATTCGGTATATATGGCATACAGTAAGCTGAGAAAATTCAATTATTCTGTGGATTCCTAAATGACATTAATTCGAATGCTCTACAAAAATGCATTATAATGGAAGATGTCTCACAGACAGATTGGATGGCACTAAAAGGTACAGGTTTACTCTTGGGTGTTGATGCTCATAAACATTTAATAGATATTGAGGAAGATATTGAGGACATATGTTGTGACTCTCCTCTCTAGAACATATTTCTACTCTCTATGTAGTAACACGACAAACATCTGCATCGTGCCAGCTCACCTGCAATCAGCTCACGCAACTGATTGAGAGCATCCGCCTCTGTCGTTAGGGTGTTTTCCGATTTGCTACGCATTCTGTGTTCCAGGCTCGGTGTGACATCAGAGGTAGCAGCATTCATCTTCCTGTTCGTCATCGCGTGTCGAAGTTCTGCTGGGGAGAAAATTTTAGGTTGTCGTCAGAGTCACACGTCGTGCAAGCCTCTTGCGCTTAGGTGGCGGCGGCAAAAACTGTGTGGTTTTTAAAATGATACGACGCATTTGCTTTTTCTCTAGGATTAAGATCTCATTTCAAACTGAACTCTCATTTGAATACCTCGATTTTAAAGCAGGCGCTTGAACATTCGGTTTTATGCGCAGCTGTTAACGGGAACATAGAGATAGTACACATGTAGGACAGGGTTCCTTGGAGAGACATGGGAGAGGCATTTGCCCTGCAGTGGCCGTAGTCAGGCTGATGATGATGACGATGATGATGATGATCCACATGCACAGCCACAGAAACGCGATGATCCACGAGAACTTGCGACGAACGTTGTTTAAGAGCGCTGAATTAAGATTCGAGGGCACGTCACATGACGCAGTGTACACACCTCCGCAGGCAGAATGGGAATGACGGCAGCGTGCACACGTCGAAGTTAGTTCCACCATCTCAGCATGTAGTTCTTCCCCTCCGCGAAGTACCGCTGTTCAGCGCAGTTTTTTTTTTTTTCAAAGTTATGATGAGAAATTTTGACTGGAGGCAGTCAGACATTGTTAGTCTATTTCACGTCGAGTAACAAGTGCTTATCATGGCTGCAGTGACCACCCGTTTGCTAGAGGCAGCGGCCAATGTCAGCTTTTAGCCCTTTAGACCGTCGAGTTTTTTTCGGCGAAAATGAATGAATTAATTAAAAAGTGAAGTATGTAAATGGGGAAGCAAGGATCGAAGGAGGTAGTTGTGCTTCCAACATTGATTGTTAAGTTGCACTCTCCTCATACTCTTTGTTCCTTTATTACGTTACATAGTGCATATTTGTGTGCACGTGTAAGCAGTGTATGAGCGCGAGAACACCACACTTGCTCAAGACAGCGATTATATGCAGTCACACCCTTCAGTACCTAAGTACTTGGATATTAACATAACCAATGATCTATCTTGCTCTGATCACATATCGGCAGTCACAAACGATGCTGACCGATGTCTTGGTTTTCTGCGCTGTCACTTAAAATCCCACCTTCCTGTGTTAAACGATTGGCGCATCTAACACTTCTTCGACAAGAATTAGAGTACGCTTGCGCTATTTGGGGCCCGCATCAATAAGTTCTTTTAACACTTTTGAATCATTACAGAATGGAGCTGCTCGGTTTATCTGCTCAAAATCCCGCAGTCACCATCTATGCACTCAATCAATCCACACAGTTCACATCACAGTCCACTCCAGAAGTCACCATCAAACTACAGCTATTTCACTAGTGTATCTAATACAAAGTTCGAAGCTAACCTTGTCTGCTCTCATTAATCGGCGTAAAATATCTAAACTTCGTCTTTTCCATAAATTTTATCATTCCCAACTATCCAGCTACGTCATCGGCACTGGACTTCGCAACGTGTCACCACACCAAAAATGTTTACCCGCCATCTGCCCATACTACTTCATATCTTTTCTCATTTGTCATCCAGACTGCAAAAAACTAGAATGACCTTCTCGCTGATGCCGTGTTCCACTTAGATCCACAATATTTTAAGATATTCATCGAAAAAATACACTTGTGTAATACGTGACTTCTTTTTTCTTTCTTATGACGTACCACCTCTATCCCTCAATAATACCTCATACCTGGGGCCTTTGAGGTGTATTTTTAAATTAACAAATAAGTAAAACAGGAAGAGCACCAGTGTCGTCCTGTTGCGTTGTGGTTTTATCTTCTAACTCATTCCTTCAAGCCAATATCTATCAAAATGGATTCGTCCTTTCTACTTCCTCTGTTGGTCCTATGTTTCCTGAATAGACTGTTCCGCTATTTCCATTGTCTATTTTATTGCGCGTTGCCTTACGTGCAACAATTTTCGGATCCTGAATGAACAAGACCATTCCGTAGCTGTAATAGTTACTTGAATGACCGCAAAATAATGCGAGCCCAAAAGTCGCGAGGAAAGCGTATGGCTACTGGAAAGAACAAAGTCGGGGACACAAGTTCTCGTTAAGAGTACGACTCTTTAGCTTTAAAGGTCCCCTAAGGTCGCTTGGGGGTTCACATGTGCATCCTTTCGCAGCCATCGACACGCTTGTTGCTACGACACACTGCTTTAGTACACATCATAGTCCATATAATTGGTCAAGCTAATTGGTGATCTTAATTAACTAAGTGTTCTCGTGCTGTAACTTACCGACTGTGCAGTGTGAGGCGTTTGTACAAGGCCTCTATTTATCCACCTGAACAAACGTTCCTCAACGGTGTAGAGATAGCGTGCTCGACTCCCGACCGAAAAGGCAGCGGTTCCATTCCGCTTGACCACCCTTTTTCTTTTCAGCGAAACTCCTTTTCTACGTCACAACCCTCTCTACCAATCAGGATTTTCCAGTCACAAAAACAACGACGCTGGGTTTCCTGAAGAACGGGACATTTAAAGCTATCGCGTTAAAAGGCGAACGCCACCTCTAAGGCGGCGACATAAGGAATGGCTCTCTGCAGAGTAACACAGCGGGTGAGAAGCAGCCACCTCAGAGCAGTTGTTGTGAATATATCCAATTTAAGACTGCCACAAAAAGTGATTATTCGACCACGATCAAGAGAAATGTGTCTCATAACACATTGTTGGGGATCGACCGTTAGGTAACACACGCTAGCAACGACTTGAATGACGGTGGAACGAACCGGCAAACTGCGGTCACAAAGGCACATTGCAAGGAATTCATAGCGGCGGGGCAGTCAGTACCAGAAAACGATGACAGAGGGTTCAGTAAAGTTGCTATCTCGAAGATTCGCACCACATGCACACTCCTTAAGAGCGGGTTTTATATTTTTTTTATTTTCACTACAACATTGAAGTTAAAAGCGAACCTCGTTTTTAAAACATACAAAAATAAATCAGAACTGAACACTTACCGTAAATCGTGCTTGCTCCTTTTAGAAGCGCGGGTTCCTCCTAAAAACGTCCCTCTTGCCAAATTGGTGCCTGCACGAAGGAGTGAGTGTCGGAGGCAAGGAAACATGCTTGAAGGTTAGCGCAGCTATCTTTAAATTTTGTTCTCACATGCACGGCCGTTGCTATACGGACTAACTAGGGCGTCCTAACGCGCATACTTGAACAAGCATTGGCGCAAGCCAGAGGTACTCTTTCTCCATGGCCTTGAATACCGGCTCCATCGACACACTGCCTCGAACTCTTCACGCCCGATTTTCTCCCTCTAACCCTGTCGGTGGAACAGTAACAAAGCACAGTTTAGCCACACCACCAGAGCGATTGACTCGATTACCTTACTCTGTGCTGCGCTTCTCAAAACTCTATACAATCAAGGAAATGCTGCTTGGCGAATTTTCAATATGCATCGAGGACAAATTTACACTGCAAGTGGTTGCTTCTCCCTCAATAGTTGTGGAGGGAAGGAAAAGTAACAGAATATGAAGGAAACGAAACCTTCCTGTTAGCGCGCGCGCCAATTGGCGTCGCGGCATGGAGCGCAGTTTCCGGCGCTACTTTCGCTACTGCCTCACTTTCCACCTGTTGTGGTTGTTTGTGCCGTCTCCTTCGGCGCTGTTTTTTTTCTTTCCGCATAAGCACTGTCTCACTTTCCCCTACGATCCTTCGGCCAAACTTGGCTTCGTGCGAATTTCCTTCTAATGGCCTCAGTGCAGGGCTCACCAAGGTTGAATTGGTTGGACGGGACGTCTCGGACGCTACTTTGCTCCGACGTTTTTCCCATCTTAAAATAAGGTCTTCTATAGAAATTCCCAATGAAAACAAACTGGTTATCAAAACGATGACAGAACTGATTATCAAAACGATGACAGAGTGTAGCAAAATTCTATCAGTAATATTTTTGACAGATATACAGTACACTAATACTTAACATCTCGCCTTATGTTGAAATGTGAGTTTGGGAAACCACCGTGAACCCGCCGCGGTGGCTCAGTGGTTAGGGCGCTCGACTACTGATCCGGAGTTCCCGGGTTCGAACCCGACCGCGGCTGCTGCGTTTTTATGGAGGAAAAACGCCAAGGCGCCCGTGTGCTGTGCGATGTCAGTGCACGTTAAAGATCCCCAGGTGGTCGAAATTTTTCCGGAGCCCTCCACTACGGCACCTCCTTCTTCCTTTCTTCTTTCACTCCCTCCCTTATCCCTTCCCTTACGGCGCGGTTCAGGTGTCCAAAGATATATGAGACAGATACTGCGCCATTTCCTTTCCCAAAAACCAATTTTAAAAAAAATCACCGTGAGGTAGCAAGATTCTGTTCGTTAGAAAACAGCGTCTAGAGCGGAGTTTGACTCTTGTGCAGGAAAACCATTTTTCCGTTAACGTGCACACCTTCTATCGAGATGTACCCCTGATTTACCAATTTTCCGCGAATGCTCATAGCTTCTACAGGCCTCGATTTAACGCTCTTGAAGCTCATTCTTACTCATCACATTTTGTGATACTAGAAAGCAGCGCTAGAACGCTTCCTCGTCATTAAAACCGTAACCCAAGAGATAGAGAAGCAGCGAGCAGTGCGTCGCAATACCGCCTCGCATCGACAGTGTGTTCGCGAAAGCGACTTAGCTTAGATTTCCTGGATCATTATCGAAGGAATCTCTTACTCATATGTTAATAGCAATCAAGACCTGAAAGAGATGCGAGCCAAGAAATTATTTTGAAGTGAGTTGTTTTCGATACACATTTGTCGGGATCTACTTCGTGGCATATGGCGGTCATAGAGCGGATAATAATAAAGTCGACGCGTTCCGCGTGACGTCACAAGCACTCAGAGGGAATGGTGGCCCGCGCACATCTTTCTTTGAGGACGTCGGAGCAAGTTACAATAAGCGGATTAGATAAGTGCACCGCATTTCACCCTGCTCTCGGCTTCCACCAACAGGACGGCTGCCACAAGGTCGTTGCGACCAGTCAAGAATTAGTCGCAAGTTCCACCCGGTAATATTGGCGCGTTCGTCTGCACGAGCGCTGGAGTCAATATATTCTCATAATATTGGGACATAACCTTGTCACCAACATCACACTATTAGGAAAAGAGCCGCCTTGCGCAGTACAAGAGGTCGCAGTCATTACCGGGCACAGTGCACGCAAGAGGACAGCGTTCATGAAAACAGTCTACCTGTAGTGACTGGAGATCATAAAGAGCTTCAACACAAAGTAGGGGCGCACGCCTTCTGTTATGTGCAGTGGACTGTGTGTTGGGCGGGCTGCTGACGGTGATATTGATGGTCGGTTGTCGGCTTCGGTTTTCTTGTCTCTAGCCTGTGCGTTGTGCGGCAGTGGCTGCGTTGGATAGCAAGGATGCAAGGTATGACGGCTGGCCGTTTAGGTGCCGATTCCGTGACGTCAAAGCCCATCGGGGAACCAGCTGCCGTCGTGTTCGCCGCAGCTTGTGTGGTCCTCGCATTTCTCCATTCACACGTTGCTTCTGTCGTGGAGAACAGCTGAGCGTTATTTTCCCCCGCAATCGTGACAGATGGTTGTGTGCTTTCACTTTGTGCGTCCTGTCACAATCATATCTCAGCACATCACGCCGAGCAATTCAAACGTTTTCAAAGCGGGGAAAATATTGTTACGACGAAGTGGCAGGGGAAGACGAAGTGGCCTTTCGCGGCGTGAAAGGACGAACGAAGAAGAGGAGGTTAATGTGGCTCCCTGTTCGTGTTTGTGCTCCCTGCTAGGGACCCTTCATACTAACCTCTAACGCTTGTAAGGAAGTGTAAATAATAATTCCCCGAAGGCGCACCAAGGCGTTTTTTTTTTTGTGAATAAGGATGTGTTGAGTTCGAAACAACCAGAGCAAGAGAATAGCACCTGTTTTTGTGCTTGTGTGTGTCTCAGGTAACACAGATACAATGACGTAATTACTTTGAGTCAAACGCTATTACATTATTCTTAATGTCATTATTTTTCAAACTTTATTGACGCATTTTAGACAAACGTTTGTGCATTGTTGTTGAACGTTATTTAAGCTTTTATATGACAGTAAAAACCTTTAAATAACGTAAAGAGAAAAACGATCTTCAACAAACAGACCAAGGAGGTCTGATATTACACCCATGCACACCAGCAGCCTTAATAAACTACGCAAAGAAGAACGACTGTAGAAGAGTATAACACATCCCAACTATAAATCATGCCACACTCATGCACTCACCTCGCCTGTGTTTTTACCCTGAGCTGATGCTCATATACTACCCATGAGCAATACTATAAAAACGGGTTAATGACAAATTGTTAATAATTGAGCCAAGTTTTCAAAATTAATTCTGGCAGCATGTATGTAACCTATGGCTGGCACAAGCCGAAAGGTTTGGTTGCAAACTTAGTTTAGTGGACGTTTATCACTACTACACGAAATGTGGAAAAAAAATAAACTTGGAAGAATGCTTAAATTACATGCTTGAAGTAAGCTTAACTGTATTGTAAGGAACGTTATATTGACGTTGTACTAAAGTTCTGCTCATTTTCTAAGTAATTGTTCCAGGCACATTACTGACACATGCTTGCGACCATAATAAGGAGCATTTTCTGAATTCCAGTATAGCTGATAACTGTTTTAATGGTAAAGAATAATTGTTAGCAGTACAACAAACTTCGTGTGTTACATATATTGTGAACCCTACAATTTCAGCCAATAGCCGATTTTACCTGATCCTTGCATTCCGAGGAAATTTCTTAAATATCACGCACAGCCCGATTTCTCTTGCTGAAAAAAAAGGACAAATGACCCGACATATGTAAATTCTTATTGAATAACACGACTTTTGACTGATTTCGAAATAAAATCTTGTCGCCCAATTTTTACCTCCCCACCGCCACACTTCAAATTCTGGAAAAAATTTGTTCCTAAAACGAAGGGCCTATACGTATATTCCCTGTTACACCTGTGCTCGTTTCCAAGGTTAGTCTCCAGTTCTATTTGAACATTACATAAATGTTTTGAACGTAAAAATTAGTTATATGGTAAGTTTTAATAAGCTTATATTAAGAGTTATACAAACGGCCGGAAAAGACATCGGAGAACGTACGTTTTATCTAAATTTTAATGTTAGGTTAACGTTATTCCAAACCACATAACATTAACATTCGTAACAAATATAACACATTATTATAATGCTTTGGGCTACCTGGAATGTGCGGGTGTACAAAGAGGGGGGGGGGGGGGGGGGGGCTCGTTTTTCTGCTGAATGAAGAAACGGAATATGAGCGTGCAGGTTTGCCCATTTCACTCTAAAGAATTGCTCAGAAGTTTTCATAAAGTCTTTATCCCGTTTGAGAGCCGCTTTATTTAGTTCTGAAGCACTCTTTAGTTCTCTAGAAATCCGAAGCGTTTCATGCAGCGGTGTGCTACAGTAAGTTTGTTGATGCTTAAATCAACCGGTAACTTCTTTAGCCTGCATCAGGCTAATTTACGGTATAAAACCGTAACCAATATAAGGTTTACTAAAGCGCTCAAGAAGTGCTGACTTTTTTTGTCCTACGGCAAGAAGCTGTGGTACTAAATATACGCGCTTTACTGGCTGAAACTCATACCCTTGTTATAAAGAAGAATTCGTTGCGTACAAGAATTTCTGCAGTGCAGAGTGTGCTCAGATAGAAAGATGGAAGAAAGGGGAAGGAAGCGAGATAGATTAACCATATAGTGTATCCCGGTTGGATGCCCTCCACTGGTGGAATGGGAACATCGGAGTAGAAGGGAAAGAGAAAAAGATATAGGGTAAGTAGCAAGGACCAAGTCAGAATGCGGGGATCGAAGCGGCCCAGAGGACAGCACAGGACACTTACTTCGTCGTTAAACGTAAGACATTTACGCAGCAAATGTTCCTCCACTTCTATACATCTCCCCATGACGACATACGGTTGTGTCACAAGCAAAGCGGTTGCTTGTGCCAATGCGCAATAAATGCCACTTTGCGAAGAAAACACCCGGCCACAGAGTACGCAGCCAACCTGCTCCACATCAGGAAGATAAGAAAGATAAAAAGATTACAAGATTGGACTTAAGTCTGCTTATAAGCGGAAATGCGAATGCCCTTCCATATACTCGTTCCCCCTTCATTTTTCATTTTCTTTTATTTTCTGGAATTTTTGTCTTTCGTTCTTTTTTATTTATATTTGCTTATTTTTATCTCTTGTTTTTATTTTTATTTCTGTTTTTTATAAGACATGTGTTGCTTAATAACTGTTGTTTAATCGACTTTTACATGTTTGTTTTGTTTACCACACAACTTATGATTGACAGTTCGTGCGGACAACTTCCGTCCACAAACTTCCGCCTACAACTTCCACCCAGACGCCACTCATGAGCGAAGAAAGGCTTTAGCCTTAAAATGGAAACATCTCACTTCTTTCTTGAGCAAAGATACGATTGGAGCCATTAATGTGTCTGCTATTGAAGAGTTGCAACACTACAGCGGTCGTCGTGCGTCTCCATTTCTTATGATCCTCGTGTTATTTCGCGCTGTTTGTGACAATGCAATAACTAAATTGAGCGTGGCCAGTACCTGCAGTGCATGCATTTCGTGCTTTTGGCTTATGCACGCTCGACGGCAGCACAAGCATGATATTCATTACAGTCTTCTGTAATTCGGTAACTTACAAGTCTTTGCAAAAGACCGGAGCTTGGTCTTACGCTCAGACAGGTATATTGGGAGCTCGGTACCCGCTCCGTCACTGCGAGTGCACAGAGCCTGCATTAGGACGTCCAAGTCATTTGAAGGTATCGTCTTTGGACTGGATCTTTTCCTTGTGACCTGTCAGCAAAAGGCCCGAGACATTGAGAGCGTAGTACTTGCAGGGCCGCTGCGGGCGTGCATTTCTTTGCAAGTCATGGCCAAGTCACGTCTGCAGCAACAAATCTGGTTTCACAAGACGCCAGGCTCCCACAGTTTACGGCGGCATTAGGCGCGCAGGAGAAGTTGCAGAAACAGCTATTAGAGTATGCTCCCACAACGGCCACTGCCGTGATTGTGATGACGTCATCGCACATCAGCGACAGAGAGCAGCCATAATTTAGAGCTGTTGCGACAGCTGTCAGCTGTCGCAACAGTCTTGGTGCCGGAAATTGGGTTTGTACTTGTCGAATCCCACTGAAATCATGCATCGACGTCTGAGTAAAACAGAAAACTGGTTTGCTACGTGCGGTGTTTCAATGGCAAAGAAGCGAGAAGGAAATGGTGAGAGAGTTCGCACCGCAACCCATTACATAAGTTCTGCGCCAACGCTGCTACGACGCACCGGCGCTGCTTGCATTACAAATGCCCTTGTTGCCATGTAACGCTTCAATCGTCAGATAGGCCTTGAGTCGATCTGTCGAGGCCTTTTTCGTTCCTGGAACCTATTAGTGCGGTGGCATGCAGGTGCGTGCCAAAAACAAGCGGGCCCAGAAGCATGTCTCCAATTCTTTCGCAGTGAATGGATGGGGGGGGGGGGGGGCGAACGAGCGCACTGAGGCGCCCTAGGGTGCCAGCAATGGGGCAAAAGAAGCGACAGTGTTGCATATCGGCGTAGGAGGAAAGGCAGTTAACAATGGGAGACTGCTGTGCAAGTTTGTATAGGCATAGTCTAGCTATGGAATCTTTTTTTAGGCACCTTCGTAAGTGGCGTGACACAATGTGGAAACATTTCTACTATCCACATACATTTATCAAATGAAAACTGTCGGTATACGTTTCCCTATTTTTTGCGGGTAAAAAATTTAGTCAGGCTCACTCTGTCGTGGATTGGCACTGAGCATGATTGATAGTTAGGCAGTAGCACAAATGAGTGTCCTGTACTATCTACAAAACAAAGCCTTTTTTCTGCCAATAAATTCATAATTGCCTCAACTCCACCTGTAAGTAACGGACGGTGCAACTAGAGAATTCTTAAACTCGTTAAAATGGCACCAAACTGAATAAATCCAAGCACATGGTTGAGATAAGTTCGGTTGGACACATTAAAAGCGAATGTTTATGACTGAAATAAAACGAACAGTTTTGCATTCACAATAGCGCATGTTGTCCTTGCGTTTCCTCGTGGGGGGGTGGGGGTGGGGGGGGGGGGTGGGGGGGGGGGCGGGCATGGTGGCTCAGTGGTTACGGCCTGGGCTGCTGGCCCGAAATACGCGGGTTCGATCCCGGTCGCGGCGGTCGCATTTCGATGGAGGCGAAATTCTAGAGGCCCATCTACTGTGCGATGTCAGTGCAGGTTAAAGAACCCCAGGTGGTCGAAATTTCCGGAGCCCTTCACTACGGCGTTCCTCATAGCCTGAGTCGCTTTGGGACGTAAAACCCCAATAAACCAAACCAAACCTAATTATTGAGAGGCGTGTAGCGCACCGTAAGTAATATTCATGTCAGTTTTTAGAATTTCAAAAACGTAGTGACCTTCGTCGCTCGAGGACGTTAAGCCCCGCAAAGTGCTGAATTAAACCCTCCCCACCCTCCATTATTGCGGAACTATTACTGGTCACATATGCGATAAAAGAAGGTGGCGTGTGTTAGCGTGTTAGTAGGTTCCAGCGCCAACGGCCAGCACAGTAGCACCGATAAACTAGAAATGTTCGTGCACAAGAAATGTTCGTGCACAATAGAAATGTTCGTGCACAATAGAAATGTTCGTGCACAAGCACCGCACGCGGCCAGACAAAGAGAAAATAGAAAAACAACCTTAGGGTATAAGCCCAAGACGCACAGCCAAGCAACTCAGATACCACCCTTCAGCACTGGCAAGCGCTCGAGATTTACTTGAGAAAGCCTAGTACAGAAGAAAGGACGGGACTGAGCAAGATGTGATCTAGCCAGACCAACCCAACTCCCCGCTTTTATACCAACCCAGCTCCATTATCTGGTTTGTGTCTGTTCTTGTAACGCCTTCCTTAATAATTAACCACTTTGGCAGGAACGGTTACTTCACGAGTCATCGGTGGAAGTTTTCCTATTTTGATTTAAAGAATAAAAACTTTATTGAATAATGCCACGGTTATCAAACTTGCGGGAGCGAGAGAAAGAAGCTATTAGCGCCGGTGTTACCGCTGTTTCAGGTTATTTCCATCGCGTTATTGACGCCGCTATTTATGAATAATGGAATTCGCACACGCTTACAACGCTTGTTTTGATGCAGCGGCTGAGTAGCCTGGCCGTCCTTGGCTCGCGTTGGCAAGCGCCGTTGTTGTTGGTGGCGGTAGAACGTATTAAGCAGCCAGCTCGCAGAGAGCGCGGGAAAATATTCCTCGCTTCGCTGGCACTAGCATACGGTCTCATGTGCTGCACTGCTGGCTTAAGGGAGAGAGAGAAAATGAGGGAAAAAAACTTGGAGGACGCTTGGCATATCTTTCCTTGTACAGTGTGATACAATCGTGTCGAACGCTCCTCAGCCCCTATAAAAATGGTTTGTAGACAGTCTATAGACTTCTTATAGACTATATTGCCTTCCTATAGATATTTATTTTTGTCATTTCGTAGTATATAGACAAAGTGTACTAAATGTTTATGGCCATAAATCTATACATTTTCTATAGACTGCCTACAGGATTTGTATTATCTATAGACAGTTCTCTACGGTTTGTTCATTGAGAGTCTATAGACTTCATAGACAGAAGTCTATGGACGCCTATAGACTGTGTAAAGACATTTTTCTAAGGAAGTTACGCAGAGGTACGTGCCTTGCTCGACACCCAAAAGACAGCCTTTCGATTTCGATTTAGCGCCCTGTTGCGTTTATGCGAAAGTGCTTTTTTCTCTCTGTGTCGCCATCCTTTCGACCAATGGCGCTTTTTCACGACACGGACGGCCGACGCCCGCTTTTCTCGAGAATGGGACCTCTAGAGTTTTCGCGCAATCCTTATTAATTCACTTTTGTTTGGTGGTTTGTACTTGTCTCTAACGGGTGGTGCTCTGTGCTTGGTCATTTGCGGTAATGTAACAATTGTGACGTTCACCATCGTCTCCACCAGTCAGGAAATTTCACGACATCGTAAATTAGGAAGGGAGGGGGTGGAGGGGACAGTTTTATTACTGCCGCATTAAAACTTAAAGTAGATGAGTAATATAGCAGCTCCATCCAACAATTACATTGGGCATGCGAATTTGAATAAGCTGCAACCCGGAGTTGCATCAAAATAGGGGTAAAACACTTCATTTCAAACATAAATCAATACCTCAAAATGCGCTTCACCTGTCACATAAAGTTGAGCTTATCGCCTTCATGAGAAGCGAGACAGATTTGCCTGGAGAGAGAGAAAAAAATTCAGGCGGGCACTTTGTTGACCCAAAGTGCGCTGAGGAGAAAGGCTTAGCGTGGTTTTGCTGCTTGTGTCGCTGTTGTGTGGTGAAGATGTTGATTAAAAACTGCACACAGCTCGGATCCAGCGGCTATTCGACAGCGTAATCTGTTGTTGCGGGGCCCATGTACCGACGAAAGTAGCGCACCGCACTTGCGCTAAGATTTATCTTCTGCACAGTCCGCGCAAGTGCGGTGCGTTACTTTCTTCGGTACCATTTTATTCCATTCCAAAAACTTTTATTTCCATCAGAAATGGAGACCCCCTACTTCCTACCCCTGGCGCGCAGGCCTAGGGGCAGGGGCCGGGGCCTCCGCGACTAGATGCAGGCAAAGAGTTGCTGGCTCTTCGCGGCCTCTACCGCCAGATGGATGGCTTTCCTCTGTATGGCGGGGTCCGCGCTTTGCAGAAGGGTCTCCCAGGCTTCTCTACTATTTATTCCTTCATTGACCCCTGGGGAGTGTGTGCATTGCCAGATTATGTGGTCGAGGGTCCCCCTCTCTCCGCATTCCTTACATTTATCGTCTACGTCTTCGTCTTTCAGGACGTGTGATGCCCATACCGGATTTATGTAGTTTCCTGCCTGTAATCTGCACCAAGTTGTTGCCTCTCTGTTTCCGAGCTCTTTGTCCGGTGGAGGGACAGTTCTTCGCTGTAATCTGTAGTTTTCTATTATCTCCGTGTATGTCTGTAGTCTCTCGTCAAGCTCCTTGCAATCGGGCGGCTCTGCTCTTGCCCGGAGGTAGAGATCTCGGGCTAAGAGGTGCGCCGCCTCGTTGCCTGGAACTGACGTGTGAGCTGGTGCCCATATGAGGCTAATTTTCCTATCAATTTTCCTTCCAATTAGTATTCGCACCGCTTCTGGTGCTACTCTGCCCCTTCCGTAATTGTATATGGCTGTTTTGCTGTCGCTTATTATGTAACTTGCCTTGGTGCCTACGCAAGAAAGTGCTATTGCTACTTCTTCCGCTACCTCTGGATTGCGGCTGCGTATTGTTGCTGCCGAGATTGCTTTACCTTGGCCATCTACTACCGAGGCTACTGCTGCTCCCAGTTTGCCGCTCGCCCCATCTGTGTATGCCACTGTCTCGCTGTTTACTTCGCTGAAGCGTTTGACTAGTGCTTCAGGTCTGTTTTCCCTCCTTTCCTTATTGAAGGTGGGATGCATGTTCTTGGGAAGCGGGTCAATCCTCAGCTGTTCCCTGATTTTTCTTGGAATATCCGGTTTCTTTTGCATGCCTCTGTCCGTCTGCAGTCCCACCATGCTTAGAATGGCCCTGCCTGTGTATGTTTGACTGAGTCTTTCCTGCTGGGCGGTCCTTACTGCTTCGGCTGTTTTTTTTCATGTATTATGGATTCCCATTGCTAGGAGTCTTTCGGTTGATGTGCTTATGGTTATTCCGAGTGCTCGTTTGTAGCATCTCCTGATTATTGAGTCCAATTTATCTCTTTCTGAGGCCCGGATGTTTAGATATGGTGTAGCGTAGCTGAGTCGGCTGATGACGTACGCTTGTACCAGCTTAACTAGGCTCCTTTCCTTTAGCCCTCTTCCCTTGAGGGCTATTCTTCTGAATATCCCAGTCATCTGTGCTGCGTAGCCTTCCAATTTCTTTATGGTTTCGTCGTTGTATCCGTTACTTTGAATGAAAAGACCTAATATTCTTATTTTGTCTACTTTGGGTACTGGTTTGTTTCCGACCATGATTTTGATATCGCTTTCTTTTTTCAGCCTTAATGATTTGGGGTTGTACATTAAGAGTCCTGATTTTTCTGGTGAGCAGGCAAGCCCCTAGCTGCTACGTACTCTACCACTGTATCTGCAGCCGTTTGCAGCTTGTTCTATATTTCTGCGTCGCTACCTTTGTTTATCCAGACGTTTATGTCGTCAGCATACATGCTGAAATTTAGGTTTTTTATTCTCCCAAGTTTAGCTGGCAGACCCCTCATTGCCAGATTGAAGAGGAGTGGGGAGAGTACCGATCCTTGTGGGGTACCTCTGTTCCCAGCTCTATTTCTTCCGATTTCAAATCTTGGTATCTTTGCCGTCCTGTCTGTCAGGAAGTTCTTTATATAATTGTAGGTTCTGCCTCCTACGCCTATTTCCTGAAGTTCTGTCAGGATTGCCTCATGTTTGACATTGTCAAAAGCTTTCTTGAGGACTAGACCTAGTATTGCTTTTATATATCTCGATCGCGAGTCTATGATGTGCTCGAGTCTCAACATCACATCCTGGGTGCTTAGGCCCGGCCGGAATCCGACCATCTCATTCGGCCATAATTCATTATCTTCCATGAATCGGGTTAGCCTCGTTTGGATTCCATATTCCATTAGTTTCCCTACACACGATGTGAGCCACGTGGCCGCTATCTTCTATTTCGGCCGGGGCTATTTTCCCGCTTTTCTTCGCTTTGAACCATTGACCCGGTATCATCAGCTCTTCCGGATCTATATCCGTGCCTTCTACGACTTCCATTTCTCTTAGAGTCGCCCGCTGGAGGCCCTTAGGCCTCGGTTCCTTCCTTCGCCGACCTAAGCTTCGTTAGGCTTAACTCCGCTTGCTACACGTGGGGTTCCGCAAGCCTCGAAAATCAAGGTAACTCGGTCCCACCTTGTGAATATCGGTGCGTCCGATGATGGAGCTTCCTTGGTCGGTGATTCCAGACAGTTTCTACGCATCCAGAGTCCTGGGTGCTACGTCGCCCCCGTTGTCGTCGGAGCTCGTCGGACGCACGTCCGATCACCTCGACAGCCGGCGGAGGAATCCCCTTTCTTCGGTACTACACCACTGATGGCGTTATCAGTTTGATTGACAGCTATAGTGTGACACTTTTCCGCGAACATCCCCGCTGGCGAGTCATGAGCCTGTACAGGCTTTCGCCTTAAAACATTTATTTTCCGACTTTGGTCCTGGTCGCTGTCTAAATTCGGTGAATCGGAGCTGTTGTGATCGGAGGCCCTGACAACGGGAACAGACGAGCCCGGCAGGCGCCATCGAACTATGTTTGACCAAAGGTGCTGTCGTCCTGAGAAGAGGATTAGGAACGGCTCCTGGCGACGGTGAGCTGTGACGAAAGGCCTCTCATCCCTTCGCCCGTAGTATGGAATGCGGCATTGATCCCGAACTGCGCCCTCACGTGGACCGGCAGAAAAACCCGAACAAAGGCGCCGGACCCGCCTCGCTCGCTTGCACTTGCGCGGCCAGACAAAGCGGGGGCGGACACGGCTGATTCATCTTACCCTCTGGAATGCCCGGGGCCGTCAGGACGCATCTTTCCACGAAGGGGATCACCGCCTACAAAGCCAACGACCTTATACACATGGTCAACCCGTCGGAAACCACATTCCATGACGCCTCTTTCCCACGGAGGGCATCACCGCCTGCTAAGCCAACGACCTTATGCACCTGGTCGACCGATCGGAAATAGCATTTCAGGACCTCAAGGCGCCAGGATTCCTTATCGCCTGTGCACGTGTTTGTGGGGGCGGAGCGGTCACGGAGTTAGGGAAGAGACTATAAAGAGCGTGTCTGCCCATTGGACGCTTGATCAGCCACCGGTTTCCCTAGCTAGGTGCCTAGGGAATATCCACTGTATTTAAGCCGCGATTTGGCTGGTTTCACGGCACTTCATCTCTGACTTTTGGTCTCCCTGCTTCTCTTGTAAATATGTAAATAAACCTTCAAGTTTTCCAACCCTCCTGAAGGCTTCCCTCCGTCGTCTGCAGAGTTCATCGTCATGCGGTGAAGACCTCGGTCCCGATACCCAAGCATATCAGAGCCCATACATCGCCCAACACGTCGGCGAAATGGACTCGGGATGAAGGAAGGTTGTAGAAAGAAGACTGGAGACAGACAGACAGTAGAAGACAGAGTGTGAGCGATCAAAGTTTCAATATACCGCTATTTTCATTTTTTAATGCGATAGTGTTAAGGTTCCCGTGTCGCAGAAAAGCCGGCCTCGTCGTCGTCGGTATCGGCGCATTGGCCTTGAGCGAAACATCCACGAAAAATCCCCAAAGACTGCGTCTCGTGACCTTGTGACGTCATCAAAACCTGTCGACCGGATTGTGAGCGAACTGCCACCCATGAGAGGGACAGCGAAATTAACGATTCGGCACGTTGGGTTCCCCAGGAAGGGTAACCTGGGTCTCTCAAACTCAACCGGTGGCTACACCTGCCATCCAGCGGCGCATCGCTTAACCGCTGCACCACTGCGCCAGGAGGGGTATGAGGATGCCGAGGGGCCTATGTATGTAAAGTAGAGAATGAACAATTCCGCATGTGTGGGCAGTAACCCATCAACGCTGTCGCATAATACCCTTAAGGCTGAGCTTCAGTGTTTCCTCCAGTTGTAAAGCGAAAGCATTACTAGCCCCATTAGAAGAAAATCCGGCGGCCTGTGTGTGTTAGTGTGTGTACTCGCAGATAGTACAGAAAATCCCAGAGGCCACAAGAAAAATAGAGTGACGTCATCAAGCGGTGGTAGGACGTTCATACAGCAAGCCGAGCACCGCCATTTCAGACAATCATATATACGTGTTCTTCTATGTATGCCCCCCACTGGCAGACCTCGATATGCCGCCAGTTTTCCCGGTTACATTCCTACCAAAATTATTACCCAACCGTTTGTCATGCAGCGTTTCATTTTCTTTAGATTTCTCGTTTCATATAGCTTACATGTGCTAGTCAAGTTGGAGGCTAGCTTGCGACCGGGATTCGAAGCTTTCCGGGTGGCCTCATCGCGCGCGCGTGCGTGCGCGTGCGTGCGCGTGCGTGCGTGCGTGCGTGCGCGTGCGTGCGTGCGTGCGTGCGTGCGTGCGTGTGTGCGTGCGTGCGTGTGTGCGTGTGTGCGTGTGTGTGTGTGTGTGTGTGTGTGTGTGTGTGTGTGTGTGTGTGTGTGTGTGTGTGTGTGTGTGTGTGTGTGTGTGTGTGTGTGTGTGTGTGTGTGTGTGTGTGTGTGTGTGTGTGTGTGTGTGTGTGTGTGTGTGGGCGTGCGTGCGTGTGTGTGTGTGTGTGGGAGGGGGGTGCGTGTCAGTGCATCCAGGGACATTAGTGGTTTCGCATTGCCACACGTAAGCACTTTTAAACGTCTCTGCCGAACGCGTAGCGCTCTCCTTTCCTAAGGCATAAGCCTACAAACGCACCAAACTTAAGGTGGGTTGAGTGTCACCCAAATTCTTTCTCACTGCGCGCCACATGGATTCAGAATATTTTTTTATGTTCACGCTGCGCTTCAGCACATAACTGGAGGACTGCACACACACTGACGCTATAAGAAAAAAAACAAGCTTAGTGGGAGGGAAATTAAACCTACTGTTAGTCCCTAAACATGCATACGTCACGTCTCTTGCCACAAATGCGTGCCATGCGCAAACTCCATGGAGAAAGAGGCACACAGGGGGGAAACCGCAGCACAGCAGCACACGAAAATCGCTCGAGAGCACCTTGACTGCCACAGTACTCGATAACACTCGGTCTAAGGCCAGTGAGGGAACTGCTGATGTCTGTTCCCAAGCGGATAGACTCTTTGCACGAGCAAAAAGGCTTCGTGAAACTATGTGATTGGTAGCTGGTTCGTGAACATGTACTACGCACTTCAATACAAGTCGGATGTGAGTTGTGACAGTTGGCGTTAAGCAGGTATACGTCATTTCATTTCGTTGCTGTTTGTGTGCGAGCTTATGCATTGTTGTGTACGCATCGGCGGCACTTAGCGGAACGATGAGTGGCAAACAGTCGATTCCCCATCGCCGCTGCTGCCAGTAACGAAACAAACGTAGTGGACCACGGGCTTCTATATTTCTTTTCAACCGGCCGCAATGTTTAACTGCCAGTTGCCACAAATAAGGCAACCTTATTCGCACAAAACAAACAAAACACATCAATTTGTGGTTGCGAAGTATCGGACGTAAGGTGTACACGGTCCTGAAGTTATTTTTGCCCCAGGAACGCGAATTAGACCTCTGCGCACATGATTTAAGGCTTGCCGATGATTGTTGCAAAAGCACATGAACGCAAAGAAATCACCAGGCTTCACTATAAACAGCAATACGTTAGAGTAAACTGCAAGTGCGAGTGGTAAGTGTGTGTGCTTCGTATACTATAAGGCTTTTACTTCCTGCTCGGGCCGTCAGCTGTAGGCTGCTGTCATATCCGCGCTCGGTTCGTAGTCGAAAGGTTCTGAGTTCAAATCCTCGTATATTCATGGATGTTTACTCCGACTTTTTTAAATTGTGTTATGTGCGATCGATGGTGCCGGAAAACTATCCCGATATTACCCTGAAAATCAAGCTTTGAGCGAATTTTTTTTGTTAAATGGCTGCTCATGGGGGCAAACTGTAGCACCCCTTCTCTAGGGTTCTAACAGTCAGATTCTTTTCAGTTAGGCCCAAAAGAACTAACTTCTCGCGCCCTTTTCAGTCCACCGCCGCCGCGGGTGCTCAGTGGTTATTGTGCTAGCTGCTGACCGGCCGCGGTGGTCGCATTTTTATGAAGGCTAAGGGCTCATTCACACTTGAGAGTCGCAGAGGTCGCGCGACCAACAGTCGCCTGCGACTACACCGCAGTTCGACAACACCGATGTTCACACTTCCAAAGGCGACCCGCGCGTCGCCTTCTCGTTCGATTCTCGTTTGAAATGAGAACTCTTGGGAATGACGCCGTTCGCGCGCTTTCGAGAGTTTCGTCTGCTTTGGCCGCGTCTCCTGCGCTCGCGTTTGGCCCTCGAAAGGGCTCTGCTGGTCCCTCGCTATTAGCAATATACTGCGACGAGCTGAGCGAAGAGGAAGATGTAACAGCAATGCGCCCCGCGGCCGTACAAGCGGCCTGCCAGCCAGCCTCAATGCCGGCCGCTAGCGTCAGAAAAATGCCGTAGTATATTGTTTGTTCGCGTTCATACCATGGTCTGCGAAGTCGAAATTTAAAAAATAAAATCAGTTTCGAGGGCCGTTGGCCAATACTAAGCTGCTGAATACAAGCAATTTCTTCTACTAGCCGCTTTGCTGCTGTTGCCCAAAGCGGCTCGATCGGCTGGCTTCTCCTTTCTCCGCTGCTGAAGACGTCGCAATAATCGAGCATATTTTTATATTATCATGAGACGGAGTTCACAATAAAGCCATGACGGAAGTAGCATCTTGGTTACAGTGCTGGTCGGTTCCGAAACACCCTCAGCTGCGGCATCGTTGTGAAACCGGCTAGGCTTAGCGACGACTACGGCAGCCAAGGAGTAGAAGCGCAGTTCGTCGCTCGGCGCACCCGCGAGCGGCGTCGTTGCCGAAAGCTGGGCTCGCTCGCTGATTGGTTCAGCGGTTAGCGACTCGCAGTCGCGAGGCTGAAAAATCGAGCAGCGAGCGACTGGCCCGCGACTGTCGCTTTTCGACCAACGCGACCGTTTGCGACTGTCGGTTTTCGGCCTAAACAGTCACGCGACCTCTGCGACTCTCAAGTGTGAATGAGCCCTAAGTGCTAAAGGGCCGCGTGTATTGTGATATGTCAGCGCACGTTAAAGAATCCCAGAAGGTCGAATTTATCCGGAGCCCTCCACTACGGCGTCCCTCATAGCCCGAGCCGCTTGGGAGGTTAAGCCTCGTTAACCATAAACCTTTTAGCCCCTTTTTGCTTAGAGTGATATGCATGCAAAACCAGAAATAGCTCCGGGACATTCACATAGGGTGATGTGCAGTGA
Source organism: Amblyomma americanum (assembly GCF_052857255.1). Lineage (NCBI taxonomy): Eukaryota > Metazoa > Arthropoda > Arachnida > Ixodida > Ixodidae > Amblyomma > Amblyomma americanum. Next base: position 208,904,318 of record NC_135500.1, read on the forward strand.
CGTACCGTCGCTTCCAATGCCACTGCTGCGGAGCAGCTTAAGAGTGGCAATGTGCCTGGTACTTTTAAGCTTGAAAGCGCAGAGAAAGGCTGTTATTACTCGCCCAGAGAAATGAAACGATTGTAATGGAATGCGAGCAGCGGTGCACCTTGGAACTTCTCAAAAACGATGGTACATTGCGGCCATCAGATGGAAGAAATTTTTAATGGACACTTAAGCTTCCGCCTTAGCGGAATCCCGCGGTAGCGTTAATGGGCTAATGTCCCAGCAGTATGAGGAATTGATCATTCTATACTTGACATATACAGATCCCTAGGAGTCATCATATCATCTTTGGCGCAGTGGCGCAGTGGTTAAGAGATGCGCCAGTGTCCTGCGATGGCAGGTGCTGCCACCGGTGGGGCTTGTGCTACCGAATTTGCTCTTCCCGAGCAATCTCTCGCGACCAGTCATTAATTGAACTGCCACCTGCCAAGGCGAGCGGTTTGCTCACAATCCAGTGAGAAAATTGGGACGAGGCCACAAGGTCACATGACGTAGGTGGCGCACCTAGCACTCTTTTCCGGCGATTTTTTGCTCGCAACGCCGACGACCGACGCCGGATTTTCTGCAGCACGGTAGGCTTAACGCCATCGCGTTAATATGTGGCACTGGTATGCGGTCTCAAAGGCTGCGAGAGACGAAGTAGGTGTCCGGTTCTTCTGCGTGCACTGACATCGCTCATCACTAAGGCGTCTTTTGCATTTCGCCTCTATAAAAATGCAGCCGCCGTGGCTAAGACTCGAACCCAAACCATTGGACGAAGCAGCCCAACGCTATAGCCATTAAAGAACTGTGATAGGCGTCAAGATCTATGCGCTGGTTATGGTTGATATTTATGTTTAAGTAGTCCTAGTTCCATTATATGAACTACAACTAGGACAGAAACTGAGTGTTCATATTGCCACCTGGTGTTCTCAGGTGGCGCTGAAGTGTCTTCGAAGACGTTGAAGTGTCTCGCGCTGGCTGGCTGGCTGCTTGCTGTATTCTGCTGGTTAGCGACCTGTCTCCCTGTTTTCCGTTACATATTTTGGTGGAGGTGCTGGGTAGACGTCTTTTTTGGTGATGTTGTTCAGTTTCCGATAATCCACGCAGAAGCGGAGTGTCCCATCCTTTTTCTTCACCAGCACGACAGGTGAAGACCAGGGGCTGCTGGAAGGTTGAATGATTCCATCTGAAAGCATCTCCTTCACCTGCGTTTGGATCGCCTCACGCTCCTTCGGTGAGATACGGTACGGCTGCTGATGGATGGGGCGGGCATCGTCGGGCGTAATGATGCGGTGCTTGAGAAGAGCCGTTTGCCGGACTTTCGACGAAGAAGCGAAACAGGAGGAGTATTCAAGTAGGAGGGCACGTAGTTCTCGCTGTTGAGTCACCGAAAGGTCCGGGCTGATGTCAAGGGATTGGCGCACAGGTCTAACAGCTTCGAACGCGAAACATTCAGAAACCTCCGCTAAGGGGTCGGCGAATGCGATGGCAGTAGCACGAAAAAGGTGCCGGGGCTCGTTAGAGAAGTTAGTCACCAGGAGCTCAGAGCAGCCGTCGCGGAGATGGATGAGACCTCGCGCTGAGCAGATGCCGTGGGTGAGCAAAAGGGACAGGTTGCCCTCTGCGACCGCTGTCCCTTCACGTAGTCCGTCGCAGTGAACACTCACAAAAACGCTGGCGCGTGGCGGAATCCAAACGCTCTCGGCGGATATTCTAAGGGCGGCGCGGCGTGGACAGTCCTCGGAGTAAACATCAGCTTTCTCGGTAGAAAATGTGACAGTGCGCTTTCGGAGGTCAATAATAGCTCCATACTCTCGGAGAAAATCAACGCCAAGGATACAGTCACGGGAGCAGTTCGGTAGAACTAGGCAGCTGACAACAAATGTGGAGCTGCGAATTTGGACTCTTGCTGTGCATAGGCCAAGCGGAGTTACGACATGTCCGCCAGCCGTGCGAATCTGCGTGCCGGACCATGGTGTCATTACTTTTTTAAGAAGCGCCGCTAGCTTTCCGCTTAAAATCGAGAAATCAGCGCCAGTGTCCACCAAAGCACTAACCTTATAGCCATCGAGAAGCACGGGTATATCCAACGAGAATCGATCTCCGAGTTCAGGTACTGCAGTCGTTGCCTTTAAATCGCGGTCGGTCGCTGTTCGCGTTGTCGGGGGGTCTTGTTCGTATCGATTGCCAGCGGCCTCGCCCCCTGAGGTCGCTCTCTTTAGTTTTCCCGGCGGGGACTTGGCGACCGTCTCTGCGCCATCCAGGAGGAGCTTTGGGGCTGTGGCGAAGGTCGGCGTGGTGATGGAGACCGAGACTGCCGCTGGGGAATTGTCGCCATGCGCTGCTGGGCTACGTAGTCCTCGATCTCCCGGGGTCGTTGACCTCTTGGTGGACGGGGCATGTCGATAGGGAACCCCTGCAGCCCAAGCTGTCGATACGGGCACTGGCGATACAGATGACCGGGTTCCCCGCAGTGAAAGCAGAGACGCCGCCGATCCGGAGCACGCCACAGGTCCGTCTTCCGCTGGGGTGATCGTCGATTGTCGATGTAGTACGTGTCGGGGTGTGCGGAAAACAGCGAGCCTTGATTGGACGGAGGAAACTGCGCCGAAGAGGGCGCAGGACGTTGCAAGGCTTCAGCGTACGTTGGACGATGGCACTCCGTTGGTAAAGGCGGCGGGTCAACGGACGGGAACGAAGGTCTCAAGGCTTGAACCTCTTCGCGGACCAGGCTAGCGAGAGAGCCGGCCGTCGGCAGGGGAGCACCGAAAAGCGCCTGGAGCTCTTCGCGCACAACGGAGCGGATCAGGTCGCGGAGAAGACCAGGGTTAGCCCCGAAGGCAGGAAGCGGCTCTGTAAGTGAAGCGGCGAGTACCGGCCGGTCGTAGGTGGTAGACCGCCGCAAGAGCATCTTCTCCATCGTGACCGCCTCCGAGAGAAACTCAGCAACAGTCCCAGGTGGACTGCGCACGAGGCCAGCGAAAAGTTGCTCTTTAACGCCGCGCATGAGATGGCGCACCTTTTTATCTTCGGGCATGGCCGGGTCAGCTCGCCGGAAGAGCCGAGTCATATCCTCCACGTACATGCTTACAGTCTCATTCGGCATCTGAATGCGAGACTGCAAAGCCCGTTCAGCCCGTTCTCGACGATCCGTGCTGGTGTAGGTCTCCAGCAGGCGTCGGCGGAACTCGTGCCATGATGTTAGGGCGTCTTCTCGGTTTTCGTACCAGGTACGTGCACCATCCTCGAGACTAAAGAAGACGTTTCGAAGTTTAGCGGCGTCGTCCCACTGGTTGAATGAGGCCACGCGTTCAAACTCGAGAAGCCAGTCCTCTACGTCTTCGAGCTGACTGCCGTGGAATGGTTTGGGCAGTCGCGGATTCTGCAAGGTGTAGTAGGCAGCAGCTGGCATGACAGGTCGATGGGTGGGTGCTCTGGCAGACTCCAAAAGCCCGTGTTCGGGAGGTAGGCCTTGATTTCTTCGGCTAGCACGGTGCACGGGGGTGTCCACTAGCGAAGGACTGGAGCCCAGGGTATCCGGAGGAGTATGAGACATATACAGGGATCTTTACCCAGCGCCTACACCAAAATATGTAACGGAAAACAGGGAGACAGGTCGCTAACCAGCAGAATACAGCAAGCAGCCAGCCAGCCAGCGCGAGACACTTCAACGTCTTCGAAGACACTTCAGCGCCACCTGAGAACACCAGGTGGCAATATGAACACTCAGTTTCTGTCCTAGTTGTAGTTCATATAATGGAACTAGGACTACTTAAACATAAATATCAACCATAACCAGCGCATAGATCTTGACGCCTATCACAGTTCTTTAATGGCTATAGCGTTGGGCTGCTTCGTCCAATGGTTTGGGTTCGAGTCTTAGCCACGGCGGCTGCATTTTTATAGAGGCGAAATGCAAAAGACGCCTTAGTGATGAGCGATGTCAGTGCACGCAGAAGAACCGGACACCTACTTCGTCTCTCGCAGCCTTTGAGACCGCATACCAGTGCCACATATTAACGCGATGGCGTTAAGCCTACCGTGCTGCAGAAAATCCGGCGTCGGTCGTCGGCGTTGCGAGCAAAAAATCGCCGGAAAAGAGTGCTAGGTGCGCCACCTACGTCATGTGACCTTGTGGCCTCGTCCCAATTTGCTCACTGGATTGTGAGCAAACCGCTCGCCTTGGCAGGTGGCAGTTCAATTAATGACTGGTCGCGAGAGATTGCTCGGGAAGAGCAAATTCTCAGGTGGCGCTGAAGTGTCTTCGAAGACGTTGAAGTGTCTCGCGCTGGCTGGCTGGCTGCTTGCTGTATTCTGCTGGTTAGCGACCTGTCTCCCTGTTTTCCGTTACAATATACATGGTGCTTACATTTAAAAAAGGCTTTTGAGTTAGAAGAGCACTTCTTTCGTCATAGCATTGTCAGCGGTGTAGTACATCGGAATACGGTTGAGATCTGCAACTAGTAGGTTGGATAACTAAGACGGAATAGTTAACTTTTGCACTATTAATCATAGGCTCCCTAATTATTGAGAGGCGTGTAGCCCACCTTGAGTAATATCCATATAAGTTTTTAGAATTTCGATAACGCGGTTACTGTCGGCGCTGTGGCCCTACAAATTTTTGCTACATTGCACTAAAATACACGCGCTTTGGAGGAGCCTGCAGGGAAAGCAACCTCTCCAGTGCACGCAATTCGTCGAAATTGCAAAAATTTGTTGGTCCACATCGCCGAGTGTAACCGCCTTTTCGAAATTCTAAAGCTGATATGGGTATTACGTACGGTGGGCTACATGCCTCACAGGAACTAAAGAGGTTCTCATTAATAGTTAAAAATTACCTATTCAATATTAGTTAACCAGCCTGCTAGTTAGCTCGTCTTAGTTGTATTCTGATCTACTACAGCACTGACAATGATGTGCCGAAAAAAGCGCTATTCTAACTGACAAAGCCTATTTTTAAGAATTGTGCAAAGTCTTAGGTGAAACACTCTGTATAACTATTTCTTATGTATGGTACAATCATTTTCGGCAGAATACTTGAGACGATGCGCCGATGTCACTGTCGATATTCTGTTTTTCGACAGCGTGATATTTAAAAAGTAACAAAAATCAAGTCCAAAAGAGATCTTCTCTGGCAGACTCCAAAAGCCCGTGTTCGGGAGGTAGGCCTTGATTACCTATTCAATATTAGTTAACCAGCCTGCTAGTTAGCAAGAAATCTATGAGGCGGTGGCTGGAATTTCTCTAAAAACTTTTCTAGCGTGTTTCATTTTAACGAATTTTCTCGTGGTGTGGATGAAAGGATGAACAAAATTTTTCGGTAAAGAGGTGAAAGTGTTGTTGTTAAATGCATTCCAGTACTAAAAACCAGCAACGTTCCAAGTACACCTGAGTGAATAGACTATGTTTAGCAATGAATATTTCTCAGTTTATTTCTAACATCACATCATCTGCTTTAGGCCGTGCTTTGGAAACTGCCATCAGACAATCTCATTGACCTTTCTAAGCACGTCTTGAGTACAAGTCCTTATTTCCTGGCTAGCGCCAATGAACAAGTGCCCAACACATTAGATGTCGGTTCATTCGTTACTCGCTGTGGTTGCGAAACTATTTAAACATCTTGTAGTTGTTTCCAAGCGACAAGATATCTGGATGGAGACTGTGTCAATTGTACAAGTGACGGATGCTTCTTGTGTTGCGAGCCATGGATTTCGCAAGAGGAAGCTGCGGATGGGAAGAACGTGCTAACCTATACTTTCTGCATGCGCGTTGTATAATGATCTCGAGTGCCTCCGGCCAAATTGCGCAGATGCTGATTTATCATTCGATCACGTTGCTGCCACAGGGATTCGATTAATATTCCTTCCACGGGTTCAGCTCTTGTGCAGTCAGCTTCTATATGACCGGTCGATCAAGCCTTGTGGAGGGTTCTTGAGATCTTGCAGATTATTGCGATTGCATTGCCACTTTTAATGGCGAGCGAAATAGATCTGATAAACCGGTTTTTCCTGCAGCTTTCCAGGGCGAAATGATAAAGTGCCCAATATTTTGCAATTGTTACGTCAATGTTTCGCACCACTTCCTTGATACTAAGGCTTTCAGCTTTATGTTACGGCTGACTTCAAGGGAACGCTTAGAAAAGCATGGAGAAATATCATGTGCGTGCCGTCTATTGTGAATGTATTACATGCCAGCTTAGTCTGACAATAAATGACAAAAGAGCACCATTACTCCGAGAGCGAAACCAAACTGTTCCTATTTGTATCCAACGATTTTATTTTTCTCAGCGTTGACTACCGCAGGGGATGCATGTTCTGCCCTCGTTCACTCATGTGCAACATATTCTGCTGTCGCCGTTGTTTGCGGTGGCACTTCTTCGTCATCCCAAGATAGGACACTGAGTGCACCACTGGGTTACTAACTTCATCAGTTCTATGAGGCAGTGTGGCTTCCTCTGCTCACGACGGCTAACGTTTTGAAGAAAAAGTCATGCATGGTAACTTCCTCAACTTCAACAGTCATCAAGAAGTCAAATCCTGTTACCAACTGGCAGAAGTAAGTACATACTTCTAGTGTTTAGTTTGTCAAACTCATTCGCCATTACAGGTGTGTAGCTTCTTCTGTTGCTGTGCGGTAACCGTAAGAGTTGATCTTCTGGAAGTAACTATCTTCAGCAATCAACTCCTCCTTCACCAAGTCGTAGTCGTAGCTCTCGAGCGTTCCACCATGCTCCTCAGGAATCACGTCCTCTGGCACCAGCTTGTGTAACTCCTCCAAGTTGTAGCCGAAGAAGCGAATCTGTAACGTACAGGCAAATTCATTGATCCTTACCGGTTATCGCCCACTGATAATGTCGGTACAAGAGCTCGCGTAACACGCAACTTTTTTTTTGCGAAAGCTGATTACACTAGCCGTAGCGATTTTGCCCGTCTTGGCCATCTGCTTCTACTGCGCAAGCGCGAGGTTCGCCACGGCCCACAGGTGCGCTGCGCGTGACGTCACAGCTGCGCCGCCGCCGCCTCCCCCGCTGCGCGTTGACGCCACGACTAGCTATGCGCCTTATTGCACAAGCGCGCGGGGCGATGCGCTCGGCAGTCAGTTGCAACTTGCAAGCTATGGAAGAAGAGAACCCCTGCTCGTTGCGGCAGCATTCTCTCCGTATACTACGCATTGCAGAGCTAAGCCACCGCTATTTTTTTTTTTTCTCAAGTCGCATCGCCATCATACGTGCCGATCAGACGCTGTCGTGCCCACATGCCGCCAAAATAAACGCTATTCAGGTTGTCTGAGCATTGGGTGCTCTCAAGATTGTGCCCTGTGTCTTAATGTTATGCATGTGAGCCTGGCTCATGGCGATTTGGACTACGTGCTCATGTAGGTAAAAGAGGTGGGGGTAGGGGAGTCTCGGCGTAGCTATCGGTATATCGCTATCGTTGTCTCTTCAGTTACACAGTGGAAAGAACACAAACTAAGAGGGTTTGCTTCACAGCTATAGCTATTAGCGCGACGTTTCTCGCTTTGGTGGATTCAGCCTTGCCTGCCGCCGAAGCTATAACTGAATTTTGCGATACGGGTAGTAACCAACGTGCGAGCTTTTAAGAACTGTTACAGTTAATGTTACTCGGACAAATCTAGTTTGAAGCAGTTTGAAACCAAGTGACCGGAAGGAAACGCACAAAACTTACCCTTTTAATCAATTTATAATTCATTAAAGGCTTGCCGATGGCGAAAAGAATGTCAAAGAGAGCAGGATTGTTGATGATGTAGACTCCTTTGATCCGGAGGGGAAGCACGTCCTGGAATAAGAGCACGCAGATTGACGGCCATGTTCTGGCTAAATGGTCGTGATAAGAAGACCTGGTTCGGTATCATGCAAGCTGTAAATCTAACTGCACACACTATCCTGTTTCATTAAAATCTCTCTCCTCCTCCTAGCTGAATACCGTCAAATGCCCGTATGTTTCCTGACTGCCTCCATGAGCTTTCCTATTTTCTTACGAATCAGACAATTTTCCTGTTCAAATCTGGAGGCCACACTAAGCTAGCCGGACTGACCGTATTTTTTTGCGGTTGTCACTAGAGTTCGGGATGCTGAAAGAAGAGGAAAATATGCTGATTTTGCTTATCTCTTTGGAATATATCTCGTAATCGAAGAAGGTTAAAACAAAAGAATATAATAGCAGATATTTGGCACAGGATAAGACGATACAGGGGTTTCGTTTTCTTGAAGCAATAATTGTTTGTTAAAAAAAAACTATAACCTTGTTGCTTCATCATTTTCCTGCTGGGAACAAAGATATAAAAAATCCACTAAATCAGCAAAATAATGTTAGGCTCGCACAAATTTGCCCACCTCTCCGCATCCTACAAGGCTCCAAATAAGTTCACTCCTGTTGTTGCAGTGCACGCAAATGCGAGTGCATCAAAGTTTGGCAAATAGATTTAAATCAGTACTTCTTGAACATTCCCAACATTCAAACTCTTCTAGGCCGGCTGACGTTGCAACAGCTTTTATCTTTGCTACCGTTTAAATATGGCACTAAAATAACTTTGAAAGATTGTGCATTTTGGAGTGGCAACGAAACTGTCAGTCTACCAAAACGAAAATATTGCTCAAAACTTAGAGCTGGAATGGTTCGAGGTGAAAACGTGTAACTTATAGATTAACTTATCTCCTCTTAGTCTCTTGTCACAGTTAAATGCCATTACCGTGTAAAATTCATCTCTCATTGATCTGTCAAGTCTTAGAACCGAGTAAAAATTGATTATCTCTGTTGGCGAAGTTTTTAATGTGGTTTCAGTTCTTGGGATCTACGTTTTCAAGACAGCTCAGATGATTATGGCGGTTATTTATGAGCTAAGCATGCACGTTTACGAAGTGAAATGCTAGTGATGATAAAATGGATGGCAGTGCTCTTTGTTCTAGCGCAACTAGGTTGTTATTAATATTTTTATTATTATTAATATTACAAGCCAGTTTTTTATTGACGTCCAATTGAATGTGTAATTTAATACAACGTCACCTGTGTACGAGTGCGGCGGGGGCTGGTTGGTACCACATTCTATGAACTTAAAAACTGCGCAAAGTACGTCACATATAAAAGAGAAGGAGCAGATGGGACAAGCGCAGACTAACAACTGCCTTAATGCGCCAGCGCCTTCTTCCATCTTCAACAACAACGCGCATGCGCTTTAAACACACACTGGAAGGGTGTGGGAAGGAGTCCTGGGAGCATTAAACGGGTAGTTAGTCTGCACTGGACCCGTGTGCTTCTTTTCTTTTCTATGTCCTGCACTTTTCGCAGTTTTAAATCTCTAGAAAGTCCCCTATGTACTGCTTTAAAGGATTGTGCACAAAAGCTAGTTTTACTCTTGCTCCAGATGTGAGATTTGGCACTGACCTGTACGAGGCTGATGAATGTCCTGATGACAGAAGGTGTGTAGTGGACCAGGTGGTAAGGGCTGAGGTGGTTTAGGTCTAGTACAGCCACAATGCCCTTCATTTGGAACTCTTCGCGAAAAATCAGGTGTTCAGCGTAAAGTATGGCAATTCTGAAGAAGTCGTTCAGGGAGCACATGTCGGGACGCCAGCCTCCTAACAAAGAAATATGAAGGTCCAGAATAAAACAGCAAGCAAAATATCAAATCCCAACGACGCAACGAACGAAGGGCAACCCCCCCCCCCCCCCCCCCCCTCCTTCCGGCAACTGCGAAAAGCAATTCCTCTGGCTAGATCATCAAAATATGTAAGCCAAGATTCGAGGTGTTTGAAGTTGAAGGAAGCGCGCGAGACATTTTTAAATGTAGGCTTTTTGAGGTAGAAAGATGGCTTTTTTTGAAAACAAATACCAGTGATGGCGGACATAAAAAACCGGAGAATGAAGTAAAATAAAAAGTTGGTTACCTCAATCGTAATATTTAACTTCATAATTTATAAAATATGCGCTTGGTTACACAGATTTGTTGCTGACCATGTGTAATATGCACATCTGTTTTTGGAATTTAATAAATGTGATTAGCTTGCTGAACCACACAGCGACGATCGTCGCTGTGTGGTTAAGCAAATTTTGCTAATTTCTAGACGATTCGAACATCGTGCGCCGGCTGTGTGCTCACAGTGACATCCATCAAATCGCGGCACTCCGCGGCACACATGCCACGGGACCTCCTCATCTCCGCCTCTGCAGGAGCAGTGAGCAGCGCGAGTGACACAGAAAAGGTCACGTGGCACAAGCAGCGCGCATTGCAGCTGTCGGTAGTAGACAATTCCAACTTCAGGCCGCTAATGCGCTGCGGTTTTTCAACTCCCTCCGCGCCAAGTACACTGCTTGGCCAGCCATGATGCCTGTTTTCTTCATACATTTACCTTTGCCTTGGAGCTCGCGGCAGCCTTCAGACAGCTAGACCAGTATAGCTGTACTGTGGCATCTATCCACGGGTGGACTCAGTGGGTTGCAGTTTCTGAATGCGAGTAAGAAAATCCACGCCATCAACCTTGTTATCTACAATGAGAGATACTGTTTTCACAAGGAGAAATAAAGCCTGCAGCTGAAGATTTAAGTTTCGTTACAAATGTTGCGCACATGGAATTGTACACACTTTGGCCCAAAAACGAATCATGCCATGCACATTGAAAGCGAATGGTTGCCTGTGCTACAGCGTCTTTCATGTTTTCATAAACTCCTTCAGGCATGGTTGAAATGCAGCTCCGCCAGGGGGCACAGCTACCGGCATCATTTGTGGCAGCGGTGTCATAGTGGAACATGCAGTGGACTATGTCTGTGTGGGTCCTAAATAGTTTAGACCAAATCGAAGCTCTCCAATTAGTTAAAAAGTTGAATGGCAAAACTGTTGCAATCAGCTCACCGGTCTTGCACATTATGACACCTCTCCCTTCGGGATCCGTCTTGCGTGAAACTGCAACCAGCCGATGCACGCGGCAGGCGACGTCGAAAGGAACACCGTGCAGTCCAAGGGCTCCGAACATTTCCGGGTTGTCCCTTCGGACCTCAAAGTACTTCTTCACATTCTTGAAGGCGCGCTGGACGTCAAACTTGCGACCTCTCAGGAATTTAAGGAGAAAGGCATCGTCCTTGGGGCACTCGAGCAGCGTCTCACCTGTTTGTGGCATATTTGTGAGGAGAGAAAACGGAATATATTTCGAACCACCAAACTTCTTTTTCTCAGTCCAATTTTTTACGTAGCTAGACTACGTAGCTACCACGTAGCTGGACTACTTAGCATATCTCGTTTTTAATTTTGTGTTTAGTACCTTTGACAACAAAACACTGCACCCACGCAGCCACTGTTGGGGAGCGTAGTATAAGGTGTGCCTGGAAATGTAATGTCTTCTTTGGAAAGGAAAAAAAAAGTTCAGTTATGACCTAAAGCATATTTGTTTCCACAGACAATAGTCTGAATCATATTTATTCATCATTATTGAAAGCGTTAAAACTTAAGAAGGGAGCTGTACAACGAACACAGGAACCAGCAATAATTGATGCTTAGAATACCGCACGTATACTCCAAGAACAAAACAACACCAACGCCTGTGCAGTGAAACTAATGATCTGGCTGATTTGGTTATATTCTGTCGATATGCTTAAGCTGAAGGCCTAGTGTTGCTCTGGCATATAGGTAAAATTAAGTTGCTCCTGTTTGTTGTTCCCTAGAGCCCAGTGTTTACAATACCGTGCTGCGCAGTCTCATATAAGCTACTTTTTTTTGACAATCTCATTCAGAGACTCTTCTATCTATTGCTTTTCCTAAGAAAAGACATTGAAACGTTTTGTTCTTTTCGAATTAATGACTGAAACTTCTATATTGCACCTGTATTTTAATTTAGTTTTAGTCAGCTTGTCTTCGTTGATCTGTACTAATTGTGTTTTGCCCTGTGAACGGCTTTCTTGTGAACGTGCTGCCATCTAGTTGCGATTTCTTCAGTCAGCTCCTAGAAGAGAATTCCGCAAGTTACGAAGACATGAGCGTCATTCTGCAACCCTCATATTTTACTTGTGTCTTCGCTCACTAAACTCTCCTGTAAGCTCTCGAAACTTCATTTAACAGTTATTGCAAATGATGTTAACATGCGCTGTATTCTTTACACCATAGCGGTTAAGTAGGTCAATGTATTTTCTAGCGGCTACCTCTCACAGGTGTTCGTTATTGATACCGTATGCGAAGGCGAGATGTACGCTTTGTGACGTGCGCATGTAAAGAGTGTTTGTCGTGTTGAAGATTTGCTAAGAACGTCCCTATAACCTAAGAATTCCATGCACCTATCAAACGGACTTAACTTTCTTCCCCACAATTAAAACTGCTAATGCAAACGCATTCCATCGTGCGGAGAAATGGATTTATGCTTAAAGAGTTCAGGGCGCTGGTGGGGATATATAATAAGAAGATATTTGAAATCTAGAAGAGAGCGGTGAGGGGCAAGTTGGTCCATGTTAGTCTGCGTTTCTCTCGTGTGTTTCTTCTCTCTTGTCTCGTCCTTTTTGCGCAGATATTCATAGTTTCCATAAAGATATTTGAACTCTGGCAACTTGCTATCCTGTACAGCTGCGGCACTTAATCTATAAACATATAAATGAAGTTTACTTAAACAGGCCAAAAGTACTAAATTCTTCATTCCATTAGCCAAAAAATATGTTTCACGGTGGTATATGTAGTACATCAATTCAAGACCCCCCCTCCCCCCCACCCAAAATAAAAGAAAGGAGAAAACAGGAAGAGCTGATTTTCCAGCTTGCGGTGAATAACACTGGAGTGTTTTATCGTTAAGCCTTACCCATAATGAGTTCCCGTAGGTGGTTCACAGCCTCTTCCATTGCAGCAGGCGTCACTCCCAGATCTTGAAACTCAAGTCCTTTCATATACTTTATAGATGCACTGTTTTCGACCATGGCTTTTGTGATGTCACCGTTGATCATAGCAGTACACGCTGCATCTATATTAAAGTTATGGTGATTAGTATTAGTACATGTGTTCCACGAAACCATCGCTGCTAAAGCAGTCAACAGAGCTTGAGATGCCTTTATATACGTTATATTCACTTGCTACCTTTTGCCATTTAGGCACCGGTCCACAGCATCCTAAGTGACGATATTACATTTTCGACAATTACATGTTCACTCATGTAATTGCTGTACTTGAGCGAGAACACGCGCGAGTACGAGTTTTGGACAGCAATCTATGAGAGCTGTTCGACAAAATTAACACAATCACTTTTAAACGACCCAATGTTACATAAATCTTTGCTTGTTCTGGCGATGTTCATTGAGGGTGGTTTAAAGAGCAAACACGGCGTCCTTCAATAGACGACACAAAATTATAGCAACCCATGCTTTACATTTGACAAGAAAGCCCAGATTATCAGGATGCCTACAGTAGAAGGCCTTGAATAAGTGGAGTGGAGTATTTTATAATCAGTGTGATAAGAGGACTCACAGCACTCATCTTCAGCTTTTATTTATTTATCTTTTGGTTGTTTCAAGTAAGATTTCAGTTTGGCCGTCCTATTAATTGAATTGTATTATTTGAATGGGAGACACTTGGAGGTGAGCATTATATGTTAGCGTGTTACCTTCCACGCTCTCAAATGACCATAGACGAAAGTATTTTTTTCATAACTATTAGTGGTTAGCGGAAATGATAACGATATATACTGCGAGCTATTACCTGTCCACCCTGACACCGAATATGTGCCGCTAACCATCCCTGTGTTGGTAACTCAATGTGTGTGCACTTCCAGCTGGAAACTCGATTCTCGTAACTCACCAGGTAACTCTCTCGCTCCCTCACTGTGCTGTTCGACCGACGAGGATACCTTCCATTTAGGGTTACAGACGGGGGGAGTCATTTCCTCATTTTTTATGTACTGATATATTCAGTGTGCCATCCCAGGCTTTCTGTGGAGTGTACTAGTTAGGGTACTAAATAATTCTTGTTGTCGTTTTAAAAAGAATTTTCAATCCTGAGACGACAATGTAGTTATAAAAAAACTTAAAGAACAGAGCTGCTAATTCAAGGCACTACTACACGCGTCTGACACCTGTTAATTTACCGGTAACAAAGAGTAATAGCGCCTAATGACTTGAGGCTTAACGATTTGCCGGCTTATTTCGCGCAGTACACAATTACATTCGCTGTGTCATCTCTCTTCGTCTTCCCAACGAGCAGCCATGGAATCAGCGAGTAGATAGAAACCAGGCACTGGTCAACAGGATGTCTACGTAAAACAAACAAAAACGTGATTTCTCAAGAGGATATTTTAATACACTTTAGTGAAGCACTCAGTCGAGACAATTTGCCGAGGACAGTGATGGTTTCAGATGTCGTTTAGCATAATATTCACTTTCATGCTCTCCAAAATGCATTACACATTCGCACCCCTCTAGTGACCGCAGTTCTCACGCACAACCTGTGAAACCAAAGTCTTCATCCAAGTTCACTTGCACTGATGCCATCATCATCACTCTTGGGATTCAGCAAGGCGACGTACACCAAAAAGCGAAGATATCTGGGCTTGGTCAGCAATTAGCCCTTTTTTGCACCAACCATGCGTCCACCGTATCTCAACAGACGTCATAATCTCATCTTTCGGCCTAATTCTGTGCAGAGCGCCAACAATTTTCCGCTCTTCCAACCTTGTTGGCCTACGTGACCTTAGGTTATCAGTTCTCAGGGATTAATGTATCACAGAGGGCGATCTCTTCCAGCTGCTCTGAGCTCGGGTGGAATGTGCATCATCATCAGTTTATTCATCAATAGAAAAATTCACTAACTCGAATATTTTTTCTCATCCACCGCCATGTTCTCAACACTTGTGTTTGTTATTTTTACTGTTATCGTATGAAGTTCTAGTGCTTTAATCTCATTTCATGCCTTTTCTTTACATATCGTGTTTAGGCCTCTGGAGGCGTCCACTAGCTGAACAGGCCGTTTATAAAGCTTCATTTTCACGGAGGTTAATAACATGCTAATCATCGGTGTCCTAATCACCTAAAGATGCAGTTGACAAGAAAAAGAAGTCGGTGTACTGAACGGTTCAACGTTAGAACAGAAAAGGCAACATACCACCGATAGTAGTCTTCTCTGCGTGGCGTCCTTTGAGATAAGCGGTAATATCCCAAACAGCCGTCTAATGAGCACCTTATTTCTGCGCCGTCCAAGAATCTTGACGCACTTACGAACGGCACAAAAAAATCACAGATGCACTGAGATCACAGTTCACGTTAAATTATCAGACCTCTTCCTTGAACGACTTTGAAGACACAAGTGGTAAGAAATTTAAATGCCTGGGTAATTTTGCGTTCCACGTACATCAGACCTCATGCAAGCGAATGGAAAGAAAAAGAACTCTGCCCTACGTAGCAGCTTTAATAGCGGCGTCCTTCAAACTGGTTTCCCCTACCAACGCTCACACAGAGGAAGAACTTGGCACATCGGCTGATTTTTTTTGTTAGCGCTGTTCTTTCTCTGAGACAGAAGGAGCAAATGAGGCAATCTAACGAATTATGCATGACTACCACACTTAGAGAATTATTCAGCAAATTAGTGAGTGAATATCGGACGGGAAGGTTTATTCATTTATTCGGATATCTACAGCGCCCGCTGAGGTCATTATTGCAGTAGGATACGAGGCGAAAAATATATTTTCATGCAGATGACACGCTCTACAGAAAACAAGATAACAACGCGTAAAATACCGAAACGAACAAAAATACAAAAGACCGCATACTAATCTGAAAACGAACGAGTACTAAGGGAGAGCGAAAAACAGAAGAAGGCAGGGTAAAGTAAGATTGTCATATAGCCTTCAAGTTGTACTGAAGCCGAAACATTCTTATTCGAAAAATTAAAGTACCAACTGGAACACACAATTTCGCTTGTAAATGCAAACCGCGTTTTGGAATTTGGCAGCAAGACAAGACGCATAGCGTTGACAGAAATATTTCACCAAAAGACACGCCGAAGCATTTTCAAAAGAAGATGGCGGGGCTGAAACAACCTCCTCCGGAAATTTATTCCTATCGTGGACTGTTTTGGGGTAGAATGAGTTTTTAATATATTCATTCGGCACATGTATTCTTGAGCTTTCTTAGTGTGGCCTAACGGGAGAATACATAGCTGAGATCTTTAATGTAGGCTTCTTTTGCAAAACCTTTAAAACTATTGTGGTACAGTTCCAGCCGCAGATAATTTCGTCTCTCTTGTAAAAGAGGCCACCCGACATTTTTGGTGAAATCATAGTTTGCGGATACAAACCGTGTCGCACGTTTCTGATTCTGTTCAGGTTCGTTAATAAGTGTTCCTGCTTCAAGATCTCAACTCACACAAGTATATTCTGACATGGGAGGCAGATTTATCAAGAAATGTGTTTAAGCTTAGCGTGGGCGTGCCTGAAAATACGCTTTAAAAAAATTTAATGCATGGCAAGCTTTAGCGGCAGAACGTGGGCATTCCAGAAAAGATTGTTAGCGAAGACTGCGCCTAAATACTTACACATAAGTAAGATTACACCTAAGTTTGCGTCTGTCCTTCATCTCCTCGTCTTTTTGTACGTGTACTTGTAGCGTCATGTCTTTTTCAAGAAAGTACTTGTAATTTGTAACAAATCACATGTTTCTGTTTTCTATAGAAGGTATTTTGTAGCTATAGGTTGCCTGTTCTCTGTAAATTGAAGAACATTGCATTTTCAAAAGCTTAGTGTCGTGTTCAATGCATAGCACCATGCTAGGACAGAGTTGAGTAGCAATGCATTTGATAGGAGTCGTTCACACAAGTGGCGTCGCGGTAGATGCAACAGTCGTCAGCACACAGTCTCGCATGACTAGAAACCTGGCCAGCTGTGTCATTAATAAATATTTAAAAAAAGAAGAGGGCCCAAAAGTGATCTTTGGCGGACATCCTCTAAAGCTTTAACGTCCGATGAATTCACCCCTTCAATAATGACACTGTGCTTCCTCCCGACAAGATATTTATCGACCCATTTCCGCCGCCGCGGTGGCTGAGTGGTTATGGCGCTCGGCTGCTGGCCCGAAAGACGCGGGTTCGATCCCGGCCGTGGCGGTCGAATTTCTATGGAGGCGAAATTCTCGAGGCCCGTGTGCTGTGCGATGTCAGTGCACGTTAAAGAACCTCAGGTGGTCGAAATTTCCAGAGCCCTTCACTACGGCGTCTCTCATAGCCTGAGTCGCTTTGGGACGTTAAAGCCCCATAAACAAAACCAAACCGACCCAAATTCCCACGCGAGGGTAAGCCGGATATAAGAAAACGCATGCGCACTTCTCTAAAGCAGTGAGAGTTCCTGCTGGCCAGTTCTGACCTCAAGCAACAGCTTAAGCCCACCGAAGAGGTCGAGAAGGCTGCAAGAGACCGTGGGGTCCTGGACTAAGAGCGCAGCGCTGCTCAACCAATAATAATACTTGTAACTATCAATAAACGTTTTCAATCAATCAATTAACCTAGCCATTTCAGCGGGAGACGTGAAACTTTGAGGAAAGACAACTTCAGTAATTGACACAGCAACATTATTGCGTAAATTCTATATTTTGAGTATCGCACGAAAATGTTTTAACAATAGCGTATCGGAAGAAAATCCCTTTATGAAACCGTGCTGCGCGGGTGAATAAAGTCATCTTTCAGGTGGGTGATTAAACTATGTAAATAAGGTGTTCTAGCGATTTACATATTACACTTACTTTAGAGATTGGTCTATAGTTTATGGTTTCTGTTTGTTTTTTTGCGCCCCTAACATACAGGGACTGCATAGGTGGTTTTGCAAACATCAGGTAAGGCTCCGACATCATATGATTGCTGGAAGAGCGTTACTAAAAAAGGCGCAGGAGAAGCAGCACAGTTGTTTAGAATGCGATTGGGTATATTATCTGGGCCAGGTGCCGAGTTCAACTTGAGCTTCTCCAATAGAATTACTATTCCATGTTCTGAAAAAATTTGTCGCCCATTTCCGTAAACTCAAATACTGTTTGTAAGCCGTTGGCAGGGCAAGCGGAGATAGAGAAGATTAATTGAAAATGCCGATTAAATAGTTCAGCTTTGACTTCCAAATCCGGGCTATAGCTGACATCATGTATAATATTGTGGATTTTGCCTTTTGCCGGATGCTCTCTTTTAACATACCTCACTTACTTCCATCGCGGCGCGAACGTCAAGGTGCGACTTTCGGCTATAGCCGTCTCTATCCAGTACAGAATCATAATCTACAGACGTTTGCGTTTACGGCTGGTAACGCATAGTTAGCCTCCACGAGTCAGTTATCGGGTGCCAGAAATGAAGCAGAAGCAAGAAAAGCGGTGCCTATCTATCGATCTGTTCCTTTATTCAAGCGGACTGACCAACGGAACTATTCGAAACCAATCGAAGCGTCCTTTACGGCGAAAGCACAATGAGCTGATACCAAGCAGGGAATGGGCGGTGGTCAAAAATATGAATGCTGCAAGTCTATCTGTCTCGTAACTGACTGCTCAGAGGCGCTGGTGTTAAATGACGCTCGTCGACATGCTACTGCTCAACATGCGCCTTTCATGCTTCTACTTTATCAGCTAAGGTTTCTGTCAGTTACGATGTGCTCATGCGCCTACATGTTCATATCTATTGCTGCACTGCCCAAGTGTGACGTATATTTCGCTATCCTCGACTTGAGGAGCGACGTGTTGGGCGGCAAAAATTTCGCTGCATTACACCTAATGCCCCTTATATTTAATTTTTAATATTTACCCATTGTATTTAATTCTCACGTTTACTTTTTATATTTTGTTCCATGTTCCTCTTTAGAAATCTCCTGGGCTACTTATTGTTATGGTGGCCAAAGCTTTCATGCCTATACAGGGCAGTGAGGCAGAACGAGCTGCAAGCACCGTGGCTGAAAGCAACCTTCATTATCAAGCAACCACAAAGCGACCGCTTTATGCATTCGCAAATCGATTTTGTTTTACGCCGCGCACAAGCCATACTTCAAGGTCACACAGAAGAAGGGGACCAACCGAGAGCAGCTTTCGCACGCAGTCTTTCTCACGGAACCTGAATTATTCACACGAAGAATGCGCCAGCACTTGCCCTGCTAGTGTACCCACGCTTGATTAGGCTTCTTTCCACAGCGAGAAGTAAGAGAGCTGGACAAGAGCTATACCCTCAGAAGAGGACAGCTTGCACTAGCACGGTACGATCATAACGTAGCATAGTTCTTCAGCACAGGGCGCAGGTATAATACAACCAACGATGAGTGGGCAGTGCCGCGGGACGAATCGCTGGCGCTAGGCGCACTGACAATAGGAATAATAGGTATATAGCAACCTATGCCTCCCGATTATTTGCCGATTCTCCAGTGTTGGTTTGTGCCATTTTTTGTAAGGCTAACAACAACAATGACAACGCGAACACACGAAGGACAATTTTGCTCGGGGTTTGTACCCATCGGATTAGGAAATTAAAAACTCACCAGTGATGGTTGGTTGCTTCTTTTCCTTCCATCCACGCCAACCTATGGCTGGGATGACTTGCAGATGTACCAGGAAGAGTAGCCTTTGCACCAGAGGTGCACCCGTCGGATAGAAATTTGCCAGAGGCAAAGAGAATGAATTTGGAAAGATGGTGTATGACAGCTAGCAAAAAAATATACAAAGAATATTTACAAGGAGTCAAGAAAATGGAACTGACTAACTGGGAGAGACCCCTCTCGGCATTTCCTATTAGGCAGAGCACCAAGCCGTAGAGAAGAACGCCGGACCGGACGCGGTCCCTGGGCTCAGTTTTAAGCCCTAGGAATCTGGCCCACAATAAGCCTGCACCCAACGACAACAAACAACCAAAATATTCGTCTGTAACCGCCTGTCACATCCCTGGTATTTCGGCATGGTTATGCAACTTTTCCAAAATAAACGAAAAACTACAAAAACACCAAACTTCTTTGCATTTCACGCGCAACTTTGCACGACACCTCTTAGTTGCCACGCACGTGCCACTAAGGACCAGAGCCAGCCGAAATGTCGAGCGCTCGTCAGCCTTAGTTCCACGCTCGCCGCAACAAACTACCTGAATAATCACCGCCTGCACTGAACGTCCTTCCTTGAGCTTAGTGAGGAATGCCTTTGTAATTCGAAAGCATTACTAGTCACATTAGGAGAAAAGCCGGCGGCCTGTGTGTGTTAGTGTGTGTACTCGCAGATAGTACAGAAAATCCCAGCGGCCACAAGAAAAATAGAGCGACGTCATCAAGAGGTGGTAGGACGCATACAGCAAGGCGAGCACCGCCATTTCAGACAATCATAAATACGTGTTGTTCTATATATGCCCTCCACTGGCCGACCTGGACGTGACGCCCGTTTTCCTGACTACATTCGTACCAAAATTATTTCCCAGCCGTTTGTCACACAGCGTTTAATTTTTTTTTAGATTTCTCGTTGCATATAGTTTACATGTGCTAGTCAAGTTGGAGTCTAAAAGCTTTGGGATCGGGAGCAAGTTGAGATTCGAAGCTTTCAGGGTGGTGTCATACGCATGGGTGATTAGGTGGGCGTTAGTGCGCCCAGGGACAATAATGTTTTCAAAT
This sequence comes from Amblyomma americanum, assembly GCF_052857255.1. Lineage (NCBI taxonomy): Eukaryota > Metazoa > Arthropoda > Arachnida > Ixodida > Ixodidae > Amblyomma > Amblyomma americanum. The sequence continues at coordinate 208,924,917 of NC_135500.1, forward strand.
TCCCACACGTAAGCAGTCTTAAATGACTCTGCCGATTTTTTTTTTCATCAGTAGCTTACATATTTTTCTTTAAACAGCTGTGGAAGGTCCGACAATCTTGTCTTAGCAAGTAAATTGTACGGAATGGAGGATAATATGTCCACATATAAGTAACTATGAGGATTTACAAAAGACACATAGGTCGTTAACTTTTTTGCAATTTTTGGTTTCAGGATACAATGCCTTATTAGGAGAAGAGGGGCCTTCACTATTGTAGACAAGCCCAGCTTCTAAACTTATCTAAATTGTCATTGTCGTTGGAAATATCGAATATGTATTTATGAGCGCAAAGCCAGCCGATACTGTTGCAATTGGGTTGCAAGCCCCAAGGGTAGCGTTGGCCTGGCGGCCTGGGGCAAAGCTGGAAACATCCGAAGGTCCCGGCAAAGGATAAGTCGACTGGCAACAGAACAACTTGTTTATTCTGGCATCTCAAAAGAGCAGCCGGTCAGGGCGACCACGTTACTCGAAGGAAGGAATCGAAGTCTCTCTCGGCGTCCGGGGCAGCGGCGTTTTATACCATCGGAGTCGAGGGCAAGAGGGAACGGCTTGGGAAGAGTCATCCGATACGGCGTCGCTTCGACATGTCCAGACGTGACGGGCGCGTCCGCCAGGCCGGCGCCGGTCAGACCTCCTCGCCTCCCAGTTGGGGAGCTCCTCTCCCCGGCTGCCGCGCTTTGACAAGCGTGGGCAAAACATGCACACACACACACACGCACGCACGACGACACGTGGCACTGAAACCTGCCTGGACGCGCTTGGCGGGAGGCGTTGCGGCCGCGATGAACGAAGCCGCGGCGTCCGTTGCATCCGCGCCGGCTATACCGCGCGTTGTAGGCGAGACGTAACAGACCGCCCCGCCGGGAGAAGGAGATCCCGATGGTCAGGGGACTGCATCCGCTGTCCAGAGGGATGTCGCTCGATGATGCTCGTAATCGAAACCGATCGTCCCTCGACGTTGCTTGAGCGCAGCGCACAGAGAAGGCCTCGTTCTCGGGTTCAGGATCACATAGGACACTGCAAAGTCACTTCGGGAGAGTTGCCATTTTTGTGCTCGTTCCCAGCAAGCGTTAGAACTACGCCGAAACGCAACCGCTCAGTCAGCAAGCACGAGACAACCCTCACTAAGCTCTGCCAGGCTCTTTCCCCTTTTATACTACTGCCTAGTTCCTTACAGTAGTCAAGCAGCACTCAGAACGCGTCCACAAATTGGAAAATTGCACTAGAAAGCACATAATCACTTTGAAACACTAAACAAAAGCAATATGTTAAAAATCCTGCCTCAGGAAGAAAACATCAGTAACCAACAACTTTGAGGCGGATTCCTACGGTAGGGGCTTCGACTTAAGCCATCGGCGTTACCGTTGAGACTCCCCTTTTTGTAACGCACCTCAAAGGAATATTGTTGCAAAGCGAGGCTCCAGCGCAGGAGGCGGCCATTTTTGGGAGATATGGTCTGCAGCCATTGGAGAGGGCAATGATCCGTCTCAATGATAAACCTCGAGCCGGCTAGGTAGCATGACAATTTCTGAACGGCCCACACGAGACACGCACACTCTTTCTCGGTGGCGCTGTACGCCTGCTCACGACAGGTCAGCTTACGACTAGCATACAGGACGGGGTGTTCCACTTCTCCATTGTCCCTTTGGCACAGTACAACGCCCATGCCTCGCTCACTAGCATCGCACTGAACAACGAACCCTTTTGTGTAGTCTGGCGATCGTAGCACAGGCTGGCTTGTTAGGGCGCTCTTTAGGGCGCTAAAAGCTCTTTCCTTTGTCTCGCTCCAGACGACTGTTTGGGGCTCTGTTTTTCTTAGAGCATCCGTCAGGGGAGCCGCGATATCGGAGTACCTGGGGATGTACCTCTGATAGTAGCCGGCGACACCTAAGAACGACCGAATATCGGTCTTCGTGCGCGGTTGCGGGAAGTCTCGCACAGCGGCCACCTTTATTTCAGAGGGGCGGCGACGACCCTGTCCAATCACGTGACCGAGGTATACAACCTCGGCCTGTGCTAATTGGCACTTGGGAGCTTTGACTGTCAAGCCCGCTTCGCGCAGGCGGGTTAGCACTGCCCGCAAGTGTGCCATATGCTCAGACCAGGATGCGGAGAATATCGCTACGTCGTCTAAATACGGTAAAGCGAATTCTTCCTGTCCTCGCAACACTTTGTCCATGAGGCTTGAAAAGCAGTATGGCGCGTTCTTCAAACCAAAACTCAAAACTTTAGGACGGAATGTTCCCATTGGTGAAATGAACGCCGCATACCTACTAGCCTCTTCTGTAAGTGGAACCTGCCAATAACCCCTGACAAGATCTAGGGTGGAAATAAACTGAGCGCTACTAACTTTCTCAAGGCGCTCCTCGATGTTAGGGATCGGATAAATTTGATCCTTAGTAATGGAATTAAGCCTGCGGTAGTCGACGCAAGGACGAGGTTCCTTGCCCGGTACCTCAACTAAAATCAAAGGGGAGGTATAATCACTCTCACCCGCCTCAATAACACCGAGCTGTAGCATTTTCTTTACCTCAGCCTCCATAATATCGCGCTGGCGGGGTGACACCCGGTACGCCTTGGATCGTACTGGCTCTGGGGAGGTAAGTTCTATATCATGAGTAAGGACAGAAGTCCTACCAGGCCTCTCAGAGAACTGACCTTGAAACTCTTGTAAGAGTTGGTGTAGTTCGGATTTCTGCTCAGCCGACAGCGGTGCTTTAATGATTAAGTCACTAATGACCTGATCAGTGTCTTCCCTGTTCGTCACTGAGCCTATTCCCGGAAGCTCGACCGGAAGCTCTTCTAACTTTCCCGTGTCGGGCATTTCCTCTCCAGTACCTGGTGCCTTCAACGCTACAGGCTCAATTTTATTCAGTTCGGACGTGCTCTGAATATCAGCTTGCTGCGCCTCCGACCCTTTCTCATTGCTCGACAACGTCGGCCCCGCAACTACCGCCTTTGCAGCGAGCTCCCGAACTCTCGGTCTGGTTAAGGCCTGAACGCTAGCCTCACCAAACAAAAGCCCCTTCTCGCGCAGGAGGTGATCGGACCTGTTCGAAAATAGGTACGGGTACTGGGGGGGCAGCCTAGATGACACTACGGCCTCCGTCTCAAGTGCTCCGAAAGGTCCTTCAATAAGCACTTTTGCTACGGGCAGACACACGCTATGAGCTTCCACGGCTTGCTTGATCCATGCGCGCTCGCCCGTGAACATATCGGGTTCTACGTAAGAGGGGTGAACTACATCCATTGTAGCTGCGGAATCACGAAGCACTCGGCACTCTTTCCCGTTCACGAGGAAGTCTCGCATGTAAGGCTCGAGAAGCTTCATGTTCTCGTCAGTGCTACATAATGACAAACACACGACTTCTCTTTTTGTTTCTGGACACTGCGCCGAAAAGTGACCCGGCTTCTGGCACGTATAACACACGCGCGCTTGCCTCGCCTCGAACCGCTTTCTGCGTTCGGCTTCGGCTGCCGCCGTCTCCTTACGTTCGGTCGGACTGCTTTCACTCGCATCCGCACTACGCGTGTCCCCCCTTGCTCTCATGGGTGTGAACTTCGGCCTCTCAGACTTGGAGCCAAATTCACCCTTTTGACCGTCCTTAGCTCCTCGAGCCCGACGCGTCACAAACTCCTCGGCTAGCTCGGCGGCTTTAGCCACTGTACTAACGTCTGGCCTATCCAAGACCCAGTACCGCACGTTCTCAGGTAACCGACTATAAAACTGTTCTAGCCCGAAACACTGCAGAATTTTCTCGTGGTCACCAAACGCTTTCTCTTCTTTGAGCCACTCCTGCATGTTTGACATAAGCCTGTAGGCAAACTCTGTATATGACTCATTTCTGCCTTTTTCATTTTCCCGAAACTTCCGACGGAACGCCTCCGCTGACAGCCTGTACTTTTTTAGCAGACTCGATTTCACTTGGTCGAAATCCTCTGCCTCCTCTCTCTTCAAGCGAGCGACTACGTCGGCCGCCTCGCCGGGTAACAAAGTGAGCAAGCGCTGTGGCCACGTTTCCCGAGAGAACCCCTGCTTCTCGCACGTTCGCTCAAAGTTAACCAGGAACAAACCAATGTCCTCTCCAAGCTTAAACGGCCGCATCAGGTCAGTCATTTTGAACGATACCCGTTCTCCTGCACCGTGTGCCTGACTTCCATTACGAGCGCGTTCCATCTCTACCTCGAGACGCTTCATTTCCAAAGCGTGTTGACGGTCGCGCTCTTCTTTCTCTTTATCTTTTTGCTCTTTACGTTCGCGCTCCTCTTTCTCTTTTTGTTCTTTACGTTCGCGCTCGTTTTTCTCTTTTTCTTTTTGTTCCCTCTCCTCAATGGTCTCAAGGCATTCCGACAGCTCGTCATCCTCAGCCTCCAACTCAAGAATAGCCCTTAGCAGTTCTGGTTTTCTGAGTTTGTCTGAGACATCCAGACCCAACTCTCTTGCAAGCTCCAGCAATTTCGGTTTGCGCAACGACTTCAAATCCATGGCTGCTCCGAATGCTGCTTTCTCTACTGCCTACTATTGTCTTGCCGCAAACTAACCCGGCAGCAACGACAACACAATTACCAGCTCTGTTTCTGACACTAACAAAAGCCTGGCAAAACTCAGAAGAAGAAAGTCCCGCACTCACCAAACCTCGCAGCCAAGAATTCAGCGCAGTCGTTCCGCTGCAGGCAACCAGTCATCACACAGGGCTCGTTGCACTGCTCCCGGATGGTCGTTGTGCTGCTCAGCATACAGTTGAACGCATATCTTCGCTGCCGGCCTCCGTTGTCGGGATCCCACCGCTGGCAACCAGTTGTTGCAAATGGGTTGCAAGCCCCAAGGGTAGCGTTGGCCTGGCGGCCTGGGGCAAAGCTGGAAACATCCGAAGGTCCCGGCAAAGGATGAGTCGACTGGCAACAGAACAACTTGTTTATTCTGGCATCTCAAAAGAGCAGCCGGTCAGGGCGACCACGTTACTCGAAGGAAGGAATCGAAGTCTCTCTCGGCGTAGTAAGTGGATGAAAGGGGAAGAGGGAAGGAAAATGCACGGGCCTGTGACTGGTGTTAAAACACCACAATCACTGCCGGCGTGCAGATAGAGAGAAGGATAGGTAGGGTTTCAGAAGAAGAAGGAAGAACGCGCGCGCAGGGGCGCGCGCGCGCGCGCGCGTAGTAGTAGTAGTAGTAGTAAGTGGATGAAAGGGGAAGAGGAAAGGAAAATGCACGGGCCTGTGACTGGTGTTAAAACACCACAACCACTGCCGGCGTGCAGATAGAGAGAAGGATAGGTAGGGTTTCAGAAGAAGAAGGAAGAACGCGCGCGCAGGGGCGCGCGCGCTCCTCGGAGAAGACAGACCTCTCCGCCCTCCCGCGCGCGTCCTCCTCCGGCAGCGGCGTTTTATACCATCGGAGTCGAGGGCAAGAGTGAACGGCTTGGGAAGAGTCATCCGATACGGCGTCGCTTCGACATGTCCAGACGTGACGGGCGCGTCCGCCAGGCCGGCGCCGGTCAGACCTCCTCGCCTCCCAGTTGGGGAGCTCCTCTCCCCGGCTGCCGCGCTTTGACAAGCGTGGGCAAAACATGCACACACACACACACGCACGCACGACGACACGTGGCACTGAAACCTGCCTGGACGCGCTTGGCGGGAGGCGTTGCGGCCGCGATGAACGAAGCCGCGGCGTCCGTTGCATCCGCGCCGGCTATACCGCGCGTTGTAGGCGAGACGTAACAACGGTTATTTAAGAGCTAAGGATGCACATTAACGTGTCAAATGCTAGTTATGATAAAATTGATGGCAGTACTCATTGCTCCAGCGGTACTTGGTTGTTATTGTTAATATTTTTATTATTGTTTTTACAAACCAATTTTTTTATTGACGTGTAATTGAATGTGTAATTTAATATATTATTCTGAACATCGTTCATGCATATACAATGTCCCCTCCGCAAGAGTGCGGTGGAGGCTAGTTGGTACGACAATATATGAACAAATAAACTGCGCAAAGTACGGGGCATAGAAAAGAGAAGAAGCAGCCAGGACGAACGCAGACTCAACTAACAACTGCTTTAATGCGCCAGAGCCTTCTTCCATCTTCAATAACAACGCTCATGCGCTTCAAACACACATTTTCAAGCACACACTGGCAGTGTGTGGAAAGGAGCCGTGGGAGCAATACACAAGTTGTTATAGTCTGCACTACACCCGTCTGCTTCTCTTTTTTTTTGATGTCCTGTACTTTGCTTAGTTTTTAAGTTTATGCGAAGTCCCCCTGTATAATGCTGTAAAGGCTTGTGAACAAAGGCCACCGAAATGAAATAAGTTACGCTCTTTCTCTAGCTCTGAGATTTTGCACTGACCTGTGCCAGGGTGATGAATGTCCTGATGACAGAAGGTGTGTAGTGGACCAGGTGGTAGGGGCTGAGGTGCTCTAGGTCTAATAGAGCCACAATACCCTTAGTTTGGAACTCTTCGCGAAGAAGCAGGTGTTCAGAGTAAAGTAGGGCAATTCTGAAGATGTCGTTCAGGGAGCAGATGTCCGGATGCCAGCTTCCTAACAAAAAAAAAACTAAGGTCCAGAATAAATCAACAAGCAGAATAAGAAGTCCCAAAGAGACTGCGGGTGTTTGAAAGGCAGAGAACAGCTCTGGTTACATCTTCAAAATACGTAAGCCAAGGTTTCAGATGTTTAAAGGAATCCCGCGACTAATTTTTCAAGATAGACTTGTTGAGGTAAAAAGGTCTTTATTTTTTTCAGAAAACCAATTCCAGTGATGGCGAATGCCAAGAAAACTGGTGAATCAAGTTAGGTAGTAATAAGGTTAAATAAATCCTAATATTTAACTTCATAATTTAATAGAGGCAGGCGCTTGGTTACACAGATTTGTTGCTGAGCTTTTCTAATAGCCGCATCTGTTTTGGGAATTTCAAAAACGTGATTAGCTTTGGCGCTGCGGCTCAACAAATTTTAGTAATTTCTAGCGCAATTCGAAAATCGCGCGCCGGCCATGTGCTCGCAGTGACGTCCATCTAATCGCGTCACTCCGCGGCACACGTCCCACGGGACCTCCTCATCTCCGCCTCTGCAGGAGCAGTGAGCAGCGCGAGTGACACAGAAAAGGTCACGTGGCACAAGCAGCGCGCATTGCAGCTGTCGGTAGTCGACATTTCCAGCTTCACGCCGCTAATGCGCCGAAGGCTGCGGTTATTAGCCTCCGCTTCAAGTATTGGACAGCCAGGATGCCTATTCTCTTCATCGGTTTACCTTTGCCTAGAAGCTCGAGGCAGCCTTGAGACAGACCAGTCTAGATGTACTGTGGCATATATCCACGGGCGGACTCAGTGGGTTGCAGCTTCTGAATGCGAGTAAGGAAACGGACGTCATAAATCTTCTTTTCTACAATGAGACATACTCTTTTCAAAAGGATAGATAAAGCCTATAGCTGAAATCTTAAGTTTCGTTACAAATGTTGCGCACTTGGAAATGTACACACTTTGGCCCCAAAACGAATCGTACCGTGCCCATTGAAAGCGGATGGTTGCCTGTGCTACAGCGTCTTTCATGTTTTCATAAACTCCTTCAGGCATGGTTGAAATGCAGCTCCGCCAGGGGGCACAGCTGCCGGCATCATTTGCGGCAGCGGTGCCATAGTGGAACATTCAGTGAAATGGGTTTGTGTGGGTCCTAAGAAGTTGAGACCAAATCGAAGCTCTCCATAATGTTTTTTTTTTTTTCTGACAGCGAGCAATGCAGGTCTTTGAATGTAAGAAGTTGAATTGCACAACTGTTGCAGTCAGCTCACCAATTTTGTACATTATGACACCTCTCCCTTCGGGATCCGTCTTGCGTGAAACTGCAACCAGCCGATGCACGCGGCAGGCGACGTCGAAAGGAACACTGTGCAGTCCAAGGGCTTCGAACATTTCCGGGTTGTCCCTTCGGACTTCAAAGTACTTCTTCACATTCTTGAAGGCGCGCTGGACGTCAAACTTGCGACCTCACAGGAATTTAAGGAGAAAGGCATCGTCCGTGGGGCACTCGAGCAGCGTCTCCCCTGTTTGTGGCATATTTGTGAGGAGAGAAAACGGAATATATTTGTAACCACCAAACTTCTTTTTCTGTCCAGTTTTTTACGTAGCTAGACCACGTAGCTACCACGTAGCTGGACTACTTAGCTTGTCTCGTTTTTAATTTTGTGTTTAGTACCTTTGACAACAAAACACTGCACCCACGCAGCCACTGTTGGGGAGCGTAGTATAAGGTGTCCCTGGAAATGTAATGTCTTCTTTGGAAAGGAAAAAAAAGTTCAGTTATGGCCCAAAGCATATTTGTTTCCACAGGCAATAGTCTGAATCATATTCATTCATTATTATTGTAAGCGTTAAAACTTAAGAAGGGAGCTGTACAATGAACACAGGAACCAGAAATAATTGATGCTTAGAATACCGCACGGATACTCCAAGAACAAAACAACGGCAACGCCTGTGCAGTGAAACTAATTATCTGGCTTATTTGGTTATATTCTTTCGATATGCTCAAGCTGAAGGCCTAGTGCTGCTCTGGCATGTAGCTAAAAATAAGTTGCTCCTTTCTGTTTTTCCTTAGAGCCCAGGGTTTACAATACCGTGCTGCGCAGTCTCATAAACTATTTTATTTTGACAATGTTATTCAGAGACTCTTCTATCTAATGCTTTTCCTAAGGAAAGACATTGAAATATTTTGTTTTTTGGGATTAATGATTGAAACTTGTCATATTGCACTTGTAATTTAATTTAATATTAGTCACCTTGTCTTCGTTGAACTTGAGAATTGCGTTCTGCCGTGTGAACTGCTTTCTTGTGAATGTGCTGCCATCTAGACGCGATTCCTTCGGTTAGCTCTTAGAAGAGAATTCCGTAAGTTATGAAGACATGAATTTCATTCTGCAAGCCGCATATTTTACTTGTATCCTCGCTCACTGAACTCTCCTCTGAGCTTCCGAAACTTCCTTGAACATTTATTGCAAATGCAGTTGAAATGCGCTGTATTTTTTAAAACCATGGCTGTTAAGTAGGTCAATGTATTTTCTATCGGCTACCTCTCTCAGGTGTTCGGTATTGATACCATATGCCAAGGCGAGGTGTAATCTTTGTGACGGGCGCCGATCAAACGGACTCTGTGCGTCGATCAATCGATTCCATGCGCAGATCAAATGTACTCAACTTTCTTCCCCACAACTAAAACTGCCAATGCAAACGCATTCCATCGTGCCGAGAAATGGATTTATGCTTAGAGAGTTCAGGGCGCTGGACGTGATATGTAATATGAAGATATATGAACTCTGCCAAATGAATCTAAACATTGAAATTCAGTTTTCTCAGACAGCCCAAAAATACTTAGTTCTTCATTCCATTAGTGAAAAAAAAATATGTTGTCACTGTGGTATATGCAGTATATGAATTCCAGACGGCTACCAAAAAAAAAGGAAAGGAGAAAACAGGAAGACCTGATCTTCCAGCTGGCAGTGAATAACACTGGAGTGTTTTATCGTTAAGGCTTACCCATAATGAGTTCCCGTAGTTGGTTCACAGCCTCTTCCATTGCAGCAGGCGTCACTCCCAGATCTTGAAATTCAAGTCCTTTAATATACTTTATAGATGCACTGTTTTCGACCATGGCTTTTGTGATGTCACTGTTGATCATAGCAGTACACGCCGCATCTATAGGAAAGTTACGGTGATTAGTATTAGTACATGGGTTCCATGAAACCATCGCCGATAAAGCAGTCAGGCAGAGTTTGAAATGCTTTCTATATTTGTTATATTCACATGCTACCTTTTGCCATTTAGGCACCTGTCCACAGCATCCTCAGTGACGATAGGCGTCGGAAATGACATGCTCGCTCATGTAATTGCTTTACTTGAGCCAGAACACGCGAGTACGAGTTTTGGACAGTAATCTATGATAGCTGTTCGAAAAAAAAAATTAACACAATCACTTTCAAGCGACCCAAGTTTACATAAATTTTTGCTAGTTTTGGGGATGTTTGTTAGGGCTGGTTTAAAGAGCAAACACGGCGTCCTTCCATAGACGACCCAAAATTATAGCAACCCATGCTTTACATTTCACAGATTATCAGGATGCCTACAGTAGAAGGCCTTGAATAAGAGCAGTGGACTATTTTATAATCAGTGTGATAAGAGGACTATCTGCACTCATCTTCAGCTTTTTATTTATTTATCTTTTGGTTGTTTCAAGTAAGATTTCAGTTTGGCCGTCCTATTAATTGAATTGTATTATTTGAATGGGAGACATTTGGAGGTGAGCATTATATGTTAGCGTGTTACCTTCCACGCTCTCAAATGACCATAGACGAAAGTATTTTTTCATAACTATTAGTGGTTGGCGGAAATGATAACGATATATACTGCGAGCTACCACCTGTCCACCCTGACACCGAATATGTGCCGCTAACCATCCCTGTGTTGGTAACTCAATGTGTGTGCACTTCCAGGTGGAAACTCGATCCTCGTAACTCACCAGGTAACTCTCTTGCTCCCTCACTGTGCTGGTAGCCCGACGAGGATACCTTCCTTTTAGGGTTACAGACGGGGGGAGTCATTTCCTCATTTTTTTATTTATTTATCTATTCATTGTGCCATCCCAGACTTTCTGTAGAGTGTACTAGTTATGGTACTATATAATTCGTGTTGTCTTTGTAAAAAGAAGTTTCAAGCCTGAGACGAGAATGTAGTTATAAAAAACCTTAAAGAACAGACCTGCTAATTCAAGGCACTACTAAACGCGTCTCACACCTTTTAATTTACCGGTAACGAAGAGGAATAGCGCGTAATGACTTGAGGCTTAACGATTTGCCGGCTTATCTCGCGCAGTACAGAATTACATTCGATATGCCATCTCTCTTCGTCTTCCCGACGAGCACCGATGGAATCAGCGAGTAGATAGAAACCAGGCACTGGTCAACAGGATGTCTACGTAAAACAAACAAAAACGTGATTTCTCAAGAGGATGTTTTAATACACTTTAGTGAAGCACTCAGTCGAGACAATTTGCCGAGGACAGTGATGGTTTCAGATGTCGTTTAGCATAATATTCACTTTCATGCTCTCAAAAATGCATTACACATTCACACCCTTCTAGTGACCGCAGTTCTCACGCACAACCTGCGAAACCGAAGTCTTCATCCAAGTTCACTTGCACTGATGCCCTCATCATCACTCTTGGGATTCAGCAAGGCGACGTACACTAGAAAGCGAAGATATCTAGGCTTGGTCAGCAATTAGCCCTTTTTTGCACCAGCCATGCGTCCACCGTATCTCAACAGACGTCATAATCTCATCTTTCGGCCTAATTCTGTGCAGAGCGCCAACAATTTTCCGCTCTTCCAACCTTGTTGGCCTACGTGACCTTAGGTTATCAGTTCTTAGTGATTAATGTATCACAGGGGGCGATCTCTTCCAGCTGCTCTGAGCTCGGGTGGAATGTGCATCATGATCAGTTTATTTATCAATAGTAAAATGCACTAACTCGAATATTTTCTCTCATCCACCGAAATGCTTTCACCATTTGTGTTTTTTTAATTTTACTGTTATCATATGGATTTCTACTACTTCAATCTCACTTCATGCTTTCTCTTTACCTTTAGAGTTTAGGCCCCTGGAGGGGTCGACTAGCTGAACAGACAGTTTATACAGCTTCATTTTCACGGAGGTTAATAAAGTGCTAATCATCGATGCGCTATTCACTTGAAAATGCATTTTACATAAAAAAGTAGGCGTAATTAACAGTTCAACGTTACAACAGAAAAGGCAACATACCACCGATAGTAGTCTTCTCTGCGTGGCGTCCTTTGAGATCAGCGGAAAATCTCCCATACAGCCGTCTAATGAGCACCTTATTTCGGCGCCACCCAAGAATCTTAACGCAGTTATGTACGGCGCAAAAAAAAAATCAGACGTGCACTGAGAACACCATTCACGTTAAATTATCAGACCTCTTCTTTCAACGACTTTGATGGCACAAGTGGTAAGAAACGTAAATATCACCGTAACTTTACGTCCTACGTTCGCCAGACCTCATGATAGCGAATGGAAAGAAAAAGAACACTGCCCTGCGTAGCGGCCTTCATAGTGGCGTTCTCCAAACCGGTTTTGCTTAGCGAGGCTCGCAGAGAGGTAGAACTTGGCACATCGACTAATTTTTTCGAGCGCTGCTCTTTCCTGCCTGCGTTGCAAAGAAAAGGGGCAATCTAGTGAATCATTCATGAGCGTTAAACCTAGGCGGTATCGTTCGGGGAAATATTCAGCAAAGTGAGCGAATATCGGAGGAGAAGGTTTATTATTTATTTATCTTGATACCCACAGCGCCCGTTGGGGGCAGTATTATAGGAGGATACAAGGGGAAAAAAATATTTTCATACAGATAACACACTATACAAAAAACGAAATAAAACAAGTAAAGAAAGCAAAACAAGCAAAAAATTGAATACATCGCATCGTAATCTGAGAAGAAACGAATACGAAAACGCATAGTGGTGAAAAAAAATATTGATACGTGGTGGTAAGTCAAGGAACACGATGACATGATGATAGATTAAAATAAGATTTAATGGCTGTGGGGCCAAGCGCGAGCGCTCCGTCCCGCACCTCAGCCCTCTTCTTCGTCTCCGTAACAGTATTATTTCACCAAATGACACGTCAATGCATTTTGAAAAGACGAAGGTGGGGCTGAAACAACCTCCTCGGGCAATTACTCCGATCATGGATTGTTTTGGGAAAGAATGAATTTTTAAATATATTTATACGGCACATGTATCCTTGAACTTTCTTAGTGTTGTGTAAAAGGAAGGATACGTAGCTGGAGCCTTTAATGTGGGCATTTTTTTTTCAAACCTGTTGCACCTGAAGGATATTGGGGAACAGCCATAGTCGTAAGCACTTCTCTTACAAAAACTTCTTTAGACACTCTATAGACTGTCCATAGATTTCTGTCTATAAAGTCTATAGACTCTCTATAGACAAACCCTAGAAAACAGTCTTGCCGCCAAACACAACTGCCACCACGGTAGATGCAACAGTCGTCAACAGGGTTACTTTTAAGGCGAAAGCCTTTAATGGCTCATGCTCACGGCCACAATCGTGTGCGTCCGTCCGTCCGTCCATCCGTGACGCTTTGTTTAGTGGGAACTAATAAAGACAGGAAAAAAGAATGACTGCCTCAAATAGAAGAGAAAAAAATGACCCTAGAAGCCAAGTTTGATGGCTGTAGAGTAATCAGTTATTTAATTATAGAAAAAATGTCAAAAGATGTCAACTCACAGAGGCAACAACCGTAGCAGTCAAAGTCGGGCGGAAAGTCTTTCGCCTCACGCAGTGTAGATCGTCAAAGTGCCCCTTGAATTTTTAGTGTTTTCGCCAAAGATGCTTAGATACGTCCTTTCGGCCCTGAGCATCTCTGGTGTTGTGATCTGATTCTGCTCTTTCAGTTCACAATGCATAGAAAGCTGTGGCGATCGAAGGTTCCGGCGATATAAGCGGCGCCTTTTGTTTCTCAAAGTTTATTTATTTGCTTTTTTTACCTACAATACCCCCTAAGGGCCCTCGTGCGAGAGTATTACATGGGGGGGGGGGGGGGGAATACAAGAATAAATATATGGCACTGGCACTTGACATAAAACAAATAATGCATGTAATAACGAAGAATGAAATAAAGCTAGTATCGTACACAAATGAAACCACGGATAACGCAAAATAAAATGAAATACTCAGTAATACTATAATGCACATAATACATCAAAATACAAAATCTGTTTGTGCATGGTTTGCTTTAACAAATGCTGAAAGGATTGTCAGTCCACCTCAGTAGCCAAGTGTGATGGGAGGTTGTTCCAGTCTATTATGGTGCGATCAATGAATGATTTCGCGTAAATCGATGAACGGCACCTTATGCGTTTTATTTTGTTACCGTGGTCAAGGCGAGGAAAGACTGCAGGGGTCCTTCTTTGGCTTTGCCTTTGTTCATCCAAGGCTTAACCGTTCTACGATTCAACGAAATGACACGTGATGGCATGTGCTTCTTTAGTATGGACAGTAGTTTTGTTTTTAGTATATTCCATGTAGAATGCACGTCGAGATTGGAAATGTGATATATAAAATCAGACCTAAAGGCATCGCGAGACATATTTGCCTGGGCCGTAGTAAAACACCGTGCGTGGCGGCGAATTTCTGCGGCGTTCGGCAATGCAGGCCAATCTTGCGATTACAATTTCATTGTCGCTTAAACCTGGTATTGTGGAGATAAAAAAAGATGAGAGTCGATCGTTGCAAAAAATAGTCATGTGCATTAGCACTATGTGAGCCTATTCTAGTCGGGCATTCCACAAACTGATCGAAGTACGGAAAGGGCATTAATCATTTAACAGAAAGCGGTATAAAGCAGAGATGCAGTGTTGATTTTGGGTTTAAGGGGAGAACACATAGGTGCCAGAAATTAAGCAGGAGCAAGAAAACCAGTGACTGTCTGTTAAGTTAGAAGCTCACGGCACCGATGGGTTGTCCCCCCCCCCCCCCCCCCTTCCCCGCACCTTTTCCTGGGAGCCGTCATCTCCTTGGAAAGTAGAAGGAATTTACTGAGAGGCGCGACGCCCGCGCGTAGGGTGCCTCGATGCTAGCTACCCGCGCTAATCCTTTCGGCTCTGGTCCTGGCTCATCCCCTGCTGACCGGCCGTGCACGAGGGGTAGAACAGTGACAGTGCATCACGCATTCCGGATGCTGCCCAAAACCGCGGGAAAGCGGGAGAAGGACCCCGAACTGTCTTGTTAGAGTACTCCACAGGGCGCCGACGACCTTGTCCCGCTGAAGAAAGTCCTTAGCTGTCAGCGGGGACGGCAAAGCCGATGCCTGGCGTCTCGATGGAATGCACATGCAGCGAGCTGTGTACGCGAAACCGCGCGCCCTGAAGGTTCCAGGAGGCGCGGGGTCCACTGGGCTCGGACCGATGAGCCCTGGGCTCTGCCCACTTGCATGTACGGCGCTATTGCATTGCTATTGGTTAAAATTGGGCGAGAGCTGGTTTAGTAAAGCTCCGCCCAATTATCGAAGGGGTTAAAACCCGCTTGAAACAGACTTGAAAGGAGCGCGCCGAGTCCCAGTCTCGGCCGCTTTTAAACAGCCTTCGCTTTAAACTTCGTTATCATCACTGCCTTGTATTTCAATCCCGTCTTTAATAAATAAATTTTCCCTTAAGGAGTTGAATCTGCTGCCCTGACCGGCAACGTGTCGCCGGACGAGCGGACGAAGACCTGAAGTGCTCTTCGTACCGCTAACCGCCGTGTATATTCGATCACCGGCCAGCGTGCCATCATCGTTCACCGCTCGCGACGAGCAACCGACCAGCCCAATCCGGCCATCCCATCAAAGAAGGATTGATTGGAAAAGCTTAACTGTTGCCGTGGAAAAGATTGACGGGAACTCCTTAACTTACCTATCGATCTGTTCCTTTATTCAAGCGGACTGACCAACAAAACTATTCGGAACAGATCGGGGCTTCCTGCACGGCTTCCTGAAAACACAATGAACTTATACCAAGCAGAGAGCGGTGGTCAAAAATATGAATACCCTAAGTCTATTTTCACCATTATTGACTGCTCATAAGCGCTAGTGCTAACTGACGCTTGTCAGCATGCTACTGCTCATCATGCGCCTTCCATGCTTTTACTTAGTCCGCCCAGGCTTCTGTCATTTGCGATGTATCAAAGTGTCTATGTGTTCAGATAGATAACTGCACTGCCCTAAGCGCGAAGCCTCTTTGCCTTATTCTCAATCTAACGAGTGAAGCGTCTGACGGCTGCTGAACACTTGCAAAAGTTTGGCTGCGCTCCCATTTACCCCTTTCATTCAATTCATAAGCGTACCTTCTATATTTCTTTCCTACGCTTCTCCTCTTTAAGAATCTTCTGAACGAGCTGCAAGCACAGTGGCTGAAAGCAACTGTCATTAGCATGCAACCACAAGGCGACAGCTTCACGCATTCACTAGTAGTTCCTGGTTTTCGTTCCACACGAGCCATACTTCAAGGGCGCACAGCAGATAAGGGGACCAGTTGACAGCATTTGCAACGCAGTGTTTCGCTCGGAGCCAGCTTTCTTGACATACCTTAAATGGAAAGCTTGGAATATTTGCTTTCATGCGATAGCTTCCAACTTTGATGAAAGCAAACCTTTTGTTGTGTTCTGACTTTCTGACTCATCTGCTTTTCTCAACCTCCTGTAGCACCATTTTTATCCCAAGAATTATGGCTTGATGTTATTTCTGGTTGGGACGTAAACACTCATTATCCAGGTTTCTTAGCACTGTCCGCAGTGTATCCTATCTCATCTATGACTCCACATACAGGATTACTTCAGATAGCAAGCTTTAGTCTTACCGAATGTATGTTTTTTGCCGGTTGAAAACAATACGTTTCTTGCAATTCATTATTTCTCCGCCGGCTTCTTCTTTTCAGGTTTTTGGTGGCATTGGCTGTTGATACTGCCAACTAGAAATCTAAACAGTGTGTAGTTGTCTCGTAATTGAAGACGAATTATGAAGGTCTTGTATCATCATCATCATCATCATCATCATCATCATCATCATCATCATCAACAACAACAACAACAACAACAACATCATCATCATCATCATCATCATCATCATCAGCCTGACTGCACGCACAGCAGGTCAAAAGCCTCTCCCACGCCTCTTCAACTAACCCTGTCCTTTGCCAGCTGCGCCCACCCTATCACTGCAAACTTCTTAATTTCATGCGCCCCCTTCGGCCGCCCCCTGCTACGCTTGCCTTCTCTTGGAATCCACTCCATTACCCTTAAGGACCGACGGTTACCTTGCCTTCGCATCACATGCCCTGTCCAAGCCCATTTCTTCCCATTGATTTCGACTAGGATGTCGTTAACCCACGTTTGTTCCCTCACCCACTCTGTCCGCTTCCGGTCTCTTAACGTTACACCTGTATTTTTTCTTTCTATGGTTCGCTGCGTTGTCCTTAATTTCAGCTGAACTCTTTTCGTTAGCCTCCACGTTTCTGCCCCGTAGGTGAATACTGGTAAGATACAGCTGTTGTACATTTTTCTCTTGACGGATATTGGTAAACTGCCATTCATGATCTGAGAGAAATTGTCATATGCGCTGCACCCCATTCTTATCCTTCTAGTTATTTTCCTTTCATAATCCGTATCAGCTGTCACTACCTGTCCTAAGTATATAGACGTATTCCATTACCTCTTCCAGCACCTCGTTGCCAGTTGTGAACTGCTGTTTCCTTGCTAGACTGTCGAACATTACTTTGGTTTTCTGCATGTTAATTTTTAGAGCCACCGTACTGCTCTGTCTGTCTAACTCATTGATCATGATTTGCGGTTCATTTCCTCAGTGACTCATCAAGGCAATGCCATCAGTAAATCGAAGATTACTTAAGCCTTCTCCATTAACTGTTATCCCTAACTGTTCCAAATCAGGCCTTGGAACACCTCCTGTAAACAGGCGGTGAATAGCATTGGCAAGATCGTGTCTTCTTGCCTGACGCCCTTCCTTATTGGAATTTTATTGCTGGCTTTATGGAGGACTATGGTAGCTTTGCAGTTGCTATATATATCTTCTAGTATTTCGACATAAGGCTCTTCTATACCCTGATTTCGCAATGCCTCTCTATGACTGCTGGGGTTTGCACTGAGTCGAATGCTTTCTCGTAATCAATGAAGGCTATATATAAGGGCTGGTTATATTCTGCGCATTTCTCTATCACCTAATTGATAATCTGAATATGATTAATTGTGGAATATCCTTTACGAAACCCTGCCTGACCATTTGGTTGATTAAAGTGTAAATTACAAGGTATAAGGCCTACATAACATGTTTGATGATTTTTTTCAAGGCCAATTCGACAGTCCCAGACTCAGCAGCCCCACATCACGGCCTGCACTACATGTCTACGACGTTGCTACAATAATTCCTCGAATTGTTGCCCCTCTAGCACATGCATCAGCCCACTAAGCAAGAAAAACCATTGTGACCCGTCGTGTGGCTTCCCTTCAGACTTATCTAAGACATCATTTGCACGTGGTATACGAATGCATTAAGAGGGCCAGAGGGGCACTACTATAAACCGAATTAGTACTGCTTCGCCGCTGGAGAAAGAGCGGAAAGCATATATCCCCAAGTTCTACGGCACGCCCCGAAACTGCGCAAAGAGAGCGATCATGCTGGCCATGCTCATTGCACGACAAATGTGAAACAAACAATGGCGCTAAAAACCGACCTTCGTCGCTAAAGTGGCTCCTACGCTTTTCTATGCTCGAGCAAGAGAATGCGGACCTACCCTTGATATCCCTATGACAAGGTGTGGGTTCTGGTCACGTCTCCACCGTCCACTCCAATCTCAACGTCGACAGCATCCCAATGCCGCAGCACCGTGCGCAGTTTACACTGTCGATCCACCCAAGTAGCTGTGTTCGTCTGTAAGTCCAATTACGTATAAGTCTGCACGCTTTCCAACGACACGCCTGTCTTCCTACCACGTGTTCAGTATTGCGGCTGTCTGAACGCGCCTTGACGTTGTCTGCGGACGTTGTCTGCGTACGAAACAGATAGATGAAACAGATAGAAATCCAGCCAGAGCGCTCCCCTGCCGCAGCCTTGCTATCAGCCGCGCTCCCGCTCGCTGTCGTTGCACAAGCCTCGCGACGACGCGTGGCTCAGTCTGCAAAACTGCAAAAGCAGCGCTGTACGCTGACCAATTTTCGTTTCGTAACTGCCTGCACCCTGAGTGGGTGAGAAAAGCAACCTTATATGAGCTTACAAATTTTTTTTATTTTACACGAGAAATTTGATGCACTCAGCAGGGTAAGGCCCCCTAACGGCCGCTTAGGTAATGTGAGAGTGTAAGAACGAGCAAAAGATTGTATGGTGCGCAACTTCCTCATGCGTAATCATTTAAAGGCTACAGGCGCAGCGCGACCTTTTAGATTACGTCGGTAAGCCGTCGAGACTGAAAAGAGGAAATGTCTACTCCATGCAGGTCGTTTGTGCACGCATGATTTGCTTGCGACTTTGATATTCGCACCCATGCACGCACCTCATGAGGACACCTAAACAACCAGGATATCGAAGTATTGCAGGTAATGCTTGTTTGCCTCAGTACGATGATGTAGACGAAAAAAAATTGCAGCGATACGGGGTGGCATGTAAGGTTTACCGTTCTGAAGTGGCACATGCATGGCAATCAGAGACAAAGTGGTTCAGGTGACCAGAATAGTTTCGACCAACTGGAATGCTTTAGAGTGTGCTGACATCGCACTGCACACAGGCGTTTTTCCTCCATTGTAATTCACCCCCTGTGTCCTGGATTCTATTCCGTGTCTGTAGGCTCAGCAGCTGAATGCGCGAGCCAGTGAGAAACGGGAGGAAGAAAAAGAAATATAGCAATAAAATAAATAGTTAATTCCCCTGCCTTATACTTTTGGATACTCCGCCAATAAATACAGTTCAAACATCTCGGTTCCTCGTCGACTTTTCCTTTCATAAACATCGCGCGAGGTTGCAGGAAGGTAATGAAATCGAAGTAACGACAATCCTGGGGAGAGTGATCTTGTCTCCGTTAGGCCAGTGGAGGAAGTGGGAGCTGAGGCGTACAAGGAAGTGTTCGCTTTACGCCGAGTGCGCTTTACGTTGGTCACTTTGCTCTTTTCACGGCTCCACAACCAATTGTTCGCCGGTTTTCGATATTCGGAAAGCGGAAAGGAAAAATATTGCAGCGGACACTTAAGCTTCGTTTTTTGGATATGATCCGATAGCGCAGTGGATTGACTCCCATACATTCACAAATCATCTTTCTCTACTTTCATAGATCCCTAGGAGTCTTCATACCACTCCTAGCACAGTGGTGCAGTGGCTAAGAGATGCGCCAGTGCCCTGAGATGGCAGGTGCTACCGTCGGTGGGGCTTGTGCGACCCAGTTTGCTTTTCCCGAGCAACCTCTCGCGATCAGTGACTAACTTAATCGTTGGTGGCCCGCCTGCCACCTAGGTTGCTTCTCTGGGGATCTTTAGTGAACTTGTCGCTCATGGTGTACGACGCCGGCGCGGTATTTTCTGCCACACGAGCTTCTTAACACTATCATGTTGATATATCAGCTGGTCTTCTCCGATGAGTTAGCGCATTCCAACGCGCAACAACTGACGGCATTGACAAGGGCACAGCAAACTATCACTATAATAGTTCGAATCTACTGCACCACGCTGCCGGTAGCAGTATGCTTTGCCAACCACGCCAAGCCATGCCTTTCTCTCCTTCTTCGAAAAGCCATCCGTCATGTAGGCCGGGAGAGGCGTATTCCGCGTAGATCCATTCATACCCAAAATCTCTTCTCTACTGAGTATATTCGCAAAATTCCAGAACAACATGTTCCTAGAAAAAAAAACATGAAGTGAATGTGCAACGTTGTTTTTGCACACAATGAACTGACCTACCTAAGATTCGAGAAGCTCAGCCAGCCAGCAGGTAACCTGAAAAAAATATGATTACAGCCTGCGCACAAAAAAAAAAAAGGCACAAACTGATAAGCAGAGATAGTGGCAGTTGTACGCAGTTCACTGACTTACCAAAAATTTATGTTGATCCATGTAAGCAGATCTCGTGAAAAACTTTATCGCCCAGCCCGCCCACAAAACGAGAAGTACATGAGAAGCGGAGGAAGGTTCAGTTGTGCACTGACTCACTCAAAAATTCAAGACCCACGCCGATCGGGAGACCTTGTGAAAACCATTGTCGAAGAGTCTGTACATACCCAGAAGCTTCAATGCACAACAAACACTCGCCGCATGAAAGAAAAATGAAAAAGAAAAGGGCTTTGTCCTAATTTTCTTCCATTCGCCGAGTCGTGCTGTTTCGTCGCCAGATGAATGTTCGCCGAACTTTGGACTAAACTATATACAGAAGCCTCACTAAAACAAGAATAAGCTGGAAATTGCAAAGCTGGTTTTGATTAAGGTTGCCTTTCCGCTGGAATTCTTAATTCAACTTTAAAAGCAAGACAAATAGTTGGTGCAGCTATGCAACACACCTGACACATCATTCCTCCAGCTTATTTATTCGCCATCTGGGTTAATGCCAGCCCATCTGAGGTTGAGTCCGAAATGTTCACAATAACTGAAGAAACCAGCCATATAAAAGGACAAGCATCGTATGAAAGAACACAGAGACTAAACAGTACCATCCATATCAGCTAGTTTACGATGTTGAGGTAGCCTTCTGAGCGAAGCATTCCTACTCCCCTCTTTCATTTTTGTAAGCTGGTACAGAATGAGGCGCCACCGTGAACTAATTTAGGTTCGTTTGTACTGCCACATTATTGTGGAAATAATAGAACTGTTGCTTCGCAATCACTAAATATAAAGGTGTATGCCGGTTTGCATGTTTTACCACAAAGTAGTTGGACGTACACCTGTTTGCACGTAGGAGCCATTGAAGCCCAATTTAGAGCCAGGCTAGTCGAACATTTCAATGAGCAGAATACGTAGGCCAGAAGGCGCAGACGTACAAGTAGGCCAAAATTAAATAGGGAACACCCATGCAACAATCTGCAGAAAAAGTAGACGCGCCTTTTGTAGTACTGTTTAAATGAGACTGCCCATTTTTGACCAAAGCAAATAATCACAACGCAGATTTGTATATCCAGCAATAATGCAGAGCTACATGTTCTTAGCGCAAACTGTAGTAATGAAGGGGTTCTTATTGATGAATACACGGCAGTATATACCACGCCCATGTATATGTCATATTTTCTGGTTTGTCTTGTATGTTTTTTTCTGTGTTTAATAATTGTGCATGTAAACCTTTGTATTTATTTGTAAAGATATGCGGAAATCAATCGCATGGGTGTTCTTTTCTTCTTTTGTTTTCATTTTTACCTTTCAATAACCATGGTTTCATAAGAATGTATAACGTTACTTGCGTCTCTGCTTTTTATTTAGCTATATAATTATATGACCACGTGATTAATGTACTTGTTACCCCCCCTTATGTAACGCCCAACCCAGGGCCCTTAAGGGATAATAAATTATGATGATGATGATGATGATGATGATGAAATGAAAGCCGATATACAAGTAAAAGCGGCACTCAGATATGTAAGGAGTTACGCTTTGCTATGTGAAAGACTGTTTTACGCACCATAGCAATTAGTAAAATAAGCAGCGAACCGTCTGACTCATTACACGAAAGCTCTGTGACACTGGGGTGATAAAAATATATGCCGCATCCTATCGCCGGAAAAAAAAGAATCTGTAGGGACGTCAGAAATTTTCAAAAGTAACGTAACGAAAGTTACTACGCATTTGGTTCAACGAAAAGATTGGCAGCTTTTAAACGTTAGTTTAGGGAAAAGGTTGGCAACAGTTGCGCTCTTCCACAACTTTTATCACATTCTTCGCCACACAGCTTTTCTTTTTTTTTGCTGAAATAAGCTCAGCCATAAAGCGTCGTGAAATTTCCTACCCTTTAACTTAGTGCCTGCGTAGCGTGCCCCAACCGCCTGACACCATGCACATAATAGAGAGTTATAGCATATCGTTACCCTGTTTACGTTACCGTTTACCGTGTTACCGGACGCCAGAAGACGTTTTAGCGTACCGTCTCTCCCGTAAAAAGTTACCGTAAGGCTAAAACGAGTGATGATGATGGCAGATGCCCAGCTTTTATTACAAACAAAAATACGGATGCATTGCAATCATTTCTATGAAGTGAGACGCTACATGCACTTTAATAATCTTTTTTTCTGCATTTAAAAACGTACCGACTGCACGTCAGCTAACAGCCGACTCAGCGGCTTTTCAAATGTGCCCGTGAACCTAGACACCTTTGCATGCCCTGGCCAGTTGACAGTTTCACAACGTAGACCTCAGTAAGCTTGCATACGCAGCGCACGTTGCGTTGCGAGTGCTGTAAAAAGCGCAACTCGACGCCTGTGTGCCGTGACGCATCGTCGCTTCTTTGTGTGTTTGGATGTGAACACTGTGGCGCCATCTAGTGACAGTGAGTTAAAGCGCGCCAACTTTGGGCGGGAGAAAGTTTTTATTTTCTGCAATTACTGATGAATTTAGCAATGGAATTACAAGTCTTTTTTTTTCTGGGAAAATAATCTTGAAAATAAAGAAAAATGTTAAATCAGGCACAAAACTGAAGAGCTGCAGTGTAGTCGTTGCTATTTGGCTATGTACACGACATATAGTTAGGCTTCACTGCTCAAAAATCGGCAAATTATCTCAAAAATATGGCCTAGTTTTTACTCAAACCTCGACGTATGAGTGAGAGTTTGCAAATTAAAAGCGAATGCCTTAATTCATAGCGAGAAATGGCGCCGAAGAACGCGGCGGCGGTGCTGTATTTGGTCCGAAGCGGCCGTGCAGGGCGCCGCCATGTTTGTTTACGAGCGAACGCTAACTCTCCGCAACGCCAAAAGAGTTTCCGTAAAGTGCTAGCAGACCGGTAAGTGGCGGCGCATGTGCAGATGTCGCTAGCCGGGCCCGCTAAACGGTAACGTAAACACGGTAACGATATGCTGTAACTCTCTATTTTCAACCCCTGTTTGCTCGCCTCTTAAGAATGATCCGCAAGCAGGACATCGATGCGGGCCCATGGCTAGGTTCCCTTGCAAGCGTTCATTGCTGGAGCACTGATGCGTCCCATTCGAGCAGACCAGCGAGCACGTGGCGAGCTTCATGACAGGCAGCCCCCAGCTCTCAATGCTAGACAACACACGGTGCTCGTCGATCAGCACCGGTCATGCCAGCCTAGCCTTGGTAGGGGTGAGCTGGGCGCGCCCAATCTAATGGCGTATTTCAGTCGGCGATCTGTAGCTGACTCCGAATCCTCGAAGGAGCAAGATGTCTAGGAAGTCTCGGGATCACATTGTCGCTGTCCAATCAGAACTCTGCATCTGAAATCAAATCGCCCATTTAAACACGCTCTTTAGTTCCGCGGAACAAGAAACCTTACTCTGGATCGCCGAGAGGAATAGGCCATAGGGGCCCGTGCAGCAGAGCTAGCGGTTTTACAAACGAATTAGTGGTATTGTGAAAAGGGCGTGGCGCAGAGAGAGAGAGAGAGAAACATTTTATGCATAGAATGTTTTGGTGGGCCTCTTCCAGGAACACAGTGGCTTTTGTCGCCACTCTTGCCCGGTTCACCAACGAAAGCTGGTCCTCCAAATGTGAGCTGGACAGCACCGCCTCCCAGTTCTCAGTTGTTGGGTTATTGATTCTTGGTATAACTGGGTTTTTCTGGCATGCTCATGTTACTGTCTCACTTATCGGTGGACACCTCAACCGCGCCGTGGTGGAAGGGAGGAAAGAGGGACTGAAAGAAGAAAGAGAGAAGGAGGATTCGCAAGATGCCACGTGCGCCGGAAGCGGTACTGGGAATAACTCCCGACCATACGC
The DNA here is from genome assembly GCF_052857255.1 of Amblyomma americanum. Classification (NCBI taxonomy): domain Eukaryota; kingdom Metazoa; phylum Arthropoda; class Arachnida; order Ixodida; family Ixodidae; genus Amblyomma; species Amblyomma americanum. The sequence goes on from NC_135500.1 coordinate 208,949,432, forward strand.
TCTCCCTCTCGAACAAGCTCTCATGCCACGTGACCACATGCTCTATGGGGCCAAACGCGAGCCAGAACCTATTGCCAACGACATCAACTGGAACAGCGCCATTGGAAGGGAATGGAGGTACCATTTTAGGAACTATAGAGTGCAACTGAAAACTATTTTATATTTATGAAAACAAAAGCAAATCATTGTTATCGTGTGCATAAATAAACATCATTGTTTTTTCTTTGATCATAGAAGGTTGTTGCTAAGTACAACACTAGGGTGGCCAAATCCTGCTCTGGTGGGTTTTTTCTTGGTTAAAAGGCGTGCGGAATTTCTTAGTAGTACTAGTATTTCAGCTTGTTCTTAGCTCCCTCGCATGGTCTTGACCCGCAAGTTTGCCATGCGGTAACCAATTTTACGTGCGGGGAGGCAGCTCGACGGTTTAGCGTTACCCGCTTTGTCACTGCATTGCTTTATGCATTTGTCCGCGAAGAGCGAGGGTTATATGTGTCAAACATTTTCGCATTTCACTGTGTGGTAGTGGTTCGTCTCGCAGTGACAGCAAAGCAAAGGCGGCGAGCGCATGCCGAGGACTGCGCCTTCTCGGACGGTCCGACAATGCTGCATCAGTGCCCTACCTAGCTTCCCGTAGACGTCGCCGCAAGTGGCACGTATTACGTGGCTGCACGCCTGCACTACCGGCGTTTCGCTGCGCCGCTTCGGCATTTAATCCTGATGGCGAGGTTTTATTGCTCTCATGTCGCGCGTCGTATTCCCTAGTAAAGCCTTCCGTCCACTCCCTTTGGTGCGCGTTTCGGTTTTTCCGCCGCATTAACGCAGCATCGTTGCCTGAATGAGCTCGAGAAGTCATCACGTAGAGCCGGCCAAACCGTTAGCTAGCGTGCTCGACGGCAGCTTTTTTTTTTGTTCTCCTGCACCTTAGAACGAAGTAAACTTGCTGAAAGCTCAAGATTAAGCACGGGCTTGGTGAGTCTGTGCCGAGATTTGATCTTTTCGCAAGTTTACTCCGTCATAAGCTGCAGGAGCACGGAAAACGCTGCCGTAGAGCACGCTAGCTAAAGGTTTGGCTGGCTATGGGGAAGTTTGCGGTGCCGATTGCAGCGCCATAAGCCACTGCCTGGCGAGAAGAGCAGGCCGTTTTGGGTAGTACTCTTAGTACTTTTCCGTGCCGCCTTCAGGCGCTTATTGGCGTGAGCCTCCGCGCTCTGTCGAAGGCGCACGTGCCGTGCGTCAGCTATCTGGGCTACGCCGAGAGAAGCTAGGCAATGAATGCTGTCAGCCAAACGCGGGTACCTAATCGCAATAATAATAATAATAATAATAATAATAATAATAATAATAATAATAATAATAATAATAATAATAATAATAATAATAATAATAATAATAATAATAATAATAATAATAATAATAATAATAATAATAGGTTTGGGGGGAAAGGAAATGGCGCAGTATCTGTCTCATATATCGTTGGACACCTGAACCGCACCGTAAGGGAAGGGATAAAGGAGGGAGTGAAATAAGAAAGGAAGAAGAGGTGCCGTAGTGGAGGGCTCCGGAATAATTTCGACCACCTGGGAATCTTTAACGTGCACTGACATCGCACAGCACACGAGCGCCTTAGCGTTTTTCCTCCATAAAAACGCAGCCGCCGCGGTCGGGTTTGAACCCGGGAATGTGTTCTCGCGTTTGCAGTGGCCCAAGCGGCTTACAAAAGCAGTTTTGAGTCACCAAGTGGAACAATTGCAGTGCCACCTTGGCAGCGCAGATTCCCCATAACCATTCGTAAGTGAACTATAGTTTTACCTGTATGTATTAAATGTTGAAGTCGCTCTTAATTTGTGGCGTATAATGGGGTCACTTTAAAAGGAGAGGAAGTTATATCTAGCGGCCTGTCCGGCGTGCGTCGGTGTTCGCTCGCCATCACCGATTCTGCAGTCAGTGGTGCAATAAAACGCGCATATGCATAAAAACGTGATGGACCTGAGTATAATTTGTAGACGTTTAGGCTTTGGCTCTTGCCCTTTAGTCATTGCCCTTTAAACTTTTCACGTTTTCGCTTAAATAGATATTTATCTGCATCAAATGAACCGAGAGCAGAAAATTGAATCCTGCTTCTGTTCAAAGAAACTTAAAAGTAGCACTGTTGATTTTCACTTCTAAAACGTTATAACAGCTTTCTTTTTTACTGGAAACAAATCTCGTTTGAGTTCCCTATTGAGGAGCTGATACTTCACGTTTTCGCGCTTGCCTCTCTTGTTGGCGTCTGTTGTGACGTTGACGGCGCATTGTTTTTCCGTGAATATGACCCTTTTATAGTGTGCCCACGTTTCGTTCGCATATTGACGGCACATTATTTTTCCGTTAGTATGGCCTTTTTATAGCGTGCCCACGTTTTGTTCGCATAAGGGGCCATCAGATAATTTTAATATATACAGGGTCTGCGTTTGAAGACTCTACGGCAGCTGAATGGAGGTTGGTCACTTTCTTATAGTTAAAGATTACATTTTGTGTTTCGCGACGCGTCTCAGAGTGTAATCTTGAGTATATGAAGCACATTCTATTACAGCACTAATTTTTTCCTTCAGTAAAATCACCAAAGCAATGTGATTCACAATTTGGGAGCTATTTGTTTATGAAGGTACCTCCACATAAAAACCGCTCCATGTCTTTACAAGACGCGCGACGGAAGACGAGGTGAACGACGATGGAAGTAGAACCGTGCTGTAATAATTCGGATTTGGAGTCGACTTAGCAGGAAAAATTGCTGTGAAGTCGGCTTAAGAATAACAGTGAAATTTGTCTGCCAACTTATGGGAGCACCGTTCAAACTCCGTCGCTGTCGTTGGCCTTGTCTTTTCCCGTTTATTGGAACGTAACACATTTATTTCGTCAGAAATGGCAAAATACAGATGATCAGGGCTATATATAGGAAGAAAAAAAAGTTCAAATTCAACGCGAGAAACATCATAATGAGGTCACAGTTTCTGCTTCATTTGTTATTTCACCACCACTCCCAGGTGGCGCCACCAAATTCGTGCCTCGCTTTGCCATCACGACGGTGCCTTATGGGACTTTCGCTACCAGTTTATCTACCATGGGGCGTACACGTCGGCGCCGCCGCCCGCGTGGCATGCAGACCAAGGACCGTGCGTAAACCCCCCATGCATGAAGCTTGCCCCGGGCACCCCAGACCAGCCAGGTAAGCAAGCGCCGCGCCTCGGCGCTTCGATTCACTTTCTACTTCTGGAGGACGTCTGCAGGTGTCGCCACCAACTCTGGTGGCTGGAGTCTGCCGTGCAAAATCGCTGTAAATATTCTGATAACCCTATGATGCACTAAGTAATAGGGGCAAGAAGCTTTGCGTCTTCACGACCCTCACGGCACATCTTTTACCGGGGTGCCGCTGGTATGGTTCACACATTGCTGCGTGAAACCACCTTACAAAGTAGCGATGAAGGAAAAGTCGCAACGGCCATGATTTTTGTCCCCGCGACTTTAAGCATGGACTGCAGTGACGAATGCATATGACATTTTTTTCACTATCGGTGCAGGGCGTCCTATGTCGCCTTCGGAAAGGTATGTATTGGCTTAAGGCGAATCTCGTGCCCAATGCCTCGGCAAAGCTGTGCAATCCTGCATTTCAGCTTTCTCACAGTTATCTCATATTATAACCCAGACCTTATTTCCTGTGTATCTCCGAGCACGCCTAGAAAAAAGGGTCTCTGTATATAGCACGCTATCGGAGGGAAGGAATTGGAAGGAATGTAGGTGCGAGGTGCGGCTTGCTCAGAGCCTATTGTCTTTTATTTCTTTAACCCCTCATCAAATGGAGCCACCTTCGAGTTGAAATTGGGCTCATTGATGATAACCAACTTATTCGCGAACTGGGTTTTCATTTCTTCTCAGTTTTCTTTATTCCCGCTTTTTTTTTTAACGCGATAGCGTTACAGGCCTCGTTGTCCGAAAATCCGGCGTCTGCGTTGTGAGCGCAGAATCACGAGTATGACACTGGCAGGTGGGGCCCAGAGTGCAAACCTAGGAGACAGGTGAGCCACCAAGGTCACGTGACCTTCCAGTGTCATAACAACCTGCCCACCAGATACAAAGAAAAGTGCCCACCGTGGCAGGTGGCAGTTAAATGAAGGATCTCTCGCTGGGGAAGGTCAACTTTGGCCGCACAAGGTTCACTGCAGGGAGCACCTGCCATCGCAGTGGCGCATCGCTTAACTGCTGCACCTCTGTGCCAGGAAGGGTATGAAGACTCTTCGGGATTTATGAATGTAAAGTAGAAAATGACATTATGCATTAATGAGAATTGAACTACTTCGCTATCGCGGATCTTCAGGGTCTATCTGAAAGGTCTTTGGGGCACCAACTGGCACAGTCATGCAGGCGATTTTTCACTCTCAGCGCCGACGCCAACAACGCCACACCAGTTTTTCTGGACAGCGAGGCCTTTAACGCTATTGCGTTAAAAGGCTCCAATTCCAGAAACACTGAGGCTTTCCAAAGCCGAGCTTCAGACGTCAGGTTTCATGTTCAAAGTTCTGGAGCCTTGTACCTTACAGTATTTGAATATTTCGATGAGTGGCAATGGTCAAAGGATTCCCTGGCTGTGCAGGACAACGAAAGCAAAAGAAGATAATCAGCCGTGATTTAAGCGCGAACGGTGCGCTGGGCTTCACATACCTTATCCGTTTAGCTGAGACCTGAAAAAGGGTGAATATATGGTGGTCCATGCTGCCCACCGCGCGAAGTGGCAATAAACTCATTGAGCAAAAAAAAAAGTAAACTGAAAGTAAATCACCGTTTCTTTCACAAATCAACGTGCAATATAAATGAAAGAGCGACGAGTCGAGCACTGAAAAAATGCAAGCCCGGCATTCGAGTTTCACCAGTGGTCTCCCTGTCCGAGCTTTGTGCCTCACAAAAAGCCTTCGTGTAGAGCTGCAACGCAGTATATCATGGAGTGTTATGGTGCGTCATCACGCTGTGTAGAAACTCGAATAACCATCCAGCACACAAACCTTTAATACCGGTAAACGAACAAAGCATCCCAGTACGACGGCGATTTCACACAGCTTCCTTTTGCGGAAAAAAAAAAGAGAGAAAGCTTGTTATGTTCGTCACTGTGCTTCAAGGTTCAAGGGGATAACTTCAACGGGAAAGCCAAGCATATATTTAAAGTACAAATCGAAATACACGTCATGCAAAGAGCGGCATACTAGCGCTACTTTCTGAAGTTACGAACAAAAAACAGCGCAAAAAACGACTTGACAAGAGAACGAGACAACAAGAGTGCTGACTATCAACTGAGGTTTATTTTAAGACAGAAGGAACTTATAGTCACATACAAAAAACAAAGAGCACGATACGGGCTGCTGATAATCTGCAGACAAGAATGAAAGGCGCTGTTTTCAGTTTGTATCTCTATGCACCAACTAGCACGCCAACATGCCCTCCTAAGTTATCTGCTTGGTCCGTAGGTTAGTGCCCTCTTACATGCCAGATCGAAACTGAGGGCACTCTGGCTCGCCTTAGAGAAAGAGGATTAATTTCAGCAGCTGGGGTTCTTTACCCAGCACTAAGATCTCATAGCATTGGCGTTTTCGCATTCCTATCCTGTAAAAATTCTACCGCTGCGGCCAGGATCAAACCCGAATGCTTGTGCCCAGCAGCTTAACGCCATAGTCTAGCACCAACGCGGTGGATCACGCCTAACGTAGAATGACGTCTTTGTGACATCTGAGACCACAAACATCACGGCGAGCACTCGCCCAGTGCTCATTTGCTGCAATGCTCATTTGTTGCTATATGAGCTCTGATATAGCAGAACTTGCCATGTTGTCAATTTGGAACATTTATAACCACTAGGGACTAGCATGCACAGTATTTACATGGGTAATACATGCGAGACTTTAGGTACAAAGCGCCCGTCGATCAGTGGTTACACGGTGTCCTGTGGCGCTTCCCGGTAGCCGTAGGAGTTCCACTGCTCGAATACTTCATCTCGAGCCTTGAGCTCCCTTTCTATGTCGTCGTAGTCGTAGCTCTCGAGCGTACCTCCGTACTTCTCCGGAATCAGGTCATCGGGAACAAGGCCGTGCAGCTTGTTGAGATCGTAACCAAGAAGGTGAAACTGAAAGCAACGTGCAGATTTTCAAACGGTCACTGCACTCTTTGATTGCATCTTAATACAGCGTTTCCTTTGCTTGCTTGCAATCACTAGTAGACTGCATTCCCGGCTGAATTCTCTGGATTAATTTCTAAATCCAACGCTACCCCCCCCCCCCCCCCCCCCCAAACTACCATAACCCAAGTCTGACAACCAGTACCCTATCCCGCAAATCGCATCCTTACCGACTACTTCCCATGCATGGGCGATCTGGGGAGTTTTCACTGGCCTGCTCTTATGGCGACGGGTCGCTGTGGTGGCTATTCCTGATTATTTTTTTTCCTCGCTTTCGAGTGCACTAAAGACCGTTTGTCCTCAGAGGCATGCTAGTTTCTTAATAAAGTCTGCTTTCTTATTACGACGCGCAACTGGTGCGGGCTGAGGTGTTATTTTTCTTAGTTACTTTTATACGCCTGAATATAACTGCTGTATTTAATGTTCGCTAAGAGTGTGAGTCAAGCATTCGGCTCTGTTATTGCTCTTATGCATCATTGGAGCAGACATCGAGATAACTGTTGGGAGCTGTCGCCTTTAGTATTCTATACCTATAAAAAGCAAGCGAAAGCAAGTCTTAGCTTGTACGTGTCAAATAGTGTCCCATCTGTCATATAGTTATATAAATGAAGAGAGCTTAATTCTATCTGGGGCGCAGACCTCATTTATGGTTAGCAAGAATTTTATGCCCAAGAAAAAATTACTTGCGCAAGACACCGACATGCAGAACGGCGAAAAAAATGAAAGGGATGATTCTCACCCTTTTCACCAGTTTATGCTTCAGAAATGGCTTTGCAATAGCAAACAAGATATCGAATACTGCGGGGTTGTTGATAACGTAGACTTCTTTGATCCTCATAGGACAGCAATCCTAAGGTAAAAAGAAAACGTGCGTTAGCGGTTTCTCGCTTGCCTGTTTTTTTTTATCGATCATGACACGGAGAAAGCATTGGCTGCCGCCATGCTCATAGCGTTCTGACGATATGTATGTGGCAGGGCCTATGTCTTTCTCAATGACATTTCCGCAGATTTTTCGTCACGAACTGATTGCATGCTCGTGCTCAGTGACGTTTAGCCTTTCAGAAAGATCGTGATGCATCTCTCGACGGCTGTTACAAGAACCGTGTCCGGAAGCCGAGAGATTGGCATGGGTGACCGCATTCCATCTTTATATGCGAAAGCACTGGTGCTGTATGGCTACTCCTGGCCGCGGGGTATTACACGTTACCATCGATCAGTGACGCAGCTACGTATACGGGGCACGCGGCCATTTATTTTTTTATTTTCTAACAGAAGACCCGGTACTGCTACTGTGGCTATTCTAGTGCATTTGCGGGCCGTGCAGTGAGCAATGTTCTCTTTTTTTTTTCTCGCGGACTGGTGTCTCAAAAAATATTGCACAGTACGCAGCGAGAAAAACGACGCCAAGCGGCGAGTGCAGAAACAGGTCACGTGGGCAGGTGCGATGATGTGTCCATTCGTTATACCGGGAGGCTAGAGGGAAATAAAAAGAGCATAGGCGAGCCTGGCTGGGGCTACATTGCATGCAGTGTATTTTCTTTGTAGACCTTTCTGTCCTGGCGCCTTATACCGTTGGGAGGCCGAAAAATGTTGCGCATATGCATTGTTCCTAAGGTATACGTACCAACAAAAATATTGACCGGCGATCTGTGCGCCGATATTAACTACGGGTTCATGCCTCCAGTACCATGTTTACAATCCAGTCAAGAATGTGTTCGGTATCATCAAAGTGCAAGAGGAGCATTTAAATGGTGGTGTATTTCGTGCATAGAAAATTAGTAGCACAATTTCGGGACATGTAATTGGCGTTCGTAATCCAAGTATCTTCTTCAGATCCATTGTAGTTTCTCTGGCTACCACGTCCAAATTTGTAAGTGGTTGACCGTACTGAGTTTCTCGGGTAATTCGTAGGTTCTGCTGTAAAAGTGATAAAAACTACACGTCAGTTTCGCATGCAAATGCCGCGAGGCTGTATATGCGCCGCTAAAGTATACAAGTTCTAACGCAAATAGCAATAAAGTTTTGGCTTGTGGGATTACCGTAAAGGTAGGAACCTTATTCACTGACATGGACGGCAAGAAAACTTCGCAGCACCTTTCGGTACTTTTTCTGAAACCCTCTCATGCGAAATATGTTTAATCTTTCATATGCCGTTCACTTAAGCACGTGTGCGTTTTCCACGCCCCTAAGAAACCACACGCATGCGGCTTTACCTACAATTGAGGTACTCCGACTTTTGTGTAGGTGCATGCTACGTGAGATTTGTGTAGTTGTCCCCTAGCGCAGATATGACACATTGCTCACTGAAAAGCTTTCATTAGTTTATCACAAACTTCTTGCGAGTGCAAATCATAGAGAACAGCTGCAGCATCAGTATTTTCGCATACAAAGGAACCATGCTCTTGACCGAGTCATTCGCTTCACTAATGAACGCGGTGCTTTCTACAGCATTCGCAGTGTACTTCGCCATCTTTCTGAAACCCCAAAGTTCATTGAACACAATCATGAAGTCATCCCACCGTCAAAAATTTAGAGAAATGTCGTAGAACACGCCCTGTTTCTAAACGTGGCCGCCGGACCATTGCGGCAACAACAGGGGAAAAAGAAAAAAGAAGAAAATAACACACAGGCATAGCCAATTAAGGCATACATAAGTTTGCCGAAGAAAGCTTGACATCTCTGGGACCCCAAACGAATGTTTGCTTCGAGACACACGCGAGAGACAAGTCTTAAGAGGGCAAACTTTTCGTCATCTATCAAAGTGACGTTTCCTACTTACTTGGACAAGCTTGACGAACTTCCTGACATTATAAGGCGTGTAGTGAGCCAAATGGTAGGGACCAAGGTTCTTAAAATCTACCACGATCACGACGCCTGTCACCTGGAAGCAGTCCTTGAAGATGATGTGCATAATGTGCAGTATGCCTACTCTGTAGTACTGATCCAGCGAGCAGATGCTCGTGTTCCATGTGCCTGAAAAGATCGCAACAAAGGCATGTAGGTCCCACAGACATGTTTCACTAGAAAGAGTGGAACAGCATTTTAAAAAGAATCGCAGGATATTTCGGACTGGAGCAGCATTATGGCGAGAAATTTTGTTGACATCTCTTAGCGTGGGACCGGTGAAAGCCGCAATAGCCAACGCCTTTTGCAGTGAGAGCAGTTAGGCGCCCGTCCCTCGCTTGTGCGTCGCAGTCAGCCTTCGAGACGCCGAGACACCCTGTCGCTCCTACGAAGAACCAGTTCACGTCTGCTCTTTTTTGTTCTTCTGTTCACGACTGGCGTTTAGACTGTCATAAGGACCGTTGGAGAAGTGCTTCCGCTCGATTGCCCGAAGGGCCGCCGTCTGTTCCGCGGTAGTCTTTGACTGTCTGCCTTCGCCTCCCAACAACACCTCTCTGCTCTACAAGAACCGCTGTTGAAGAAGAAGGGCATAATGGCTTACGGCACTTCGAGTATGCGAACACATACCACGCAATAAACAGGTGCTTTTGTTTTTCGTCCCCATAGAAACGCGGGTAGTGCGGCCATGAATTCAAACCGTGAAATCATGCTCATTAAAGTAAGCGTAACAAGATAAAATATATGTAATAAAAAATAAACATAATTGCTGCGGCTTTGAGGAAGTTTCAATATTTCGACATCGTGTCCCGTTAAAAATGACTGATAAAATACCCAGGGGTAAGGCAAAGTTTATTAAGCGTGTACGCAACCCTCTTTATTTGGCTCTCGGAACTTCGGGGCTATTCACGGACAGGGTGACCGTTAAAAATCGATGTGGGCGAACTTGCTTGACCTTCTCTTCTTACCATGTATAAGGAAGCAATTTTATTGCGAAGCAATACTACTTTAGGTCGCACTTCAGCCCGTTCCGTGGCGAGGCGGTGGTAGGCACCATTGACCTTTAGCGTGACCTCGCTGCGTGACGTCACACCACGTGACCTAGAGTGATGTCACACCAGCTGTGTAAAAACGGGGCCCCATCTCACGCCGTCGCGAGGCGAGGCGGTAGCCACCAACGGCGGCCTAACTCCCGCTCCTCTCACCAGGGGCGCTACGGTCAGAGTGACGTCACACCAGCTGTATAAAACAGCTCCTCTCCTCTCGCCAAACACACTATTGCTTCGCAATCACCAGGCTTAACCAAGCTAAGCCACGGCCGTTTTTTTTTCTAGTGTTACTGTGGTTTTAACGCCTCTACCAGCTGTTCCTTTTCTTGTGTACCACGAGACTACTTGCACTCAATGGACAATTTACCTCTTGGGCTGCTGCGGGCCCGATTCCGGGCTGGGCTGGGCCCGGGCTCAGTAGAGAGACAATGTGGCGGGCCCTGTTCGGGAAAGGGCTTGAAGCGCCAGGTCTGGGCCTGGTTCAGCCTTTAAGTCTCCGGCTCGGAACTCAAAATACGGCCAGTGTGGTTCTCTACCCTGAAGTAATAAGGGAGTAATTACTCATTGGCATCCACCCAAGCGCACCCATACGACTAGAAAGGAAAGCTATACAGCTTTATCAGAAAGTTCGCAGTTCAAGAAAAAACCATCCTGGTGCGGGGTTTGAACCCGGGACCACCGCTTCACCGCAGCAGTCACTCTACCAACTGAGCTAACACCGGGGCGGCAAGCTTATGGTAGGGCGAGAGCGAATTGATCACTAACTCGGTGGTGGACCAGTGTTGGTCACATGTTTAGGGGAATCGCCCAAGGTGTAGTAAATTTCGAGCCCTGGTCTGGGTTTGAACTCCGGACCAGGAGGAATTTTTCTTTAAGTGCGAAGTTTCTGAGAAAACTGTATAGCTTTTCTTTGTAGCCGTATGACTTTGCTTGGGCGGATGCGAATGAGTAATTACTCCCTTAATACAAACCTAATCCACCTTCGGGGATTCCCCCTAACATCTGACCAATGCTCTACCCTGAGGTCATTTCCTTTTATTCCTACGTGGCTAAGACTCCAGGACAATGTCGCGCCCATTTCCACGTGAAATACGTTTGACACATGGCTGCACTGGGGTGTGGAGGCGCGCATTTAGTTTATCATGATTCATTTTACAATTTCATGTGTGCGTTATGACTCAAATCGATGTCAATATTTCGGCAGCAAGAACGCAGCCCTGTTCATCATCCTTTTTTTTTCTGAGCGACGAGGCACTGCACCATTTGACCAAACCTTTATCTCTCGATTAGGCATCCTTCAGTCAGATTAGATATAGTTCATGGTACTCTCGATATTTCACCCATCTTTGAGACTCCTTTTTAGTTCTTACCTAACATTCACTACCCTCTGCTAAATCACACTAAATTGAGTTTAACGAAATATGGCCTGCGATACTGACCCTCAATTACTAGTCCCAGCTGCCCTGAAGTCACAGGTACTTGAACTACCTGTTGTTGTCTTTTTACATGCAGCTTGTCAGCCCTTGTTGTTTTTTTTCCTCTTTTGGACACTGGCAGTATGGCTGGAAAGTTCAAGGGCGAGCCTTGTGCGGGCCAATCATTTTTCAATTTGCCTCCCTTTATGTGCTCTTTATCAGCATCTCTAATCTCACGAATATTTATACCTCCCCACCCCGCTCCCTAACAATGAACTTCGGTGCATCGCGACTAGAGAACATGCAGCTCTAAATAGCTGTTTCGCAATGTAGCCGCTAGTTAGTTAGCGAACGAACAAAGTGAAAACCTGTCAGCCTTAACGCGATAAAAAAACCGACTAGATATTAAACAGAAGCACGTCCGTCTTCTGCACTGGTTCTCTAGTTTTTCGTTATCTCTTTTTTTAAGTAAACAGAAAGGAAATCGCTCACATTCTGCTCACCGAGCTCGTATGTAAAAGCACGATTGGCCTCTCTTGGACCTGGTGTGCTTCTTACGCTATTTTTTCTATTTGGGAAGCAATCGAGCGGTTCTGTATCATTTCTGCACTGTAGAGTTATTTGAGCAGACGGTTAACTTTTTGTCTGAGTTATTACAGTGTTCCAAAAACAAAACATGTTGACTGACCTCAAAAGCGCACTGAAAAAGTAGCATCGCTCATACGAGTAATGCTGAACGTCAAGGGCCAGAACCCTTCAAAGAAGTACCATACAAACTGATATTGCCCTGCCCACCTCCCTATATTTTTACCGAGAGGATGTTTGTGTATGTGGCTTGCAGGCGTTTCGTGTCGCCTCAAGAGACATTGTATGCTCGTTTCTTGTTTCACCTTTACCTCACCAATTTTTATTAAAAACATTTTGTCCCTACTTGTATATGCAGACCCCAAGAAGAGGAATTTACTACTTTTGTAATGCGAAACTCCAACTGTTTATTTTCTACAGGCATGCCCGAAATTATATGCAAACGGTCACAACGATTAAATATTGTAACATTACAAACACCAAAAGTTGGTCACTCGGGGTACCGTGGTCTGATATTTATTTGCCTTTGAGGAAGCGCATCAAGGTAGACAATTAATGTAAGTGCAACGTCATTATTATGGACGACAAAACTCTGTCACCATGATTACGCTGAAGGCCGCGCTGCTAAGCTGACTTTTTCAAACAATTTTTATTCCGCTCGCCAGCTAACATAAAAAAGCCCCACTTGCAGTACTAACAGCGGTGAATTCATCTCAAACAAAGCAGGCCTCGCTCCAAAATTTTATATTAAAATATGTCAGTTCACTTAGCTCACACTTGTGTACATAACGCAGTGAAGAGTGCCGAAACATTTCCGAGGTCCGATTGCCACGAGGCTTTCTGGTTACTTCCAGCGCGAATGTTTGAATGTCGACGTTTTCGGGTGGGCGCTGAATAGTAAAGCCAATGCGCCAACAGTGTAAAGATTAGGACTGCGCTTTGATAACCTTGTGCATGCGCACAGACTCGAATATCTTCAACACTTCGTAGCAGTCTTATCACCGTCTTGAGCTTACGAAGGGAAGAGTGAAACATGGGCGGAAGTGTTCATGTTTGTAACCGAATTCCAAAGCCTGTTCTCTAAGGCAACCATGTTGACTTGTTTGTCGTGTAAATATTTGTAATACGTCAGTTCGTAAGTAGGAAAAGGCTGTAGACGCGGCAGCCGGTGACACATCACGACTGGCAACACGTTCTGTACGTAACAGCTGCCACTGAAGCAATGTCGAGAGAAGGAGTGCAATGGGTTAAGTGTGAAACGCGCCAAGGTGTGGCCGTCCTTCCTGAAACGTTTAGAATGCACATCCGCTGCATTGTGCAATGTGCGGCTGGAAAGGAAATCAAGCCTTGTATGTTGTCGCAAGCATCTTTTCTGCCTCATTCTTTTTGCTTTCTATGAGAGATAGTTCCAACATCATGGGGCACACCTCATAAATAAGCAGTGTCATCCGCTCCGTCCAATATTGAAGGCGGGAGAGGCCAATGGTAAAGAATGAAAAAAAAATGATTTGCGAGAGGAATTGATCTACGATGCGGTTCCAAGGCGATTCCCAGTTTTAATGTATTTATCAGTTTTTTTCTTCCTGTCCGTGGAAGACAAGTCAACAAAACTGTAGCCATTTAGAAGCCGCATGGCTTCACTCGTATGCTTGATCGCGATTATTATTTTTCTCTGAATAAGATTTGTAGGAATTTCCTTCTACCTGCTCTCGTGGCGCAATTCTCGAGTGGTTAAAGGGACACTGAGGAGAACTCTATCATTTTTTTTGTTAGGAAAATCTGATAGTTCGGCATTTCATGGCTTTGTTGCCGCTTGTCCGGGCGCGAAAGATGCATTTATTTCAAAGAAATTTGGATTCGAAGATGAAAAAGTTTTTCCCGCCGCTCTGATTCAAACTCAGGAAACTCTTATGACGCCACGGCAACTCTTATGACGTCTCAGAACGGAGTGACGTGATACGTGACGTAAACGCAGACTCCGTGATTTCTAACGGCTAGCGGTGCTGTGCGCAACCTTCCTTCGCCAGCCTCAGAGATTCGTGGATTCCTTGAATTAAGGAAAATTCCTCCAAGGTGGCGCCTCTTGTCCTAGGAAGTCATCACGCTTGTACTTGCGAGATTGGCCTGTGGCGGCGACACCTGTATTTTGGTTTTTGCTATTTTTTACATTACAAGAGCTTTGTTTTCGGTAAGAGTGGCGTTTTTGTGATCAGGAGCTGCTATTGTATCGATAAAAGCCAACTTCAATTTCCCCTCAGTGTCCCTTTAAGAAGATCGTGGGTCGAATAAGTAACTACGCAAAAGAAGTGCAAAGTTAAGATAAAGGAAACGCGAAAAATGTGAAACGGAGCAAAGATGAAGCAACAGAAAGGCCTAAGTGCCCTCGAAGGGCTTTAGAAAAAGGCCAACCAGGCCTCAATGTATGGTTCGTGTATGTTCCTTGTGTATCACAAACAAAATTTCTTGAATGGCATCTAATAAATGACGTTTTTCAGTTGACTTGAGTTCACGGATCTACGAACAGACGCATATAGTCTCCTAATCAGCGCTGACGAAAGACAGGCTCCATAAATCATGTAAATGCTTACCCACTCAGTATACTTCGGTTGGGTGCAATCCTACCTGTGACGTGTAGCGCTTACTTGGATAAATTCATTAATTAGCCAGACTACTTCTGTGCCTGACAGTAAAGAGTTGGCCTTCAGGGTGCTTGCCTTTTTCCTCTCATTTAGGTCATGCTAAAGAAGCTAAGGAACGACATGGTGGAGAGATGGTTATTTCTTTCCAGAGCCACCACGACTCACCACACCACAAAATATGCGAGTAGATCCTTTTCTCTGGAACCAACATGATTCCCAAGTGCTAAGCAAGCCATATCATCCCTAATAAGAGTCACTAAACCATAAACACGCACTTTGGCGTGGAAGGGCATACCTTCTTCAAAAGATGCAACAGTTTGTGTGTCAAGCCATAGGCATATATTGTACTTGGTCATTTCTGTTAATTTTTTTTTTCCTGTGCAAAAAAAATTCCCTCACAAGCTTCGAATATGGCTATAGCTCACAGGCCCTTCAGCGCTCTGATAGCAACCACGTTATATCCCTTGGTACCGAGAGTCGACACACGAGACAAGCAAGTTCAATTACCTTACCCAAATTCAGCATTAACACTGGCCGCCCTTTGGGATCTGTCTTGCGAGACAAAGTCACCAGCTGATGCTGCCGACAGGCGGCGTGGAAGGGGACGCTGTGCAGACAGAGGGCATCGAACATGTCCGGATTTTCTCTTCGCGCCTTGAAGTACCTCTTTATAGTATTGAAGGCGCAGGGGACGTCGTACTTCCGAGCTCGTAGAAAAATTAGTAGAGTGTCTTCGTCCTCGGTGAAGTGGAGTGAAGGTTCGTCTGATGAATACAGAGAAGACAGAAAACAAACACTTCGAAACCGTCTCAACTTAATTGCCGCTGTCAGCCACACTGTCGGGGCAACATTCCACATCTTTTGAAGGGAAGCATGCCGAGCGCACTGCCACCACAACAAAATTGCTCCGCGTGGTCTTCTCTTAATGCCCAGAAAAGTCGAGAAATTTTATTTAATAGTTTGCGCAATTAAACTAGTAATTGAATTTACAATTTGACTTTTTTCATGTTGTTCCACTAGTAGCGAGCGGGTATCTGCAAGCGGTTTACGCGGCGAACTCAGTTTTGTCCGTAAATCATTTGAGTTAAGCTCATGAACTGACCAAAATTACAAACAATTTACGACTCACTACCATGTCGCAAACCACTCACGGGCTCTGAACTCAGATTGAACACTGCAGAAAGAGGTTAATCTACGTTGGAATTTTCGTTAAAACCGCCAGGCTCAAATAATCTCAGCTCTCACTGTTTTGTTTTTAGGTGATAGTAGGCCAGGGGCGCACAGTTACATTTTCCTGGCAGCTTGCTTCGTACGGTGTGCCAGCAGTAGGCTTCATGGGCTTACCTGAAAGGAGTTGGCGCAGTTGCTTTAGAGCCTGCCGTCTTACGACGGCCGTCTCTCCAAGTTCTCGGTGCGCGAGAATCCTTAGGCATTCAGGCAAGTCATCGACTACCAAACTTTCCTGACCTTTCGTGTTGCTCATCGTAGTGGCACCTTTTATGGAAGAAAGTATGTGCAGTCCGATAAGTGCAGGGAAAACTGCACAACTCCACAGGTGACAAAACTAAAACCTGTAGGCAGGCAAAACACTGCACACCCGCGTGAAACAAGCTGTTAGTGAAAAGCTATCTAGAAATACTTCTCCCACTTCGATCCTTCTGTTCAGTTAAGGAAGTGGGCCCGATATTTTCATAATAAAAAATAATAGAGACATACTCATATTCAATTTTTTGTATGTACACACCTAAAAAAATGAAAATTCATTGGTGGGCACTTTGTTGACCTAAAGTGTGGTGAGGCGAAATCCCTTAGTTCGGCGTTGCGGCTCGGGTCACTGATGTGTGGTTAAGATGATTAAGTACTCAATTGTTTGTGAATATTGATTGCTGGAGACAATGGGGGGGCGTTTAGGAGGCATCCATCCGATTCGACGCCTTTCCGCAAGCACTCTCCGGCGTCCTAGACAACGAGAACTACATATGCTTTGGTAGGAAGTACCGTAGTCGTTAGAACGCTCTGCTGCGGAATGGAAGGATGGTGGTTCGAATCCCATAGTACAAAAGTATTTTTTTTATCAAGTTGCTGAAGAGCGTAACGGATGGACGGATAGACAGAGTCGCAAGCATAAGCCATTAAAGGCTTTCGCCTTAATGGTAGAACTGAAGAGCAGTTCACTATAAGAAATTGTTTTCCAGCTCGCTTCTTAACATTTATCTGCCGAATGGCGCAGAAATTTTCAACTTATTTTATGTCAGAATAACATAAGGGCTCTAAGGTAGTCGACAGCTTTAATACCACAAAGTCTGTCTTGTATTCCTACACTGAATGGAAAGCTTGCAACGCTTGCCTTTGTTCAATAGCTTCCTAATTCGAAGGAAATATTTATTACAATAGTTGTCACGTGTGTTCTGACTTTTTGGTGAATCTGTTCTTCTCAAGCTCTTGTAGCCCTATTTTCATCCCAAAAAGTTATGGCGTGATGTTATATCTGCTTGGGACGTAAACACTCATTGTCTAGGCTTTTTAGCTCCATCCGCGGTCTATCTTATCTATAACTCTATACTCAGGAGTACTTCAGGTGGCAAGCTTTAGTCGCACAGATTGTTCTCTTTTTGCCTGGCCGCAAACAATACGACGTTTCCTACACTCATTACTTCTCCACCACAGCCATCTTCTTTTTTGTTTTAGTAGTATTGGCTGTTAATACTGACAACCAGAAATGTAACATTCTTCTTATGGTTGAAACTATGGTTGAATACTGTTCAGGTGGTTGAAACGGTATTTTGAACATCTTGTACAATGCTATACAAAACATCTGAGATGACTCTTTCCAATGTCAATCTGACATCACCAGGTTAAGCAGCGCCAAATCGTTCCCTGCACGAAATGTCTACAGCGTTGCCACAATTATTCCACGCCCTGTTTCCCCTCTAGCACATGATAATCAGCCCAATAAGCAAGAAATCAATGAGACTCGTCGTATGGCTCCCTCCAGACTTACCTATTGCGTTACTTGCAGTGGGTCTGCGGGGACATTGAGAGGGCCAAAAGAAGACCACTATAAAGGAAATTAGTTCTTTTTCGCCGTTGGAGGCAACGCGGAACGCATATAAAGCAATATTCTACGACACTCCCTGAAACTGCACATAGAGAGCGCCCTTGCTAGCCATGCATGTCATAGATCGCAACATATGAAACAAAAATGGCGTTCAAAACTGAATTTCGTCCTAAAGGTGGCTGGTTTACAAAGACGTCGGTGTTTTCTTTCTACGCTCGATGAAGAGAATGTGGACATACCGCCCGTATCCTTATGACAAGGTGTGGGTTCGGGTGACGTCTCCGCGGTCCACTCCAGTCGCAACGTCGCCGGCATCCCAGCGCACGACGGCAGCACAGTACACGGTTCACGTCGTCGATCCACACAAACAGCTGTGCGTCCGGCTGTAAGTCTGCGCGCCTTCCAGCGACAGCCTGTCTTCCTACGTGACGGCCTGCACCCGCGTCGACGGGGCAGTGGTTGTTGTCTGCGTGTCGGCAAAAATACGAAATAGAAATTCAGCCATCGCACTCTCCTGCCGCGGCCTTGGTATCTGCCTCCCTCCTCCGCCTCGCCTTCGTTGCGCAGGCCTCTCGCCGACGTATCAGCTTCCGCTGCAGAATTGTACACAGCAACGCTACAAGCTTAGCAATCTCCGTTTCGTAACTTCCTTCGCCCAGACGGGGTAAGAAAAACAACCTTGTAGTATCTTGCGTTCTTTGCCACCACGAAATGAGGGCACTCAGCAGGGTAAGGCACCCTAATGACCCCTAATCTGGGAGTGTAAGAACGAGCGAATGACAGTATGAGGCGCAACACCCTCTTCTCCATTCACACCTCACTCTTTTGATTACGTTTCTGAGACGTCGAGACTGAAAACGGGAACTATACATTCGCAACCTCCGCGTCCGCAGGGTCAGCAGCCCAGTGCTGCAGACACTGGGCCGCCTCATGTGCTGGAAGGAAAGGAAATATAGTAATGAAATAAATAGTTAATTCCTCCAGTATTAATTTGACACTTCGCCAATGATTCAACTCAAACCATTCGACCCTCGTCGGCTTTCCCTTTCATAAACATCGCGCGAGGTTGCAGGAAGGTGATCAAGTCGGGGTAATGACTTTCCAGGCAAGAGTGATCGCCTCCCCGCCCAGCCACAGGGGCAAGTGAGTGCAACTCTGAGAAACGGCTGTACGTTTTTTAACGCCGACTTCCACAGCGACGCGCGAGCGGCGCCGGAGGTTATCACGTGGCCCACGTGGCCTCGCGCAACTTCCCTCACGGGCGTTCACCCGCATTTCTATGTTTTTGACGCCAGCTGCCGCGGGCAGCTGACCTTTTTGCTTCATGGCCAACGCGTGTGGCTTCGGACTGAAGCAATTGAATTTCTCCTTATTGTGACCTTGCCACGCAACGCGAAAAAGGCGAAAAAACAAAACAAAAACAAATATCGATATAAAAAAAAATAGGACAGTTCACGAAATCGATACCCGCGCGCGCAGTTGTTGCGGCTCGTGCGACTGACTGTACTGTGGAGCAGTAGAAGGAGTTGCTGCACTACGGTACCGAAAATATTCGGATTGGGCACCATAGACTGTGCGTGGTATGTATCTGCAGTTTTCTTCTCCCCCCATTTTTTATTGCCTCTTTTTTTCTAGGCGTGGTTGAGGTTGCCACGGCTTCGCTTCCTCCTAATCTAACGTACCTACCTTTTCGGAGGCTATTCTCAGCAGAGTTAAGCAGTACCAGCAATCATTTGCAAAACATATATAGTCGCGAATCGCGGGCAAACTGTAACAACAAAGAAAAAATTGTTTGCTAGGCGCTTCGCGAACTCACGGCTCGTAGTTACTAAAACCACCTGACATCCGCATAGATGGCACTTTCACTGCTTGGAATCATGCCCTAAGCTCAACTGGCGAAATGGTTCCTCCTAGGTGTGCGACCGTCGGCACGCAATCCGTAAATCTGCCCGCTGGCGCGTCTCTGCAGAGTTTATAATGCAAAGAGAGAGAGAGAGAGATCTTTCATAATCAGAAGCAACAAATTGTGGATATCTGCGAATGCGTAACGACATTCGAAACGTCAACGGCTCCAGAATGTCCTTCAGTTAATGTGCAAAAAGCTGCACAAGCAGAATGAGTGTTATCAAGTACTACATGTGCAAAAGGCGTTTACCAGGCAATGCACGAAGTCATCCTGGATATGTTTCTTTCAATAATATCACCTCCCACACCTCCCTCTATACTTTCGGGAAACAGCGGATCTCTGCGTCTTGAATTGTCACGGAATCATTCCTTTCTGATTTCAATGTTTCCCATCACTGTAGTAATTCATGGTTGACTTATTTGACTCCTTGGACCTCAAGTAGTAACAAAAATATTGCGCCTGCATAATATGCCTGCTGAAGGCACTCTTCGCACCTTTGATTTTTCTAGTTTATTTGAAGTGTGCACTAACACATCTAGACACTTAATACGCCCGTGAAACCTTAAATAGTGGGAAGATGCAAGAAGGCCACAGCTCAATAAAATGCAATGGGGGGAGGAGGTTTTCTTTATTACAACTGAAGATTTTATAGTCAGGTAGGTATATACCCTGCGTGCTACAGAGAAGAGGATGGTGAAGATGAATCGATGCATACTAGCACAAACGTCACTCATGCGTGCACTAGTACACACACACATTTCTGATAGCACGCGAATGAGTCCTCTCTTCCTGGGAAAATTTGAAGCGGCCTACGTCACACGCAGCGGTTAGGGCGCAAGGGCTTGCGAAAGTGGACTTGATCGTCCTGAATAGCTGTCCAGCTGTCCATAAGGTATTCATCTGATAAGGCGCAATTAAATTTAAGCTTCTTGTTAAAGGATATTAGGATCAAGCTTGATGCCCGATGGTGTTGTTACTATGTGTGACAGCATAATCAGGGAGCTAGAAAAATACTGGAGTTGTACTGCCAAGAGTATCCGATTGAAATGCGGGCTCGCGTAAATGAGGTATATTTATTTAGTATTTGTTTATTTTCAATACTTCAAATGCCCTTCTGAAGGGGTTCCACCTGAGAGGTGGGCATTCGTAAGGATAGATGAGTTCTTAAATGATACGCTTCAAGTGGTAGTAATTGCAGCGGGTGACAGCAGCAGCAGGAAAACCATTCCAGTCCTTGGGCGTTCATACGAAAAATGACGAAAAAGGGGCTGGTGAATGGGCTGAAGGTGGGTTCACGGTAATGGCTGAGGCGGCCGGAGGCGGAAGAGTGGTAGGTTAGCTTGCACATTTACTTTATATTTTATGAAAATTTTGCGTCCCAAAGTTACTGAAACTATGAGAGACGCCGTAGTGAACGCCTCCGGAAATTTCGACCGCCTGAGGTTCGTTAACATGCTGACATCGCACAGTGCACGGGCCTTCGCTATGGGTTTATTAGTGCTCGATATATATGAATAATCAGAAAATTAAAAAAAAAAACGGGCAGCACGGTTCTGAACGGATTCTGGTAAGTTGGTGTGGTTAGCTTGGTGGGGGTTCCAGATAGTGCATGCGTATGCGAGTTCAAGTGGAACGAAGATGCGCTAAAATAGTAATTCTACGGAAGGGGGTCTAATCGGTGGTTGCGGCGCAAATTTCCGATGCACTGTCAGGTTCATTGGTCAGTTTCGTTATGTGATCAGTCCATAAGATAAGATAATTCCTTAATTCCTAAATAACTGT
Organism: Amblyomma americanum; assembly: GCF_052857255.1. Taxonomy (NCBI): domain Eukaryota; kingdom Metazoa; phylum Arthropoda; class Arachnida; order Ixodida; family Ixodidae; genus Amblyomma; species Amblyomma americanum. The sequence goes on from NC_135500.1 coordinate 208,970,903, forward strand.
AAGAAGTTAGGGAGCTGAAGTCAGAGCCGTAAAGGATTTTTCCAAATCAATGGATTTGGAAACACCGCATCCATGAGCCCAATTCCATTTTGTTTAATAATTTATTACCCGCCGCGGTGGCTCAGTGGTTAGGGCGCTCGACTACTGATCCGGAGTTCCCGGGTTCGAACCCGACCGTGGCGGCTGCGTTTTTATGGAGGAAAAACGCTAAGGCGCCCGTGTGCTGTGCGATGTCAGTGCACGTTAAAGATCCCCAGGTGGTCGAAATTATTCCGGAGCCCTCCACTACGGTACCTAATTCTTCCTTTCTTCTTTCACTCCCTCTCTTATCCCTTCCCTTACGGCGCGGTTAAGGTGTCCAACGATATATGAGACAGATACTGCGCCATTTCCTTTCCCCAAAAAAACCAATTTAATAATTTATTCAGTGTACCTACATCACCCGAAGGCATTATTGTAGTGGGTTAAGTACATCAAAAGCGCAGAAATTATGCGTGAACACTACAAAGCAGAACATAATAAACGAAAAATAAAGAAGCATTGATTTGGGTAGCATCCAATTAGACCTGCGAGTGAAAAAAAGTGACCGGCATTTATTCAAAGTGATACGGAATTTCGGTGTAGGAAGTATGGTTTTAATTTTCATCTTTTGAAATTAGATTTTAATTTTCTCGTTTGAATTCAGTCTTCTTGATTCCGCTTCTTCTTTTGCCTTTTTTTCAGCATGGGCTGCCTCGTGCCGCAGGGGTTTGCTGTCGTTTTCGCTGCACTCAAGAATATTGTTGCCCACTCCTCTATTTTGCAGCCTCTGCTTCAGCCGCTCGAAATGTTGGATCTTGACGCCTTCTCTTTGGTTCTCCGGCGCGGATGGCAAACCTGGCGGCTGCGGTCGCTAGTCGAAGGATCGGAGTCTATTGCAAACGCTAGAACACGACCGAGAGTGAACGGGGGCGAGATCGCATTTTAGTTTTATTTTTAGCGGTGTTTATTATTTCAGATCATAAAAGAGAATTGGTTTTGAGAATGCAACAACGAGGTGTGGCATCGACCAAAAGGCGGCTCAGCAACCGCATGATTAACTGCATGTTGCTAGTTCTAGTTTTTCGCGCTCGCTCTGGGGGCGCTATTGCAGCGTGCCTCATCTTTCTCTGCAACGGTGGCCTGACGGTCTGAGCTTCTGCCTCGCATGCGGGAGGTGCGAGGTTCGATCCCCAGTGCCGCCGGGTACCCACCGGTAATCCAATCGGCACAAGCTTTCCCCTGGCCTGGTGCTGGGTTTCTTTAGGGCAAAATGCTCGGGAAATGGTTCTTTCACCCCACCTTGAGAAGACGAAAACAGCTTGTGCCATGGCGCTCTCTGGCCCCAGATGCTTTTGCGCCATAAAAAATCACAACCATCAGCTTCTCTTTCTTTCCTTTAGCAGTCCTGTCGTTCCGGGGCTCCGAAGCGAGCGTTAGTTTCTCTCGCTCTCCCCCTTACCCATTTCCCTCTCCTCACTTTTCTCTCACTCTCATTCTCTACGGTCACAAAGTCATCAACAACAGGTTTTGCGCAGACGTGGCCGTTGAAAAAAAAATGTGAGTTGCGTGCGTGCTTGCTTTTAAAGTGCGCCTGAATTTTCCCACGACTCCCACAAGAAAATAGACTCGAAGGCTAAGCGCACTGCAGCAACTCGCAGGACAAACGCCGAAGGTACGTCGCTTCCACGCAGGTGGTAATGCGACAACGCGCCACTGTGTCACGAAAATGTGGCAGTGATTTGAGAATACCGAAAATGTCGCGCAAGCGCGAAGGCTGCGACGAGACTGTAGAACCCCGGCCTTTCGAGGCTCGAGAGTGCCGGCAGTTAGAGTTCGCCGCGCTTAGTTGAGTGCAGAACACTTCTTTACCCTGGCTCACACCAACCGGAGAAGTTGTGTGGCTTTTTGAACTGACAGTGCACTGCCTTCCTTACAACCTACCAAGGAATCGCATTAAAGTGGCATTTCAAGCATCGATGCTCACATCTCTAGAAGGCTGCAATTAAAGATGCATGCACTTTTCTTTCAATTTAGCATGCGTTATGCGCATTTGTGAAAAGGCTGTACTCGAGCACTGAGCCATTTCGCTCAGCAGTGAACCTTATTTCTTACCATTAAAATGGTAGTCACCTCTCTACAGCAAAACAGTGCCCGGATGGGGATTCCTGTCACAGGATGTACACTATAAGACAGAGATAAGATGCGCTGTAAAGCGCACTTGAGGAAAATTAGCGGTTTTTTCGTGTTTGGTCCGATACATTCGAATGACAAAGCTTGTGGAATAGCAAAGTTGCAAATGATCATGTGTTGAAACTCTTTGAAGAGGCAATGATGGACAACTTTTACCAGATACAAATGCTAAAGGAAAGGCCACAGGTTATAAGTTTCACCTCTAAATTTAAAGTTATTGTGATGTGTTTCTATATTTTGGCTGTAAGGTATCCGGAAAAGTACTGTCACTTCCGAGTTTCAACGACAGAAAGGACCAGTAAGTTGGCAGGTTTACAATAGCACGGTTTATTTGAAGGTTACATAACAGATACTGGATTACGCAGTCCAGTTTTTTTATGAGGTTGATCAGTAGACGATCCAGGACAGGACAGCAGAAAAGTACAGAGTAGGTGGCTCGTCAAGTACAGGGGCTTTTTTTCATTTCGCCTTCAATATGCTGTCGCCGGAGCTGGGATGTAACCTGTAAGCTCGCGCCCAGCTTCCAAACGCTGTAGCCTTCTGTCCCGCTCGGCGGGTGGAACCTTGAAGTGGGGTGGCGCCTCTCTCATTTGAAGCCGTAAACATTACGGCCGGCACTCACTGGTAACTTTATGTATACCGGCGGTAATGCTGTAGTAAGAACAGACACTACGCTGTCAATGCAGCCCACTTCCAGCCGACAGCGGCCTCATAGAGTGCTTACGTAGCTATTAGATGGGACGCGTAGAGTGTAAGGCGCGCCCCACTTGGGGTTAGCCGGCATTCTTCGTCGCTTTGAGGTAACTGTACGAGTTCCACCGCTGGAATAATTCGTCTCTCGACTTCAGCTCTCTCTCCACGTAGCCGTAGTCGAAGCTCTCGTGCGTGCCGCCGTATTCCTCAGGAATCAGGTCGTCCGGCACAAGGTTGTGCAGCTTGTTGACATCGTAGCCCAACAGGCGAACCTGAAAAAGGCGCGCGAAAATATCGTTGCTCCTTTTAGTGAATGGTTGGATATCGCTTTATTTCTTTGCAACTTATCCAAATTCATTCCCTGCTACGTTGAAACCTTACAGCTGTATAACACAGCACTAACCACACTGTGGCATGCAGTCATCGTAATCAGGGTTAATAAAAGATACAAATTTAAATTCGGACACTTATGTGAGCCGATATCTTGACGCGGTGACGAGATAGTAAAATGTTTCTATAATGGTGCCGAATTGCCGCTGAATAAGAATATGTTCACGGATAAGAATGTATGAGACCAAGCATAGCAGTCAGGTGGAATGCAGAAATTAGTTGTAGTGAATGAAGGGATAGCTGAGAGGAATTATTAGTAAACTTAGAGAAAAAAATAATAATTCATCTGCAAATTATGAATACCTTTTTCTACTCCCGCAAAAGAGAAAGCGGACGCGGAAGAGCCCAAATGGTAAGACTGAAAATGAAATATGAGTCATAAAGTGAGCCCATATGTGGGCATCGCATAGAATTTTGAGGAAGGGCGCATAAGCAAGTTAGAAGGAAGGGGCAAACTGGAGCAGTTCAAAACTTTGCTCGCGGGCACACATTTTGCTCAAACGAAGAAGACGGGGATAGTGTAGATGCGATGAATCATAACTCATTTACTGACGACGCGTTTGCTACAGTGTGCGAAAAATTGCTCGTTGGGCCTGGTGCAAACTTCAACGATTAGCTTTTTACTCTATCCTCTCTACTATTTTTTTTTCGTGGAGCAAAAAGCATTTTTACTTTTCAAGGATGTCACGCCCTGGAGCGATTTTTTTTTTTTTGTCACAAGCAGCCGACATGCAGGATAACAAAACGATGAAAGGATCAGGTCTCACCCTTTTCACCAGTTTATGCTTCATAAAGGGCCTTCCGATGGCGAACAAGACGTCGAATATGGCGGGGTTGTTGATAATGTAGACTCTTTTGATCCGCATAGGGCAACAGTCCTAGAGTAAAACGAATAAATGCGTGTCAGTACCTGGTCACATGGCTATCTTTGATTTCCAGGGCTTGAAACGAAGTAGTAAGCTTCCGCCGAAATCTCCTCTGGCACACGAACTGATATAATGACAAAATGAGCATGATTTCTAAAAAGCTATGAGAGCAGAAACATGAAAAATAGAGAAATTATCTGATAATCAAAAGCACAAAGGCTGTCTAATGTTGGTGAAATGATAATGAAAGGCTGATTAAAAAAAAACAATCTTGGAAGCGTCCGCGGCGACAGTCAATTAGAGCTTTAGATCGAAATTTTATTTTCTTTCTGAATCAACCAAAAAAAAGTTTAATCTTACGCATGAGAAATACTGCTTAAAAAGTCAGATAAGAAAATTTCGCATGCATGCATGGGGTTTTATACGTGGTTGCATTCTGTTTAGGCGTTCCCATTTTTATTTCCCGTTCCCGTACGAACATGGTAGTGTCGAGGTTCTCTATTCGCTGCCGGCATCCCAATTAGTAATTTGCGAGAAAGTCACACAACAGCCATTGACATCCAGGCTTATACGTGCTCTGTTTCTGAGAAGGAAGGAGCGCATGAGTCTGACTTCCCAGAGTGGAGGATGTGATTTCAGTGGTCTGCTTTCAAGCTGCGAATTTCTTGCACGAAAGGCAGACAGCCTACGGGTCTCAAAAAAAAACAGAAAAAGACAACTGAAGAAGGTAACTCCTGAAAAATAGTTTTTAGCATTGCTGACACTTTTTTGCGGTATTGAAAACAAAACATGGGTACATCTTCGCCGTTTTGAAGATATATTAACTGCGATAAAATCTGAAGTAATACAAGCATAAAAATAAAGTTCCGGTGCGCTTTATACGCACAAAAAGTTTCTACGGGCGATGCCTAAAGACAGCACACTCTGCGAAATGTTTCATCGACGCAGTAAGACTGGCTTGAAATGTACAGATTGCACTAATTACGCACTCAAAAGCAATGCTGTGCTCCGTCGGCGCAGCTGTAAATATGAGGAACACAAGACTAGGGATCTTGAGGTTCTAAGAGACGACACGAGTAGCAGAACCGCAACTAGCCAACAGTACAAGCCGGAGTCAGCAGCTGCCGCAGCATTGTATGAACGTTGCTTGCAGTCGCGATGCTGAGACCGGTTGAAACTGAAGGCAAGTAGCGGACGGATGGCGCGGACATCAAAACGCCATCTTATTTAACATAGTCCATGTTGCGCGAAGAGGATTCAAATTTTTTTGAGAGCGAATGCAGATGGCAAGAGCGAGCTCATAACCTACTTTCGACCCTCAGCGAGTCAGTACCGAGGTAAAAGAATGTAACCTCGACCCTCGTACTTCCACGAATGCCATGATTGCAGAATTACGGCTTCTACTTTCAACGGCACAATATGCTACAAGTGCATTATCTCGATGTTTCAAAGCTACGTACTTAGGCGGGTGCGCAGACACACGCTGCATTTTTTTTTCTTTGATCACCTCTAACACAACGTGGCAGTTTTCATATTTTGTCGCTCATTGCTTTCATCCCCCTTTTCATGCGTGAGCGTGTTAGGCCTGGTTACACCGGTGCATTACTACTTCTTTATCTCTGCCGACTGGAACGGTTCCTCGCTTTAAATGCATATCAGGGACGTTGTCCAGGTTATATTTAGTCGTATAATAGTAGCCTGTATGTCCTAAAAGAAAACTCGCAATAGTGCGTCATCGTTTCAACAGCATATGACCATCTCCTGACTAATCAGAACGGAGCTTTGCCTTGTTCACTGCTGGCCGATGATACGAAGGTATCATCTGTGCCCATGATGGCATGTGCTCAAGGGGAGGCTTCTAGTTTCTGGAGTGGTAGTGAACGTTCTCAAAGATTTGATTTGATTTGATTTTTTTTACGGGCGTTTAACGTCCTAACGCGACTCAGGCGATGAGGGACGCCGTAGTGAAGGGCTCCGGAAATTTTGACCCTGGATTTCTTTAACGTGCACTGACATCGCGCAGCACACGGGCCTCTAGAATTTCGCCTCCATCGAAATTCGACCGCCGTGGCCGCGATCGAACCTACGTCTTTCAAAGCGGTCGGGTGAGGGAAACGCGGGGGGTAGCAATCCTGTTATTTCTGCACGGAAGAGGAGGAAGTGTCCATAATTTTGGTGCATTAGCACTATTTAGCGCTTTGTGGCAGGCGGTCGACCTGCCCATCTGGTTGTGGACAACTTGCCAGATGTGTACACCTGGCAGGTCTTTACCCACGTCTTTACCAAAAGGCCTTTAGGGTAAATGCCTTATGATGAAGACCTTCATGGCAAATGCCATTTGGATGAAGACCTTTAGGTCGAATGCCTTTAGCACTTAAGGATATTAAATGCCTACTGTAACTACGATACCACGCGATATTCGGCGTTTAGCCATGCTAGAACACGCGGTATTTTTGTTTGCTGTTTATCTAGTTGTTTTTGTGCACTTCCGTGCATCGAAAACCGGGATTTCGCTCTTCAGCACCTTCTTCGTTGCTCGCGTCACTGCTGTGTCGTCAGTTGTGATGGGTAGATATACGTATCACAGAATGTGAAGATTTTCACACGCGAACTCTAAAAAAAGGCAATGCAAACAACGTTACTTTTTGCTCAGAGCTCAGTGCATATATAGCCTCGAGTGGCTTAGGTCGTCACTTCGTTTTTTTTTTTTTTTTTGGGGGGGGGGGGGGAGGGGGTTATGGTAGAAGCGTAGCAGACTGGGTGAGTTGGTGTTCCATGGTAACGATGTTCCATGGGTTATGGGTTGTTAAAAAATTACTTCCTCGATGTAGTTACAAATGCAAAAGCTTCTTCAGTCAAAGAAGGATTTAGCATGGGCTGACCTTTTTCTGGCAGGAGTCAAAAAGCACTTCTGCTTGTAGTTACGCACAAAACAGAGTACTCAAACTTAAAAACCTCGCCGCCGAAAGACACGAGGTCCCTCTACTGACCTGAACAAGTAGTAGAAATTTCTTGACCATAAAAGGTGTGTAGTGAGCCAGATGATAGGGTCGGAGGCCCTTTATATCCAACACGATCACGGTACCCTTGACCTGGAACTCCTCCTTCAGAACAACATGCATAGCGTGCAATATGCCCACTCTGTAGTAGTCATTCAGCGAGCAGATGTCCGTGTTCCATGCTCCTGAAAAAATGCAAAGAGAATATGTTGGCTTTCAGTCCGTGTTGCGGATGCAAATAATGTAGCAGGCATAATTTAGAAATATTCATTCTTTCTTTTTCTAGATCTTGAATACTGGGCATTCGTGCCCTAATCCTGTGCCATCCGTTGCTGATGAGTAGTCGTGATCGTGTTTTTCTCTATTACTGCTAAATTGTGACAGTTTCTTCGGACTTGAATCTGAAGGATGCGCTCTGCTTATCTAAGCAGCTGATACGGATGTACGGCATACAGGCGAGTCAGCTCATGTGTGGTCTCAAAATCAAGAGGTTGAAAGTGCGATTCTCCTCACCCCATGTCATCATTTGCATTTTGTTTAGATAAGTACCCTGAACATAAGTTTGGCGTGGTAGTTAAGATTGCGCACAACACGCGTCCAGATACCTCACCTTCTTACACTTTTGTTCTCCATAGCGTAGGTGGTCGGGATAGTTTGTGCTACTTTGGGGCGGGGGTTTGGCTCTCAATTCTGCTGCCCTCCGCGGGGATCAGCGAGCGACGCCACATCTCTCCATAAACAAATGCGAACATGTGGCGAATCCATATGCAGCGCCATCGGAACTGAAACAATGCGCGACGGCAGGGACACAGCAACCTCCCGTCTTGTGGTGAATCGAGAGGTGTGAAAGTTCTTACAGTGGCACGAATTATGAAAGAGAGCAGCTTATTAGCCTGAAATAAACATCCCTCCCAAATACATATTGAAGGCTATATTCCTATTTTTTAGAGTAAATTCACGACTGTGAATAATCCGCAATACTGCTTCAATTTTGATGTCGAAGTAAACATAATCTTGGATTATGAGGCTAGCTAGGTGCCCCATTTCGTAGGTACTGTACGTTTGCGTACGCCACAACCTGCTTTGAAAACCCGTCCGGCATCTTGTTAGTGGCGTCGGTGAAATCAATTGCAGTGAGTAGACTGCCGCTTCGGAGAGAAGTTTCTTCGCAAAGGATGAAACTAAACATAGGATGCCACGTCGCTTACGAAACATGTTTTGAATAATTTTCCCGCTCATCTGCCAGGCTACTGCGTTTAGCAGACTGCTGTGTATAATAACAAGCCCATCCTCAAGTTTCAATACTCCCCTTCGGTTGCCAGATATTGAGGCATGTATATTTATAACCACTCCTTTTATCGCACAGTTTTGTTTATTTTCGGGCAGGTTCTAAGACTCGATTTCATTTTGCGCTGAAAAGTATAAGCCAGACGCTCTGCGCATTATTTCAATTATCTCACCGAATTTCAGCATTATTGCCGGTCTTCCTTCGGGGTCTGTCTTGCGAGACACGGTCAGCAGCCGATGCTTTCGGCAGGTGGTGTCAAAAGGAACACGGTGCAGACTCAGGTCGTCAAACATATCCGGGTTATCTCTTCGGGCTTTGCAGTACGTCATCACATTCTTGAATGCGCGCAGGACATCGTACTTGCGGGCTCGTAGAAAAGCCAGCAGGAAGGTTTCGTCCGAGGGGAAATGAAGGGGCTCGTCTGATCAATGCAAAACCGAGAGGAAACTAAAGGTTAGGCAGCGTCTCAGCATAGTTGCTAATATTAGCCGGCCAGCAGGCAAAAACATCCACCCTTAAAGAGGTGAGCCTACCGAGCGACCATTAAGCCTCTTCTCCAAAGCGCTGCTCTCCATATCCAGCATGAGTTCTATAAAGTCAAGGATATGCGATAACACAGGCGGTACTTGCAGCACCACGCACGCTTCTTTTAAACGGAAGCTCCGAGGGCTGTTCGAACATAATGGGTTGATGACAACGCCTTGGCGCCTCCTGCGATCAGCACAACATTTACTTTAATACTAAGCCTAGCAAGAAACTGAAGAACAGCAAACCAACACCGAAGCCGGGCTAACCAGACGAGGTGAGGGCTACGCCTGACGCAGACATGACGTCACAAACGCTATCGACAACACTCTCGCACAGGTGTTAAATAGGTAAACTGGGCATTGGAAGGTATGGTTCCGTTCAATAGATGCCTCTAAAGAAAGGACACAGAACAAGCAGCCTTTTCCTAGGGCTTTGTGGTAAGCGCGGAGTTGGTACCGAGGCGAAGATAGTTTGTTACTCAAATTTTAATGACTACTGCACCCGTGGTAATGCGGATGGTGAGCGCGTGCTGGTGCGCATCGCGCTTTTCCAATTGTTGCATATTTGCTCTGAATGCTGTTTTTTTTTTTTTTTGGCTGGGCTACAACAAGCTTTATGGCTTGAGAAGCGTGTTGTCTCGGGCTTGTGCGTTCACGGCCATTGTCGCGAGGGCATCCGCCCTTTGCTCGGCCTGTCGCATGTTTGTGGCTCTTGCCTTCCGCATACGGGTAGCGTTCCAAGCACGATTCCCCACCTCCGTGGCGCACAGAAACATCCCACCCAGCGCCAATCTTGCTCTTACAAAATGTCTCGCTCTATTACAATGTGGAAATGGCAGGTCTTGTACACTTACCTAAAATAAGTTGACGTAGTTGCTTCAGTGCCTGTCGCCTTTTTTCGCCTGTTTCTTCCAATTCATGTAGCGCAAGGTTCTTGAATCTTTCTGGCAAGTCATGGAGAGCGAGTATGGCCTCGCTCTTTTCGTGGTTCATCGCACCAGCACTTTTTCAACGGGAAAATGTGGATGGGGGTGATTTTAAGCGCCAAAGAAATCTAGAACCTTAGACGAGACAAGCATGTGGAGAAAAACATCGTACAATATGCTTCAGTACATCTCGAGTAACGAAACTAGTAAACATTGCTGCATGTGTCTAACGCTACTTTTAACGCCGATGTAGTAAGAATAGAGGATGCAGGCAAACCTCAGCGGTGTGGTTTTTGATAATATTTTATTCCTAATTACCAGATTTAGAGCATAGAGAAACATTCTTAATACAGTGTCACAAATTCTGCTGCTCTGAAAGCCATAGACGATTTCGTATTTTTGAGTAGAACATGTTGGGCGGCTAGTTGATACATATGAACAGAAAAAATTGACGCCAAATCGGACAACACACAGCAAGAAGGACTAGACCTCAACACTGTAAAGCCTGCGGTAAAGAAGAGAAAAAGCATTTGCGTGGCGAGGCTGAAGGACAGCAGTATCTTAAAAAGGAGTAAGGATAAGATAGCCTGTGAACTGGTTGAAGCTTTCCATGGACATCAGTGAAAAGAGTCGTGATTGTATTAGCACCCCTTCAATCAACATGTATAAGAATGAAAGCTTTTTTTTTAGAAAGATTGAGGTCAGATATGCGTGTGCTGCTGTTTCTTCCTGAAACGCATTCCCTTGTGCCCATGGATGGATACACCTTACCTTCTTGATGACACCTTCTTATATTCGCTCGCTCACTCTGTGAATGAAAAGTTGCAAGTTGCGCCTGTCCACTCTTTCTTGCTGTGTGTTGTCCAATTTGGCGCCAATTATTTCTGTTAATATTTTTTAAACGCCGTTCAGCCCGTGCGGGAAGCACACGTGTCAACGTCTGCTACAGTGAAGGAAAATCGGGGAGGCGAGTTAACGAACAGTACATCTAATTTAGTGCAGGCAATAACAAAACAAGGGAATACATACGCTGCAAAGAGTATTTACAAAATTAAAAAGTAAAAAGAAAAGAGAAAGCGGGAAGAAGGAGGGGAATGTTATAACGTGTAAACTTAATAATGATGTTATACACAAATTAGGACCCATTCACACCCACCGCGGTGGCTGAGTGGCTTTGGCGTTCGGCTTCATGATTCCAAGGTAGCGGGATCGAACCCCGTTCACAGAGGCCGCATTTCGATGGAGGCGAAATACAAAAACGCCCGCGTACTGTGCAATTCAGCACACGTTAAAGAATTCCAAGTGAGCTTAACTAGTACCGCGCGCTCCCCTAACGCGTCCCTCAACACCCGTCGTGTGTCATTTCGAGACGTAAAACCCCACTTATCGACACCAGGGCGAATACAGAGGCACAAGTTTACAGCATTACAAACGATAAAAAATGTCTGGGAGACAGCCGCCACGTACTAGATCGAGACGACGGCTTCTAGCGGGGTGATCGGCGTCCGGGCGCGGGCTCGTTGGTAGCGGACACGGGGCAATGAGTCACGTGTTCTGACATGGACTAATCGCACACTCAGCCACCCGACAGTCTTCCGTCGCCTGCTCCCCACCGACTGCGCCTCTTCAGCTCCGCAGGGCTCCCTCCAACCCTCCACCGGTCCCCGTTTTTAACGCGACAGCGTTAAGGAGCTCGAGTCGCAGAAAAGCCGGTGTCGTCGGCGTCGGCGGCGTTGGCCGTGAGCAAAAAACTTCCTCCTGGCACTCCTCCTCCTCCTCTTCGCAATGCACGCCACTGCCTCAGCAGATAGCGCGCGACGGCAGCGCCTCCTGCTAGTCTCTTTGGGGCGCAGTGGGGCCGTGCGGGCACGCAGGAATCACGCGGTGAGCGGCGAGTAACGCAGCGCACATCCAAAGCGCGTTCACCACGAAGCTTGCGGCTTGCTGCCCGTTCGTTCGGCGCGGAAGCTATGCTGGCGTTCGTGGCATCGGGTTTGTCGAGAAATATGTGTCGACGAACTACGAGTGCAACTAGAGTCCCGCGCGTTTCGGCAAGGCGCCTGGTAACGCTTCTACGTGGTTTGTCGCTCCGCGCGTCCGTTTCACGGTACGTAGCAGAGCGATTTGTCTAACGGGCAAGGCGTCGCACCGAACGGGCGATGGCGTTCCGTGGACTCCCTGGCAGTGCTGGAACGCGCTGTCGCGTTCCACTCTTAAAGGAGAAGGTTGAGCGCCCTCCAAATTTTCTACACAAATGGTTACTCCGGGACTTCATGGAACGGCGACATTCCGGCACCCGCGTATTGAGGGTGTGGTGAAGGACAAATCGCTGAGGACGTGAATGAAAATCGCTCCCTCGAGCTGGGAGTTGCGCGCAGTCACGCGTACCACAGTATATATGCCACAACCCAAGAATGCGGTACGTGACGTGCAGAGATAATTGACGCCAAAAATGTATCCGCAGTTCTTGATTAGTCAATTTAAGAGTCATGAAGTTGGCTGTAAGTGCAGTATGCTCGCCTTCATTCACGTAGGTACCTCATTTAACTTCAACACTCTGAGATGCTGTCTCTAGAAAATCGCCATCATCCACGACAGAAATTGCTGCTGCATCATGTCTACAATGCAGTAGATTTTCAATGCATCGTTTCAATACAGAATAAATTCAGCAGATATGTTGTTGACCGAAGTGGGGACGCACTGTTAAGGATTTCAATGTAAATTCGCACGTCCTGCTGATGCCTTGCTATCGTCTCGTACCCGCTATCCCCTAAATGAGCCACATTGAGCCGCCATGGCTCTACCGCGAGTGAATCACTCCGTCTACGCGTTGTCTGCGGTCTTTTTATGATCATTGCCTGACTGGGTGCTGCGTAGTCATGTTAGGCTCTGCTAACACACTAAAGCCCCGATCTGGCCTCTAGACCGTACCATCCCTGACGTATTAGTGGTAGTAAAATTAAAAGATTCGTGAAAAAAGCAAGACTAGCCGGGAAAAACTGGTAATATATAAAACTACGTTCATTATCGGCGGCGCAGATAACAAGGAAAAGTCTTATCGCGAAGTTTTATCGTTTCCCTGGAGCGACTGATTCGTAAAACTTGTTGCCTCTTATTGTGTGCATGGCTAAAGGGGGAAAAAAGACGGCGCACACAGATGGGCTCCTTTGTCGAAGTTAGTTTGAAATTACTTGGTTGCAACTAGGGACAATAACGTTGTTTTTTTTTTTGGTGGTGAAAGTAAAAAAAAATTGGGCATACCGTCAATATTCCAGCAGCGAATACCGAGCTCCAGGTCGCGTCTCCACGGTGCAGTTCAATCGAAATGTCGCTGGTATTCCAACTTCACGACCACCGACGAAAGCGCAGTTCACGATGTCGATACCCTCAGCTCCTGCGGTCACCTGATGCACTGGACGAGTTCCGGTGTCACGTCTTCTTCCTACCACTCTCCAAGGACTTAAGCCCCGATTGTCATGAATGTAAGCGCGAGGCATTGATGCACTCTACGTATGGAGAATTAAGTGAGCGCGCTCTACCATCGCGACCTTGCGATATCTTCCTCCTTCTTCCATATCGATATGCGCGACCCGAGCCGAGGCATCAGCATCCTCTCCAGAATTGCGAACAACTACGCAAAAATACGCTATGATATGCGACCAACATCCTTGTCGGAAGTCGCTTCGCGCTCTTTGGACACGGAAAGAACGGCGTCCTTTTTATGTTTTTTTTGCACCATACACTAAGCGCACTCAGATGGGCATATTTAAAACATTAGCGCTCAAGGACGAATTACGGAAGAGGAGACCGAAGGGTCAAGCATTGCCATACTTAACACGAAAAAAAATGGCTTTTGAACTAACAAATTCCTTCAGTAAAATAGAAACCTAAGCCGGTGGGCGATAGTTAGGAGTACCTTATGAATTAGCACTGTATATGTCATTTCGCTTTTTCGCGTTACTCTCTCAAATATTGCCAACTAGTACCATCCGGCCCAGGCTTCGATATAACAGCACTCATGTGCGTAACGCGCTCTTTAACTCATTATGTGACTGATCTAGCCAGTAACGCAGGTTTTAATAACAAGTGTCTACGTACTACCAAAACGTTGCACATACAATCCAAGGACATGTATGTATTAGTGACCGGCCAACAGACGATGCGAAACGTTAATTCGGGCGTTCATCTCCGCGGGCGTAATTTGCATGCTACTTTGCCATTTCCTACCGCAGGCGTACTAACCAAAAACACATAACCTGCGAGTAATTCCGTGCAAGAGAGAGCATGCATGACTGATTCTTCGCACAGACTGACTGTGCGTGGCCCTTTTGAGGCAAATAAAAAAAAAGAGATGGAGAAACCAAAACAATAATCTGCTTTTTGGGGGACATCGCAGATGTCGTCAGCTGGAACCGTTCAGGGTTGTTTATTTCCATTTTTGTAAAACGCCGCAAACTCGAAGGAAGGTGATCGAGCCGAGGTTATATGAGGTGCGTGCAGAGTGTGACCGCCTATACACCTTGGCGCTGGTGTAAGTGATTGCACGTGAATCCCGGAGACTGGCTAACGCAGAGTCGCAGCGAAGCGTGCGCTGCGCCACTGGTTATTATGCGGCCTTACACAACTGCGCTTCTCGGGATTCATTACTGCTTTCCTTCATGGTCAACGTACAGGGCCTCGGATGAAAACGATTGAATTTAGTCTAGATTTCGCATCGCCGCGCAACCTGGGTGACGGCAGATGAGTAAATTGATTATTCCCTCTTTCAAATAAGCGAGGTAGAGCATTAAATTAGAGGCCTGCACGCTCAAGGGTAGCGAATCGCGGGCGAAATGTGCCCTTTACTTCCAGGACCTTCTTTCAGTGTATCCTAGCGCTCAGTTCCGACCTTTAGCAAAACACTGTCGGGGCCGCAGACGGCGACCGGCGATGATGAAATCATCGTTTGGAAAACGCTCCGCGCACTCACGGCTACGCTGTTGCCAAGGCCACGTGACTTCCGCGTCGCGCAATGCTCTCGGGGTTCGACTATACGCACGCCGCTTTCCGCTGACGAAATGTTTCAATACGAAAAGTGTAGCGGTTTTGTCATGAAGCGTACGCAGAAGCTGGTTTGTGGGCATCTTGTAGAGAAATTTGCTGCCAGCTTCTGTAACTAATTGCTAGTTGCTGATTGCTAATTGCTGCATTGAAAAATCATTTTATAATTACAGACATCTTCTAAACAGAGTGGCGAGCAGTGAAGTGGAAATTGGGCAATCTTAGCAGCTCAGGTGCACTATTCTGGTCGCCATTATTTTGAAAATCAAACGGGTTAGGTTGAAACACGTTTGAAGCGCCTAGTGGTCCATGAGACGGATGATGGCGCCTGTTGATGTGATGAAGTATTTCATGCCGCGACTGTTCACATCCCAAAAACTGTACTCACTCGGCTGACAACTGCTGAATGTGGTTTTCAGCGGAGTATGCAGATTATTCTTTTTCGCAAATAGTCATCCAATGTGGCAAACGATAAGGTGCGTCGGCCTGGCACGTTACCACTGTAAAGCATGCAACCATGCTCACACATAAAGGCAACTGCTAAGGCATTTGCACATTCACCTGCCTTTCGCTGGTGTTCTGCACTCAAATAAATAAGGCGCGGAACATCTGGCGGAGACACTCGGGATTTTGTTCTCATCGCTGTCCATATTAACGAGACAAACATACCTAGGTCCCATTGGTCTCCGTGCATTTTCACCCTCTTCATTGTCCGGACAGCGAGTTTCTATATTAACGAGGCGTAAATACACAGAAGAAGTTTGGTTCCCAGAAAAGTTGTCCATAATTCGAGTCGTCCATATTAAATGGGGTCGTATTAACGGAACACGACTGCATTCGCTTGTAGTTGGTGCAATTGGATGTACTAGCACTGACTGCTACTAGTTGAGGTCAGCAACAGATCAGTAACAGAGAATAGTCGTTGAATATGGGAAGCAGCTGTGATGACAGGGAGGATAGTGGCAAATCCCGAAAACTGTCCGAGTTGGCCCTTCGTGATAGTAGAAAATAGCGGGTAATCTAGACGCGAACACAGAGTACCATAAACAATGCATTGCTGTGTAATAAAGAGATAGCGACTGCCCTAAAGTGACCTGATAAATTTAGGTCCTTACAAGCGTAGTCTCCAGCTGTGTCTAAGCAAAAACACTTGTTTCTACAATTTTTTTTTAATTACGAATGCAGGCTCTCCAAGTTGATCTTCCACATGACTAGGAAGAGTCGCAAAAATGGACGAAAAACCAATTGCCACCAATTCATGACATGCCGATTTCTCACATTTCAGTGGCGTTAACAAATTGCTCGATTCAGTTTTTCATTTTCAATGCGTTATCTCGCTTAATGTCGCAATTACGCTTCTTTTTCTTTGTTTATTTCACACTGTGTTTCTTAAAGCGTTAATATTTTAGGCACCATTACTACAGAAGAAGCGAACTGGTGCCGCAGCTCGAAAGAAATGCGGGTGCCTTCCCAAATCGCGCAAAATGTGGATGAGTTTGACCCCCAGCGTTAACCGGATTATGTTCAGCGTTGTGGTGAATGAGTCAGAGCCACGAATTCAGGTAACAACAACAAGAAGCATATTGCCCGGAAAATACACACAGAGGACAAACGCGGCGTTGCTTGCATTAATCAAGGAATATGAAGTGATAGCTGCTGACAGAGTACTATACACACATAATTACACTTGGCATCTGGAGCACGTGCAAATTACGAAAAAGTGATTCCAATTAACAAAGACAGATAATAATAAAACGAAGCGATAAAACGCAATTGAAGAGAAGTTGAGAACAAGCCTACGATGACTGGGTGCGCAGCGAGAGTCCTTTCACCACGACACGGAGCGGTTCTCGAAGGCGGTGGTACTTCAGGAATAGAAAGCGGGTTGTCGAGGGTGTTGGAGTTCCGGTGTGCTCGGCGACAGTTCTACCTCCCCCCCCCCCCCCCTACCCCGACCCCCCCACCCTCTCCTTCGTGGAGCGGTCTTAAGCGGGTAACGAACGGGCCTCTTTTTATAGGCTCTGTGGCGGAAGTCAGAGGCCTTCGTGAACACTCTCTTTTGTTCACCGATCACCTCACTCCTCAAGCGTCGCGCATGTTCACTCACACTGCGTCACTGCTTGGCCTTCCTGCTACACAGGGGTGAAGGTCACTTTGGTCGGGGGCCGTACGTAGTTGTGGTCAACTCCATGACCGAGAAAGTACATAAAAAAAGAGACACGTTTGCCCTTACTTTCGTACTGCTAGAGGTCACTCTGAGGAACAAACAACAAAAAGCAAACTGAAAAATCTTCGCGTACATCCTCCTCTGTCTCCGGTGGTTGACCAGAGGAACCATGCACCGCATGTTCATACACGTACCATCGGCAAGAAATCAAACGCGAACAATTAAGACAATTGAGCTATGAACAGCAAAGTAAGAAGCTGTTAGCCACGTTAAGCACAATACTAGTGGATGGTAATTTCACTTCGAACGTACGAGGACTCTCCTTCAGAAGTGTTAGTCAACGTCTCTTATCATGTCCTATCCAGGAGCTGATATGGTTGTGTTTTTGTGTTGCCATGTCAGTTTTCTAGCTTTCATTTCATTAGTTGCTGATAGTACACCACAAATAGAACTACATCCCAAAGCTTAGGTACATAATGATCTTAACATCAGGGGCATGAACGCTGCCACGTTTGAGATAAATGGCCTATTCGAACACTTTTGGCTCTCCGTCATTGTAGATGCGTAGAGAAAGACATTCAGTCAGGGCAATCGCTTTCAAGAAAACAGACTTCTTTTAAGCCATTGAAGCCGACAAGCAGCTATCCTGGTGCCCAAGTATCGTCCTTTCGATAGTGTTCGGGTCGATCTACAGGCGTCGCAATGTCGCGGAAACTGAGTGTGTATCAAGGAAGTGTAACGGGAGCTGAAAAAAGCGAGATTTCTTGAAAACGCATATGGCACAGGCCTCACTACTGCCAGTTTTTGTGTGGAAACAATAAGATTTCGTGGAAGTCACTGCGAACGACTTTACGTCGGAAAGTAGCTTCCCACGTTGAAAAGCTTCCCATGTTGAAAATTCCTTCAAGGTCCGTCAAGAAGCCTAGCGAAGGGTTCGAAGAGTGTATCCCAGTGTGCAGTAAGTTTGGCGTATGTACTTCAATAATAACCGGTAGTTTCTAGAATTCCAACCTATCTCGCAGTGTCTATCTCTACGAGGCATTTTAAAGCAAACACTCATATCATGAACCTATGTGATGATCAACAAGTCTTAGTTGGCGCGCTCGTCCCCAGTCGTGTCACGCTGACCAGTCATCTGGAAACTAGTGAAATGATACTTCTTCACTCATATCGCAGTGATATTTCATAAACTCAAGTCCTCGCCCTTCTTCTCACCATGCTGCTGGTCTGGTTGAGGAGAGGCAAAAATATTGTCGTTATCAGTGGCCTAAGAAGGTGGTACTCCAGCGGTGGCGGCTCTCATCCGCTCAAGTCGCCGCATTAAAAAAGTACCAGTATTGCATCCGTTGCTGAGGGCTCGCATTTATGATGGTGCAGGTAGGATCATCTCTGTCGAGGAGTAACCGATGATTTGTCGTTTTGGTGCTCGCGAACATTTTTGACCCACGGAAACATTCTCAGTATTCCCGCCCTTTGTTAATGTGCTCTGTTCAAGAAAATACCAACATATCAAACAGCGTGTGTACTTACGAACCAATAAATCTTAAACAACATATGAGGTTACTGAGTTATGAACGCGCAATCGGTGCTGTAATGCCTCATGCCTCTTTGCAGCCATCAGTGAAAACTTCTTGAGGAATCCCTTTAAAGAAGTGTTTTTTTTTATCAAACCGCATAATGCACTTCGCTATAGCATGCATTCGGGTGCTTAGAGAGCGATGGCGGGATGACATAGTAACTTACGTCATCTTGAACTGATTGCTGCAATATCTAGCTAAACAATCACCGCCGATTTCCTTTGACCAGAACGGTGTATCTTACGAACCTGCTCTCAGTACATAAAACAGTATAAAGCTCAGGTTCCCTGTACAGCAAAGGGTAAGATGCACATTTTTGTGTCCATCTTCATTCTTTGTTCCTGTTCGGTTGTTCCACGAAAGATAATTTGCCAAAATGTTTGCATAACCGCACATGCGCATCGATTTGTTGGTTGCACTCCTGGAGTTTCTTGATATTACCGAGGGAGAAAGCTTCCGTTGCTACATTTTATCCACCATGGATAGTCGCAGGATTGCCGAGAAAATTAGGGTTCGTTTTTGGCTTACCTATAGGGGGGCATAAAACATGGGTTGAGCCTAGCCAATACGACTCTCTTCTAGACAAGCTTCGACGAAAAGCTGTGGAAGTTTCCATGCCATACTAACGCCTACGTTTCACTTGCGTTAAATTTACTGAAGCGGTGAAAAACGCGCCACTGAAATAATTTAAGCAGCGCACAGAGCACAGCATCGCGGCAAGCTACGAATCCACGTTTTCATAATCCGCGTTTTCGGGCCAACACTAGCCGAGCCAAATATGAAACCTCGCCTTCCCAGCATTCCCGCGACGGATAAAGAGCTCTTTAAGAAATTCGCATAGACGGTGGCGCCGCTTTTCTTTGTAGGTAATGCTGAGAAGCTCGTTGGGCGCAATCAGTTACTAAGCAGACGAAAAGCGAGAGTGCAAGAGCGGTGGGAATTGTTCCCTTTTTGTATCTTACTCTTTTCTGCTTTGTGTTCCGACGGAAACTGGTTCATCTCTGACGCCCGCCACACCGCGAAGGCCCTGAAGCTGCTTCGTACAGTCGCGTACGCGCTTCTCCAGCTCGGATGGAAGCCGGCGAGCACGTGCGGAGCATGCGATATGTCTTGTGCTATCTAAGTACAGCCGGAATCATTATCAGCCAAGTGCTGCACGTGAGCTGCCCTGCTTTCGACGGAGCTTCCTGGGACCTTGAGCGCCCCGTGACGTGCCCAGGAAAGACCTACTTTCGGTTTCCGCCCTTACTCAAAGCTGGAATACGGTTTTGTTGTTTTGTGTGGAAATATATTTCAATCTATTTATTCAGTCTTATGCTTGGTTGAGATCAGGATAAGGCACCCTTTAATGATGACTGGAAATGTTAGGCTGGTAGTATACCTGGGCGGATATTCCAGGTGAAGGTTACAAATGAAACGACACCGAC
Organism: Amblyomma americanum; assembly: GCF_052857255.1. Lineage (NCBI taxonomy): Eukaryota > Metazoa > Arthropoda > Arachnida > Ixodida > Ixodidae > Amblyomma > Amblyomma americanum. Next base: position 208,991,014 of record NC_135500.1, read on the forward strand.
ACTTACATACTCCCACCGAAGGGAGGATATAAGGCCCGCGTTCCTTAGAAATTGTAACTACTGTACATAGCGCAAAAGCTGCGGTGCATTCAAATTCAAATGCTAAGCTTAAGTTGAGTCTTGGCGCTGACTAGCGCTCTCGATTTTGACAATGAACGCCTTATAGTAGCAGTCATGTCTTCTAAGCGAGAATGAGCGGCACACTAACATTTTGCATGCTGTGCTGGCGAATGAGGGGTCACTTGGTGCGGATATTTTGTATTGCATACGTCGTTTCAACACGCCGCGTGCCTCTCCTAACCATTATAGTCGACCATCCAATAATTACGAGGGCGTATGTGTAACTTGACTATCAGTATGACAGTGTAACTTGACTATCAGTCTCATTGAGGTGTAAGCGGATGCTGTACTGATAACGCAAACCTTTGAACGAGATAAACGACTCGCCAGGTGTCAGTCGCGTTGCAGTGCCAAAGGTCGCCACTTTTGCACGCCTTCACGAAGACCACCTGTGTGTGTGTGTTTTATTTGTTTCATTAGCCATGGATAAATTTAGGACAAAATTGAGCAAAGCTGTGCTCGAACTTTGTTCCTGACACGTTCAAGATTGAGGTGGCAGAGAAAGTGACATCGAAAAGGGAAGTCAAAATCACTGTGGCAATACTTAACGGATAAAAAAAAAATTAGGAGGGCTCAGCATGAATTCCGCAATGTGCAAACAGCTGGCGCGGGGGCTCATTGGTTGTGGTGCTCGGCTGCTGACCCGAAAGACGCGGGCTTGATCCCGACTGTGGCTGTCCCTCATATTGATTATCCTCACAGCCATCATAGGCTCATAACCTTCATAGGTTCCTCGCTGCATTAGTCCCTTTGGGACATTAAAACCCATAAAACCAAAAACGAAGCCAAGAAACGTGCAAACAAGAAAGAAGTCTAGGATAAATGTGGTCAAATGAAGTTTCATGACGTAACCACTTGGTACTAAATTACATCCGTGTGAATACAGTTCGAGAGCGGCGTGAAAAATGAGGACACTGATAAGAAAGGCAAACGCGCGCCGGTGTTATCGCTTCCACTTTTATGTCATGCTTTCCCACCATATCTTTTGGAGAGAAATATTACAAGAGTGGCTCAAGGTTTGCTCCTCCCCCGAAACCCAGATGAAGTCGACGCGCTGCGGCATTTATTTTGCCGAGATGATTTCGCGCTTTTTTCAAGCAGTGAACGCGACTACTTGTCAGGGATCAGTTTGAAGCTTGAGTTATTGTTTTTAGTGGCATTACCAAAATGGGGATTGTGGGGATTAACGGGTTAATCAGGATTAACGTCCAAAAGCGGATCAGGCTACGAGGAACGCCTTAGTGGAGGGCTCCGAGTAATTTTGACCACCTAGCTAGGGTTCTTATCGTGCACTGACATCGCACAGCCTACAGACCTCCAATATATCGCCTCCATCGAAATGCGACTGCCACCGCCGGGATCAAGCCCGCGTCTTTCGGGTCGGCAGCATAGCACCGTGTCACTAAGCCACCACAGTGGGCGAAAAATTCAGTTTAGGGAGTAATTACTTATTATTAGGACCATCCTGACGAGAATGAATTTTTCACCTGCGCTGATTTTGAAGCAGCTGTGTAGTTTTTTTTTTTTTGTTAGTCACAGATAAGCTCAGGCCGATGCTGTTGAGTGGTTACTCCCTAAGTGAGCTTGAAGCAATGATTGAGGCCAGTTTTCTTTTTGTTTATTATCTATGACCAGCGGTTTAGTAAACCAACTCTTCGCTTTCAAAAAATCACGCGAGAGAGAGAAAGAAACACAAGGACCGAATAACAAGGAGGTTAACCAGGTGATACCCAGTGGGCAACCCTACACGTGGCGAGGGGAACAAAGAGAAAAAGGAAAGAAACCACGTGAATAAGCTATAAACATTTGATCTGCTCAGTATTAAACACTGATGCTCTCCTACGAAATCCATGAACCGCAATAGTTTTTCTGTAAATGCGCTGTGCTTGCTGAAGAGAATGGAGTTTCGGGCTGAGTTTTTGCATGTTTCGTGCCACTCGATTTATTTTTCCTCAGTAATTTGAAACGTGCCGAGAGGAATGCCGTCGCCAGTGCAGATATTCTTTCATGCCAGCACTTTTACTCAAATCGCTATATGCTTTCGACTACGAGGCGGCTAGAAATATAAATGCACTGACAACAGACAAACTGCCACCGTTTTACAATAATGAATGAATGCAGTAAGAAATACGGTATTGAGAAATGTTTCATAAAACGGTTCCTGCGCTGCTAAGAGGAATAGCTGCACGTTGGTATCAGTGTACCATCCAATTCCGAGCCTTCTACACTTTGGACAGATGTCGACGCAGAGTGCGACACATATGAACCTTCTCACGTCAGCCTTGAGCTAGCCAATAATTCATAGCAGGCCACATTTTTAAGCATCCGTTGTCAAAACGAGCTCGCAGCTGCTGAAAACAAACTATTCAGTTTGCTTGCTTTAGTTTTTGACCAGTATATCCTTCGTGTGTCGCAGCTCGCGCGTGGTGTTGGAGGGAAAAGAAATTCGCAAGCAAAATGCACGCGGCAAAGCCGTATCCTATCGTGCAGGCCCAACGCCCTCATGAAACGGAGCAGCGCCTGGCAGGCCTTCACCTGTCAGGATCTTCATGTGAGTCACAGAGCATGGCGGATCTGGGCCGCTCCAGCGCATGGCATAGAGACTGCCTTTCAGCACTGTATGAAGGACATGCACAGAGAATGTGTGCTATGGTCTCTCCGCACTTCAGATCAACCGCGCAGGATTATGAGCCATACCGATATAATCACAAATCAGCGGCGGTTCCTGAATGCGACACCAAGCCAGAGACGACGAAATAAAGTTGCTTCACGCCATAGTAGGCTGGGTGGACGCCAGAGCTTCAGTTCAAAGTCCAAGTGTAGTAGACGTTGCTTCGACAACTGGCCGGAATTCCACAAGGTAAGCGTAATCTCCCGCACAATTGTTCTGAGCTTATCTGCGGCGTCCACTCTCGAAACTGAGACCGACAAACGATCGCCTTCGTGGTGGGCGGCGATAACAGGAGATAAGTGGTTCCCAAACACACGTGCATTACAGTAAGAGTTTGCTTTCAGCGAACTGTGCAAGTGTTATGCCGCATGCCCTCTTCTTCCGGCCGTGTTCACGAGTGTTTATAGCGTTTTTGGCCCGCGCTTCTACGTGGACGCAATCCAATTGGGCGACCTTCACGCGCGGAACGCCAAATACACACAAACACATACACAGGAAAGCACCAGCGCAAACCTAAACACACACTGGGAGAGAGAGAGCGAGACATACGGGTTTTCCTTCGCTGGGCTTGCTATCGTTATCTCTCCTCTTTCGTAGTTCCCCTGTGACGTGTGGCATCGCGCCAAATACGTCTGTTCGTCTTTACTTCCCTTCAGGGTTGTAAACAATTGCGCACTCACCATGCCACAATTTCTCTCTCATTGCCAACGTCTGCTTGTCACTTATTGCCGCACCTATACGAAATTTTCTACGAAATTCAAGCTCAGTTTTGAAAGTGATAACGTTTTTACTACATCATAGACACAATTTGCTGTTGTAGTAGTAATTATGCCTGCATAGCTACAATTACAAACAGCCTGTAAAGTCATACGAGTAGAATCAAGCTTCGCACCACGGTTCCTCTCACAGCAATCGGCGGCTCGCGGCGACGGAGAGCATACGCCGCATTTGCTAGCAGTCCTCTGGGAAGAAGCGAGAGCTGCGGTAAAAGATCGCCGAGCAAACACAGCTTGTGAACAACCGCTTTCAGGAACAATGTCAGCCGCGCACACAGCGTGGTCGTTCTCGATGAACCTGGTGTGTTAAAGAGATTGAGAGCCTCGTTGAACTGCTGCCATTATGACGGCCCAGCTAGTTTCCTTGCCGTGTGCAGCCGACTTCGGTGGTGTCAAAGCGTATTCCTGGACCACCTTGTCCGGTTAGAATCGTGTTATCAAAGCAAAGGCCATCTTTCCTTGACTTCTTTGAACGCAGTGGCTACTTACCGGTAGTATAGCGTGCGTCTAATGAAGCGTCGATGACAGATGTAATACTACTTTTATAGAGCGCACCTCCTGGTATCGTATCCTTGTGACATATGCCAACGGCAGTGTCCCCTTGCTGATGGAAATGTCGTGTTGTACGCTATGGTACATGGGGTTTAATCTCCAACAGCTACATATATGGGCTATGGGGGACGCCGTAGTGGAGGGCTTTGGATGAATTTCGACCACCTGGGGCTCTTTGAGGTGCGATGAATCGCACAGTACATGAGTGGCTTGCGTTTTGCCTCCGTCGAAACGCGGCCGCCGCTGCCGAGATCGAACCCGCGTCCTCAGGCTGAGCTGTAGAGTGCCCTACGAAGTGGGGCATCATGGCGGGCTAAATGCCGCATTGTAAGGAGCCCCAAGGTGCCGAGGCTCAACAACTGCCACTAAAGAGCGGGTAATCGTGGGATAGAGGAAGGTTCAAGGCTGCATATATGAAAGTCAAGTGCACATTAGAAGACGATGGAGCTCCGATCAACGTCGTCAAGGACACACATCTCACCGACAATTGCATGGCGCTGGTTTTCTACAACGGTGGAGTATGAACATGTATGTAAGCATTTCCTAAACAGCGTTGGTGAAAATGCTATACGGTGAAATTTCAGAGCGTAGCAGCAACTACCCGTCCGATGTCATCAATACATTTATGCGTTGCCCAGTTAGTAGCGACAACTTATCTGTTGAAGTCACAGCCGAGTGCCAGTTTCATTTCTAAATGGTCGCTTGCGCTCCGCAGTGTATCATCCAGCCTGCTACCGGCGACAGCGAGTTCGCTATGTGCATTTTGCGTCACTTATATAGAATTCCGTGGCGCATGTGTGCGTTATGTAGCTATATCTGCACGCCATCGCAGTGTAGGTCAGACTAAGGCCAACGTGCTGTCAGCGGCACCAATAAGACAGATTGTTTCTTTCGTGTGCGTGAGTCGGCCCGAGACCGTGAAAAGGCCGCGCACCGTTCGTGTTCACTCTGATTTACGCCGATAATAAGGGCCCTAAATGCGCCTAAAAGCTAACAAACCACCCTTCATGGGACTTCACCCAAAAAATGTTCCTTAACAAAACTAACGGCACCGCACGACATGGAGAGGTGCGCACGAGAACCAGCAAAAAGTATCGCGTGTTTCACAGTTCAGCGCCGTAAGAAAACAACGCGCTTTATTTTAGCGACCACAAAGCGTTGATGGCGTCAGACGTTAGCGTTGTTTCAATTAATACAACAGTGGTCGTGCCTCGATAACTTTGTGGACTGTTGGTTAAGTTTACCCATTCTGTAGAGCTGCATTATGCGTTCTTCAGCAGTTTTTATCATGCGCAAATCGCAATAGCGCTATTGTCCCGCGTTTTTTTTTTTGTCCCATGACAGATATATCACCGTCATCAGCCTGACTACACAGACTGCAGGGCAAAGGCCTCTCCCATGTCTCTCCAATTAACCCTGTCATTTGCCAGCTGCGCCCACCATATGCCCGCAAACTTCTTAATCTTATCCACCCACCTAACCTTCTGCCATACCCTGCTATCACCATCATCAGCCTGGCTACACCGATTGCAGGGCAAAGGCCTCTCCCATGTCTCTCCAATTAACCCTATCCTTTGCCAGCTGCATCCACCCTTTGCCTGCAAACTTCTTAATCTCCTCCGCCCATCTAACCTTCTGCCGCCCCCTGCTACGCTTACTTTCTCTTGGAACCCACTCCGTTACCCTTAAAGACCAGCGGTTATCTTGCCTTCGCATTACATTCCCTGCCCAAGCCCATTTCTTTCTCTTGATTTCGACTAGGATGTCATTAACCCGTGTTTGTTCCCTCACCCACTCTGCCCGCTTCCGATCTCTTAACGTTACACCTATCATTTTTCTTTGCATGGCTCGCTGCGTTGTCCTTAACTTAAGTTGAACCCTTTTCATTAGCTTCCACTTTTCTGCCCCGTAGGTGAGTATCGGCAATATACAGCTGCTGTATACTTTTCTCTTGACGGATATTGGTAACCTGCTACTCATGATCTGAGACAACCTGCCATATGTGCTCCACCCCATTCTTATCCTTCTAGTTATTTCCCTCTCATGATCCGGATCAGCTGTCACCACCTGCCCTAAGTATTCCTTTACCACTTCCAGCACCTCGCTGCCGTTTGTGAACTGCTGTTTCGTTGCTAGACTGTTGAACATTACTTTGATATTCAGCATGTTAATTTTTAGACCAACTGTTCTGATCTGCCTGTCTAATTCATTAATCATGATTTGCAGCTCACCTCCTGAGTGACTCAGCAAGGCAATGTCATCAGCGAATCGCAGATTATTTAGGTATTCTCTATTAGCTCTTATGCCGAACTGTTCCCAATTCAGGCCTCGGAATATCTCCTGTAAACAGGCGGCGGACAGCATTGGCGAGATTGTGTCTCCTTGCCTGACGCTCTTCCTTATTGGAATTTTATTGCTAACTTTATGGAGGACAAAGGTAGCTTTGCAGTTGTAATTATATATTCTAGTATTTTGACATGAGGCTCTTCTACACCCTGATTCGTCGTTGCCTGTACGACTGTATAAGGTGACAGATATATGGAGCACGCGTGTGAAGATAAGGCCAACACTCATCGTTGCCTTTTTACGCACTTGTGCTTATCTCCTCGCGATCAGAGGACCTCAGCTAAGGCTGTTAGAGCTGCGAATTTAATCGCGTGTCAGGTCTGAAGTCACAGCAAGGACTCTAGAAAGTGATATGCATAAAAGTACACTGCATCTTGTTGTACACCGGTCACACCCTGTCGAAAACCACAACATAATGTTTTTTGTTGTGGCAACTGATTTTCGCCTAGTAAGTTGGCGCCTGATGACAAAAATTCTTGTTGTGACAACAGGATTTTCTGTAGTATTGTGAAGTACCCTGTCGTAACGATAGAACCAGTTCTGTCGCGGCAACAGACAACTTGGTGAACTTAAAATTAATAATAATAATAATAATAATAATAATAATAATAATAATAATAATAATAATAATAATAATAATAATAATAATAATAATAATAATAATAATAATAATAATAATAATAATAATAATAATAATAATAATAAATAATATTATTATTATTAATAATAATAATAATAATAATAATAATAATAATAATAATAATTGATTTTAGGGGAAAGGAAATGGCGCAGTCTCTGTCTCATATATCGTTGGACACTTGAACCCCATCGTAAGGGAAGGGATAAAGGAGAGAGTGAAAGAAGAAAGGAAGAAAGAGGTGCCGTAGTGGAGGGCTCCGGAATAATTTCGACCACCTGGGGATCTTTGACGTGCACTGACATCGCACAGCACACGGGCGCCTTAGCGTTTCGCCTTCATCGAAACGCAGCCGCCGCGGTCGGGTTCGAACCCGGGAACTCCGGATCAGTATCCGAGCGCTCTAACCACTGAGCCACCACGGCGGGTGAAAATTACAGAAAAAGCTGTTTTAAAGACAGGATGGCAAAACATTTGGTCGTATTTTAGGTCCTCGGATAAAACAATTTGTAGTGTTCAGTTCTTACCAACCGGCACCTGCGTCATCCAAGATCGTTGTGTGCTTTGATGTACCGTCGCACGTGCGTGTCTGCCGGGACAGTTCAGTTCGCACTAGGAGTTACATTGCAACAGGGAAGCAAATTTAGCAAGTTGTAAAACTTAACTGTAAAAAATTCCAGCGCTAGCAAGCAACGACACAAAGGCAGGGACACAGTGCTTATCCCCGTGTCGTTGCTCTTGCTAGCAATTGAATTTTACACAAGGAGATACATACACCGTTTCGAAATTTCACGGTATCAAGGGACCCATTCAGCGCCGATTAGGTCTCCCCCATTCGTTGTTGATCTCGCCAGAAGAAATGGCACATGCTCACGGCATGGTATTGACTTCGGTTTGGTTATTTCGCGGTCAAAGCCTTTGGCCTCTCTTTCACGCTCAGAAGATGTTTCTTGATTTCGAATTATTAAACAACGCGAAAAAAAGCAGTATAAAACGAACTTCGTGCACTTGCCTTGCAAATAATTCCATTTAAAGTGTCCATTTGTAAATGTTGCGAATCCCTGTCGGAATCGTAAACATTGTACAAAAATGGACGCGATACGCCACTTGTTGGTTATAAAACAAGCCCAGCTATTAAGGGCATTTACAGACCCTGCCATATATAACGCCGCTGAGTGGCTTCCATGACTTGCGCGATTGAACTCGGCACACACACAAGCACCAAAAACGGAGAATCGCCGCTGTGGCTCAATGGTTAGGGCGCTCGTCTTCTGATCCGGAGTTCCCGGGTTCGAACCCGACCTCGGCGGCCGCGTTTCGATGGAGGCAAAACGCAAAGGCGCCCGTGTGCTGCACGATGTCAGTGCACGTTAAAGATCCCCAGGTGGTCGAAATTATACCGGAGCCCTCCACTACGACACCTCTTCCTTTCTTCTCCCAGTCCCACCTTTATCGCTTCTCTTATGGCGCGGTTCAGGTGTCCGCCGATATGTGAGAAAGATACTGCGCCATTTTCTTTCCCCAACAACCAATTTTTCAAGCCGAGCAAACAGTCCTGGTAAGAAAAGCGGCGGATGACGTAGACTGCTCAAGCCTATGACACGTATATAGCTTTCGCGTTAAGAACTCCCCTAGTGCGCTCCCCTAGTCTTGCGCAAACAACTTGGGAGACCAACTGACAGACCAAGCCATCTTTACTGTGGATTCTTTCTAACACTGGCCGTGAAGACATGCACCGGTCAGCGTTGAGGCGGCGCTCCCTGCGCCCTATGGCGTCCGTAGGAATTCCTTCACCCATTTCTCCAGGCACGCCAGCTGCTCCTCCTCTTCGGTGTAGTCGTAGCTCTCGAGCGTGCCTCCGTACTCCTCTGGAACCAAGTCGTCAGGCACAAGACCATGCAGCCTGCTCACATCGTGGCCAAAAAGGTGAACCTGAAATAAATGTGCAGATTTACTGAGTGGCCACCGCTCACTGTAATTAAGCGCCGGATACTGAAGAAGAGGTGCGCACGCACGGTACACATACAGAAGCGTGAGCTCCTTCTAAATTAGAGACAGACGATATGAGAAATACGCGCCGCCATCTCTTTCTTCGAGGTCCGATAGTTAAGTCCGCCATTCTGGCTTGTTCTAGAAAATGACGCCGTTTCAAGGCGTTAGGTAAAGACTGCTTCGTGCCAAAGCTGAAATGGTGATGCGCTTTTGCGTTACTCTAACCAGAGTGAGAAGATACTGCGATACGTGCGGGAACGAAGTACGTTTCAATTATCAGTTTATGTTATTTTTTACTGCTTGTGCACGTTTTGATAACAGGAAATGCCATCGTAGGCATCCTGTATGCGCACCGACCAGTATGCAGCTTTCGCTTTCTGCGATGATTTTCTCTAAAGCTTCGCAGGTAATTAGCGTTCAAATTACTATACGGACCAGGCTGTTTCTTGTGTGGTCAAAATGGCGAACGAGAAGAAAGATTTAGCATAGCGCAGACTACAAGACTCCTTCTGCGCATGCGCAGAGGCCCTACCAGGCCCCACCGCGCGTGCGCAGGAGGTGTCCGGCAGTACGGTATACACCTACGCTAGTACGTCTCCGCTAAGCTGAAACTTTATAATTTCGTGCGTTCATCAACGCTGCGGTAGGCCGCCACGTACGTAAAGGAGGAAATTCATCGGGAAAACTGCACATACGTCGGTGCTGCTCATGCTTGTTGTCCGGCCGCTAAAAAAGGCCTTTCATTAATTTACCGTCATATCTGATCCAGGCGCCCTCGGTGCTCTTCAGCTAAAAACCTCGATAGCTAAAGCTATGGCGTAGGACAGTGCACAAAAAGAACCATGCGCTGATTACTACCTAGCTTCTTGGTTTTCCGGCTGTTGAATTATCAACGTATTCACTATTTTTTACAAGTCCTAACAAAGCTCACTTGACCGCACAGTTGTCCAATAGTGTCACGCGCTATTTTCCTCTGATATGCTATCGCTCCTGCATGTTATACGCGTTAATGCGTCCATATGAAGCAATACATTGTGCATTATGATATAAACACTGAAGTTCGAGTGTTTTATTCATTCAGGGTTTCTGCAGTCGATATCCACGCGACACAAGCTTGTTCACAATTGAACAATGTAGCTATTTTGTCCTGACGGAAGATTTCAGTTCAGAGGTGAAGTATAAAGTAGGACAGTGTGCTAAAAATGCTTCAAGCTGCGAGATTTTGACTGAAGTTCTGGGGTTCAAGTTTCCGAAGCGACAGGATGAGCTATCAGGGGCGCCGCAATGGAGGACTACGGGGGTTTTAATTTAAACGCCTGGTGTACATCAAAGAACAATAAAGGGAAGTACTAAGTGAGGCTAGATTGAAAGGCTAGATCATGTCACAGAAAATATCTCATTTAAACGAAAAGAAAGCTGTTATAGGGAATAAAAATGCAAAAAGCTATGTACACGTGGCGCCACCAATCGTCGATTCGTGCAACTGCGGCTGGGAAGTGTCTACTGCGTTTCCTCGCCGAACACTATTTCGCCTGAAATGAGAAATTACCGGGGAAATACGAGGAAAACAGCACGGCGAGGGCGTAGCCACGAATGCGAAGACTCTCGTGTAATTAGAAAAGCGCGAAACAGGCGACCGAGAGAAAGATTAGAGGCAAAAACGAGCACTGAATCTCAGGCCCAGCGTTTTGCGCACACTGGCTGCGTGTGGTCGTACGCAGAAAGTTCAGAACCGCAGCTCTCAACGAAATTCGGACTCCGTTGTGCTTTGCTAGGCGGCTGGTGAAGCGGTTTTTTTTCTCACTTAAGACGTCGAAATGGCTACACTGTGTAGGCTAAGCACGTTCCGGTAGCGCAGTTTTTTTTTTTTTCAGTCTTCAGCGTCTGAAGCGTGATGCAATTGCGTGGTCTTCCGTATTTTCTGCGCATGGATAACGGGAATATGCTTTGAAAAATGCGGAAAAATATCTGAGAAGTACCCAATGCATGCACCATTACCTTTCCTTTGACTTATTAAAGAAAAAGTTTCCGAGCGCAGGTCATTATGCATGCAGTTTGTGCGGCTGTGGCACGCAAGGAAGAATTTTAGCGCCTTTCATTCGAGTGCTCATTTTCTACGGCAGCATACAAATGCGATATTCAGCTAAGTGGGTGTTAGCGATACATGCGCTTCTGTGGAAACAGATATTCAACCAGATATTCGTCCAACCAGATATTCGTCAACTTTATTTACGTGCATTCCCTGCCTGCAGCTAAGTCAACAAGCGGTAGATTAAAGCTTGGCGGAACGTATACCTGATTCCTTTCCACTTACAACAAACAGGAAGCAATTCTCGGACGTAGAAACTGCAACGACAGCAGCATGCAAGGTCACTCACAAGGGTCGTTTGGGATCACACTTACTGCGTAGTTTGCCAACAAACACGCGATAATCGACAGCACAACGCGATGTTTGATGGACAATGTGCGAGCAGTTTTCACTGAGATGTGGAGTTGAATGAAAGACTTAGAGTGCGAGTGCTGCTCGCCCACTTCCTAGGATCCCTCGAGCATAGCTGTACACTTCACGACGGCACACAACAAACGGAACGCCACATGCTCGCGTTATCGTCGCAGATGCATACCGATGAATCGGAGAGTACAATAAACGCAGAGGTATGACAGTACAGAAGAGGAGAGGCTTACCCTTTTCGTCAATTTAGGCTTCATGAAGTGCTTGGCTACCGCAAAAATAATGTTAAATATTGCAGGGTGGTTGACAATATAGACTCCTTTGATCCGCATGGGAAAGCAATCCTAAAAAAAAAACAAATGAATGTGAAATGGTGGCCAATAGGTCGTCTATTGCCTAGGCCGCAAACCCTAAAGTAAAAGAGAATAGGATAAAGGAGTGTTAGCACAAACTAACGGAAAGCAAATTGTTTCAAATTGCTGATGCTGTTCAATAGCAAGTGACTGAGGAAGAAATAACTATAAACCACTGCATAAAATGAGTCTAGAACGATTGACATGTCTCATGTGCGTAAAAAGTTGGGTTTCGACAACTAAGTCTCTTAGGACTGAAATTACTGTACACGTTGTGAGCTTGTGAGGGTTCATAGTAGGCGTTTGTGCGGTGCTGGTAATGAACATTTTGCGACACGGCTGCGTCTCCAAAATTTTTTTGCGAGAAATATGTTCAGAGTGTCACAGAGTGGGGAACAAAAATATGAATAACCGGGCCAGTTAAAAACACACTGAGGACAACTACATGCGAATTTTGTTCTAATTAAATATCAATTGTGTGTTTTTCCACTCTGGTGATGCTTGTTGGCGCATTTATTGGGAAAAAAATCTGGTTTACAAAATTTCCTGCGCTTGATTGAAAGTCGTGACCACGGGGAAAGAATCGATTATTTTTCCGTCGTGCTTGTGAGGTCTACACAGAAACGGACTCCGCGATCCTAGTAAGAAAATTAATGAAGTTTGCTGGGCTCAGGCATCCGTGCAACAAATTCTCTGCCGATGCGTCGCAGTGCCTGCAAAAGCGGTTGGGTCAGCGACATCTATTTTAATCTTTTTCTAGCTTGTGATAACTCTGTTTTCAGAGAAAGTAGCGTCTTTGTCATACAGACGGGAATTGTCTAACCATCTGTTTTCAGAGAAAGTAGCGTCTTTGTCATACAGACGGGAATTGTCTAACCATCCAATGCCCAACAAAAACATGCGTTTAAAGTTTGCCCTGCGCTGGCACTAATCAATTAAGACTGTCATACAAAACCAGTGGGGTGCGTTTTTGACAATAGACAGCAGGAAAATTGCGGGACTCTTAAGCTTCGCCTTTAAGAGATGAACGCGACAGCTTTATTGAGTCCCGTTCGCATCGCCGACTCAGTTACCTAATTTATAATTAGCATAATCATAATTACTGATGTGCGCACTAGTACATAGAATGCATTTTTTCAGCGCGAAATACGCAGGACAAAGGAAGGAGGTACACGCAGGACGAACACTGTCCTGCGTATGTCTCCTTTCTTTGTCCCGCGTATTTCGCGCTGAAGAGATGCATTCTACGTACCAAGACCAACTAACCAATCTTTCCACTTTAGCATCAGTACATTTATCTAAAATACTTCGGTAAGTCAATGACCACAAAGCATCACTAGGTACACCTTTTCAGCTCAACTAAAGAGTTGACCTGCCAGACACGTCGTATGGTGTAAGGTTTCTACCTATCGATAATGAAGGGGTTGTGTCATGCGACTTATTGATGCTGCTCTGCCTTCACAGTGTATGGAAAACACGAATGGCTCTAAAACACGTTGATGTGGATGCTCGCTCAGCGAGAGAGTATTTCATTGAAAGCGCGGCTCATAGAAACAATTTTACAATGCTCAGAGCATGAAACTAACTTGAACGGATGCCATTGCTGAGTGATCTGGAAAAATTGAGACGTTTTTGAATCACAGCGACGCTTTAATTGCGGCTGCCTCAATTATTGTGTTGTTTTTGTTATTTTTGCCCTGATATAATTTTTGAACCATGAGCAGAAAATACAGAGAAAAGGCTTTCGTGTCCTATGGGCAGCTTTCCCGTTTCGCAATCCGAAGGTCCTGGGTTTAATTGCCACCCCTTTGCAAGTTACCCGGATTTTATTTTAATCTCAATTTTATAGTTTTTTTCTTCCACCAGGATTTTCGTTTATGGCCAACGACAGCGACGACAATCACGACGCCAACTTTTCTGCGGCACGAGACCTTAACGCTGTTACTTTAAAACTGCAAGCGTCCAGAGGAGGAATCTGTGGATATGTTGATTGTTATGATGCAGTCTTAGGTTATGCGAAATAATTGCGTTCATGAATAATCACCCGTTGAAAAAATGCGATTGCCCAGAAGTTTGGGGCATGAGACGCGACTGAGCTTTTAGCGCCCTTTTTCCAGGTGAACTGAGACGTAGGGCGTGCGTAGTGCGCCCCTTTTTTTGTAGCATGATCAATAAAGTAATGCACTGTTATTTTTAGGAGTGAAACTCGCTGTGATTTATCTTAGAATGCGCTAAGAAACGCAGAATGAACGTCGTTTTAATGCAGCAGTTAACACCTTCATGGCCGAATTTTTATGTGACTGCTGATCACTACAGGCGATTTCTTCAAGTAGCGCTTCAATAGATATCCTACATCCCACTTGCCAACCGATTTATTACTACTGTCCATGCACAGAGGTCAGAATTCGTCAGAATGTGCATATATTTTTGGGGGAAATATCGCATCCTACCCATTTTCAGCGAACAGAAATTCGATGACTACTCAAATTTAACATACATTGCGACAGTGCATAGACAAATGCTTACCACAGCTGATTTAGCCATAACAAGAGTGTTTCAACGCCAACGATGCTGCTGACGTTCGGTACCGATGTACCCAAATTGAAAGCAAGCCACTTGTGTCTAGTTTGTTGCATCTAGTGAGGTTCTCCTATTTCTAGAACAATTAAGCTACTATTTTTTATTAAGTCATTTTTCCAAAGATGAAGAAATGGTTCTACTTATTGAGGCAGCAATGCTGAGATTAATTCAACGACTTGCGTTCCTTCATTTGCAGTTATAGATGCGCCTAATAGTAAATCATAAATACAGAAATGTCCGCAAGAGGGCTAAATGTTCTCACGGTGGTTGCATTTGCTGTTCTGGAAGATTAATCGCTGAAATATATTACTGTGTGCGTCTGAGAAAGGGTGCGCCACCCACCATTGTTCTTATATTAGAATGAGAGCGAGTTATATTATCGTTCCCAGTAGGCTAAGCATGGTGCATCTCAATTCAGCTTCACAAAAAGGGCGCTGTAAAAACTGTGGGCCACTCGCTAATGCATGCTTTGCCTGTAAAACACCGAGCTTGGCATCACAGGACAGGCCGTTAGTGAATCCGTGCTCCACTGAATTCAAAACATCATTTGAGGGACAAAAACCTCGTGGTGCGCGGAAAAATAACAACACGTTTCGTTTATCTTGATGAAAATCTATTGAGAAAGATACGATGGCGGTTGGGTGAAAAGGTGGCTTACTCTTTACCACTGGATTGCTCTCGATAACCTACCACTTCTGTCTTAAACCTCGTGGTGCGCGGGAAAATAACAACACGTTTCGTTTATCTTGATGAAAATCTATTGAGAAAGATATGATGGCGGTTGGGTGAAAAGCTGGCTAACTTTTTAGCACTGGATTGCTCTCGATAACCTACCACTTCTTTCTTATCATTTTGTTGAAAAAATGCCTGCATGCTGATGCAAATGTACCCGGCAGCTCAATTAGGCTGATTGTTATGGTATCGTGCTGTAACCGCACCCCGGGTAACATCGGTATACTTATATCCAAGCGTGAAGACGTGCACGTATGGAGAGAACCATCGACCAAGAAATGTTTCTTCGCCCGACACTTTCCCGTCAGCTCGCAATGCGAGGCTGTCAACTGACCTGCATGAGTGTTATGAACCTTTTGATAACAAAAGGCGTGAAGTGAAGCACATGGTGCGGTCCGAGGTCGGTTACATCTATCACGACCACGATGCCCTTGACTTGGGAGTCTTCTTTGTGGAGCAGATGGAACGTGTGGAGTATGCCCACCCTGAACAAGTCTGTGACTGAGCAGACATCAGTGTTCCATTTTCCTAGGAAGAGAATATGCAGATTTAACACAGTTTTGCAAAAGGCGACTATTAACAGGATTCAGCACAGTTGGACGTAAATACCACCGAGGCGTATACATAATTTCATGTTGTGTTCACCGTAATCGCTTTGTCGCTGCATATGAAGCGTTGCACATAGATGTCATTGTTTACACGTCAGCTTCGAGCCCTGTCCATTTCGGCAGCTGTCGGAGGCCGATGTTACCCGGCTAAGACTCGTCAGCAATGCACCGCATTCCGGACTGAAGTAATGCGTGGGCGGATCTTACACGCGCCAACACGAGAGTTGCGTTGCGGCTAGTTTTTGTGATTAAAGCTGAAAAATCAGGTCTCGGCAACATAGCATTTACAGTTTAATGTCTCCATGAAGTGATTCTCAAGGTCCAGTTAGTCTACGGAGGGCCTGGCCCTAAAACGTGTTCTTAAAGAATAGAATATATTTCCTGCTAAGTGAAGGAAGTCAGTTACCTGTGTGGCCTGTTTCGTGATTAGAAAGAAAAAAATACAAACTATTGTGTTAGACACACTAGTTAACAGCAGTAACTGCTAGAAATACTCTGGGAGGGCTTTTTTAACATGTGGAACTGTTCTTGAGACTTATCGTTGTAAACTAGGAAGCGCAAAATACCGGACTTCTCCGATGCGTGACACACAGGGTCCTCAATAGCGATAGCTGTGTGTCAGCCTTTGGGTCAGCTTAGTAATACACTTGTAACCTACATGGGTCTTCGCGAACTGCTGTAGTGGCGGCCTTTGATGACCCCAGCCTCATAAAAGTTGATTTGCATTCCAGAGCTTACATCTTAACCACGTAATTTAGATTCCCAGATCTGTACTGCGTATTCGGGTTGGGGGCTGTGCTGTGCTGTGGCACACTTAGCGGCGCAAGGAGGAAAAGGCTCTGAGATACAAAAAGCGGCTGTAACTCTCTCACGAAATGCTAAGTACATCCAGCTCGGTGGTTCCTGGAGCTAGCCCTATAGGGACGTCACGCTTTTGCGAACCCACGCTTAGTGGTGCATCTGAAGCTAAATCTCAAGATACAAGGCACTGCAGCTTTCGATTGTTCCAAAACATGCTACGTCTTCTTCGAGCATCCGCGCCATTAAATGAACAGGTGTGATGACCGATATGCCGACACTTTGTGAGGCCCTATTACACCGCTACCTTCCCATATATTTCTTACCACTACCTTTGGCATACCTTCAAAAGCCTTCACAATTCGCATTTTTCGTCCTTCCGCCTCATAGTCGACTGAATCTTTCTCGGGGTCAGACCTCAGTTCGAGAGCTCTCTCCTCTCTTTGCATATCTTGCCACCTTTAGGCTAAAACCTCTATTCAAGGGAGAATTTGATTCTGCGTGCAATTACTCGTCGTATCTTCTTAATGCTGCGAGAATATGTCTGTCACGTTGCGTGAGAATTTTTGTACCACGTTCTTATTTCTACGACGCGGCGCAGGTTCGAGATTAAGGCCGGCGATGGCTCCTCACGAAGACTTTGTAAGAACTTTATTTTCGGCATTTTTGTTGGTGTGACCTTCCTTACAGAGGCCCAAAAAGGCATGCGATTCAGAAACTGCACAGTATGCAGTCTTGCAGCGTGGCTTGAATGTATAACAGCACTCCCAGCTGGACATGGTGACGGTTGCGACCAGTTTGCACGTTTTTTCACCTCTGAAACTACAAAATTTCTTTTCGCAGCATATTTTCAGTAATAAATCGTAGCATGTCATAAAATACAGCCGCTGCTAAAATGCGACAAGCGGACATTGTCTTCTTTGAGCGATATTTCTTTGGGAAACCTATTGTGCGTCCTAGAATAATTTCTGCCCCCACGATTACTTTTATTTTTGATATTCCTACCGCCACACAAATACTGGGCTCTTCTGGTGTTGTCATTTCTTTTATTTTTTCTTCGTTTCTATTTCAGAGTTGTTGGCGAGGCAATATATTAAATGAGCGACCTTGTGCTTAGCGAAAAACTTGCATGCACTCGCTGACCTTTCATTCAGGAATTTGGCGTTTTATATGTAGAAAAAAATCTCATATCGCGTGCAGAGGTTGCATTACACGCACCGCTCATGTCACATTTTTCTGGGATTTTTTTTCTAAATTTATGTTGCTTTTTTGTTCATGGAGCTGCTACGTTTTTTCTAATTACATGCTGGGCCGTGGATGATAGAACTATACCCACGTAAGTTCACAGCAGCGCTGCGCACGTGTGCCCTTGTTCAGATGCTCCATGAGTATGTTCGGCACACAACCTTGCGACGCAGATTTAAGCAGGCACGTAATTCAGGCATTCTTTTATGAGGCTTGTATAGAGTTTAGATCATAGACTATGGCGTAATTAATAAATGTCGTTGTCACAATCAACGGAATCAGCAGCAGCTCAACTACGCGCACTGTATGACAAAACAGTTTCCATATTCTTACCTAACCTGATCAGTACCGCCGGTCTCCCATGCGGGTCTGTTCCTTGAGATACCGTCACCACACGATGCTTGCGGCAGGCGACGTCGAAAGGAATGTTGTGCGGGCCCAGAGATTCGAACAATTCCGGACTCTCCTTTTGCACCTTAAAGAGCCCCTTCACCCTCTTGAAGGCGCTCAGGCTGTCGTACTTCCGAGCTCGTAGGAAAATCGATAGGAAGGAATCGTCCGTTCTACAATGCAGCGAAGTGTCACCTGACGAATGGAAAGGTGAGAAAAATCAGGCATTAAATTTCTGCCGTTACAGACGCTTTCTCATTTTGATCGTCTGCCTTTAAAGCAGCCTACGAGATTCGGTCTAAAAAAGTGAAGTGTACGGTAAAATCAGCCTCTCGATGCCGAAGATCGTATTTACACAACAGATGGTCTTTTGAAACCTTTTACTTCTTTTTTTAAATTCACGGTGAGGCGTAAGAGATCTGAGTTTAGTAAAGCGGAGAAAAGGAATGTCGTTTTCAAGGTTAACACTTGGGGTGTCGTTTTCTTTACTGCCGGCGCTCTCTTGCGGTACAGTCGGCAAGTTTAGTTCGACGGGACTCGCTCATACCTGTTATAATTATTCAGGTTTGATGAATGATGTTATTAAAAGAAGGATGAAGAAAATGATAAGGACATATCAGGGTGTCATCGAGAACGATTTCCAGTGTTCAGTCACTTGGGGTCACCCGCTGCTTCGTGTTAGGATAAAGCACTGCAAAGTCTGATTAACATGGTTGCCGTGACAGCCTTTTCCTCTGACCAGAAAAAAACTGCGGCTGTCCTGAAACAGGACAATACGTTATACTTCGAACCCGAGCGAGGCGGCCGCGTTTCGATGGAGGCGAAACGTAAAAGGCGCCCATGTGCTGTGCGATGTCAGTGCGCGGTAAAGATCCTCAGGTGGTCGAAATTATTCCGGAGCCCTCTAGTACGGCACCTTTTTCTTCCTTTCCTCTTTCACTCCCTCCTTCATTCCTTCCCTTACGGCGCGGTTACGGTGTCCGGCAAGGTACGTGAGACATTTCCTGCGCCATATCCTTTCCCCAAAAACCAGTTTTCAATTTTTTATACTACGACAAGCGACCGTCGATCTAGTTTGTGAGCTTGAAGGTGATGTACTTTGATGAAGACTGAAGCGTCATAGCAGTAGTTTGTCGGGTATTCTTTTGAGAAGAGAAAATAAAATGGTAAGCTGGTTTCCAGATCATGCTCTTGTGATGTTTTCTGCAGTTATTACCGTGGGAGGCACTAAAGAAACCTTCCATATCCTTTGCATCTCTCGTAGCCAGGGTCGCTTTGGGGCGCAAAACCCTATAAACTAAACCTTTCAAATCCTTACGTAAAAATATGCTCTTAAAACGTCCCGACGGTCTTACCTTGAATGAGTGCCCGCAGTTCCTTCAGAGCACACCGTTTCACATCGTCCGTTTCTCCAAGATTTTGAAACGCAATTTCCTTAAATAGGTTTGGCGAGCCATCGACAGTGATTTGCACCTTTGTCTTCATACTTGCCATGAGAGCACCACCGTCTGTCGCAGAAAATGTTCGTAGTTGAGTAATAGGGCTTTCATAAAACCCAATAACTTCCGTGAAAAACCAGCAAGAAAGGAACCAGCATGAAAACGCACCGCACTGCATCACTAGAAAAAAAAACTGAGTTACCATTATGCTTTTTACGATGTGTGTATGTTCGAAATGATGGAGAAAAACATATTTAATTATTTTTTTTCATAGTTTTGTTCCCGTACATGGCCAAGCTGAATCTGATGTATTTGCTTAGAATTCTATACACTGTTACAGTGCATAATACTCTGCAACTAAAATGTCAGCGGTGCATTAAGACAAGAAAGAATCGGTTGCGAATGAAGCGTAAAATGCATTTAGTTGCGCTATAGGAGATATTTACGCATGTTTATTTTGTGGCATTTCAAAAAACCTGTATTCGCAAAAAAAGAATTTGGTGATTCTTAAATGTGCAAATTCTTAATTCAAGTGTCTGGCTCAGGAATAAAATGAGCTCTATACTATAGCTTCCGTTAGATCACAAGTTTGATTTCCGCGAACCATTCCTAAATGTTATTCTACTATATGTTTTTTTATATTCTAGTTTTTCTCATGGAATGGTAGTTTGCCGTAATCGCCACTCTCATGCCGTCAGTATATCTGTATATCTGCAGCATCTATGTCGAATGGAGCTGAATTTCTGGTTAACAGTGTGCAGACAACATCGTTGTATGTGATATGGCAAATGGTGCAAACGAAATCATCTTGCATGAAGGCCATCTCGTTAAATACGAAGTAAATCACTTTTCGCACAGCCGCCTTTCGTGTCACTTTTCTCACAGTATTAGCGACTCCTATCTGACGTGAGCAATATGTAAAATTGTTTGGCGTCCTTCTGAACATCAATCATCGCTCACAGTTTTCATATAAATGCCATTATCGCCAATCTTAACTACATGCTAACGCTTAGAAAACAAACGTTTCCATTGCATTTGTAGGAGCCAAAGTGATATGTTATATTTGTGTCTGTTTTGAACCACAGTGTCTGAAGTAAACAGGAATGTGCCGACGCAGTACGCAACCGTAACATGGAATCAGTAGTGCCTTCTAAGCTGTTTTTGCCCTGGTACACTTTTTTCTCTTTGTTGCTATGGCCGTCTACATATCGTAAGCTTTGAATAACTCCTTGTTACTATAGCATCTTTCTAGGCAGAGAAAACTCTGGAGCGTCTGCCATAGTTCGAAAAAATTATCACGCAACTCAAAATATGAAAAACGCTTCATCCCGCCACTCACATGAAGTTCATGGTGCACTGTTCGTTCATGCAACGTATTTCTAGTGCTTGCGGGATATGTTATCTACATTCTTTCTTTCTTACAAGTTTATTAAAGCGGAATGGGCTGACTGAAGCTTGGGTTGTTATGAACAGTATCGTGATTTTAAACAGCCTATCTTATTATTATAACAGACCACAAGCTTCAATATTTCATCCTTTTTTTTTTATTTATGAAATACTGCGGACACTAAGTCCAAACAGCGTGGGCATACAAGTGAGTGAAATAAGAAAGAAATAACACTGGAAAATAGACAGAAATAGCACTAATTGGTTAGACCTCATGGGGCAATGGTTGGTTTATTTGATTCAAATCTATTATAGTTCGTGGGAAAAATGAAAACTTGTAGGTGTCTGTTTTGGCGAATATAGGGGTTAGAAAACTAGGGTGGTAATGTCGAGTTTGTCTGGCAGATAACGGCTTTAAGTAAAATGAGGGGTCCAGACCAAATTTGTTCTCTAATAAAGGCGCAAGAAACTCTAACCTGAACTTTTTTCTTCGGAGTTCAAGTCGTTCAATTTGGTTAATTTCCATCAAAGTGGTGGGGGAGTCAGTCTTTGCATATTTATTAAAGATGAATCTAACAGCCTTTCTCTGTATTAGTTCCAAATTGGCTATGTTAGATTTAGTAAACGGGTCCCACACTACGCATGCGTATTCGAGTTTTGGTCTGATTATAGAAGAATAACAACGTAGCTTGATGTTAGGAGGCGCGTTCTTCAGTTTATGTCTTAAGCAGCACAATTTGCGAAATGCTGAAGAGAAAATGTTATTGATATGCAAGTTCCACGTTAATTTGCTAGTTATAGTTATGCCTAAGTATTTGTAGTTAGATACTTGTTCAAGAGGGGACGAAATTAATTTGTATGTGTAACTATGTGGTATGTCTTTTCTTGTTATCGGAAGATACACACTTTTGTCGGCACACTTTTTACGTCGTGGTAGTACATTTGTTCATGAATGTTTTTCTATCGTTATGAATCGCTCCTCATTCTGTAGCGTGTAAATCAACATCTAAGAGACAACCTAAAGAGAGCACTCGAGCGATTTTTGTTTAAGGCTACCATGCTTCCTTCAAACGTTTACACTGCTCTGACGCGTTGCCATATTTGTCATTTTATTCACCCCCCCCCCCACCCCCCTCCCAGTTTCTTTACTTGTGCTAGTGGGTATCATTTCTACTTAATCCTTTCTTCACTTTGAGGGCGTCTTGAAGGTATTGCTAAAATAAACAAGCTTTAGAAAGCGACTGTGCATGTCTTGATGTGAGGAAGAACAGATTGCGACTACAGAAATCAACAACATTATTAACAATATCCTCGACTACTATGGTTTTTATATAACAATTTTGAATAAGACTGAACTAATATATTGCTTCTTACGCTTTCAATAAAGATATATGTTTGGTTCTGGAAATTATAAACTCTATCCGTCCAGATGAAATAATCGTTCCGTTAAACAGAGCGCATTGTCGCTTAACGGAAACGAAATGTGTTATCAACTGTGCGTACATATACGGAGTCAGAGAACACGAGATCTCTGTGCGGACGCAGCGATTCGTTTCCGCGAGACCACGTGACATGCAGATCACGCGAGTGCACGTTCTGAGGAGTCGCGACATTCACTGCTGATTATTGCCGGTAGCATTAAAACTCTTTAATAAATAAACGAAATGAGCCGCGGAAAGCTGCTAGCACATAATATAACAATGTTGGATTGGCGCTGCAGGAGCTTATAATCAGATGAATATAAGAAACTTAGAGCTCCGCCTCTGTGCAACTGAACGAAATCCATCTTGAATCGAGTTTTCAGTGTCACGGTAAATCGAATACAAAAGTTTAAGCTAATGAAAAGGGTTGAATTAGGAATATTTCGT
Source organism: Amblyomma americanum (assembly GCF_052857255.1). Classification (NCBI taxonomy): domain Eukaryota; kingdom Metazoa; phylum Arthropoda; class Arachnida; order Ixodida; family Ixodidae; genus Amblyomma; species Amblyomma americanum. The sequence goes on from NC_135500.1 coordinate 209,013,959, forward strand.
CAGGGAACAAACGATAGTAGTTGTGCTGATTACGATGAAAACGAATCAGAATGTTATTAATTATTTAGAAAAGCTACTCTTTTCTGCGGTGAAAGCTCTTCACCTCGGGGGTCATTGAAAGAAATGTGAACATACCGTCAATCGCCGCACCTTTCGTGTTCTTTCAGCAACCTCTCGACGACGCAGCCGACAGGTCATGTAAAAAACATTCCACTTGCACTACAGCAGTGAGGACGTAGGTTAGCTGCTTTCAGCTTACTGCACACGCTCTCTAGCGTAGGCCTTGTTCCTACGGGAGCTGAATGCACTGTCGGCAAGCTCACGAATGCAGTCAGCGCTGAACACTATCTCTCCAATCTAAATATGGACGCAAAACAAATAGAGCCGCACTTTCCCGCTACTCGTCTGTGAACCGGTCACTCTCTCGCATGTCTCCGCGTCATCGCCTTGGAGTGGAATATGAGATTTTCCTCTGCAGTCGCAAACAACCCTCTCGCTCAAGATCTGGTCACCGACCCCTTGCCGACGTTTTCTTCGCTCATGCAAAGCAAGCGAACAGCAGAGATATTAAATCAAATACGACCACATGCGCTTTCGTTAGTCCTGGATAACGAAGGGGAAGTTTAAAAACGGCTCTGGATCAGCGCTGGCATGACACGCGCCAGACTCTACAAGGAAAACTAATGTCGCAGGCGTGCGCGTGAGCCCAGCCCTGGACGCAAGTGACAGTGAAGCGGTGGGCAACCAATACCCGAGCACTTGATATAGGAGTATAGCCTGAGGAAGAATGCAAATACGGACCGAGGAAGCTGAAGTGTGAGTACACATGATTGTGGTTCTGAGGCGAATAAGAGCAGTGCACTCCAATGGTGCTCCTCGGGCATTTCGGCGTCGTACGGGAATAGATGTACTACTGGGGACAAAAGTTTCCGGGACGATAGTTGTAGGAAAATCGTTTATTGCAGCTTCCCCTCGCTATATACCCAGTCGCCTGATATTGTATGAAGGCATTAAAGGCCTAGATGCTCCTTCCTCTCTTCACAATATCAGGCGACTAGAGTGGAGCTGCAATAAACGTTTTTCCTGCAACTCGCGTCCCGGAAAATTTTGTCCCCAGTAGTACGTTACCTGTGTGGTAATACGTAAGCGCACAGAAATTGCTGCCATCATCATCAACTAAACTAGCATTTAAATATGCATCAACTGACATGGTTTTGCGCACACATTTTTATTCATTTATTTTTCTTGCTTTTCCTCGTTTCATGGAAAAGTCGGGCGAGCAGTATTTACCAAACGAAGATGCGAGTAAGTGCCAGTAATCTAGGGTTCATTAATAATACCGATTACGAAACTCAAAACACGAATAAAAATGCGGCCAGAGCCTGGGGCTAGTTTCTGGACGTTGGCAGATTGTAGCGCCGCCTGGCAGCTTATCCGCCACTGCGGGCTGCGCCTTGCAGCTTCACGATTGTATCTTTTGAACAGCTTTTCATTTCATTTGAATGCCGCTGGGGCATGACAATCCGTTAACAACCTACAAGAAAAATAACCAGTCAGTATGCAGTAAACCAGAACAGGGCTATAGAGGAGATTCAAGGAGGAGACGGCCAAACATACCCAGTTCGGCCAATATTCAGAATTTTTACTTTTTTTATCTCTTCTCCTAGCTTCTTCTGCCTCATGACGAAAAATTATAGTAAAATGTGCTGCAGATATTTGGAAAATAAAATTTCTTTGATGTGAGGTTCTCTAAAATGTCAAGCGAATCGCGTTTCTGATGGTCGCCGCGCATCGCGGATTCCGCGGCTTTCCGACAGCGAAGCCCGGCCTTTGTAGTATAACCATACATAGTACAGATCACAGTTTCCCGAGACAACAACGACGAATTTTTCTAGTCAAAAGCAAACGAAGCTATCTAAAACAGTTTTAAATATAGCGCTGCAATCAGCTGCTTGAGTGAACCTGCTATCCATGGAGCGCCTCCATTGGCTGAGACGCGTACACGTCAACCGTACGCATGACACGTGAGCGATGGTTTGCGGGCACGTCGTCTCTGCTGTGGTCGCTTAAGATACGTCTGCTCCGGCGACGTGTTTGGCAACTTGATCGTGCGCGAAAGACGAGAAGATTGTATCTCATACGGCTTCTTTTTTTATTCGTTACGTTTGCGGTGCTTGTTAGCGAGCCAGGTCTTTCTCCTTGACGTCAACCTGCAATCTGTGACGCTTGTCAGTTTCAGTCGAAGACGGTGACTGCCGAAGTGGCCGTCAACGTCGCGTTTTTGCGCTGATTTTTATTGTGACGCGCCGCCCAGGAAGGTTTTGCGCACTCGAGACTGTTTTTGCCGCTTATGTGGTAAAACTATGAGGTTGATTTTATCACCTTTCGCTTTTCCTGCATTTTTTTGTCGCTCATCTTTTCGACCTTTCGTAACGAATTAGATTAAAATAACTCACCTTTCTTTCGATGACTCCTGATGCATAGAAGAGTGACATGAAGCTCTGAATTTTACTAGATATGCGTGTAAGCATACCAGGGAAGAGAAAAGAGGTGATAGTTATGACATACAGGACGGAAGCCAACAATCATCGAGACCAAGAAGCATTGGGGATGCATTTTTGTTGTAATAATTTGTCGTCTTTATCAATCAGAGGTTAATAGGGTAAGAAGGTGAACGCATGCGCATTTTTCATATGGCAAAAAAAAAAACCCCGCACATACACAAACGGCACAATATCAAAAGCAAAACATACCGTTTTGCCATATATGCATGTGGCCTTCAATGAACACAGTTGGAGTCAACGCCCATCCTGAAACATCAGCAAACAAAATGTGTTGCGCATCGGCCCAAATTAATCTAAAGAGCCGTTTATGACTAAGTTGGTTCCCCTTCTGCTTAAAATTATTCGTGGTGAGCACCTGTAACAAAGCAGTCGATCCTCATATGCTGCCAGAGCATGGAACAAAATCTCTAATTCGGACCAGATTTTAGTGGTTCGAAACCATTTATTTTTTAAAGGTCTTACATTTCTTGTTGTGTAAATAGTTTGTGTATATTACCTCTCCCCCCTATACTCTCTTCTTGACCCCTCACCTCTTTCATTTCATTTCTCCATTCTGCCTGCTATTCTTTATGTCCGCTGCCCCAGCTCAGGTGATTCAGTATCGATGGCAGATGCCGGGGCTAGCAAAAATCATATTTCCTTTTTATTATTATTTTAATAAACCGCTACTACTTTTAAAGGCCTTGGTAACTAAAAAAACTAACTGTGTTCAGGGGAAGCATTTTGATTAACTATGCGATAAGGCAAAAAAATCAAACTAAAGGTACCATCGATTGCGGTATCTTGCCGAGACACTAGCGGAGACACTAGCGGAGACGACGCATTCCACTAACCAGACACGCTCCACCAAGTGCAAGCAGCTAAGTGGGACGCTATCTTCAGCCTTACTTGACGGCCCTGCCGTTGCCCTCCTGGGTGTGAAGGCCATGACCGCAAATTTCCGTAGTGACCTAGCACTGGAGGCTATCTCCATACGAAATATGGGCATGTGCAAAAAGAGACGTCTTTACAAGTTCTGCGCTCGAGTCGGTCTCTCTTCTGCCCCCGCTCTGTGCTTCAGTTATCTGTCTAGCAGTCTAGCGTATCGCGCCGACCTCGCATCTTGCCCTCTTCGGTAATGGAGAACTCTTTCGTCTGGCCGGAATCGGTCACCGCACCCACAGCAAGTAGCTGCTTTCAACTTACGTCGGAAAAGAACAGGCGGACAGTCAAAGTCGTCTTTTCTTGCTTTTCGAGAGCGTGAAATGCGAAATAGAATGCTGTGCTGTGGCAGTGCCCCCTTGAAAGAAAAGACCTCTGCGCTCCTCCTGTGACGTCGCGCTTCTTGCCCGGCTGACCATATCAGAGCACGAACACACGGCTCAAGAAGCGACGTCCGCCAATGTCTCTTGGCGGCCGTCCACGTGTACACTGTGTACACAGTGTGGTGTCGCTGTGGCAGCTGTGTACACCTTTAAACTGTGTCTGTAAAAACTGAGTTGAACAGCGACTAACAAACACTTTATTATTACTAGTTCTTTTTATCATGACACTGCGTAAATATCCCGTCTAATTCCGCCTTCCTCCGTTCGTTTTACTATCAGGAGGTGTAACGAGTGAAGCATGTATTAATTACTCGGGCATGCACGGATTCTCCATTTTGTTTCGCGTGGTAGCGCAGTGGAGCGACGCAAAATCATCCAAAAGAGCGGTGCTATGTGGGGCTCATCGTCTCGAGCCTGCATGGTGGCTATGAAAGAAGTCTTACAGACGGCTCTAGACTAACGTCAAGCACCTGCGTTCATTTGATCCGCATTAACCTCGCAGGGCAAAAAAGAAAAGGTCGATGCTGAGGAAATGGTACTACTAGGCGCATTTTCTGATTTCTGGCATACGTAGTCTTTCTCAAAAGTACACAGGCCAAAGGGGTCTGCTTCTGAGCCTTTCAACGCGGCTCCTCTTTCATGCCCATGGACCGTAGCCTCACGAAGACAGTTATGACTTTCAAATGTGCTTAAAAGCCCAGCTAGACGGCTTGGAAACAAACCCCTTGCGCTGTATATGTACTATGTCCCTGAAACCTGCTTTGCGGCAGGCGGCCCACCGGGTTGTGAACAACCTGCCAGGTGTGTACACCTCGCAGGCCTTCACCTGGGTGAAAGGTACACCTTGGTGAACACCTTCGAAGTAAACGCTTTAAGAGCAAATGCCTTTAGGTGAAAGGTCTTTGTGGTAAAGGCCTTTAGGTCAGACTCATTTAGGCCTTACTGCCCTTGACCATAAGGCCCTAAAGGCCTTTAGGCCGAAGGGCTTCATGGCAAATGGCTTTATGGCAAAAGTCTTTAGATAAAATGCCTTTAGCACATAAGGACCTTAAGTTCCCACTGTAACTAGTGCTAATACATGATATTCCGTGTTTAGCCAAGCTAAAACAACTTCTAATTTTTCTTTCATGCGCCAACCTATTCCAATTCTGTTTCAAGTACAATTCTGATTTCATTGATTTTCACTGCGCTATCTAAAAGAGATATCACCATCATCATGATCATCCTACGCCCACTGCAGGGCAAAGGCCTCTCCCAAGTCTCTACTCTTAACCCTGTCCTTTGCCAGCTTCACCCACTGTATCCCCGAAGACTTCTTAATAGAGAGTTATAGCATATCGCTACCGTGTTTACGTTACCGTTTACCGTGTTACCGGACACTGGACTTTCCAGTTAGCGCTGCGCACGCCACAAGACGTTTTAGCATACCGTCCCTCCCGTAACAAGTTGCCGTAAGGCCGAAACGAGTGATGATGATGGCAGAAGCCCCAGATTTTATTGCAAACAAATATACGGATGCATTGCAGGCATTTCTATGAAGTGAGCAGTTACATGCGCTTTAATAATTTTTTTCTCTACATATAAAGGCGTACCGACTACACTTCAGCTAATAACCGACTCAGCGGCTTTTCAAATGCGCCCGTGAAGCTAGGCACCTTGCCTACCCTGGCCAGGAGATTATTTTACTACGCAGAACTCAGTAAGCTTGCGTACGAAGCTCTCGTTGCGTTGCGGGCGCTGTTTCTTGCGGACCTTTTCTTTGCATTGCCGCATCTTTACATGTTTGGATGTAAACACAGTGGCTATAACTAGTGACGGTAAGTCAAAGCGCGTCAACTCATGGGCTGGAAAAACTTTCTATTTTCCTAAATTACTGATGAATATAGTAAGGAAATTACCAGTCTTTTTTTTTTCTTTTCAAGGAAAAAACTATGAAAATATAGGAACATGTTAAATCGAGCACAAAACTGAAGAGCTGCAGTGTTGTCGTTGCTATTTTGGCTATGTACACGACGTATAATTATGCTTAACTGCTCAAAATTCGGTAGATTATCCCAAAAAACATGGGCTAATTGTCACTCCAACCTCGACGTATGAGTAAGAATATTCGGAATAAAAGCGAATTCCTTCATTTAGAACGAGAGATAGTGCCGAAGAACGCGGCAGCAGTGCTGTATTTGTTCCTAAGCCGCCGTGCAGTGCGCCGCCATGTTTGTTTAAGAGCGAACGCTAACTCTTCGCAACGCTAAAAGATCCCGTAAAGTGCTTGCGGCCCGGTACGTGGCGGCGCATGCGCAGATGTCGTTAGCCGGGCCCGGTATACGGTGACGTAAACACGGTAACAATATGCTATAACACTAAAATCTCATCCGCCCACCTAACTTTCTGCCACTTCCTGCTACACTTGCCTTTTCTTGGAATCCAATCTTTTACCCTTGAGGACCAGCGGTTATCTTGCCTTCAGATAACATGCCCTGCCCAAGCCCATTTCTTCGTCTTTATCTCGACTAGGATGTCATTAACCAGCGTTTGTTCCCTCGCGCACTCTGCCCGCTTCCGGTCTCTTAACGTTACACCTATCATTTTTCTTTCCATGGCTCGCTGCGTTGTCCTCCACTTAAGTTGAGATATAATTGCTATGAATTTTCCTGCGAATGAAGACATCACTTCACAATGAACAAGCGAAAAAAAAAAGGTCATATGAAAACTTAACAAGGTGATGGTTCGGGCTAGTGGGTATGCGTTATGATCCATAGCGCAGCAACAAAACAGGGGACAAACACAAGCGCTAAACTTCCACTACGACTTTATTTGGTGCACACAGAATTTATACATGAAGAAAATAACGATACCATTAAGATTAGACAAGATAATTTGTGATCAAAAGCTTAAAAAGCACATGCAACCCATTTCACCGGTTGGCATACTGCTCCGAGTTCAAAAAATGTCATATCTTTCTTTGTCAGCGACAAAGACGGACTGCTGACGCAGCTTTCAGGTCCAGCTCTTTCGATTGCGGCAGCCTCGATAATTTCCCTTGGTAATCTATCCGCATTTCTGCCTATCACCTTGCATTCTTTAAAACCAGGCTTGCATTTATGAGCACGACAGTGCCGTGCCGAATTGCTGGAACCGCCATCCCTAACTTCCCTATGGTGCTCGCTTAACCGCTCATTAAGGCATCTGCCTGACTGCCCAATGTACGCCTTGCCGCATGAAAGCGGGATACTGTAGACTATTTCTTCAGTGCACTGCACGAAAGGGTTTCTATGCCGAATCGTGCAACTTTTCTGACGCCTGCTGTCAGGGCAGGTGGCCTTGCAAATGGGGAGGAGGAGGAGGAGGAGGAGGAGGAGGAGGAGGAGGAGGAGGAGGAGGAGGAGGAGGAGGAACAACTTTATTTACGTCATGGCCTAATGGCATCATGACCTAATGGCGCCGTGACGGGTGCCCAGGCGGCAACTCAGCGGAGGATCTGAGGCCTTTGTCGCTCAAGAACCGCCGAGACCTGCTGGACGGCCGAGGTTTGCACGTCACGGTCAGAGCATTCCGCCGCAGCCGCAATAAAGGGGCACTATTCGGTTTCTTGACCTAAAGCTGGTTACTGGACAGCAGGTTTGTTGGATGTATGAGCCCAGAGCTGAGAAGCCCCTATTACCCTTTTCGTCTGCGCATACGAGGCTGGTCAGGCGAGGCGTCGTGAAGACGTGCTTTTGAAATGCAGTTAGCAAGTCTTGCGCATGCTTGATGAAAAGTAGTTTTTATAAGCAGGTGGACCACCTCCGAGCAGCAGGATTCTCGAGAAACTTATTAGTTTTGGTCGCTGAGAGCTTGCATCAGCAGGAAAAGGCCAAGAAGACTGAAACTGATGGCGAAGGGGGCAGAAAGTTAGTGGTGGTGCCATATATCCACAAGCTGTCACACTCCCTCAAGAAGGTAGCACAAAAAGTGGGAGTGAAGGTGTATATGTCTGCACCAGGAAAATTGTCCCGCATTTGCAAGGCCACCTGCCCCGACAGCAGGCTTCAGAATAGTTGCACGATTCGGCATAGAAACCCTTTCGTGCAGTGCACTGAGGAAATAGTATACAGTATCCCGCTTTCATGCGGCAAGGCGTATATTGGGCAGTCAGGCAGATGCCTTAATGAGCGGTTAAGTGAGACCATAGGGAAGTTAGGGATGGCAGTTCCAGCAATTTGGCACGGCACTTTCGTGCTCATAAATGCAAGCCTGGTTTTAAAGAATGCAAGGTGATAGGCAGAAATGCCGATAGATTAACAAGGGAAATTATCGAGGCTGCCGCAATCGAAAGAGCTGGACCTGAAAGCTGCGTCAGCAGTCCGTCATTGTCGCTGACAAGAAAGATAAGGCATTTTTGGACGCAGAGCAGTATGCCAACCGGTGAAATGGGTTGCATATGCTTTTTAAACTTTTGATCACAAATTATCTTGTCTAATCTGACAGGTATCGTTTTTTTCTTCATGTATAAATTCTGTGTGCACCAAATAAAGCCGTAGTGGAAGTTTAGCGCTTGTGTTTGTCCCCTGTTTTGTTGCTGCGCTATGGATCATAATCATATGAAAAGTCGCGCAGGACCGGCCGACGTGGGCGTCAGCACAGTGGCACTGCGAAAAGCGACATGGGAAGCGGTGCGCTTCACAAAGGTTAGTTCTGGTCGGCCTTACCAGTATCTCAAATGTAGGAATGGCTCGGCACTGTCGCTATCAGCAGGGCCGGCCGGAGCGATATCGCCAATCCGGTCGTCGTTCACTTGTGCCTTCAATAGTGTACCAACGGCGGAAAAGGCCCTCCAATTTGCCTGCCGGTATTCTACAACCCATCGACGTACCTCCGGAACCTTTTCACCGTGTTGGCCTCGACCTTCTTGGCCCTTTTCCCACGTCCCTCTCCGGCAACAAGTGGATCGCAGTCGCAACTGATTATACGACTCTGCACGCCATCACGCATGCTTTTCCCACCAGATGCGCTACCGATGTCGCTGATTTTCTTCTCCAAGACGTCATTCTCCACCATGGCGCCCCTCGTCAACTGCTCACCGACCGCGGTCGTTATTTTCTGTCCCGAGTGGTTAATGACATTCTTCGTTCGTGTGCCACGCAGCATCAGCTCGCGACAGCTTACCATCCACAAACCAAGAGGGCTTACGGAACGGTTCAACCGCACGGTCACCGACATGTTAGCAATGTACGTCTCGCCAGACCACCGAGATTGGGAAGCAGCCTTGATTTATGTGACGTTTGCGTATAACTCTTCGCGGCATGACACAACGGGCTATTCCCCTTTATACCTTTTGTTTGGCAGGCACCCCAACTTGCCTTTGGACACACTCATGCCGTCTTTTTTAGTCCCCACCACTGCTTACGCTCGGGACGCCATCGCTCAGGCCTTCGCTGGCGCGTCAAATAGCCCGTAGTCGGCTCCATGCCTCTCAAGCTTCCCAGAAGTCCGCCTAAGACCACCGTCACCGGGCAGTCGAATATAACCCAAGATCACTCGTCCTTCTCTGGACGTCGTCACGCAGCGTCGAATTCTCCGAGAAGCTCTTTTCTCACTACCGTGGCCCTTACCGTGTGGGGCACAGTGTCACCGACACGAACAATGAAATTGCTCCCTTTGCGTCCTCACCCTCGTCCTCCGGCCCAACCACCCACGTCGTCCATGTATGCCGCCTTAAACCTTATCACGACGCTCATACGTCGCCACCCTTACGCCGAGACGGCGTTTCATCAGCCGGGGGTCCTGAAGCGGGTGGACGACGACGACGACGTTGAGCGAGTGAACGAATGGTTGGAGACGAAGACGACAACGAAGTTCTGGCTGTGTTCTCAGTGCCGCTCGCAGCTGTTCCCTTCGCTTTGTAAATAACTGTAAATATATTCTTTCCCTCAACAATAGCGGGAAATATAATCTTTCCCGCAACAACCAGTTAAGTTAATGTTGTGTCAAAAAGGCAAGAAGCAACAGCTTCAGAACAAAAGAGTATTTAATAGCCACTTACATTATTACAGTGTCAAAAAGGCACGAAGAAGCAACAGGTGTATCGACATATAACAATAATCTAACAAGAAACACAGTAATACAAACAAAACACTAACATGAATGAGATAACAAGAGAGAGACAGGTTATTTTGGTTCGACCAGAAGTATTGTTTTTAACCGTGCTAGACGTACTAGTGTGCCAGGCCGACTCAGTGCACAGCTGTGCGGTCTCAGTCTCGCAGCTTCCCCTTGTTGTATGCTTTCCCACGGTGCACCCCTGCCGCGGCTTCGCCTCAGGAGGGCCGCGCCACGTGACTCTCCCTGGTTAACTAACAAGGGAGGGTGCCGGCGTTGCAACGAGAGACGGCTTACTGAGCGATCGCTGGACAGAGCATTACTCTCTTGGGCTGGGGAACGTCGTCGGGAGCGGACGTGTGGCGCGCGGCGTTCAGCTCTCCGCAATCTGGGCGAGGCCTCGTGGGGAGGACCGTTCTCCCGTATCTCGTCCCGTCCGGCCCCGGAGTATCCCTTGCCCTAGCGTGGGGGAACATTCGCTCGTAACCTTGCTGGTGAGTCGGAAGACCTCGATTCTTTAGCGTGTTTTTTTTTTTTTGCAAGCTGGTGTTATTGTCGCTGTAGCAATAAATGCATGTTTCTGTCAGCTAGTGTTTCGTTCCTTTGTTCCCCCAGAGCAAGGCCCGCCGTGGTCGGCGTGCGCTCGATAGCGTACACGATCATGGGGTAGGGTCTGGGAGGCTTTGAACTGTGAGCCTTGGTTAAAGGGACAGAAGGTATTTATCTCCGCTGTTAAAACCGCACAGAGCAAGTAGCGAAAATTTATCCCTTGTAATTATTGTACATGATATAGAGGTCTTAGCCGGTTATTGAAATGGTACCTCAGAGCAGAGGAAACGAAGTCATTTGCAGTGCATAACGGCAGGGGGTAGTGATGAATTAGGCTGCGGTACAATACCAATGCACATACTCAGTACAAGAAGTAAAATCTTACGCGAATTCAGAATGACGACGAAAAATTTATTAAGTATTCACTAAAATTTTGCGATAGGAAAACGTAAACCAGCTGGCGCTTTACCTCACTGTATCAGCATATCAAAATTTGCGGGCTGTTCAAGAGCACATGAACTCAGAATTTTACCAGCACTTCTTGACTCACATGTTCTGGGTTACTGCTTAAGAGAACTTCTTGTTGGGCTATTTGGTAATTGATCACTGTGATTTAACGGGTCGTGTGTGTGTGCATGTGGCTTTTGGCGTTTTTAAATTACAATGACCTGGGTTACTAGTCCGCGGATTCTATGGTCAGCTCAGCAAAAATACTATGCCTCAAAAAGAAAAATCAGATCGTGGAACAGTCAGTTGTAATGCCGTTCAGATTCATTCATTGCGACAACCTCGGTATAAGTGCAGCACATATCCGATAGACTCGCATGGACCTAGCATGTTGAGTGGAATGGGGTTTTTGGTGTCCACTTTGGCTGGAAAGACGTCTGTAAGTGGTCACACTAATTCGGGTCCTGCGAGAAAGTACCCATGTGATGCAGTTCACAGGGAACAAGTGATGTAGCGATGTACAAACCGGCTACACTGAAGAAGAATCACACTATAAAGTTATAAAGTGTAAATGATCTCCTCGTGCAGTGCATGATGCCTCGAGATTGTAATCAAGGTGGTCTAAGTGTCTGCATACAGTTGCTCCACTTACGCAGCAAGCTTCACCAGCACGCGGCATGAAATCTGTACAGGCAATGAACAGAGAAATTGCCTCTACAAAGGCTTTCAGAGGGCAGCATTTTGGTAACGCTCAGCTCACACTTCAGGCCGATGATATCTAGGCCGGCAAAATTACATCATTTCATAAAGTGGGCATGCTGTCTGTCTGTAACAGATGATGCCCATGGGATCATCGCTATGCTCTACCTTTAAGCCTACACTCGTTACAAGTGCGCGGAGAACTCAAGCAAGACACACCGCGGAGTCTGTGCAGCACCCTCCAAAGACTAAGGCACAATTTATAGCATGTCAGAATGGCTGCCACACCGGACAGCCTACAGGCGGCACATTTCGTCCCCTAGCGATGACCGCAGGAACTCGTGGAACCATTTCTCTTCGATGTTCAGCTGCCTCTCCATCTCGTTGTAGTCGTAGCTCTCGTGCGTACCCCCGTACTCCTCCGGGATGAGGTCATTCGGTACCAGGCCCTGTAGCGTGCTCATGTCGTAGCCTAAAAGGTGAATCTGAAAGCCGCACGCGTAAATTGAGTGAGTGGTTGTCGTGCGCTTTAGACCTCTATCTAACATAGCCGATACAATCCCGTGCGCCCTTTATAAGTGTCCTTTCCTCAATTGTTGCTGGTATGAGCGTAAGGCTAAAATACATCGATGGCTGAAGGGTTGGTTGCGCCATCGAAATTACATTTGCCCACAGTGATTGATGGTTTCTGTGAGAAGCCGGAGAGTCGGAGGAAGGGGCACATCATCGTGAAGTCTTCTGGGGATTCAGAGACATTGCCAGTGAGCACCATCCGCATCATACGCCATAAGTCAAGCGGATATTAGACCTAGAGAGATCTATTACCTTACCGGCTGCAATGCCTCACTGCCTAGAGCAAACTTTCGTTACCTGCCGGGATTCTTGAGCATTACAGCAGTTTTCATCGCATCGATTTTTCGTCCCACCGGTCTCCTTTGAGAATTTACGTTATGATCTCGTAGACACCACTCCTACTCCCGAAAGTGCACGAACTGTACGCGTATAGCAGCATTTCCTTACATGTGAACACGACAGATAAAGCATTCACCATGCTTGGAGATGAAAGGATATAAAAAAAAACAGAGTCATTCCTCATCGCTAAAACGGGCCCAGACAAGCCCGCTTACAACAAACTTGACAGCCACGCGGATCTAGTTTGTTGTATCCGAGGTTCGCAGTAAACGGACTTTTCAGTTTAGAGCGAGAAATACGAAGGCGGAAGAAACTGGAATTTGTTTCTCAGAAAAGCCCTCGTTCGTAATTAGCGAATGTTATAACTGCGGCCGTTATAAATGGTCTCGATGGCATATCGATCTAGGCGGTACCCGGCGTTTATCGGGTAAATATGAAACAAAATAAATATCATAATTATCATAAACGACATAATTATTATGAAAAATATCTCGGAATTCTCACCCTTCTATATAGCTTAGGTTGCAAAAATGGCTTGGCGACAGCAAATAATAAATCAAATATTGCAGGGTGGTTTACAATATAGATTCCTTTGATCCGTAAGGGGCAGCAGTCCTAAAAGAAACAAGAGAAAGCGAGCGTAAACATATACTGCCGACCGTCGACACATGTTGCTACTTTGGGTTCGAGAAACAGGGCTTGAATATAAGCCTTACGGAAACTCAGCTTCATCGCAGCAGAAAAATTTGAGCATGTCGAAGCGTACAGTAGGGTGAAGTGACGCGTTGTTTCATCAGATGCCTGAATTTCTTTTCTAAGGAGGCAGTTTGTTCGATTTATCCTGCAGACGTAAAATGAGAGCTATGGGCTTGAAATTAATGATTGGTTACGTTGAGGTGGTGATGTTACACTTTTAATAACGGGCATTGATCATGCGGACCGAAAAAAATTGTTCTTACGGCAGTTAGTTAAATTCCAGATGTCATTACGAGTGCGTAACAACCATCCAAATCAAAACCTCAACTCTTGCACCGCGAACTTCAGCACGAATATATTTGCTTTGCATTCAAATACCGCAGTGGAGCAAGTTTGCATGATGTCATTCAACTTTGTTCTATCGTTTTGATTATTTGAGCGTCTTATTGAAACATGACTTGCATCCCCGTGTTTTGCCTTTCACTGCATTTAACTGAAACCTGATAAAAATGCAGCGCAAAATGAAGTCTCTTACAGCAGGCCTTTCTTCAGTGCGCAAATATCGAAGGGGTGTCGCGCATAGCATACGCAAAGCGTTTTTTAAATAGATGGCGTTAGATGTGAAATGGTTATCAGGTGCTGGATACTCAACTGACGTCTTCGTTTCTGTAGCAGAAATTCTGCTTGAAAATTTGCGTTCCCTAAAAGCAGATTGCTCCGAAGTCGCGGGACAGGAAATATGAAAGTTGGCGCGATTCCTAATTTTGGCACTTCGTATTACAACGTCACGAGGTTTCCAGAAATTCTGAAAAGCGGAATGCCGTTTCGACGCTCAAAATTTTTTTGCAGGTTTTTTTTTCGCAAGAAACTGCGATGCTCACTGAGGAACTGATTGAAAGGTTTACACAGAAACAGACGAATAAGGTGGCGTGGTACGCTACGCAGAGAGAGTGGTCTATTTTGGGCAAGTTTCATGCAGCAAGTAGTCTATATATATCACTGAAAGAAGTGAGCTTCATGCCTGTACGATGCTAAAAGCTCGGTGATGAATGCATCCACTATCTCTTCGTCAAGCTGTTTGCGTCGGTGGCTAAATTACATCACAACAGTGCGAAAGATTAGCACACTTAAGAACTGTTATCATGCAAACATGGAGCTAACCACACGCATCTGATCTTGAGTATCCTGGAGCAAAAGCTATTGAACAAGGTGGCTGCAGCGGTGGCCAATTGGTTGAGCATCCTCCTAGCATACGGGAGGTGCGGGGCTCGATCCCCAGTGGAGCCGGGTACCTACCGGTGATACAATCAGCACAAGCTTTCCCCTGGTCTGGTGCTCGGCGTAATTAGGGTGAAATGCTTGGGAAATGGGTTTCTGACCCACATTGAGAAGTCACAAATACCTTGTGCTATGGCGCTCTTAGGTCATAGGTGCCCTTGTGCCATAACAATCCATAATCAATTCATAATCAATCCATAATCAATCTATTGATCAAGGTGGAAACGTGCCGTCTTATGTCCACGCGAGACTCACTACTCACTTGTACAAGTCTGATAAACTTTCTGATGACCGATGGCGTCAGTTGAATCAGATGATGCGGTCCTAGTCCCATGAGGTCAAATAGGATCACTATGCCCCTTATTTGGGACTCTTCCTTGTGGAGCAGATGTAGCACATGCAGTATGCCAACTCTGAACACGTCGTTGATTGAGCAGATGTCAGTGTTCCATTTGCCTAGTAAGAAAATGCTCATATTAAGGAAGTTTGATCGGCCATCGTTTCCCTTAAAATGTTAATACCAGCTCTTGCCATGCAAACGATAAGCATAAATTCAAGATTAAGTGCGCCGTTTTTAAGAGCCTTAGCTCTTACTCATCACGTTTCGAGATTTCGCGGGGTCTCTTACTACACTGAGATCACAGTGCCATCCGTGGCTGCAACTAGAAAACAGCGCATCTCCCATTGAGATATTTAGGGCCATCTATAATAGCATCGTAGAAACAACCACGTGTCGCGTGCCAATGATGACGTCATGGTCCAATCTGGTGTATAGAGGTAGAACTATGTGAGTATGACGTCAGGGGACGAAATGGCGGCATAGTTTCGGTTTCTCGAATCTAAGATGGCGGCCATAAAATTGTTTGTGCCCTCTCATCTCTTTTCCTCTCCCCCTCACAAAAAATATACTAAAACGGGTAGGAAAACTGTCCCGTTACGAGACCGCTATACATGCATACATTCGCTGCTGCTGCTGCTGTTGCTGACAGGAAGAAGGGAAAGTGCACGGGCCCGCATACTGGCTCAAACCGAGCCACGCTCGCTGCCGCGTGATGAAAGTAGGAGAGTTAAAGGATAGGAGAGGAAATACAGAAAGGAAAGGCGCCGCGCGCTAATAGGCCCATAGGCACCGGGCCAATCCCGGAGGCAGTGCAATACAGGGCCGACCCGTGCCAGAGTGCGTCGAGCACTCCACCATATTCGAAAAATAAGTTTAATATCATGAGTCCAAGGACCAGCAGCAGGTATTACATCAAGTATGAGGCCATACTTTCGTTCCGCTATATATACTCCGACAAAAACGGGCACCCATCCGGGGGCAGTTCTATACCGAATTAGGTAGGCAAATGAAACCATATGGGTAGTGGTACAGAAATAAAACAACAATTACATAATAAGTAAACAGTGTATACATGCAATTACTAATTGAAGCTTTACCGCATCGCACCGCAAGCCGAATTATAGGCCCACTTTGACCCCCAAACGAAGCAAATTTCATTTGGGACGTATCTTGAGGGGGTGCAAGTCGACAATGGGTAGACGTGCATCGTAATTTCTCTGATAGACGGCGCTAGGCGGCGTCGTTGCGCTAGGCGGCGTGTGTGCTCGCGTAGCCGAGCATTGTGGCAATCCACCCCGTTTCAAAGGGTATTGCATTCCGTTTCTCGAGACGAGCAGAGCGTTCTTCTTTGCTTGCTTCATCTAGTAAACCAAATACCTAACGCTCATTGCTTCAACGTCTTCCAGACGGTGGCGGCCTTTTTGACCATGCATGCATAGCCTCACAAGGCGCCACCGCGGGCGGTTTGTGCGCCAGTGTGGCGAATAGCGTAAAAACACTTTCATTAAAACGTGCATGCCCCGCCGCGGTGGCTCAGTGGTTAGGGCGCTCGACTACTGATCCGGAGTTCCCGGGTTCGAACCCGACCGCGGCGGCTGCGTTTTTATGGAGGAAAAACGCTAAGGCGCCCGTGTTCTGTGCGATGTCAGTGCACGTTAAAGATCCCCAGGTGGTCGAAATTATTCCGGAGCCCTCCACTACGGCGCCCCTTTCTTCCTTTCTTCTTTCACTCCCTCCTTTATCCCTTCCCTTACGGCGCGGTTCAGGTGTCCAACGATATAAATGAGACAGATACTGCGCCATTTCCTTTTCCCCAAAACCAATTAAAAAAAACGTGCATGGATCTTCTACATGGACCTCCTATATCCACGTCATGTTTGTTCTATCGGAAATCAAGCTCTCACTGCAAAATGCGCGAATTGGGAATTCAATAGAAAGGGTCCATCAATGGAACTACTGCTGACCGGGGCTGAATTTTGCTGTCTAAGGACGAATTAAAATGAATAGTCTTCTCTATGAAGAAGGCGGTGATGTCGGCGAGAAAGAAACCAGAGACGAGTGCATTAGATATGGCGGAAAGATTGTATTGTGCACAGATTAATTTGCACGCAACAAATAGGTTGTGAGGTGCTTCCTGAATCACGTTGCAGTGCTAATCGCAAGACAACTTCGTGAAACACACAAATGCAGGTCACACGGCGCAATATGCAGGACGTGAACTCAAGGCAGAAGAAAGAACAAAAGATAGCCATAGAATAGCTGACCAACAACTGATCTTTTGTACTTACAGCACTTCTCGACTCCTTGAGCATCATTCCAGAAATGGCACTCTTTTATCTAGTTAGCAAACAGTGGGGTAAAAACCCAAGCTCTGCAAATCTTGCGCATCAAAAAGTCTTTCAGTACCTCCTTTGTACACTTGTCACAACGTTGCTTGAAACCATCCATGCCATTATACATAGAAAGATCCAGAAGCCTTGCAATCAATGCCCCAATATTACTTCTGCCAAACTTTAACGAGCTCGCATGCCTTTCATGCGATAGTGATGAAACGCACAACGCGAAAGACAAGGACAGATCACGGAGCTTGTTGTTTCTTGCTCCGTCTTTCTTTCTGGTATCTGTACCTTCAATATGAACCATACTGACCCGCACAACTGTTTCTGCCTCTAAAGAGATGACTGGTACCTCTGCTCGTTTGGTCCGCGTATGTCTCAACAGCAAGAAAACAGGAATACGCAAATTACTGACAGTACGCAGACGTCCGCGAACAAACGACGTGCTTTCCCTCGCACTTACGGTTTCGACAGCCTGTCTGCTTAAGGCGCTGAGTTTTTGAGTACAAATATGGTACGTACGATCAACAACAAAATGAAATGCAAAAATAAAACTGAAATGGCTACACAAAAACACAAGCATATTAGCTCCTGAAGAGGAAATATTGGTTGATTAACACTTCTAAAGGTCAGTCTTCGCACCTTCGAAGTAAAATTAACCTTACGCTAGTACTGAGTTTTCGCCAGCAAAGATCTCATTTTGCTGTTCCTGTTTCAGTTGTCTTTTTTTGTTTCATTCGTTGCTGATAGTGCATCTTTGCTCTAACAGCTACGCTCATGCTCATTTTCATCTAGCAAGTACGAGGCACCACTCACTTATGTAACTACTGTTCTCAGGGAGGTTTCCATTACAGTCATGTATGCAGTTTCTACAGGTTCCTGGCGAAATTTTTTTGAACCCTCTATAGTAAAGCATCCACCAAGTTGTCCGTGCCATTTGGAGAATACCCCGTTGTGGCTGTACAGACGCGGTGCTTGCATCCGGGACAGTGATCGACTTGGTAACTAAGCGATATGGCGGTGCATTCCTAAGCACAGAATAAGGAATTCCCCTCTTGACAAACCTTGAGCGATGGGTGGCAAACGGACACAGATGCTTTGCCGCGCAGATGGTCTATCACCAACATAAAGACAAGTGGTCAGGTCTGAAATCAGGAGCAGTGCCAGGCTGACTTTCTTTGGGAAGTTTCATGATGAGGGTGAGACGAGAAAGCTGGCTGCAAAAAAATGCTGTAAACTTCCTGTATATGTGAAAATACAATTAGCACTCTGCTCAGTAAGCAACAGGCCAATATGCACTTAACTCATCACATTAACTGGACTGGTATCCGGAAGTCTAGGCTAAAAATCTTTATAGAAGTAGCTGGTCACGCCTTCCTGCCGCCGTAAATGGACGAAAAATAACGATCAGGGTCCTCTCTGGAACCGGACACGGGTCTGAATAATTGTAACACAACATGGCGAATAGGAATGATGATCCACGATCTATGTTGTAACCGCTCAAGAACATCCTATGCCATCAGTTATACCACTGTCTTCATATAGAAAGCGCACTTACGAAGGTAGTCGCTTTGGCGGAGCGATGAGCCTTCAACCTCAGAATGCCGATCTACTCCGAGGGAGCGCGAGTGATACGACAGCAAAGAAATTCAGTCACGCGAGTAGGGCTATATCGTGGTTCTCGCGCATAAAAGAGAATTTCGGTTAAAAAAAAGAACTTTAGTTTTCAGCGCTGTAATTACTCATCATAAAAGCCACTCATGCTCACCGTTTGGCACAACTTTCATTCGCCGCGCGGCCATCTGTGTAGAACATGCGGCCACCTATGGCCTCCCTCCACACCTCCGTGCAAGTAAGCCTACCTAGAGAGCATTTATAAGTATCTCGCGTACAAAAGATGGCGACATTTCCATTAGCAGGAATTGCGTTCTTTCAACAACCCTTATCGAAGCCTAGGATAAACGGTGACAATTGCACGGTGACATATTTGATCATTTTCATCTTACCTATTCTCAACAATAATGCGCGTCTTCCTTGAGGGTCCCTCTCTTGAGAGACCGTCAAAATTTGGTGCTTGCGGCAGAGGGTGTCGAAAGGGACACCGTCCACACCCAGGTCTCCGAACATCTCCGGGTTGTCCCTCTGAGCTTCAAAAACGCCCTGCACTCTCCTGAAAGCTTTCAGGGTGTCGTATTTGCGAGCTCGCAGAAAAACGGTGAGGAAGGCTTCGTCCGTGCCACAGGGCAGTGTAGGTTCGCCTGTCCAAAAAAAGAGTGTCAGAAAGGCACGTGTTAATTTTTGCGCCAGTCTATAAGCTCTGCACTCTGGCTCTCACGACTAAAAGAACATACGAGGTCTGCCTGAAGGTTGTCCAGGAACACTACGATGCCGGCGAAACGTGTTCAACTTTCATCTTTTATCGGCTTTCGTCGGTCTTATTTTATTGTGCTTTGTCTAAGGGGCGCCCTTCCCCTCTCCGCCCACGCAAGGCACGCGTGTATCTTCGTTTCCAATTTCTTCTGCTCGATAATCAGACTGCGCCTACTCCTTAGAATTGAAGGTAGTGAAGTGTAGACGTCGCATTCAAATTGGTAAAATGGCGACTCTGAATGGCGTGTTCCGTTTTTGGTATGCACGTTCACAAATTAATGGTGTTGATCGAATTCGTGTCGTTTTCAGCGCCTATTTCACGAGTGAGCAACGATAATATACTTGCACAGCAGATTGCAGGACTGCCGCAGGTATCTTCGAATATAAGCCTGTTGACTCCCTGTTATAAGAGGCTTTTGACGGCTGTTGTAATGCCGAGAACGTGGAATGTGTAGAGTTGCAATGAACGAAAATTGCCCATTTTGAAGAAGTAGAAGCCGACCTCATCGTAAAGGACGTCCATTTATAAACTTGTTGTAGTGACTTTACGCATAGACCAGCGCCTCCTGTATTATCAATACCTGTCAGATGATCCGCTTTATAATGGAAGTAGAGTGTACGCCTCGTTCGCCGGTCATCCACGATGTGGCCATTCCGGCAGGCGCCCGCGTTACGTCATTCAAGTTGCGGCGCCGAAAAGCAACGTGCACGAAGTGGCGCAGTCCAGTGGGACCGTATGTGACCATCATGATCTGGTGTAGGCGAATAAACTTGCGAGCCGGATAGGGTTGGAGAGAGAGGCAGCAAAGGGCTTTATTCGTCATTATTTGGCCGATATTACTGACATGGATAATACACGAGGCGTTGCATAGAGTCTTGAAAAATGTTCCTTTGTTTCATTTTTCACCAGCGAGCTGAAAAAAAGTTCTGTGTTGATTACAACATCAGTCCTCCGAAGTTTGTAATAAGCGGGAGTTTCTAAACAGATAGCAGGAGCTCATACGATGGTTAATGACTGCGATTCCGCAAATATTCAGCAGTGCAGGCACTGGGAGAGCCTAGGTCTCCACGTCAGGAGCAAGTCCTGTACAGTCTGAACTAGGTTGTTATCAGGAAATCGTGCGTATAGCGCATTCGCAAGACCGACACAAATGGGAAGGACACTCGACAAGCGTTAACTTCGAAAGTTAGTGTCTCTCTTTCTTTTGTCTATCTTGCGAATGCCTATAATTCCTGCCGCTATGAGCCATCCAGCCAGTCTGCAAGTTCTGTTAAACGTCTATATGTGGTTATGCTGACGTCGTGTTGTCTTTTTATGGAGTATAATTTTCGCCGTCAAAATCGGACTTTCCACATCCTTTGGAAGTTACGACGAGAGCTGGATTAAGGGTTACAGCTGTCAAGAGAAGCACTGTGAAGCTATTGAAGTGCGATTTCCCTTTGTTTCCTTCATTTCTCAAAAGTAAAAAGAAAAGTTTCCGTTTTTTTTGGGGGGGAAAAGTACGCAAAACTTCATAGCTATGCGATTTTTGAATGCCAAATGAGAGTGTGATTTGAGAGCAAGTTCATAGTTTAGTCTACCGAACGGCCGTCCGAATTTATTCCTAGATACATGTCTTTATGTGGTCGGGTAGGCTTACCCGCAATGAGTACACGTAGTTTCTTCAGTCTTCCTTCTTACGTCGTCCGTTTCTCCCTAGTCTTGGCGCGCAATTTCTCGCGTGCAGTTGGACAAGCCATTGCCCGCAACTGGCACCTTGCCGTACACAGTGGTCATTGGAGCGGCACACCCTGTTGGAAGAAGAATTTATGGTGGTTTAACTACGCTGACATTTTAAAGAAGTAACTCTCGAGAAAACTGCGCTTAATTTAGCTCTCTTAATTTCGCACGGAGTCTTTGCGCGCCTACGCTACAATGTATGCCGCCGGGAAACATACGCGCTACTTACTTGGGCATGAATAACTTTGACGGAACCTGTCTAGCAGGGTCTGTAACATAGAGGAGGCTCTGAAAAGAGTCGAAAACGAGAGTTGAAAACGAAATTCCAACTTGTCGAGACCAGCTGGAAGCACTTTCGGGACAATCGACACCAATGGGACCGCGCAGAAGATGCAAGGTCTGCTGTCGGCTTCATGCTAATTGTCCATATAGTCGCCCTCAAGAAGAGAGCAAGCTGATCCCAAAACGTTAGGATTTCTTTTTCAGCCCTTGGTGTGAGCCAGAGGTTCCTCGATACTACGCACTGCTGCGAAGTTTTAGCTTCTTGCTGACCTCAGCCGTGACTGCTAAGGCCTCCAAGAACGAAATTCTCGAGAACCACTGCTTTCCGCTACTGCAAAAATTTCGTAATCCCAATAATGTGACCGCTCACTCTGAAAGATTGCGCCCTTTGGCCGAAGGAAACAACTGGCAGACGAGATATTGTTGGAACACGAAGCTCGTCTGGAAAGGGCACCCGTCCAGCAGTAGAGTCATCAAATAATGCATTATCTTATAACGAGATCGTCAAAAGGGAAGGTTGACAGATGATTCACATTCCAGAACACAAGGCCGCCATCGTCATGATAACCCTCTTATTGCAATCACAATGTTGCAAAAACAATAATGTCTTTTGTTAGTGCAATGTGTGCGCCTAGTGGGAAGGTAACGTGTTCAAGTTTTTTCAACCACAGGCGTAAAGAAATCGTTCCGATCACTGCTCCAGCTTCCCTACGGTACGTCTGCAAGACGAAGGCGTTTCCGTGCTGAACGATATTTTTAGACGCTTTATGTTTCCAAATTCGTACGATCCGCACTGCGCATTCCGCGGTGAAGTCGATGACCATATGGTATGGCCATGCCACAAAAACCCAGCTATACCAAGAATCAATAACCCAACAACTGAGGACTGCGGGGCCGTGCGGTCCAGCTCACATTCGGACGACCAGCTGTCGCTGGTGATCCGGGCAAGAGCGGCGGCAAAAGCCAATGAGCTCCTGGAGTGAGGGCACACAATTATTCTATGCAATAAATGTTTCTCTCTCTCTCTCTCTCTCTCACGCTTTCTGTCGACGACTAAGTGG
Source organism: Amblyomma americanum (assembly GCF_052857255.1). NCBI lineage: Eukaryota > Metazoa > Arthropoda > Arachnida > Ixodida > Ixodidae > Amblyomma > Amblyomma americanum. The sequence goes on from NC_135500.1 coordinate 209,036,592, forward strand.
AGCAGAAGAGCGTAGACAAAGAGGAAGCGATCTGGCCTCACTGTGATGAGGTTAAGCCTGAGGACATCATCATCATCTCTGTGCACCCACAACTACAAACAAACCCCACACTACCAACTGAGTACTTAATAGCTTTGGTGGACGTTGCCGGCTAGCCCAACACGGATTATACCTACTCCAATAGCGTCCACCGACGCGGCTTTTGCGAATTGGGAACCGTCGACTTCTTATGGAAAATTCGATGAGGACGTCAATGAATGGACCAGGAACTACGAGCCGGTGAGCCAGTATAATCGAAGGGATGCCACTGCTCAGCTAGCCAACGTTGTATTCCTTTTGGGAGCAACCGCGCTGATTTGGTTGAATAACTCTGCACACTCACTCACTACCTGTAGGACCGCAGTAGGGATGAAATCAAAAAGTGCTTTGGTGACAGATATACCAAAAATAAACGCGTGGAGCAAGCCTTGCTTCGTCGCGCACAAGTACAGTCTTTGTCAAAAGTAAACAGTCCAAGAGATCTGCATCTGAGCCCTGTAGCCTGGTTCTTCTTGCATACTCAGGGACCCTAATCTCACGAAGGCGGGAAGAGCTTAAGTTATAAACCCTCCCAAACTTATAACTGTCAAATGTGCATAAGAGCCCCGTTACACGGCTTGGAAGCAAGCCCATTGGGCTGTAGCACCTTTAACAAAGACTGTGCCCGGTGAGGCTTCCACCACACGCTTAGAAGAGATTGTAAGCTATGCAAGTAAGTTGAACCCATGAATGTCGGAAGAAGATAGAGTTGGACATCTGCTTAAACGGATCGCTGAGGATGTGTACAGCCTTCCTGATAAACAAAGAGACTTTGAACTCCACCGCCGACGTCATCAGGCACTGAGAGCGTTCGACGCCTTGGAGCTCCATCGCATCATTCTGGATTATGTGCGGCTGGACGACGTCACCTTCACTGTGAGCCAAAATCAACGCTGACTGTGTCTACATGTGTGCAGTAGAAATTCCGCGCGAGCAGAAAGGGCGACCGCGGCTGTATGTAGCTGAGGATGGAGTGTCAGCGGCTGCACAGGCTCGATGTGTATGCGGCGAACAGCAGTGACGAAGGGGGAAAGGCAAGATGAGTCGACTTCAGACTCCAATGCTAACTTACTCCCAGCACGTAACGTAAAGTAGTGTGCAGTAACTTTTTCTTTTGTAAAATACATCCGTCCGTGGCGCGCTGGTGCTGCGATTGATTGCAGCCGCCGTGGTGGCTCAGTCGCTATGGCGTTCCGCTGCTGACCCGAAAGAGGCGGGTTCGATCCCAGCCGCTCCGGTCACATTTCAATGGTGGTAGAATGCTGTGCGATGTCAGTGCACGCTAAATAACCTCAGCTGGTTGAAATAATTTGTAGCCCTCCACAAAAGCGTTCCTCATAACCCGAGATGTTTTGGGGCGTTAACCCTCCCAAATCAAACCAATTAATTAGCGGTGATTCAATTATTCGTATGTTTACCACGCTGACAGTTTAGCAGTTTCCAATGGCTTCAGTTCCAAGAGTGGAATTAGCCGGGCCCGTTGGTTCATGACACATAAATAACAGCGCGACAGACGGGACAAAAAGGAAGAGACACAAACACGAGCGCTGCCAATGGCTTCAGCCTTCCCAAAACAAACTCTTTGCAAGTTAATGAGCTCAGCGATGACCACATCTATTGCAGCGAGTTTTGAATGTCGAGCATCTCTGTCCCACGATCCTACAGGTGCAATGCACTTACCATAGGCACCTCTTGCATCAGTCCGGAGGACTCCTTACTTTTCAGTTCTTATTTAAATGGAACATTAATGATGCCTCTTTTCGTCCAGTCACTAAATGTTATTTCTCTTTGACGCATTACGAGCAACATCAACTCCAGCATGAAGTAGACGAAATGAGTAGAAGAAAATTACTGTAAACCGAAAAAAAAATGGCGCATCGGGGCGAAAGGAGATGAAGAAAAATAGCAGAGAAAGTTCCGTCAGAACTTTTTCTATCGCGAGCCCCAGTCCTCACTTGCAGAACGCGGAACGTAATTCGTGACTTCAGGCAGACTTCCTGGGTTTGCCGTGCCTCTTTCAAACACGTCTTGGTAACTCACAAACGCAAATCTTTTCTGCACCAGTCGTTCGTTGCCTCTTCGGCGAGGAAAATGAATATGTGGTACATACCGTCGATTTCTGTATCTGCCCTGTTGCTCGGCGTCGCTACTTGAAAATTTAGTCCTCGCCTCACGTGAAGAATATTCCGTTTTCTTAACAGTCGTAAAGACGTTCACTGCTTCTTCTGTGCCCTTGAATAGGCCCGCGCCGCTTATTTATGCGCTCTATAGTACGCCCCCTGCTTTTTCCCTCCCTTTATGCTGTGACGGCAAGCTGCTTTACGGACCGAACACTGCATCCTGTCTGCATACGGCCGCAGCGGCACAAATAAAAACACCTAGCCTCTCCCAGTGGCCTTGTAAGCGGTCTCTCCCCTCGGTTTCTCTGCATCAACAGTGTTGGGGGTCTCGCATCTAAATATCACCTTTCCCTTTCGACTAACGAACAACACTTTCGCAACGCACGTTCTGACCCCATCCGTACTTTCCACGGCTGATTCGTATTTGTTTTTGTTTTTACGAGGAGGATAACATATCTAGAATACCATACAGCGAGGGCTCTGAAATTACGGGAGTAATATAGCGAGTGCAGGAGAGCTCTTTAACAGCTCTCGCAGTATATGCAGACACCGACGATAACAGGTATTCCATTTTTTTTTTCTTTAGACTCTCAGCCGGCTGCGCTACTTATTTCTTTACTCCGCCTTTCCACGATTTCATTCCTTTCCCAAAACCACTCTTGCGACAAACTTAGCTCATGCTCAGGAGCGCATGCATGCATGTTATTTACCTGACTGTCGGGCTATGCAAAAGCGTCTTCATTGCGCTAGTCTTAGAAGCCCCATGAGGCAGAAATGCGAAGTCGATCAAATTCGCCCATTGGCTGCAGAGAAGCAACGTCACCAGACAGGAGCGTTCCCATTGGCTGGAGGGAAGCGACGTCACAAAACACGAGATGACATCACTTCCGGTAAAGGCATCAACAGCTGCTGATGCTTTCGCACTGTCAACGCGTACTGTATTTTGTTCGAATTTAGGTCGAAGCTTTTTTTTTTAAACACGAGATATAAAACTCTTAGGTCAGCATAGATTCCAGGATTTTCTGGGTGTATTTAGAAAATACGACGACAACGCAAAAAAAAAACGAAAAAGCAGCATGCGGGTGGCGCCCCCGAGAAGCGCCAAAAGAAGACGGAGCTGTAGCCGTTGCAGACGATGCCGATAAGAGCACATACGAGTACTGGCTGCCATTTTGACCTTGTTTTCTCTTCGTGTTGTTACAGTGAACTAGATGTATTGGGCAGTGGAAAAAGCGGTGGCCCCCGCGCCAGGCGTGTTGTGTAGAAACTCACCAGACGGCGCTCTCCGTCAATTCCGGAAGACTGGCTGAAGTGGGCAGGTGGCACGGCGCGGCAAACGAGTGCCGCAGCATGTTTTTTTTCTTTTTTTTTTCAGAGTGCGGCTCTTTTATGTTACAGTAATTTTAAACCTGCCAGTATGATTTTGGTGTAAAGAACACTATGATGTGAAGCACAGAAAAGAGACGCCGTGACACTCCCATTCTGCTCATCTTCTCATTTTCGCATGATTAATTTTGTTACTTATTACATTTTCTACCTTGCTCTGCCTGCCATATCTCATGCCCGACACGCTGGAAAGAACATCGTGCTGAATGCACGCACATTGCTGTGTTCTTCTGGCAAGAGGATATCAGAATGCAACTGGAATTCTTACTAATGCAAAAGCATTTCTAGGCTATATCGGCGACTTCGTGTCATCAAAAAGTGTCGCCAGCAGTTGTGACGTTCTCACAAGAGATACCATCAAACGAGTGATTGTAAACGAAAAATGATGATGTGAGGATGTTGTGAAAAAAAAGTTTTCAATATCGAATCATTAGTTAATAATTTAAAGCCAAAAATGTCCAAAAAGTGGGTAGGGCGGGAGCGAGGCGCCAAATTTGAAAACACTGGAAGCGTGCGGAGCCAAAGCATGGCGCCAAATATGAAAACCGGAAGTATAGCCGGAGCCAAGAGTGGCGCCAAACTTGAAAGCTCAAAAGAAGAGTTTGAGGTGAACGGGGTCTGATTAGAGGCAATCGATATCCAATCAAGAGGCAAAGGAGGGCAAAGAGAGGGAAAGAGAGACAAAGAGAGGCAAGAGAGGCATCGAAAGGGATACTGTGCACACCCAGGTCTTCGAACATATCCGGGTGGTTGATTTCGGCTTTGTAAACACCCTTCAATCACTTGAAAGCGCTCAGGGTATGGTACTTGCGAGCTCGTTGGAAAGCGGTTAGAAAGGCTTCGTCCCTGCCACAGCACAGCGAAGGGTCACCTGCCCGATCAAAGAGTGAGGGAAAGACAATTTTTTTTTTCTGCCAGTATACACGCGTTCACCTCCGGTTCTTAAAACTATTCGTACAACACACGACCTCTGTGCGAAAAGTGTCTAGGCACATTGGATAGCACCGAAACAGTTCTCGGCTTTCCTCATTCAAGGGATTGCTTTCTTTAGTCATCTCCTAGAGAGGAAAACCGTTCCTTCCATCCCCATACACAAGGTGTGCATAAGTTATCACTCCTGTTCTTGCGTGGTCGATCCGTAGTCCACGCCTTAGTCTTAGTAATAAATAGGATGCAATGGGGACGCCGCACTGAATTTGATAAAGCGTCTTAATCAGTGAATGTGAATGAAGCGCTCCGTGTAACGTTTTGTATATTCACTGTATAAAGATAATTAAAAGTAATTTTCACTCTCGCTGGCTATTGCACGAGGAAAACAAGTATGAAATCCTTGTACCACAAATTTTAGGGCGGCCACAGATATCTTGAAATTTAGGCGCACTGACATGGTCATGCGGCAAAACGTCAGCTGCATGTGTCTCGTTCGCACGTTTATTGGAGGCAGACTCAGGGTGCATGTGCATCTATAGAGGAGAGAGAGGAGAGACAAACCATGCTCTCGGAGCATACCCTGTTGCTCGGATCTTTGGTGGTGGGCTCTTGCGTTCCCGAAACCAAACTTCGTGCGCACCACATTTCACACCGAAACCGCGTACACCACAGCTTTCGTGTTTAGAAATACCGAGAACGTGGAGCAGGTGAAACACGCGATCAACCGAAACTGGTGGTTTTGAAGAGTGAGAATCTGATATCAGGGTAGGAGTTTGGTTTTTTAATTGTTTTTTTTTATGGGGGGGGGGAAGGAAATGGCGCAGTATCTGTCGCATATATCGTTGGACACCTGAACCGCGCCGTAAGGGAAGGGATAAAGGAGGGAGTGAAAGAAGAAAGGAAGAATGAGGTCCCGTAGTGGAGGGCTCCGGAATAATTTCGACCGCCTGGGGATCTTTAACGTGCACTGACATCGCACAGCACACGGGCGCCTTAGCGTTTTTCCTCCATAAAAACGCAGCCGCCGCGGTCGGGTTCGAACCCGGGAACTTCGGATCAGTAGTCTAGGAGCCTCTATTTCGAGATTTATGACAGAGGCGTCTACGCATAGGCGAGCGCCACATGAAGTGCCAACGCCTCTCAGAACACCCGCTATCTAATGGAAGCAGAGCCTATGCCTCGTTAATCGGTCATTTGCGATGTGGTGCGCTCCGGCGGATGTGTATTACATCACTCTGGTTGCGGCGCCGTCCGGCACCTTAAATGTTAACCTCCGTGACGCGGTGCAGTCTGAAGGACCCTAAACCGGGACGGACGAAAAGCTACAGAAAACGCATGAGAGAAAGGAAGATAAGAGCTTGATTCCCAATATTTTGCTGGTATAACAGCCATTGTTAATGCAGGAGGCGTCCCACTACGCATGCTGAACTTTTTTTTTCTGTTTCGCTAAACAGCCAAAAACAATTTATATTTTATTTATAATTATATTTAAATTGTTTATATTTATTATTATTGTTACGTTTATATTTGTATTATTTATATTATATTTATATTATTACAATTAATATTTATATTGATAAGAGTAGCAGTTGCTGGAAGTTTGGAATAATTGTAATTTTCTGAAGAATCCGATAGAAGGAGCAGAGATGATGGGTAGGATTTCCATACTGGAACTAATGGGCAGTTCAGGCACTGCGCGTCATCCAGGTCTCCACCTCAGGACAAGGGCCTCCATAGAGTTTGAGCTGCATTTCTATGCTGACCTTTCTGTTTTGTTCATCGCTTTGGCAAAGAAAAAGAGGATTTTTCAGTTCGCTGTGAAATTTACGAGGAACGCTATGAAAAGTGTGAAAGCTCACTGGGGGGATTAAAGGGATTGAAGTGATTGAAGTGCTATTGCTCTCTGCTGGTTTTTTTGAGTAAAATTAAACTCGGAAGCTGAAATACTTTCCGGACGACATGCGCAAAGCTTCATGACTGTACGATCTTGGTCAGTCCGTCGAGCAACCGCCCAAATTCTGACATAGGGAAAAGTGGGGAAATACGCTACACAGGGCAACACATGATATATTGTTACTCAGCGGTTCTTAATTTCTGAACGTGAGATCATATTAACTTGATATTTAATTCACATTGCAACGCAATTTTGCACTCTGCCATTTAACTGAGAGCTGACTTAATTGGCCTTTTTAAGGAGGTAAATAAATTGCGAGGTAAGCCTTCGTAAGCGATAAAGCAATAGAAAAGGAGCGAAATTTTTAACGCCCCATTTTTCAAACTGCGCAGCTCACAAGCGTCCTCGTTGAACTTAAGTGTCTGTTTAATAAAACTGGTTATTCGTCTCATTTTGGACAAAGTTTCAGAATGTGTGTTTTGCGCGTTCTTCAAAAAAATATTTTAGCACCCAGCTACGCAAGGGCAAACTGCAACACCGTGTGGTGTTTTTTAAGGCCGAAACTAATGATGAAGGTTGTATTTACGGCTCTAAAGCTCTGCATTTTTTAAATCTTTTTTGGGATTGTCTAGACGTAGAAAATAAAACCACTGAATGCCAACTAACGCTATGAAGACATGAAGGGAGCACTGGATGGCGTCAGTCATTGTCGGGACCATCGAACGTTTTGCTCTTTGTAAAGACTTCCACCGCTGAAAAAATTGAGAGAATACGAGGGGAGGAAATGCTGAAACTTCCTTTCGGACCGAAGCGTCGCACTTTTCTCGGGGAGCAAGGAGAGCACGCTGAAAATAAGAAGAAACTTTTTTAAGTCTGACATACAGTCACGTCCAAAAAGCTCGTAAAAGTAAGAGCCGCTACACTGAAAACAGTGAAAGGTTGTAATAACAGAGGAAACTGAAACGTGTCGCGCAGACAGGCTACACGCAAAGCAAGGCAGTATAAATGCGTAGTCTCTACCGGGTCATAGAACAAGAAGGTGCGAGATTCTGTCCGGATTCACTGTTTATCGTGCCAACAAGCCCAGAAAGCTTACCTTGGTGGCCACGGAGCCATTTGCGAGTGTATTCTCTGAGAGACTGCGTAATATCTTGATTTTGTCCTGTGCACTGTCGCTCTCTGCGCGCCCGGGTATGAGAAGAACGCGGCATTCTCGAATTTTTAGCATGTTCTGCTTCAACTGGGCGTTTGGTGTCTACTTAGCAGGCTGCCAGGACTGTTCCTAAGAAATATTTTTTATTTGTTTGTCGATGCATATGAACAATAACAATAATGCGAGGATTTGAAATTTGCGTACCGTTTTCCCATACAATTCTCTGAAAGCATTTGCCTTTATGTGCTTGTGTAGGCTTACTAGCAATGAGTTCAAGTAGTTTCTTCAAAGCCTCCCGTCTTACAGCGTCTGTCTCTCCCAATTCTTGCCGTGCAAGCTCTCGAAGGCTGGGTGGCAAGCCATCACCCGCAAGTGTCGCCTCGCCTTTCACAGTGGTCATTGTTGCGGCATACCCTGTTGGAGGAAGCAGTTATGATAGGTTGAATCTTAATTCATAAGAAATGAGACGCCAAGTACTTGAAAAATTGCAGACAGATCAGCTTACTCTCCGTTGCCTACAACGTATTTGATAAGGTAATCGCTAATAGAGTCAGCGCAACCTTAGACTTTCATCATCCAAATGATCAGACAGGCTTTCGTAAAGGATATTCCACAAGAGATCATAATCACACTATCAATCAGATGATAGAGAAATGCGCAAAATATAACCAACCCCTGTATATAGCCTTCATTGATTATGAGAAAGCATTCCACTCAGTGGAAACCTCAGCAGTCATACAGGCATTGCGAAATCAGGGTCTAGATGAGCCTTGTGTCAAAATACTGGAAGATATATACAGGAACTGTACAGCTACAATAATCCTCCATAAAGTCAGCAATAAAATTCCAATAAGGAAGGGCGTCAGGCAAGGAGACATGATCTAGCCAATGTTATTAACCGCATGTTTCACGGTATTCCGAGGCCTGAATTGGGAACAGTTGGGGATAAGAGTTAATGGAGAATACCTAAATAATCTGCGATTCGCTGATGACACTGCCTTGCTTAGTCACTCAGGAGATGAACTGCAAATCATGATCAATGAGTTAGACAGACAGAGCAGTACGGTGGGTCTAAAAATTAACATGCAGAAAACCAAAGTAATGTTCTACAATCTAGCAAGGAAACAGCAGTTCAAAACTGGCAACGAGGTGCTGGAAGAGGTAAAGGAATACATCTACGTAGGGCAGGTAGTGTCAGCTGATTCGGATCATGAGAAGGCAATAAATAGAAGGATACGAATGGGGTGGAGCGCAGGTGGCAGGTTCTCTCGGATCGTGAATGGCAATTTACCAATATCCCTCAAAAGAAAAGTGTACAACAGCTGTATTTTACCGGTACTCACCTACGGGGCGGAAACGTGGAGGCTAACGAAAAGGGTTCAGCTTAAGTTAAGGACAGCACAGCGAACCATGGAAAAAAAATGTTAGATGTAACGTTAAGAAACCGGAAGCAGAGAGAGTGGGCGAGGGAACAAACGCGTGTTAATGGCATCCTAGTCGAAAACGAGAGGAAGAAATTGACTTGGGCAGGGTATGTACTGTAAAGGCAAGATAACCTCTGGTCCTTATGGGTAACGGAGTAGATTCCAAGAAAAGGCAAGCGTAGCAGGTGGCGGCAGAAGGTTAGGTGGGTGGATGATATTAGGAAGTTTGCAGGCATAGGGTCGGCGAAGCTGGCAAAGGACAATGTTAATTGGAGAGACATGGGAGAGACCTTTGCCCTGCAGCGGGTGTAATCAGGCTGATGATGATGTTGATGCCTATTCTCCTGGTTTTAAAAAAGAAAAGAACTCTCGAGAAAATGCGGAGGTTCGTTTTTCGCCTTCTCTGCGGTGTATATGGCCGCTAAAATTATAGTGCATACTATACACTGCTGTGCAGGCAATTAGGTTCCAATAGGCCCCACCCATTTCTGCGGTCCAACTTCGTTACTGCGAAAATTCCATAATGCTGATAATGTGGCAGGGCACCCAAAGGCTTGTGCTCTTTGGCCGTAGAGATATGAATGCGCGCGGAGCACGAGCGCCCGTCCAACAGTGGCGTCAGCTGATACATTATCGAATAACGGTGTCGGCATGAAGGCCTTCTTTTTCCATTTACGAGCACAATGGAGTCTTCTCATCGTCATGATAACTATGTATGTATAGTACACGCACAATGTTGCGTTCCCGAGTCTGAAGTGCAGTAGTACCATTCGCTAGTGTTCAAACCTTACACTTCATTGATAGAGCCGTCAGGATCATTAATAACATCGAGACTACTAATGAAGCAGGGTTTTTTTCCTTAAATCTCCTCTCCTTTACGGCTCGTGTTTTCTATTACAACCTCCTCAAAGCACGTTTCCGTCATTTCTCTCACAGACTATATTTGCCACGCAAGCTTTAGCGCTGTAACTGCGCAGTAACAACTGCCTAAAAAATGCCCAAATTGTCGCTGCGACGATCCTAAACTACAGGGAATATTTCGACGTCATGCTACAAATGTCTATAGTCTAAAAGACGGCAGAAAATGAGGACGTGCCGGTGCTTGCAGTCGATAAACCAATTATTTGCACGTTTACGACCACACTGCTCAGCCGTCAAGAATGGCTTCCAATTTGACAAAACTACGGTATTCGCGAGTAGCTTGGCGACGTCCACATCCTTTAAATTGATGTGGTCATCGGATAATGTGGCGTCTTGCGTGTGCAACTTTAACGCATCTTCCAAGGGCAACTTTTGCAGCAGTGCTAGAAACATCCTACTTTTCATGTTCTTATTTGGTGCGCTGATGACATCAGTGTTGTTTCGCACGGTAAATGGTGGGATTCCACCTCAAAGAATTTACAATAGTATCAGCAACTCCGGCACGAAGTGCACAAAATAGGCAAAAAAACGGCAATCAAATAAAAATAACTCTCGGATCGGTGTGGAATCTCATGAATGTCATGAAGAAAGGCTCATGAGAAAGTCTCCTGTCAGAAATTTTTCTATGGCGGGCACCCCTGACTCCGCGCTCCTAACTTGCAGAACAGGAAATAAAAATACGTAATTTCAAGGGATGCCGTGCATCACAGTACCTCTTTCAAACATTTCTAGTGTAACTCAGAAACACAATTTTTTTTTTCGCGCCAATCGTTCGCTGGATCTTCAACGAGAAAAATGAATATAAACATACCGTCGATCTGGTTATCCGCTTCGTTCCTTGGCGTCGCCACTTAACAATTCAGTCTTCGTGCCACTTGAAGAGCATTCCGTTCTATTAACTGCAATAACGATTTACCAACAAATTCGACGCGCAACAGCCAGTTCTTGCCTGTTAACCACCCTTCTTTCCCTCCCTTTGTACAGGCCGGTGGTGGTAATAACTTTATTCATAGAAATATATGAGTGGGTCTCGGTGTCGAGCCACTCTTCACATCTTTTGTCGTGGTTTGTGGCTCTTGTGGTAGGGTTGGAGACCCTAGTCCAGGGCCCCACTGAGTCTTGCCGCCAGGTAGGCTTTCCGGACCGGTCCTGCCTGGACCGCCGGATCCTCGCTGGAAATCATCCTCTCCCACTGCTCCGCACTCGGGATTTGTTTATTGCAGCCGCATTTATTCTCTTTTCACGCCACGTTGTATGAATTAACGTGGCTTTGTCCTCGCACCACGGGCATTTGCTGCTATATAGCCTTGGATGGATCTTAGCATGATTAGATTCGGGAAAGTTCTCGTTTGTACCTGTCTCCAATAGACCGCTTCCTGCTGGTGGAGATTTTTGTGAGGTGGGGGTTATCTAATCCTGACCCCCTTATAGTAATTCAGAATTTCTGAGTATCCTAAGGGCACTGGTTCCTTTGTACAGGCTGGTGTTGAATGCCTTGACCACAGGCTGTTCTATGCACCGAACGCTGATTGATATCTGCATACGGCTACATCGGCATATAAAAAGAAACAACTTTCCGACGCCGGCCTTGGAACCTCTCTCTCTCTCTCTCTCCCCTCCGTTCCTATGCCGCCGCGTCTTGGATCTTCTTACTTCGACGTGTCAGAGTTCAGCGTCGATTAGCTTAGAACGTTTTCGCCATGCAAGAACTTGCCCCTCCACACCTGCGTCGGCTATTCCGCGCTTAACGGTGTAAACAGGCGAGCTTGTTTTCGCTTTTGCAAAACTGTAAAGGGAGTGCAGGATGCCTTTTCGTAGAATCCTTGAAATGAGAAGAGGAAAACAGCGATCCCAGGAGAGATTTTCAAGGATTCTCATAACATATGCACACAGTGACGCCAACCAGTCTTTTATTTCTTTTTGTTCTTGCTGTTAGCCGGCTGTGTTGCGTATGTCTTTGCCCGTGCGATCCTCCTTCGAGCGCTTTACTTCCTGTCCCCGAAGCACTCTTGCGACAAACCTAGTACGTGTTCAGTTATGTTTGGTTGCTCTTTTACCTGTTTGCTGATTGTCATCGAACATTTTTCATGGCAGTTACTGTTCTGCCGCGCGGACGGCACTCAAACGTCTTCACCAAGTCTTCTGAGCTCTAGCGGCTCTGTTCGGCGGTGGGCAACAGAAGCGTATCGGGGTAGCCCGGCTGAAATCTGTGATTGGTCGGCGGAAGTGCACCTCGTGACGGATTTTACGTGTAAACCGGACAACATGGCACTAAGCCACTCTGGGCCTGTCTCTGCAGCACACAGGGAATAGCTGGCCGCTCCGCTGGCGCTGCCTACTTGAACTGTGACTGTGGCTCGCGTCGTGCGTGTCGCTGTACGTGTGTGACGGAGAAGTGATAATTTTTCGCGGTAATCTGACCAATGACAGCTGGAAAAAGAGAAATTCGTGGAAAATTTTGGGAAGAACTTGATGAAGAATGAGGGTCAAGAGGCACAGACATATGTGTCAAGGGGCACAGACAGGTAAAACACCAAGCGCTGACTTTTTACAGGACACAACTTTTTACAAGTCGAATTCCTCCACTCTGCGTCCAAAAGCCACCTTACCAGAAGCATGCCAGGTGACAACGTTCTTTACTCGCGAGCACCGCTTGCATTACACGAAGCCGTTTAACGTCCAGTTACAGCACAGACCACCCACTCGAAAGGACAGCGGCAACAGAACGGCAGCCATAACGAAACCGGGACAGCGCGCACTGCTCAGTCTGCGCTCGCCTCTTTGCTGTCCTTCCCTGCAACGTCTGGTCCTCGTCACTCGATGCGCCGCTGAACATCCGCATTTCACGCCCCTCTCCAAACACGTGGAGTCCGCGTGTCGGCTGTGCATTTCGCTAACTGCCGTTCCTGCAGTTCACAGCGTTCAGCTCGTCCGATGGGGCGGGGGCCTCCAACACCATCCCTAACAAAATAGCTAAAGAAATAACGATGACCTGCACAACGGCCCGCCAATTTGACGGCCGGAGCCTGCCGGTATCGAGGCGTGATAAGCAGCGGAGCAATACTTGAAATACACAATCGGGCTACTTAATCTGTTGTCTCCTTCGTGTGAGTGTAACTCCCGAATAACCAACTGCCTGTGGCGTGTACATTAAACAATATTGATCATTTAGAATAAAACCAAATTTTGGGAACTGAATTCAGCGATAGTTCAATGGCTTTCTTTTTTCGATTTTAACTGAGAACTTGAAACCCTAGTAACAAGTGAAGCCTGAAGGGAAAAAGTCGTGCGATGCGCACGGTCTTCGAACCCGTTTTGTTCCGTCGTTAGTATATCTCGAGCATATCTGCAACACACAAAATTACAGCTGATTTCTGTCATGTCCTATTCTAGGGCATCGCTTGCACTATTCTGAAATTTGTGTCAGTTTTGAATAGTGCAGAGCTGCGATAATCAGGATTTCAAAAACTAGTAGTTCACGGCTTTCCCAACGAATTTCCAAGGCATAAAATGTCCATTTTCTGAAGCAGAGACCCCATCTCGAATTAATATACCTTCGTCGTATGCGCTGCGCACCACTGGTGTCTGCACGCCAAAATGCTTTCTCCCCAACATTCGTACTGCTCTGGAAATTTTCCCATACGCGCTATATTGTGCCGTTCAGTAGTCGCCTCTGCATTACTCTCTGTGTAGCTCGTCTTTCATAATGAATTGAACTTACTCACAGATTTATTTAGGCTGAAAATATTCAACAAATTCGCTGTAGGAAATTTCGATGTATGCTCTTATCGCCACTCCCCCTGATCGGTTTGCTTTATTAGAAAGCTTTCCGAACATTCGGTTGAGAAACAAACGCACCAAATTTGTATACTTGGCTGACTCGTAGCGCAAGGTTTATCTAGTCAGTACGGACAACTTCATCACCTTGCTGGAATTCTACGTGCAATCGACAGCCATATCGTTCGAAGATAAATTTTATGTGCAGAAAGATGGCATTTGCATAGGCTCTGCAGTCGCACCGGTGCTCTGTGACATATACCTATCTGCCGTGGACAACCATATCCAGAAAAACCTGACAGGGACGGCCGTTCTCAAAATTATGAGGTATGTGGACGGTTACATGGTCATACTCGGAACGCGCTCCGTCAGAAGGCAGTATTGAAGGTTTGGTGCCAGAGATTGTTAAGCTGTTCACCACTGAGTCTAGAGGCTTGAAGTTCACCTGGGAATTGCCTCAAGGCAACTGTATCCAGCTTTTAGATCCGCAGATCAACTTTGGTCAACCTGATTGCAATCTGTGTTACAAGTACAACCAACGTACGAGAAAAAGTCTGCTTCCTTATTAAAGCGCCCATTCTAAATTGATAAAACGTGGGACTGTAGGAACACTTCTTCAAGCAGCGCTCAACAAAAGCTGCCCGCACTTTATGGAAGACAGGTTTTAAAACCAAATTGCCCGTCTCGAGAAAGCAGGGTATCCCACTGACGTCATCAGCAGTGTCACAGTCTTCTACAGAAGGTAAAAGAAGGCAACAAGAAGACTTCGTGCCCCCCAATCCCTAGACAGAGCATGAAGGTCATACCATATATCCATAGAATTTCCCACAACTTGAAGAAGATAGGCCATAGATATGACGTAAAGGTTCTTTTTTCCGCCCCCAGTAAGCTTTCTAGTATTTTTACTGTCCTGTCCAAGAAGCGAGATTCATGTGAAAAGAAGCACGATAATCATTACGTCCAATGCGCCACCAACGTCGTGTATCGAACTCCGTTAACCTGTGGTTGCGTATATATCGGACAAACGGGAAAGTGGGTCAACGAGAGACTGCGGGAGCACGAGAGGAAAATAAAAACCATGAAAGACGCCGCCTACCAGAGCATACTGTGGATCATGGTTGCAAGCCCATATTTACCAATACCACGGTTCTGGCCCATGCTAAGACTAAACTTCGGAGAGAAATAATTGAGGCTTTTCATATTGCTAACACCGGTGACGAATGCATTAGTACTGCTTCAGTTTTTCTGCTCGACAAAGAGATAACATTCTTAGATGGACATGTGCAAATTCGATGTCCTCTAGGTTGCCTTACGTCGGTAAAACTCGGTGCTGTTATTTGTGTGGCTTAGTGTTTTTAGCGTTTCACGCTCGCTTTATTGACTCTGCTTCTGCAACGAGGATAGTTTACCTGTTGACAGGTATCGCTATCATGTTTGACTCTGCTTTTGTTATGGCATTTTTTTGCTCTGCTTTGCTAAGATATGTCATATCCCCCGCTTTCATTGTTCACCTCATGAATCTTCAGTTTCTTTCTTGCTATTATGTTTTCCTTGTTATGTTTGGAGTATCATATCAGTTGGACAGAATGATATCTGGTTGTACCCTTGGCGGCGGTATGCTGATATGAACTGCGCACGTGGCTTATCTTTCTTTTGGTTTTGTAATCTTTCTGTTGGCCAACACTGGTATATATTAAAGTTGCCTGCTCTTAATAAACTAGTTGGAAGTTGCGCTCTGTTCTTGTCGTATGTGTTACTTTTTTGTGTCCTGTGTTCTTTGCGCAAGTACATTCTTTGTTAGAAGGTTTACCTGTGGAGCGCATGAACTGTATTTATGAGTTGGTATTGCTCAGGAAATTACTTTTATATAGCTGAAATTGCGCGAAGTACATTGCGTTTGTTCTTCAGCTGTGTTAATTTTTCCAGTTGTAGTGTAGTTGAAACTCCAGATCTTGGAAATAATTGTGTGGGAAATATAATTCCCCGTACGACAATTCCACGAGTGATCAAACGGGTCAATTATGTTATATTTATAATATTCTTGACTATTTTATATGTTATGCACAAAGTAATGAGTAAAACCAGTAGTAATTTCGTTTTGTAAACATCATAAATTTGAGGAGAAAAGATGATAAACTACGTCGTTCCAGAGGCAGAGTTTTCGCGCAAAGCTCGATTTCGAAACTTTGCAATGACATAAGAATCGAGATGTCAAAGCAATGGTGTATATATTTTTCAACTAAAGGTACAAGTGAAAAACGATATCAGCTTATTTCCACCATTGTGCCGCTTCCGAGAAAAAAATTCGAACAGGACACAAGTCTCAAAGGAGGCTAGTTTCAAGAACTTTTGTTATCCGCAAATAAAGACACATCCTTGAAATTTGCCTTATTGATAAACATGTAGGTGCTACAAGAGTTTGCTGAAGTTCATTGTTATATAATAGAGGGAAGGGCTAGAAACATTACTCTGAATCTGACATTTTCGAACGAAGTAGTGCTTTCAAAAAATCAAAGGGAGAAAAGCCCCCTTTCTTTAATTCTTCTTATAACTTGTATAAGAATTCTGTAGAAGGACGCGAAAAGAATAGGATAAAACATGTAGCCTTCTATTGTTTCTTACAAGGCTATCAAGACCTGACCCAATATCAAGACCTGACGCTGCGTGTGGGCTTCGCCCTTTGGCGCTGGAGCTCACACTTTCAGCGTGGAACACGGGAGAGTTTTGCAACCTCCGCCTCAAGGCACTGGACCCTGGACTGCGCCTTCGTCTTCCACATAACTTAACACGTCGCGACGCAACATTGTTATGCCGTTTATGGATCGGCGTTGCTTTTACCAACCACTATGCTTTCCGGATGGGGATGGCCGACAGTCCTGCCTGTGAAAGCTGTGGTTGTGAGGAGACCATCGCTCATCTTCTCTGCGAGTTCCCTGCATTTGCGAGTGCAAGACATACACTTTGTTGTGCCCTGGACTGCCTCGATCCTCACCCATTAGCAGAGCAAAAGATTCTCGGTCCGTGGCCACAGCAGTCGACTGCCCTCAAGGCATACAAGGCACTCTTTGCCTACTTGAGAGCGACTGGATTGAGTGACAAATTGTGACAGCGTTGTGCGTGTGCGTGTGTTATGCCTTTTTCCCCTTTTCTCTTCCTCCTTTTAGTCCCCTAATTCTTCTTCCCCAGTGCAGGGTACCCAACCGGAACTCCTTTGTTGTTAACATCCCTGCCTTTACTTCCTCCTCTCCTCCTCTTTATCTACCTATCTATCTACAACACTATACAAGCTCGACCCTGAAGCTTCTCGAGCATCGATAGCAGCGCCTTAATGAAGGGCGGAACCCGCTAACACGTCCTCCTCTTTTCTAAACTTTCCCCAAAAGCCAAGACCGATACTTTTTTCCGCCAAGAGGGACAGTACTTAATTACGTTTTTATGCACGAACACAGATTACAAGTCCGCAGCGGTAGCCTAGTAGTCTGAGCATCCGCCGCGCATGCGGAAAGGTGCGGGGTTCGATTCCCTGTGCCCGCGGGTGTCCACCGGTGATACAATGGGTACAAGCTTTCCCCTGGTCTGGCGCTCGGCTTCTTGAGGGTGAAATGCTTGCGAAATGGGTCTCTGACCCCCCCCTTGAGAAGGAAAAGATACCTTGTGCCATGGCAGTCCTTGGCCCCCGCATGCCCTTGCGTCATAAGAAATCGCAATCATCATCATCATCAGCATCAAGATCGCAAATCTGGCGCAATGCCCTGCGCCCAACACTCATCGCTAGCCCGGTGTGTCCGCATTCGCTGCCCTCAACAGCCTGCATTAACTATTCCCCCGCAGCGTGGTGAAGCAAGAAAGCGAGGTCATCTTGAACAAATATTAATGAAGTTTCCTTTCTTCATCTCCTCAGTCATTGTCGAGCATTGTGCACTCTGTTCCAAAATTCTTAACTAAGGCAAGGTGAATTGACATAGGTCGCAAAGGTTGGACTCGATAGCTGTTTAGAACCAAGTGCCAGCGACATCAACTGGGCTGTGGAACTGAAGCGCCAGAATTGTCAGTGAGGATGACGGAAATAGTAAAAAAATAACTGGTTACATAGTTGCGGTATTTTTCCTATTTAAGACACCACTGCAGTCAGTGGTTTTAACAATGTTTTACTTGTGTACCTCTTTTTGCGAGGTTCAACGCTTTTTAATTAAATATATTTATGTTCGCGTTTCCTCAGAGCAGTGGGCAGCGCATCTTATGCCCTCCACCTTGACTATTTTGCGGCTGGCTTGCCGGTAGCTATAGCTGCCGGCCAAAGTGCCGGCTTATCTCTTCATCTCGTGAGGCTCCTCGCCTTTTATCAGCGCTAATTTCAAGTGCTCGGTTATTTTTTACCCTCGTGCTTCGTTGTCGCCCGGTGTGTGCGCGCTTGGTTTTCGCCGTATACATGCCGAAGCTTTAGTCGTACTGCTCTAACGCTGTTGCTTAAGAAAGACATTGTGGTTCGAGACGAAAGGCACTTAGCACACGAAGAAGTGGTGCCCCGTTGGAAAGGGCCAACGTGATAACTGCTCCACTGGCATCACATTCCAACGGTAGGTTGTTACAGTCGTTTTGATACTGTGGTGCCGTTGCCTTTGAGTGCCTATGAGGAACCTGCGCTGCCAATGTGGCACTGCAATTGTGCCGTTCGGTGACTCAAAACTGCTTTTGTCAGCCGCTCGGGACCCGCCGCGGTGGCTCAGTGGTTAGGGCGCTCGACTACTGATCCGGAGTTCCCGGGTTTAAACCCGACGGCGCTAAGGCGCCCGTGTGCTGTGCGATGTCAGTGCACGTTAAAGATCCCCAGGTGGTCGAAATTATTCCGGAGCACTCCACTACGGCACCTCCTTCTTCCTTTCTTCTTTCACTCCCTCCTTTATCCCTTCCCTTACGGCGCGGTTCAGGTGTCCAACGATATGAGACAGATACTGCGCCATTTCCTTTCCCCAAAAAAACCTATTATTATTATTATTCAGCCGCTCGGGCCGCTGCAAACGCGAGAACACATTTTGCGCGATTAGATAGATACCCGCGTTTCGCTGACAGCATTCAGTGCCTAGCTTCTCTCGGCGTAGCCCAGATAGCTGACGCGCGGCACGTGCGCCTTCGACAGAGCCCGGAGGCTCACGCCAATAAGCGCGTGAAGGTGGCGCGGAAAAGTACTAAGAGTACTACCCAAAACTGCTTGCTCTCCTCGCTAGGCAGTGTGTTATGGCGCTGCAATCGGCAGCGCAAACTTCAGCGCAAGTTCCCCATACCAAATAGAAAGGCGTCTTAAAAAGTCTATGTGGGAGGTGCCAGGTGTGAATTTCGGATTATCGCTTGGTAGTGTGTACGGAAGGGCATGTTCCGCAGTGTACTATGTTAATTTCTTGGCACCTGCACTGGAACTGAATGGCAGTTAACGGTACTGAGTTAAATACTGCAAGAGAATTATTTGTGTTCGTAGTGAATGAACGCTACGATCAGTGAGCACTTGGCCGTGATTTGAATAACGCATATGCTTTATGTCCCTCTAGATCTTGGGAAAGGCTTTGATAATAGAGAAACCTATCGCCCTATCGTTTGCAGAGACGAAGCGAATGCTGCATTTAACATTTACATTGCACGCATGTTGCTGGGCGCTGAAAATTGCAACTGAAACTGATTTTATACACATTAATGACTTTTGTAGATGTTATGTTGATTGGATAATGCCATTTTATATTGTTTTTATATCATTGATCAAAGTAAAGAGTATTGCATGTCAGATGTCATGACCATTTACAAAATACCGGATTTTCAGGTGCTATTTCTATTTGTGTGTTAGGCACAAAAGAGTCTGTAATGTGCTCACTTGTTTTACTGAAATATTTCTTGGTACTCTCCTGGGGCATGTGGTTGTTTGGACGTTCCCTGAGACTGCAAGGTCACCGTTCGTATCTTTGAACTCAGTTGTCCGGTCCGCCGTGTTGAACTCTTGAAGGTAGCGGTGCTCGTAGCGACCAAGAAGACATGCGCTAGCGCAAGCCGCGCATGAAATCAGGAAATCTTTGGCGAGACGACCTTGCCAGAAAATGCTTCTCATCTGAATATCCTGCACAGTCGCAGGCATCGTCCTTGGAAGGGTGGTTTCAAGCAATGTTAAACCATTCGTATTTGCTGATTTTCCTATATCGGCCCTTGCTCTCTCGCTCTGTGTGCGCTTGATGGTATCTTTCATCAGCTCTTCGTAAGTTTTAATCGTATTAGTGAAAATGCCTGCCCTGCATATGTTCAAAAAGGCAGCCGTAATTTCGCTGCGAAGTGTAGTGCTATGTACAGCAACCTTATGGCATTCATGTACAGCAGGCAACATGCTTATTTTCTGCACACGTAACTTGTCTCGTGGGTAAGCTGAGCCACTTCCTACTGCATCAGTATAAAAAAAATGCTCGGTTATCTCTTTATGTGAGCAAAGCTCCATCAACACAATACTGTTACAACGCATTGCTCGCAAACGCGGGTACACAAAAACAGCTCGCAAACTAGAAGCGATAAATATACCCAAAACTTCACTTCTTGGGCATTAAGACAAATAGCCGGCCCTATTGGTACGTTGAAACCTTGCGATTCAGCGTCACACACGAGGCGAGGGCAAAAGAAAAAGACGCAACGGGAACTGATTACCGGAAAGTGGCGTTTGTAGTCAGTCGGCGCTCGTCTTGTCTTCTTTCTTCGGCCTTGTCTCGTGTGTTGCAAGAGGCCTCGAGCCACCCCCCCCCCCCCTTCGAAGATTTATTTTTACTGCCAAAAAAAAAACACATGGTCATCACCATTTGAAGACAGCGCGGGATTCGCACAAGCCGCCATGCTTTGTATGCGCTTTTAGGCAAGCAGCACCACCACTCTACATCTACCTTGGAAAACGCACAATTTGCTGCTGATAAGATCATGTATCTTCTAGCTGCAGCTTAACTATCATCTGGCGACGACTATCCCGAGGTGGGAGGTCTCATCCGAGGCCTGTGCCCGTACACAGGAGGCCCTTGCATCATCCCGTTCGCGTTTTCGTTGCAGGTCGCTTTTGCCGGGTCATTTGAAGCTGCTGGTCAGTACACGTGTCTCACGTAAACCTTAAGTAGTTGTTGCTTGGGACATCAGACGTAATGAATGCTCCCAATAACGGTTCATGTAATGCGTACATTTCCAGCTTCGCGTCTTCATTCGTGTTCGCCCATTCGCTACGCGCAAGCCAACACTGCCTCCGAACTATTCCGCACTCTCAGAAATGAAGCGGTCTTATTGTCAGATTGCCAGCGCAGGAAGCCCACTTTCTATGGCCAGTCACGGGCAGGTCAACGCTATTGAGTGGGTGACAGCTACGTAAAATTTTTTACCTGGAAAGAATGGCTTCGTCGTCAAGCATACTGAATCGTTTCACGATCGTGCAGATGCAAAGAGGAGTTGTGTGGAGGCCAGGTGCAATTGATGTGAAAGAGAAGCAAGAGACAGAGTGACCAGGGCTGGCAATAAAAAGAAGCTAGAAATCTTTATGTATACAGATAAATATTTAAATTACGCGATTTCTTGCGCACCTAAGCATTTTTGGCGCCGAAGCATTTCCTTTACAGATTTACTTTTTCATTGTCTATGCAAATTTACTCAATGTACACTGGATGCCTATGCTCCAGTGCCGTGTTTCAGCAACAATGTTGTCAACACCAACGCGTATTGCTCTATAGTGCCGTGTTTCTGCCACAGTGTTGTCCACGCCAACGCATGCAGTGCACATCACTCTGTCACTTCCGTTCCATAGCTCGAAGCGCGAATATTGGTTGAATGCTATTTATGTTCATGATGAAAACGATGGGCAGTGCACAGCGTGAGAGCGTGTTGCGTGGCGTGTTGGTGGCGTGTTGGTGGCGGCCCAACAGCAGGTGGCGTGTTCGGCTGCGGCAATAGCCTACTGCTCTCCCGCAGTGGCCAGGGAAGCTGATCGGTTCGCGCCATCGCGGGTTCAACTTCCAATCGCGGATATTTATTTCATTTGGTTTTATTGATTTATTTTACTTGGAACACATCAGAAACATCGCAGTACTTGGCACAAACCCACAAGTATTGCAGATCCGCAAACGTCGCAAGATCGCGCTCTGGATGTACTCATCGGAATACTGCTTTCGCAGTAATAAATAAACTACGTATTGCCCGCTACTGGGATTTGAACCCGCGGCGGCGCGAACAGACCAGCTTCGCTGCCCACTGCACGAGAGCACTATGCTATCGCTGCATCCGATCATGTCTCGCGCTAAACTGCAATACACTCTCGCGCGGTCACAACGCAAGGTACTAACCACTATACGATCACGGCTACCCAACAGGGCAATTTTAAGTCTCCCGCAGTGCATTGTACTATAAGCAAGGAATGAAACGCGAACAGAACTGAGTCACGAACAGCAAAATAGGAAGCTCTTAGGTAAGGGTAGCTCAGTACCACCTCTGATTATTTTTACTTTTTTTTCAAGCGATGTTTATTGCCTCAGGGCATAAAGGTTACGAAATGAGAGACGAGGAAGGTGTTTAAATAAATGAAAAAAGGTGGGCTGATCTAATGAAATCCAGTAGTGAACGATGATATGGACCCTCTGTCCATGCAATATAGAAATCCGGATTGTCCGGTGAGGACTTCGAAGGCGCGAAGACTCTTCTTCAGAAGTGTTAATCAACCTCGCTTGTATTTCCTCTCAGGGAGGTAATGTTTTATTATTTTTTGTTGCCTCCTCAATTTTCTTGTTCGCGTTTCATTTGTTGCTGAGAGAACATGGTTGTCTTTATCAACTAATACTAATATCGAACTAATATGCACGATCTCATGCTGCGCATTGCACATCGTCGTCTTCATCAACTAGTAAATACTATAATCGAACTAATATCGTCGAGAGACACCGGTGACCCATCAAAGCAACACCATTATTCAACCAGGCTAAACACATGCTTTCACACGTCTACTTGGTTTAACCACGTTAAAACCGCACCGCTTTTTATACTGTTTGCCACATCACTCGTGGTACTAACGGCAGCATCATGTCCAAGTTTCTCGGGCAAAATTTTTCAAAAATTTGAAAATTGTAAGACACTGTTACGAAAATATTGAAGGTAATGGTCAGTTACTCTGACAAGTAGCAAAATCTTTCTTTTCCAATGTTTCCATCAATCGCATTGAAAAGTTAAGACTGCCATTGAAAATCAATGAAGAACGATTTTCACGACCGCAAAAACGTGAATAGAAAAAATATACAAGACTGCCGTCGGCTTATCTGCTGATATATTGATTAATATAGTGAAATCTTAAATATATAAAAAATTTGCGTTCATAAATGTTTTCCTGCTCAAAAATTCTTTTGTCGAGAATTGCTGGATCTACGAATGTGCGCCTTTGGAACTTGTTAACTTCGAACCAGTATCGGGCCGTAGAAGCAAAGCTGTCCCACGGGTGTGTGTCATTTGTGCCAGTGCCTCATCAAGCATCTTCTGGCACTCTGGGGCAGTTTGCTCAACAGTTGTTTCTAAGAATTACATTCATTGGTCAGTTTACTATCTTCGTACTTTTCCTCGGCGAAGTCAACGTTCAACACCATACTTCAGGATCTCACAACTTTTACTAGGCTGGCTTCTGGAAATACTGTAGCCAGACGAGATCCTTGAAACGCCGTCGTGTAGACTGAACAAGTAACCCTCCGGTGATCACTTCTCGCACATTTCAGTGTTTCTTCCCTTAGGACTTATTTGCCTCACCATGACTGTGAGTGCAGAAGAGTATCCATACCACATACCAGTAAGTGCCAGAAGACTGGAAGAAAAGCACCAGCTAGTAGTGCATGCATGTGAGCAATGAGCAGGAATCCATGAAGAAGTATTTTTGGTGTGTAACTTCAGGCGTACCTGGATATAAACTGCATTCATATTCGTGTTCTGAGTATCTTCCTAATGTTTGCGGCACTTCCGGGGGAAAAATTGTTTTTTTTTTCTCTGGTGTTTTACAGCGTTCAGTGTTTCCGGGAATTTTACATATCTAAGCCAATGGCCGGCGAACCGGCTGCATTACATACGCCAAACTTGCAGCCGAATAAAATGGCGAAGACAGCGCGCTTCCAGCAGAATGAACTCAACAGCTTTCCTGCAATGTCAAATGAAAACACGTCCACACTTATATATCGACTTCTTGCGTGGTTTCATGTCATACCGTTTTGAATTTTTTTTTAATGAGCCCTTTCTTACGAAACGTGTATAGTGAATCCCCAAGAGATATTTTCCATTCCGCGCAGGTCCATGGATCGAAAGCAGCTAGAGTCGCACGACTATGAGAGAATGTCACATCACAGACTCTTCATGCAGTGTTATGCTTTCCGGATGGTGGACAGGCTAGCAGGAGCGCTGACTCATCTGCCGCGCCTGTTTGTCTTGCGGTAGCCGTAGCGATTCATGTCGTCGAAGTACTTGGCTTTGCTCTGCAGCTCTTTTTCGAGCTTGTCGTAGTCGTAAGACTCGTGTGTTCCGCCTGCCTGCTCCGGTATCACGTCCCGAGGAAGCATGGTGTTCAGTTTCGCCACGTCGCGTCCAAGTAGACAAACCTAGATGAAATAACCAGAAACCGTTATATACGCAGGGAAAGATTTGCAGAGAATTATTTTAAACAGTCCAACGAGCTTCTTTCGTGTACCTCTCTCCACACGAAATCACCATCATTCCAACTACCTCCAACTCTTCCCAATTCAGCTTTTTGATGTAGTCCTTCTCAAAAGTAGCCAGGCTGCATGGTTTGCTTTTCCCTCATATAGTGGTGCCCCTACGGCTTTCCTAAAATTCAAACGTTAATGGAAGGGGAGGACAAGTGTTCTCCGTATCTTACAGTGATTTGTATTTGGATGGGTACGATGAATGTTCCGCTATACACGAACGGGACACAAGACGAAGGACTAGCACAAACCCGTTGTGTCCCGTTCGTGTTGCGCTGAGAGCAAAAATGAACACTTACCAACTCGCCCAAATTTCCGCCTTGCTTCCGCTATACAACTGAGAAGCAAATTATGCAACCGGGTTACTTTTGGCAAAAGGTTACCTCTTCTAAACACGCGGTGAATGGTAGCGCAGACATAGTATGTTCCTGCTTTGCATCTTTCCAGATTGAGATTTTGTCACTTTTCCTCTGCGGGGTTATGGCTACAGTGCAGTCCCTAGTGAAATGTTTCAGCACCTTTGCATATGCCTCTTCTATGCCGTGTTTAGCAGTGCCTGCATCACACCTGAGGTTTCGACAGTCTAATGCTTTCTCGTATTGTATGAAGGCAATTAGATATTGGTTTTATCCTGCGCATTTCTGTATCACTCTATTGATGGTATGAATATAGTTCACTGTCGAGTACACTTTCAAACCGCCTGCCAGGTCTTTTGGTTGACTGATGTACTACAAGCTTGCTCTAACTTTATTGCAGCAAACTCAGACTTCTTATTCACTTCCGCCTACCTAGACCTTGGTCAAATGTTTAGGGGAATCCCCAAGGTGGAGTAGATTTGTAAAAAGGGAGTAATTACTCATCGGCTACCCCGGACCAGGGCGAATTTTTTTAACTAGTACGGGGTTTTTGTTGAAGCAGTATAGCTGTCCTTTGCAGCCGTATGGCTGCGCTTGGGTGGGTGCCAATGAGTAATTACTCCCTTATTACTACCTAGACCTTATATTCGGTGGCTCTGGCACAAGCAACACGAGGACGAACGATTTAGCCCGACTATATATGGCAGTCTTCAAATCCGTCTAGAAAAGCTCCGAACATAGAAATACTGAACATTGGCCTTACCCTCTGAAGCAACTTGGGCTTCATAAAGCGCTTCGCAGCGCCGAACAGTATGTCAAATAGCGCCGGATTGTTGATCACGAAGAGAGCTTTGACACGGATGGGATAACAGTCCTAGGAAGACAAGCATGGGAGAAAGGGCAAAACCATTAATCAATTCTTCAAACCACAGTGTGATCAGGGATCAAGAATAGGGCGATCGATAGGACCGCTGAGATAGAAATGCAATAGCGTTCTTCTTTTACTCGCCAGTCTGTTCCAAATGTGATTCTGTTCGAATTCTGAGTGCATTTTTATTGCGAAAGCAATACTACGCCAGGTCTAACCACCCGTTGCGTATGCCGTACGCCAGTGCCGGCGCTGTGCTTGGCAGGTGGTGTGACGTCAGCTCTCTCTGTTGCTATGACGACGCGTGACGTCAGCTTGCCCACCGCCGCAGCTAGAAGGGAGCCGCTCGTCGCGTGAGCCGTCGCCCGCGAGCCGGCGCCGCGCCTAGCAGCAGGTGTCACTCTGTTGATATGACGACCTCCTCGCCTTGCGCTCGCTCCGTGGCGGCTTCACTGGGATATATAGCGGTGCGCTACGCGTTGGTTGACCAGTCTCGCCATGGAAGTTACCGACGAAGAGTCTACATCTGAATCTAGTTGCTCTACTGCTTCGGAACAGTTGAATTCTAAGGCGAAAGCTAAGCAAGCTTTCGCAATTCAACCAGGTTTAACCAGAGCTAAACCACAGCCAATTTTTTTTTCACTCTCTAATCTACTGCTATTGTGATTCTTTTCCAATTATGACAACTCAACAACGCAAAATGCGTCATATTAGATCGCTACGAGTCCTCGTAATGCCACCATGGCGCTGCGGACCACGGCACTGACAGGTGGCTGTTTCAAATATAGCAGCCGACAGGTCTTGCGAGACCTATGTCGCTCTTCCCGAGCAATGCGAGAAGGAATAGCTTCAGCAGGTCTCGTTTTTTCACGCATAATTCTTGGGGATGCTGTATATATTGCACGTTGGCCTGCTGTTGTCCGAGTCATTTTCTCAGTCATTTTCGTTTTTACTAAGCCATTTAGTCTGCCTCCGCTATCCTGCAAATTCAAACAAGGAGAGGAGCATAGGGGAAGGGTATGGTTTCCACGTGGCACGTGGAGAGAGGCAAAATTCGCCAAAACACCTCCTATCAGATGAAGGCTTCAAACCGAAGCTGACATCGCTGACGCCACCGACCAGTTTTCGCCTTCATGACTTTCCTAATGGTATCGCATTAAAAACTATGACTTGTACGCCCGGTAACTTTTATAACAGATTAAACCTTATGACTGCAACCTTTCACTCACAGTAGATCGCTTTGTTGTTGGTAGTGGGGTAATGTGTGTGACTGTCTTGTTGCCTTCTACTTCACATCCTTCACTCAGTGGCATAAGTTCGCCCCAAATGGGAATCTTCCTTTTTTTCTTTTTAGATATTTGCCACCACACCACCACTTTCTGCTTCCACACTCAATTCATTGCATTTTTTAGCATGAGAACTCGTTGGTGGGGATTTTGTACAGGTCTTTATTTACGCAATCACATCATTTTTACGTTTAAAAATGCATAAATATATTTTATGTGGCTAGCATGTATCACATAAGAGGTTACTGGAGAGTAACAAGAATTATTTTGTTGAATTTTGCGCTGTGCGAGGAATATAAAGCAAACAAATTCCATCATTGGATTAATGACAAAGTAGGTATTCGGGCGCGCTTCCCTACCTTCATCCTGAGATGAGCTTGAAGTGTTTTCTCCTTCATTTACATTAAAATTTCCCTTTACATTAAAATTTACATTAAAATTTCCCGAAGTTATAACAGTCGCCTGTAGTCTACCAAGATGTGCGTAACATCATGAAGACCGTAAATCAATGCCGTGAATAAAACCGACAAAACAAATAGTGATCTTTTTAAGGATGTGATGTCACTGGTGCTGCTGTCCAATGCGGAAAGCCAGCATCAGTAACTGTAGATCATTGTGAAAGCAAGGCCCAAGCAATAAAAACCGCGCCAGGTATGTTGGCCGCCAATTTGATAGGTGGATAATCTAAGAGGTAACGTCCATCCCCGGTAGCGTTGGCCAGGAATAGCGCCAAAATGTGTACTTCATTTAGCTCTCTTTTTATTGCCGCTACTATTACCACCATCATTAATTGTAGACGTTTTCCCACTGTGAATTTGATGGTTACCCTGCGCTAAGTAAGCGCAACTGCAGCTGTTTATTAACTGTGTGATCTGACGTGATTTATTATGCACTGCAGTCTGAGTATGGGGGCAGTTTTCTGAAAATTGCGGCTACAAAACGGAATCATACCATTGGGCGCTCGACGGCTCAAGATGCATGACATGACGGCCGCGGCACAAGTCCCCATTTCCCATGACATAATTTACGATCATGAATGCTTGGGAGTGAACAAGAAATAATACGGAAAGGAGACCCAAGGACGGCACTTTCTCGTGCCTTTGTTTTTTTTTCTTTGTGAATGTTTAGAAAGTCTATCTCACCTGCATCAGGTACAAAAGCTTGCTTATGAAGTATGGTGTGTACTGCGTAATGTGGTACACGCTCAGACCTTTGAAGTCGAGCACGAACACGACACCCCGGACCTGCACGTCTTGGTGAAGCAACAGCCACTCGACCTGAACCAGTCCGGCCCTGAAGAAGTCGTTGAGTGAGCATATGCGGCTGTTCCACGCACCTGAAACCGCAGAGAAACAGAATATGCAGACATTTATTAAACTTTTGCAACTGGACGTATAGCAAAAATTAAAAGAACATGTTTTTTGCAGCAAGCCTTGGGAACAAGCTCGGCAGTTAGTGTCGGCATGGAGAAAGTGTGCAACAATAGCGAAAGTATGAAAGACAAGACTGTATATCTGCTATCTCCTTAGGAAATGACAAGGCTTCTGAAGAATTTTTTCTTTAGTTCCCACCACACTGCAAAATTAGGTTGCTCTGTGTTTTAGTGGTAATTACATTTTGTCTGTACTTCAAAACTATCTCCACTTAAAATCTCAGGAATATTAAATCTTTTATTTCTCAATGCATACCGCATTGCAAGACCATGTTGCGTATGTGATATAGTAATTCCGTTGCGAGTGCACTTGAAACACCGCAACGACGACGATAGAGAAATGGTAAAAGAGCTATCGAAATGAATTCCGTTAATCTGCATGATGCTAACATGATTCCAAAAGTTTTTGGGAGCACCTTCAAGAGAGATCGCCTACTTGTTAATATCAAGCCTTCGTTACCTTTACTTCAGACATTAGTTGTATGAGCGCATGATGTTCGGCTGTGCCATAATCACCATCGCCTCATTTCTGAACTCGTCCATAGCGAATACCAAGCTGACCATCTGCGAATGCTTGTGGGGCTCCATATGGCATCTGCGGCTTTCGTTCAGGCACGGTTTGTCAAAGACAAGGATAAATTTAAATGATAACTTTCAGGCCATGAGAGAACTTAGTTTATAGAGGGTAAATTTATTATAAAGCGTACTTACCTTTACGCCTTGCAAGTCATTAATGCTCCATGTCCATTGTCGAAATAGACCGCGGTTCCGTTTCCAGTATACATGCGACTGTTTGCTCAATTGGCACCCGTTTTGAAGAAGCTCATAAGATGAAATCAGGCACCCACAATACCCATGGGCGCCGGTTGCACCATGCTGACAAACTTTGTTTGGTGCCATTTCTATTCCTTCCAATGGAAGTATTAAGTGGATCCTCTTGCGTATTAGCTGACATGCAAGTTTCTCGTGAATATGGTATTTCACACATATATAGCCTGCTCCTGACACTGACTTTGCCTTAAAAAAGAAAATGCCCAATCAAAACTCATGATGGTGCCGCATGCATGAATTCTCAAGCAGCTAGGGCTCTTGACCATTTTGTCCTATTCTGTCTCAACAAAGCGCATTTCTATTTCCACAGCGAGACTGTAGCGTAGTAGTGTACGAGGACACACAAAGAAGAAACGAACGACACGACCTGTGTCCTCGTCCCCTGCTGCGGTAGTGTCGCTATGATCATGCACTAACTAGCCCAAAACTTCACGTTGTTGATCTATTTTCATGAACTTGCGCCACCACCACAGCTCTTGCGTTACTCTCAAAAGCGCGCAAGCTCTTTAAGGTACCGCAGAATGGGAACTTTTTTGCTGTGCTGAAAAAAGAAACATTCAAGGTCGCTTATGAATGCTTTTAAGTCGTGACGAGACCGTGTCCTTTGTCGTAAACAGCCACAGTTATTCTCCCAGGGAGGTGCTTTGTTAAGTAATGTATACTCTCCTTGATACGTTATCCTCTTATTTCTTGAACCAAAGAACACCTAATAATCTCATTCCTTGCAACAAAGCAGCATCAATTATAAGTTTCTCCCTCCAACCCTCAACCAACTGTTCATGAACATAGGAACAATTTGGAATAAAACGCCAAGACTATCTTTAGTTTCTAACTTTGCTGAGCAATGAACTCCTCCAATGGCACCGTTAGACGTTCGCAGCCAGCAGGTTTGCGTTACACCTCTTACCTATTTTTAGCAGCACAACGCCCCTTCCTAACGAGTCCCTCATCCTTGACACGGTGACCAAGCGGTGTTTTCTACAGGCAGCGTCGTATGGAATCGCGTAAGGATTCAAGTTTTCGAACATCTCTGGCGTCTCCTGCTTGACACGGAAGTACTTCCGGATGGTTTTGGAGGCTTCTTCCACGTCATACTTCCGAGCACGGAGGAACTTCACCAGGAACTCCTCGTCAGTGGGACATTCCAGCCAGGGCTCCTCTGATTGAAGAGCGCGTCAAAAGGCGAAATTAGGCCAGATGTTAATGCAAGCCAATGATTTCTTACAAGTAGGGTCATGCTTTTAGACACTGTCTATGAATATTACAGGCTTCGCAAAGCCAGAGCTGAGATCAAGTTAATAACTAAGTCAGCTATTATATATCGTTTAACAACACTGCAGACCACGTTGTGTGCTAATATCGAGTAGTGCCTTCACAAGGCAACTGTACGTAAGATGAACTGGAGCTGAGCCTATTGATAGCGTGTGCCGTATGCATGCATCAGCTTGAAAGTTGTACAAAACAAAGAGAATTAAGCAACGCGCCGTGCGGTCGACGCTGAATAACAGCAGCTTTGCAGATGAAAACAATGGCATTCATAGCCGCAACAGGAGCAAAATAAAAAGGCTAAGAATAGTCTGCTGCCGAGTCTAGAAAAGTTCCCAGTGGAACTTTCCTTTCTCAGACAGAATTAAGAATTCGTCCACGATTATTTGCGGGCTTGCATCCGTATACCACCATCCTTGTCTTCACTGACAAACAAATATCTTTCAGGCTTCTTTGTGTCTACGTAACTTTCAAGCTGACTCCTAATGCAACTGCACGCTGTCAGTTCTGTGCGCATGATATTTTCATTTGTCTTCCGAAAAGGGACCGCGAAATTATGTTTTTCTTTAAGACTAGTAAAACAGTGATGTCGCTGTGAATACTTACCAGAAATGTACCGACGAAGTTGCTCGACGGACTTCATTATCACTTCGATATTTTCCCCCAGTTCACGGCTGGCCATTTCATCAAGTTCTGGTGTCATGTCGCCTACCATTTTGGTTGGAACGCCTCGGCTACTTGACACTGAAGAATGCGTTTTTCCTGCAACGACATGTGGGATATACAAGGTAAAACTTTGTGTGGTTCTGTTTCTATTTGTATATAATGCTGTGAAATTTAGATTATTGTCAGCCAGCCAACGCGAGATTTCTTGTCGCCGTACAGGGATGAGAGTGAAAAAAGAGCAAGGCTTATTGTCATGACGTCTGTATGCGGGTCACTGAAAATGCGACCGTGTCGGCAATCTCTTAAAAAAAAAAACAGAAGCTATCTTCTCTTTTATTCTGGGCGTTCCAACCAAAAAACCCTGTAATATACCTCTTTATTTATCTCTTCTCGTGCGTCAAAATAAAACTGATTAGCACCGACTAGGCCAGGCTATATCCTATGCCTGTGGCCTACGTCCTTAAGAGATGGCGCCCTGAATTATGAAAAACTATTACAACAACAAGGGCATGCGATTAATGACTAAATGAAGACTAGTCGTTCATTGTGAGTGACTAGTTAAACAATTATTGATGCGGGCCACATTTCTGCATCATAGGCATCACTCTAACTCTTTCGCACTCCAAACCAGAAAAAAAAGCGCAGGAGATTACGTTCACTACCTAGAGACGTGATTATCTGCTTCCTGCACATGAGAGGCGTGCGTGATTCAATATAAATGTTAGATCAAGTTTCCAGGACGCTTTCCGGAAGTACAGGGCACCGGGGCGCGCGTTATGAATGCTGACCATTACGGGCGCTACTTCCGGTACTGAGGCCCAGAAACAGGTTGCGCGTGAACGCATGGCGTTCTCGAACTCACGTATGCTGAGGTCGGCGCGCGATGGCTTGGTAATGTGTCGACCGTACAGTGTAGCCGAAGCGACCTCGTGAGGCGCCAGTCGTCACATCGAATTGCACGTTCGTCCTATCGCTCTATGAGGTGTCGTTAACACACTGACCTCTTTGCCGATGTACACTGTGCCACAGCCAAATGATTCCTGGCGCACGAAAAAAAAGACGAAGACAGAGAACGTACTACAAAGCGCCGTACTTCAACTAGTTTATTTTCACGCTATGCGCTACATTTCTACAGTGCAGCGCAAAAGCGCGCGCAGAAAAACTTCAAACAAACTATAGGCGATCCGTCGGGTTCCTCCTTGACAGAGACGATGAACTATGTGCAATACGAGGCACCTTCATAAACTGAACACAAACACATTACCCGACAATCGAACTAGAA
Source organism: Amblyomma americanum (assembly GCF_052857255.1). Lineage (NCBI taxonomy): Eukaryota > Metazoa > Arthropoda > Arachnida > Ixodida > Ixodidae > Amblyomma > Amblyomma americanum. Next base: position 209,068,980 of record NC_135500.1, read on the forward strand.
TACACGGGAATGGGCATCCTCGGAGCAATCGTTACTGCGTCATTAAGGAGGAACAAGATGTATCACTTATACAAGGTATGTTTGTAGTTTTTTTGCGCGCGCTTTTGCGCTGCACTGTATAAATGTAGCGCTTCGCGCGAAAATAAACTAGTTGAAGTACGGCGCTTTGTGGTGCGTTCTCTGTCTGTCTTCGTCTTTTTTGTGCTCCGGAAATCATTTGGTATGTATAACCGACTAGCCCACCAGTTCGTCCTGAGCAGACTGTGCCACAAGTGAAGGGGATTACACAACCCACCGCCACTGCGCCTCTGCGATTCGCACTGCACGTTCCTTTTCACAGCCGCAGGATTTGATTTATTAGCAATCTTGGGGTGTAGGCACGAGCTTTATATTGTATATAACTGGCATGACGTACATTCTGAGCACGTTTTACAGGTTGCGAGCAACCCTGTGGTATAACGGAGCAATTCATCACTTTTATTTTTCTGCGTTTTCTAAACGCAGCTGTTTAGAGCCGACTGTACCACTAGCTTATCGCCCTAAGAATCCTTCAAATCAGGTAATCATTGCTAGTCATAGACATCGAAGTTGTCGTTATACAGTGTTACGCAATCCACTTTTTCCTGCGATGTGCCCACATGCAGGTGACCGAACATCGTTGATACGATGACCTTCGGACGAACTAGACGAGCTACAGCTTAAAGGAAAAACGCACCACCCATAGGGCAGCGCAGTAGCGTAGCTTGTCTCCCCACGCACAAGAAAAAGAATGCCTCACGGCGTAAACAGTTGCATATTACGAGGGCGGTGCCTTCATCGACTGCATAAACAGGGCGGCATTACGCATGGCTGTGCAGATCGCGGAGTTCGACAACACCTCTCCCGGGGGGAAGAAGGGGGGGGGGGGGGTGAAAATGCCTTGCGCGAACAGCTCTGCGAAAGTGAAATCCTCTCGCTGCAAGGCCTCTCCCTGACCGCGTAACGGTTGTGAAAGTGATTCCGCGCGCTTCCAGGCCTGGCTATAGGGTTTAGACATATAGGACATAACGTTACACCTTAGAAACAGGCTTGCGTTCGGCCTAGTGAAAAGACAGCACTAGATTCAAGCGTGCCCAGGTTTGTCAACAGTAATTTAAAAGTGCGCAGTCACCACTGCTTTCATGGAGTTCTTTAGTAAGCTGTGATGTGGCTCTTCTGCGCGTCGTTTAGATTTAAAAAGGCTACTGGCACTGTCTGCTTCGGGCACTAGATTTTCTGTCGTTTGTATGTATGAAGTGTAGCGCATTCCCTTTTGCTTTCGCGCGTTGGTTGTCCAGTAACAAGGGTCCCTGTGGAATCAATGTAGTACCTGAGGGATACTTGTTGTTACATCATCTTTCCCACGTAAAAGGGGGCCTCTTCATTGAGCTCGCTAACTTGACTTCACTAAATATAAGCGTGAAGCGTCATACTTTAATTATTAATTATTACAAAAATGTGCTTGTACGACATATATGAGATATGCCTAGATTTATGGCCGATGCAGCCTGCAACAAGCATTAGCATCAACGGCTGCGACTGATACGAGCTAATGCTTCGTGTCAGCGTTCAAGATGCCAACGTTAGAACCGTACCAGATGCCAGAACCTTTTTTCAATGCTTTTTCTCAAATAACAGCCAACAAATTCTTGCGTCAATGAGCTCTTCCTTCTCCCACCACAGAAAAAAAGTCCATTTTACTTGAAACCAATTCTCGACCGTTGCCCTCGAAAACTCTTCGCGACCCACGAAATGCCTGACCTCTGCGTTTCCAAGGTAAGTGGCCTACACATTTTTACGCCTGAGAATTTTTGAAACTTGAATTTTTCCCTACCTGCAAAATTTGTCCACAACCCTGATGAAAAATGGTTTAGTAGACTGCTGAGCTCCATCATTTTTTTTTGTTTAAAAAATCTCAAGTGAAATGCAATGGACACTTTTCGCTTTCATGTTTAAAGTAAATGATTTTTTTTTCTTATTTCTATAATATGAAAGACCTGGTAACCGTTGTTTGAACAGCTTAAAAGTTGAGTACCCACCCCATTCGTTAGGGATACACGCGATAACTTGAAGATAACGACATGTTTTAAACATGCCGTATCGCGCACTTTACAGCGATTAGCTGTACCCACGCTTCTTCATCCCATGTGCTCAGGCCTCCAACACTAAGTGACTCATTAACAAATACATTGTGCTTTGACTGTATACCCGTGGTACAGCAGTGGAACGGGGAGTCCACCTCTTTGGACTCATCTACTATCTGTTGTAAGTGCAGACTTTATGGCCACCGTGTGAAGGATTTTATCAGGAACGAAGCCCAACAATCAGTATGCGAAGGCCGGAGGTCTGGCGAGTTCGGCCTAATACCACGATAGTATATTTCGAGCCAGTCTCGTCAAGTTCTCTTCTTTTGTTTGTTTTCATGTTCGATTTAAAAGTTTCTTCTTTGCCTAGTTGATTATTTAACAACCACGGTGTCAAACAATAATAAAAAATATGATAACTGCTAAATTATGCGACCTATCACATCCATCTTAGGAACCTACGTCCAGAAATTCGTTACCACCATCTGCAAATCGGGAAATCAGTATGTCGGAAATTTGGGACGCTAGGAATTTGCTCTTTTGTTCATGCAACTAGCGCATGTTATTGGTGCGAAAGCACTGACTGCTCCACACGTGCCAACACGCAGCAAGAACCATGTCTTGTCTTGTCGGGTAAGTTCGGGAATGTTCGGAGGAGCGTCGCGACAGCTGTAGCCGATGGGAGTAGAAGAAGAAGGCAAGTGCAGCCAATAGGAGGAAGCTCGGGAATGTTCGAAGCAGCGTCATGCCAGCTGTTGCCAATGGGAGGAGTAGGACAAGAGGCAGAGAATGAACGCATGCTTTCGGATGTCTGCTCAGTTTAACGAAGTCAAAACTCCACTAATTTTTAATAGCAGCCAACATGCAGGGCGCAGTCTTGGATGAAAACCTTAAGAGCAGTTGTTGTTCTTTAAACGCACATGCAGCTGGTATTTCCACCTATTAGAAGACAATTTATTCACTATTGTGAAATGACTTGCACCTTGTCACAGGGATAATGTGGCATAAGTGTGTTGTTCACTCAAGCGTTCCTTGCTAGTTTTACAAAGAACGAACTCAGAATGCCATGGCTTGGTCCCTGCCCTCGCCATCCTTGATTTGCAGCATGCATTCAGTAAATTGCGTCATTTGTAAAAAAAAAAAGTGCATGAAGACAGGATAGAAATCTACAATATAAGAATAATGAAACATCGCGGGAAGAGAACGACAGAAGAAGGGAAGACCATGAACTAATAACCAAATTACCAGCCCTGAAAAGCGTGTTTTCCAGAGAATTACCGCATTCGGTCTCTTTTTTCTCCAACTAAACTTCTAAAAAAAGTATTCCGCATAAGATACCGCGCCTGCGACCGATACTTGATGATTGAAAACGAAATTTAATAATTGCAGGTATTCTAACTCTGCTATGTAGGTTGTCATCCGACGTATCAATATCTAGACAACTTGGCGCACCTTGCTCCCACTCGTCCTCCCGCCCAAACATGCTAAACGTAATGACACGTTTTAGCACAGCCTTCAACACGGTTTGTTGACGGTATCATTGCAGTCCATATGGACGGGACTTATTTTAAACGGCGTACCCCTACAGAATCCGATTAGAAATACGGCTACCGATACAAAAGATATCGGTCCCCCAAAAGACTGCCCGCTCACCTCTGAACGACGTCTTCCTGGAGGTTTCCTGCTTGAAGTGGCCGACTAGGTGCACTCAGGTACGCTTCGCAGTACGCCAGTTCCGCTATCCTCTCGTAGTGGTCGAGTCGCCGAGCAGCAATGCAACTTCCGGTTTCGTGCAGCAAGGGGCCGGAAGAGGGTCGGTAACAGCTGGCTCCAAAGTGTCGCTCTTGAAATTCAGGCGTGTTAACAGTATCGGCTACTATGTTCCACAACACGAATGGCCCTGGGCTTGTCTCCTAATCCGCTCATCTGTGCATACGGTGTTACGTACTCAGCAACGAACAGGATAGTCTGCCACTAAACGGTTCCTCGTCCGACAGGCAAACTTCCGTCGAGCGCACGCTTGCCGGACGGCGGACTCATTTCGTAACCCCCCTGGCCACGTAGGAAGGGAAAGGAGCGGTGGCCCACTCACTTTCACTGATGCGCGGTCTCATTAGATCGGTGCAGCGTTGCCAAAGCTACGAGGTGCGCTCGTGTAGTCACTCTACCAGAGTGGGCAGTAGAAGAAAGGCCAAGTTATGCCGCAGCTTTGCACGGGGGCGCCGAATGATAATCTCTCACATGCGCACCCCACACACCGGCCTCATGAATGCGCCAACTTGAAGATCCCTTGCATTTTTTGCATGGAAACATCACGGCAGACGGGACCAAGAAAGGAAGACACATACACGGGCGCTGATTATCAGCTGAAAGAAATTTATTGCAGCAACTAGCCCGGCTTACTCCTTTGCTGGATTCAAGATCCGGCTGGCTGACGTGACAACAGTTGTCTCGTTACTGACGGTGGCCGCTTCTCAGCCCACACGTTCTTTCTGGCTGGGACCATTTGGGGCAACGTGGCCTTTGTATTGGCTTTTCCATTGCCCTTGGACATCAGACCTACGCGAGTTTTCTGCCTTCGCCTTGCTACGATGTAATCGCCATTGAACTCTGAGGATGCCCCTCATACAACTGTATACCTGTAGAACACGCGAGAAACGCATCAGCGGCAAGAGCCACTTCCCGTGTTCCTCGACAGCTGGAAAAACGCATGCGCCAGAACCTAAGGACTTTCTATTAAAAACTCTTAGCTACTCACTTCTGGCACCAATGTTGTGTCGTTCGAGGGCTTCATTTGTGTTTATACCTTCCGGGCCTCGTCCAAAACTTGCTCGTATTTGTCATTGACTCCGTTCAGCTCATGGGCATAGCTTAACCCACGAAGTAGTTAAGCTTTCTCGTGTTCATGGACAGCCGGCGCCGCGTAGGGTCACGCGTACGAGGCTCCGAGTTAACCACCCCCCCCCCCCCCCCCCGCGAATAAGTTTTGATTAAAATGTGCGAATTCACCCTTTTCTTCGGTATAAGCTACAGCTCTCCTGGAGGGCCAGGGCTCGACCTAGCATCTATAGCGCTGCACAGATGAAATGGGAAAGAGAGAAAGAGAGAGAGAGCGAAGAGAACTGTTTTCTTTCCGCGGTGGCCCCACGGCGAAGGCGTCGTGCCGCAACAAACAAAGCGGCTTTTCCGGTTTCCCGTTACCTGGCTCCCTTTCGCCCTCTCTCTTTTTTCTGGCACAACGGCATCGAATCTAGTCGTTCCGTCTCTTCTCCGAGGGCTCACGGCGTACCTATAGCGCCCAGCAGCTTTGACCCGTCACAATGGTCGCATTTCGGGAAACGCCGAAGGCTGTTCGAACACTTTGAAGCGGCCGCGCTTATTACGCGTTGTTTCGCGTCTTCCGTACGGTTATAACGTGATGCGTCCTCGCTTGATCTAGCAAGGCCAGCATGAAGGCTGGTTTCTTCAGTCTAGTCGCTTACTTCTCTCTCTCTCTCTCTCTCTCTCTCTCTATATATATATATATATATATATATATATATATATATATATATATATATATATATATATATATATATATATATATATATATATATATATATATATATATATATATATATATATATATATATATTGTAGTGTGGTAATCTTCATCGATATAACCACTGACATGCGTCGCGTGCTGCCGCTCTCAAGGACGAAGAAGTTGTTCGCTGCCTTGCTCTTTCGCCACGCCTGACGCTTCGCTGCGAGTCTCCCCTGAGCGGCTGGAATCATCTGGGTTCACCGAATAAACACACCCCTACAATTGGTGCAGGTGCTGGGTACGTTCCCGTCCACCCTGGAACTAAGAAGCCGCACGTTACCCTCTGCTTCCAGCATGCCGGATGACACTGCCACGACATCGTCGCCCCTCCCAACCACCGTGCTGTGTTCTGGAGCTCTACGGCAGCGTGATCCGTGCTTCTTCAGTGGCACAGCCGACCAGGACGTCGACGATTGGTTGGCGGCATATGAGCGCGTCAGTAGCTACAACAGATGGGACGACGCTATCAAGCTAAGCAATGTAATCTTTTATCTGACTGACGTGGCGAACCTCTGGTTTCGCAACCATGAGGCAGACCTGCCATCTTGGTCTGCATTTAAAAAGAATTTTGCAGAAGTGTTCGGCCGCCCTGCAGTTCGCAAGCTCCGGGCAGAACAACGCTTGCGTGAGCGCACTCAGCAAGTCGATGAGTCGTTCACTAGTTATATAGAGGACATCGTGGACCTATGCAAGCGTGTCGATCCGCTAATGACTGAAGCGGATAAGATCGAGAACATCATGAAAGGCATCTCTGACGACGCGTGCCAAATGCTCTGGGTAAAAAATCCTGCCACGGTGAGTGACGTGATCAAGCTTTGCCAGAGCTACGACGTGCTTCGTAAGAAGCGCGCTTCTACCCGGCGGTCCGGTGTTAGAGACGACGCCATCTCTACACTTGCGCTGGGCGGTTCTATCCCATCAGAGGACAGCCCTTTACTTCAGCAAATCAAAGCCTTCGTTCGAGAAGAGGTCGCCCGCCAGCTATCGCTGGTCCCTCAGTTACAGGATAGTGGCCGCCTTGTTCCTGACATGGCTCCGTCTTTGGCCCCTACCATACGGCGTGCCGTTCAAGATCACATCGCTGACGTTCTTCCTCCCAGCTCCATGCTCCCGCCCAGCCCTGTGCTGCCGCCCAGCCCCGTGCCAGCGCAAGTAACGGCACCACTGACTTACGCCCAAGTTGCGGCCAGGCCGCTCATGCCATCAGCATCTCTTTCCTACCAGGCCGCTCCTTCCAACCTTCCTTCGCCTTTGCCTGGGTCTGCATTCCATGTCCCTATTCCAAGGGTACGCCAACGCCCTACGAACCCTTGGCGTACCGCGGACAACCGACCAATCTGCTACTCTTGCGGGCTGCCGGGCCATGTCGCACGCCTTTGCCGACTTTTCTTCTCACCTTCTCCGCCTAAAGGATGTCCTCACGTGTCTCGCCGGCGCTGGGCTTCAGTTGAATTTGAAGAAGTGCCACTTTGCCGCTCGAAAACTCACAATTTTAGGCCACGTAGTTTCTAAGGACGGCATTCTTCCCGACCCCACCAAACTTCGCGCAGTTGCAGAGTTCCCGAAGCCAACCTCCCTGAAGCAGCTTCGGAGCTTTATCGGCCTCTGCTCCTACTTTCGACGTTTCATCTTGAACTTCGCCTCTATCATCGCTCCTCTGACCCAGCTCCTTGCCGGCAGCTCCGACCTTTCCGCCTGGACTCCAGCCTGCGATAAAGCCTTTGACACTTTACGCCGCCTTTTGGTTTCGCCGCCCATTCTACGCCACTTTGATCCGGCTGCGCCTACGGAGATCCACACTGATGCCAGCGGTATTGGGCTTGGTGCCGTCCTTACCCAACGTAAGCCTGGTTACAGCGAGTATGTTGTGGCATACGCCAGCCGAACATTGACAAAGGCAGAATCTAATTATTCAGTCACAGAAAGGGAATGTTTGGCCATTATTTGGGCTATCGGAAAATTTCGTCCTTATGTGTATGGTCGACCGTTTTACGTTGTGACCGATCACCACGCTTTGTGCTGGCTTGCCTCTCTGAAAGACCCATCCGGTCGCCTTGCTCGCTGGGCTCTTCGTCTCCAGGAGTTTGACATTCATGTCATTTATCGATCAGGGCTGAAGCATACGGACGCGGATGCTCTTTCCCGCTCGCCATTGCCTAGAGATAATTCGTCTGACCACGTCTGTGCCTACGATATGTCGACTCTTACAACTATCGACATGGCTACCGAGCAGCGGAATGACCCCTGGATCAATGCACTTTTGAATTTTCTCTCAAGTCCTACTCCCGGTCATTCCTCCAAAGCGCTCGTCCGCCAAGCACACCACTTCTCCATTCGTGACGGTCTTCTCTATCGCCGCAATTATTTGCTTGATGGACGGAAGTGGCTTCTAGTCATCCCGCGTCATCTCCGCGCCGACATTTGTGCTGCGTACCATGGTGACCCACAATGTGCTCACGGTGGCGTATTGAAAACCTACACACGCCTACGTCTGCGATTTTACTGGCGTGGAATGTACCGCTTCGTAAGACATTTCGTGCGCGCTTGCGAATCTTGTCAACGCCGAAAAACTCCTCAGAAGTCCTCTGTTTCGTTGCAGCCGTTACCCTGCCCTGCTCGTCCGTTTGACCGCGTTGGCATAGATCTCTATGGCCCTCTTCCGACTACTCCTGCTGGAAACCGGTGGATTATTGTGGCAGTAGACCATCTGACTCGCTACACTGAAACATCACCGTTACCCTCTGCCTCTGCAAGAGACGTTGCTTTGTTCATTCTCAACAACTTGATTCTTCGCCACGGGACTCCGAAGGAACTGCTCAGTGACCGCGGACGCGTTTTCTTGTGCGACGCTCTCGAGGCCCTACTGAAAGAATGTCGCATCATTCATCGCACCGCTACTTCTTACCACCCTCAGACGAATGGCCTGACAGAACGCTTCAACCGTACTCTGAGTGACATGCTGGCCATGTACGTCAACGACGCTCATTCCAACTGGGACCACGTTCTTCCCTTCGTAACCTACGCGTACAACACTGCGATACAGACCACCACTGGATTCTCTCCCTTTTTTCTTCTTTACGGGCGCGAGCCAACCTGCACAATGGACGCGCTTTTTCCCTACCGCCCTGATGTTTCTGAATCGACGCCACTCTCGGACGCCGCCCAGTATGCAGAAGAATGCCGTCAGCTCGCTCGTTCGCTCACAAAGGAAAATCAATGGCAACAAAAACACCATCGTGACACTGGTGAGGCGCCTTCATATGCGCCCAACTCCCTGGTGTGGCTCTGGGTTCCTGCCACAACCGCCGGCCTGTCAAAGAAGCTTCTTGCTCGGTATCACGGTCCATACCGAGTGCTTCAAAAAACATCTCCTGTGAACTACGTAGTTGAGCCCGTTACGCCATCTGCGGACTTGCGTCGCCGTGGACGCGAAATAGTTCATGTGGACCGAATCAAGCCCTACTACGATCCGTCTGTCCTTTCGGCACCATGAGTCGCCAGGATGGCTCCTTCTCTGCCCGGGGGGGAAACTGTAGTGTGGTAATCTTCATCGATATAACCACTGACATGCGTCGCGTGCTGCCGCTCTCAAGGACGAAGAAGTTGTTCGCTGCCTTGCTCTTTCGCCACGCCTGACGCTTCGCTGCGAGTCTCCCCTGAGCGGCTGGAATCATCTGGGTTCACCGAATAAACACACCCCTACAATATATATATATATATATATATATATATATATATAATATAAAGTCACCAAGAATTGAAGAAACATAACAGGATTTAATACACGACGTTTCGGCTGGAGGACCAGCCTTTTTCAAGTGTCCTCCAGCCGAAACGTCGTGAATTAAATCCTGTTATGTTTCTTCAATTTTTGGGGATTTTATATTATACTGACCAAATCAGCTGCCAGAAATCACTTTTGGTATATATATATATATATATATATATATATATATATATATATATATATATATATATATATATATATATATATATATATATATATATATATATATATATATATATATATATATATATATATATATATTACAGGGGTGAAAATCAGCTAGGAAGCAAGTTCTTCGATGCCACTGTCAAAACACTGCATTTGTTTATTTGTCAGTTAGTCGTTTCCAGCCACAAACTTTAATCTTCTAAGCTTCGCGCTGAATCCCGCTTTACTGGCCCGCTACTTTGCACTACATATTCGATGCTAAAATACCGTGCAGACAAAAAAGTGCTCGAAGCTTGGCATAGCTGCATCGTCGGCACACGTTCCACAAAGTATAAATTTTATTTCCTGCGGCACAGAAGAGGTGTCGCTGCCGATTGCCTTTCTCTTTACATTATATGTGTAAAATACCACGATGCAGCCTTCCCTCTCATGTGGTCGGCATAGTGACAGCTTCTCCGATAGGAGTTCGAAAGATAGCTGAAGGTCACTGAAAGATAGTGACGAAGAAACACAACAAGTGTCGAATGGCAGTATGTTTTCTTGTACATTCGTACTGTTAGCTGTAAAGTGCATCTGCCAAGTAGAAGCTTGCCAGAGCTTGACAATGTTTTATTTTCGCCCTCTCTCTTTCTCTCTATTCGATCCAATGCCGGCGACCTCATTTATGACAGCTTATGATGTTTTTTATGAGCTTTAGTTTATGATTTGTTTCTCCACATCTGTAAAATTATGGGCATGCTATAACGTGACTAAAGTGATGTTACATCATTTCTGTGTTTTTTCGCAATCCATTGTGTACATTTTCTATTATCTGTGTTTTGATTCATTGTAACTTTTTGTTGTGTTGATTACAGTTCAATCATGTGTTTGTTTTTAATTGATAACTTGTACATCTGCAGGCGATGCTCTGCTCTTGTATAGGGGTTGGGAGCCGAGTCAAGCTGCATGGTAGCAGCTTGTTCTCCCATTTCCTCGTGTGTGTGTGTGATAGATGAAAATAAATCAAATCAAATAGGCGTTTGCTATCACAGAAGGGTTTCTGCCTATTCTGAGAACGCCAAATGCAACGCCACGTATCGAATAATCGGCGTGCTTGCCTGTCCGCATTACCTCTGGTCGTCGCCCCCGTGATTGTTGTGACCTGAGCGGGCATTGTGAGTTTTTCCTTGTAGTCGTCGCCGGCTGCCCGGCCATCAGGAAAGATTAGCACGCCAGCAGCGAGCGCCGACTTCCTTCCTCCGTCAGTTCCGTGAGCACCGTTACGGGCGGACCCACTGCGCTGCTTCCTGCTATTGTTGATATTGTTTGGCAAATACCGGTTGCATCAGAGCTGCAAGCAACACACACACACACACACACACACACACACACACACACACACACACACACACACACACACACACACACACACACACACACACACACACACACAAACACGCGCACACGCGCACACGCGCACACACACACACGCGCGCACACGCGCACACGCGCACACACACACACACACACACACACACACACACACACACACACACACACACACACACACACACACACAAGAAGAAAGTCTTCAATGGAAGCTGCAGATGCAAGCTTATGTTATACCCTGAAGGCCTTGCCGTGAGGTGGCGCCGCCCTGTTTAGCTGGCTGCCTATCGAGCTCCGCTTTCACCTGCCCCTGGCCTAATCCAGGGCTTCGCCCGCCCCTGGATTTCCTCTCCATCGTTTCCGGAAGGCTTCCGAGGCACGTGGATACCATCGGCATCACGGCCCGCTGCCGGGCTGGCCCTTCAAGCGCCTCCAAAAGTCTGAAGCAGCGCGGCGCCTCGCTAACCCTAACGCGCCGCGCCTGCACCTCTGCAATGCAGCGTCTGACGAAGCCCCTGCAGCCCAGACCCACTGATGCCGCCACCGCGGGGCCTACTCCAACCGCCCACGCCACCGCGCAAAATCCTGTCGCAACCAACACTGTGAGCGACGCTGGGAGCTCCGGTTCGACGGCCGCGGCGCAGCCGACAGCGTTCGTCGTCGCCGCAGCGTCCACTGCTCGCCAAGTCCACGCTCTAAGAGACGTCAGCACCTTTGGGCCCATAGACGCGTCGCAGCCGCCTGCGTTCGTCGACGCCGCCGGTGCCGCCGCGCCTACACCAGCCACATTACCCGCATTCACCAAGACCTGCAGCCCGGCACCAGCGTCACAGATTGCGCCTCAGGCTGACGATTCGTCGGCAGACATGGACTTCATGGCGTCCCCGGTAGACGACACTCCATCCCCGGAAATCGGCTGGAGCACCATCGGTGCCAGCCGTAAGCCTGCTTCCGCCACCCGACCCCGCTCCGAGCTCATCACTGTTGGCATACAACTCCCTCCTGGTACCCTCAATCCCAAGCTGCCTCTCTACGACGTGCTCGCCGCAGTCACCTCCGCTGCACAACTTTCCTCCAAGACCAGTGCAGACATCACCCTTCAGGCCAAGCCAGCCCAAAGCCTTGTGTTTTTAAAAACTCATTCTCCTCTCACCGCCCACCTCCTACTTTCTATCACGCACCTTCACCTTCACGGTAAGCCTGTCAGCATCAAAACTTATTCCCCCCATCCTCCCATCTCATGCCTCGGCGTCATTCATAACGCCGGTGGCCACTTCACTCCTGATGAGCTCATGCATGACCTAGAATCTTTCAAAACAGATATTCTCGCTGCTCGCATGATGGGATCCACTCAATCAGTGCTCATAACGTTCGCTGGTACCGTCATCCCCCACTCTGTATATTTCAAACGCGTTGCCTTCCGGTGCCGTCCTCATAAACCTAAGCCTCCCACCTGCACCCGTTGTCTCACTCTAGGCCACCGCGCCCACCAATGCCCCCAGCACAGCGTTCCGGCAAAGTGCCGTCGCTGTGCTGCTCCTCTACCCGCTGACCCTTCCGCTCATGTGTGTGCCCAGCCCTGGTGCGTTCATTGCCAGGTGAACACCCACCCCTCCCTCGACCCCACTTGCCCCTTCCTCCTTGCTAAACAACGCGAGTGTGCTAAAGCTGCATACTTCCGACGCCTAGCTTTGCGCCGGGCCACTCAACCCACCACCCCCTCCTCCTCCTCCTCCTCTAATCATGAATATCCATCAGCTCCGATCACGTCACCACCAGGCTCCTTTGCCGCCATAGTTAAAGGATCCTCGGTGCCAGCGTCCCTCTCTTCCACTACACCACCCTCTCCATCCTTGACTGACGCGAGCCGCTCCTTGGACCTCCGGCTCGCAATGCTGGAACGCCAGCAGCGAGAGCAGCAGCGCATTTCCCACGATCTACAACAGCAGATACATGCCTTGACTCAAACCCTCCAGACAACCACCTCCTCTCTTACCTCCCAGCTTAACAAGCTAAATGAGCACCTTGCCACGTTCCCCACTCCCTCCTCCAGCGCCCAGGTCGCCCCTTTGGCTGACCTTGTTGAAACCACCACACAGGCACATCACACTCGCTTGGTTCAGCTGGAAACTTCGGTTCTCCAGATTCTTACCACCCTCCAAGCACAATCAAAGCAATTGGAATCTTTCACATCTATGCTCCAATCCGTCCATGAGTCACTGCCCCCGGCAAAAAAGAAGGAACGCGTACCATCGCGTTCCTCTCCACTCTCATAATGGCGTTTGGCGAGGACCTCGAAATTGTGCAGTGGAACTGCCGAAATCTTTGCCACAATAAGACCCCCCTCCACCAGTACCTACTCACCCGCCCCTCTCTGCCTCATTTTCTCCTTCTCCAGGAGACCCGGACGGCCCGCAATGTCCCAGGCTACCGCGCCTACCATGCCACTACGGCCACGCCACTTGCGTCTATTTATGTACGCAGTGACGTGCTCGTAGAGCAAATTGACATCCCCTCCACCCTCCTTAAATATTTAGTTTGTGTGGTTTATTACCACCCTTCTTCCCGCATCTCACTCGTCCTTTTGTCTTTTTACAACCCCCCTGTCACTTCCTCTTTATTCTCTGCTCTGGGCAAATTCCTTCACTCTCTTCCTTCTACCTCCCATCTCCTCTTTGGTGGTGACTTTAATGCCCCTCACACACTCTGGGGCTACCCACAAACCCTCAAACCCGGCCGCCTCCTGCATTGTCTGGCCCAGGAACGCCACCTCACCCTTCTTAATACTCCTGGCTCTCCTACTCGAGCGGGCATTGCCTCACAACGCCCCACGACACCCTACCTCACTTTCTCTCGGGGTTCACTTTCCTTTCACTGGCAGGTGACAGCCGAAACTCTTCTAAGTGACCACTTTCTCATCCATATCACCACCTCTCTTTCCCACATCCCTCGCAGTCATCCGGTTATTCACACTGACTGGCATGCTTTTCGCACTAATCTCGCCTCCGACTCCTTTCAATCCTACGACGACTGGACGTCGCGCATCTCTGCAGCGCTCACGTCCAGTAGCCGTCGCGTTCGCTCTCGTTACCCAATCCAGGACCCAGATCCACACCTTATCCGTTTATGGCGTCGCCGTAAACGTCTTCAACGCTCCTTTCGCTCCCAACAACACAATGCCCAACTTTCCTCCCGGATCACTGCTCTGCGGGCTGAGATCGTCGCCCACTGCGCCTCCCTCGAGCACTCTCGTTGGAGTGCTCTTTGTGATGGCCTTGATTCTGCATTGCACTCGCGATCCGCATGGTCTCTCTTTAAATCCCTCCTTGGCAATAAGCCTGCCCTTGCTCCCACTCTAGCTAAAGCCCTCACTCAGGGGACTCCCTCCGAAGTTTTTGATCAACTCGCCTCTCTCTACCTCCCGCCCCCTCTGGCACCCTCCTACCCGGTGTACTCAGGTGGACCTAACCCCGATCTGGACCAATGCTTCACTCTCCGGGAGCTCGAATCTGCTCTGGCTGCTAATTCTACACGCTCGGCTCCCGGTGAGGATGCCATTACATACACCACACTTCGTAACCTTCCTGACTGCGCCAAAGAATTCCTCCTTGAAATCTACAATGAGGCCTGGGAGAGCGGCTGCTTGCCGAGCTCCTGGACATCCTCCCTTATTTCTATGATTCCAAAGCCGGGCAAACCTCCCTCTCTCTCTAACCTCCGCCCAATCTCCCTGACGTCGTGCGTTGGTAAGACCCTTGAGCGAATGGCTCTGACTCGCCTCTCTGATTTTCTTGAGGCACGGGAATTCTTCCCCCATTCTCTCATTGGCTTCCGACGCCGCGTCTGTGCACAGGACATGTTTCTGATTCTCCAGCAAACGTTCCTGTCCCCTACACCCACTCAAATTTACGCACTTGTGACTGTCGATGTTCGCAAGGCCTTTGACGGTGTTTGCCACGATCACATCCTTTCTCAACTCGCCTCTTTGGATTGTGGCTCCCGCATGTACTCCTATATCCGCTCATTCCTCTCTAAACGTGTGGCTCGATTTCGTGTAGATACCCACTTGTTTAACCCACACCACCTCACCCGTGGCACTCCTCAAGGTGCTGTTCTCTCTCCTACCCTTTTCAATCTCGCTATGGCCCCTCTCGCCTCCCAGCTAGCTGAAATTCCCGACCTGCATCATATATTTTACGCCGATGACATCACTCTCTGGTGTTCATCTGGCTCTCCCGGTCACGTACAGGACACCCTGCAACGTGGCCTAGATCTCATCGACTCCTTTCTCACCACCGCTGGCCTCTCTCCTGCTCCTGAGAAATCCGAGCTTCTCCTTCTCAACCATTCCTCCTACCAGCGCTCACACAACCACTTCGTCTCTCTCCACCTTTCTGGCTCTCCCATTCCTGTCGTCACACAGTGCAAAGTTCTTGGCTTCCCTTTGCATGCGGCTAAGAATGTGCAAGCCCTCCACCGCGCTGTCACCACCTGCCACTCTGTAACTCACCTCCTGCGGCGCGTGGTCACTCGACGCTCAGGTCTCCACGAGGCTCACGCGTGCCGCGTTGCCCACGCGCTGGCCCTCAACAAAGTCTTGTACTTTGCACCCTACGCTTCCTTCAATCAGACTCAACTTAACACTCTCGAGACTGCCCTTGTGGGCCTCTACAAGGCAGCTCTCAACCTCCCTATCACTACCTCTACCACTAAGCTCTTTGCCACAGGCCTCTTCCATCCTCTTCGTTCTCTTCTCAGTCTCCATCGTGACTCGCAACTTGCCCGGCTTTCCCTTACCCGTCAGGGTCAGTGGTTATTGACTCAAGCGGGTATCTCGCCCATTCCAATCTCCCCGTTTACCTCTCCTATTCCCACCCCCGCTCCCAATCTTCGTATCCTTCCCCTCCCGACCAACATGTCCCCCGTCCTGCACGCCGGACGTCGTCATGCGGCCGCACAGCACCATTCCCCTCTCTTTGATACCCAGGGTGTAGCTTACACGGATGCCTCCTTCGTGGCTCCTCGAGGTTCCTGCGGCTACGCCCTGTACCATCCACACCTCCCTGCTCCTGAAACCCACACCAGCGGGCCGTATCTACACCCTCCAGACGCATTGTCCCTCGAGGTCCTCGCCATTGCGCATGCCCTCCAGTCATTTGCCCTCCTTCCCTCTCTCCAAGAGTACACAGTCTATTCAGACTCACAAGCCGCTATACACCACATACAGAAACGCACCCTGACCCCTTCTCTCCAACAGGAGGTCGAACGAGCGGTCTCCGCACTGCAGCCTTCCATCGTTTTCCTCCGCTGGGTCCCTGGGCATTCAGGGATTGACGGCAATGAGCTGGCCCATCAGCTCGCCCGCGACACACTTTTCCGGGCACCGTTGATCCCCTGGCCCAAGCCCTCGGAGAACGGTGGGAGGTTCACCCTTCTCCGCACCATAAAAGAGGTCTACCATGAGCTCCGCCTCGACAAACGCCTTTACCCTCCCCCTCATCCATCACTCACGGTGCCGGAGTCTCGCCTTCTTCGGCACATTCAGATGAATGCAGTTATCACCCCGTCCCGCCTCTTCCTCTATCGCTATCGGTCGGACCCTTCCTGTCCCAACTGCCCCTGCATCTATGCGGACCTGGCCCATTGCCTCTTCTATTGCCCGGCTGCTCAGCAGTCGGGTTCCTTCCCCCCACCCTTTCTATCCATCACCACCTGGCTCGACTGGCTTGGCGCTGAAGGGGAAGAAGAACAGCGGCTTCTGGTCGCCCAGGCGGTCGACATGCTCGGCCTATAAATTATGGTCGAATAAAAGTCTTTACTACTACTACTATACCCTGAAAGCTTGCATGCCAATACAGAGTGGTGGGATGAAATATGGAGCAGTGGATACACTTACTACACAAGTATAGATTTGTGGGTGCAAGGTGTATGGCTTTAATACGGAAAAAAAGCAGGAGTTAGGGCGGAAGCACGAGAAAGTAGCTGCTCTAACCACTAGTAAGACCTTTCGGCTCGCCTGGTGTTATGGTGATCAGGTGAATCTTGGTCGCCATGAGCTAGGTCCATGGTTCGCGCTCGGGGCGTAGTATTCGAACTCCGCCAACTTCCCCCTAAGCAAAGAGGCGGTCCCACTGCCGTCTGCAGTGAGAAGCACCTAGTCATAGATACGTGGCTGGATTAACCTTATTTGCGAGCTTCGCAAGCTTCCTTACGCGAAGCTTTAAATGCACTTGACACTCTCAGGCGACAGCGGGACTGGTGCAACGACGCCAAATCCATTCGTCGGAATGGTTTTGATATATCTTATGTAATATTGATCGATAACTCGAAGTGGGAACAGTGTTGGACAAATGGTTTAGGGGAATCCCCCAAGGTGGAGTAGATTCGTAATAAGCGAGTATTTACTCATTTTATCCACCTGAGCGCAGCCATACGGCTACAAAGGGAAGCTACACAGCTTTTTCAGAAACTTCGTAGATGAAGAAAAATTCGCCTTGGTCCGGGGTTCGAACTCGGGATCACCACTGCTTAGGCGGCGTGCTGGTCTCGATTTCGAACCCCGGACCAGGATGAATTTTTCTTTAACTACGAAGTTTCTGAGAAAGCTGTATACCTTTCCTTTGTAGCCATATGGCATCGCTCGTGTGGATGTCAGTGAGTAGTTACTACCTTATTGCTAATGTAATATCTATTAAAGCGCATGCTGTAACTTGTATTCCATGCATAATGCCATGCATATTATTATTTGCACTGCAATGTAACACAAATATAAGGTATCTCATGTTCTTCACCACCTAAATTCTTACCGGAGACAGCAAGTCGGGATACAGTAGATGTTGCAATGTGAATTCAGTCGCGTTTCATCGACTCTCTCACCTGCATTCATGGCCGCGCATGAAGTAACGCCTGATCCCGCAAAGTGGCGCGTCCTTCAGGCTGCGACGCGGTTTCCACACTTTTCAAATTGCGTTCTGTGCGCCTCGCTTGCTCGCCTCAGGGACGGCCGCGTCCCTCGTTACTAAGTGGCGATTTAATCTTGTTTGTCCTGGCCTTGAGCTATTACTTCGATGATGTGTATGCAGTTGAATTACGTGCGCACACCGTGCATGAAAAACTGCTACTGCGAATAAGAAAAATACAAACTTATTTGTTCGCGACACTTATCAACTCTAAGAGTTCTTTCGCCCAACTTTTTCATATTCTGTGCTTGTCCATGTCATTTTATGCTTATTCGAACACAAACCCTGCCCCACACGCAGCCAGTATCATGTACAAAAGAGAACTTACAGCTGATTGCGGAATAAAACAACATTAAAATAAAAACAAGCAGGGGACACTTAAGCTCCTCCTTTAGGTTATGACGCGAAAGCGTTAATGGGTCCATATATGCGGAATTGGTAATTCTCGACTTTACACTCATAAATCGTTGGGAGTACTCATACCACTCCTGGCGCAGTGGTGCAGCGGTTGAGCGATGCGCCACTGCCCTGTGATGCAGGTGCTGCCATCTGTTGGGGCTTGTGAGACTCAGATTGGTCATCCCGAAGAACATCTCGCGAGCGAAAATTAATTTAAATGCCACCTGCCACTGTGGTCAGCTTGCTCACAATCTGGTGGGTAGGTGGTGCCACAAGGTCAGGGATCTAGGTAGACCACCTAGGGTGCCGACGCCAACGCCAGAAAATTTTTGCCGACATGGGGGTACTAACGCTCTCGCGTTCAAATGTTCTCTCTTACGTCACTCCTCGTTTTCCATTTCTGTAATGTAAACACATTATATTCTTTCAAGCTGAAAGCAATGTTAGGCTCCATTAAAGTTTACTAGTAATTGGGGCTAAACTATTTCTTCTCAACTCGTGCACGTTCACTTGTCCTCGAAGCCAAGGCATACATACACCTTTTTGTTTGATATCGCAATCGCTATCAGTTTTAGAGCTGGTGTCTCTTTTTTCTTAGTGAGAGGAAAGTGCTCGTGCGCAGATTTTATCAAAACAAGCTGAGGGCGAACAGTTCACCTCCACATTTCAGTCTTCAAATCTTCCGTCCTTTTCTATTCAGATGTGCTGTGAGGGATTTTGACATCTGTTTCGCTGCTAAACCCTAGCATATATTTCTGTTTCAGTCACACACTGGTCACTTCTAGTCACCTCGGCTGTTATTTGTGTGTATAGTACAGGCTCACACTTTTTCAGCAGACAAAACCGAAACCAAGCTGCTATGTCAGCGCACTCTCTAAGCTAGAGTGGCAAGTAATTCGTACACATGGCGTTTTTCGAAGCTCTAAATAACAGCGGACCACAAAAACCTGCTAGGCATTTTTAAGCGCTTGAATTACTTTCAAAGTATGTAACGCAGCAGAGCATAAAAAAGAAAATGTCGTAACCGGAACACATGATCATAGCAGCGCTGCAGCCGAAATAACCATGACGCTACATCGAGCTGTCCCCTCAAGCAAGTATTTTTGGACTGTCCTCAAGCTGTCTTCCTCGTGATACTCACTCGGAGGAAAAAGTTAAGCTGGAACTTATCTTCGATGAGGCATACCAACAAAGTTGCGAGATCGCGTTGCGTAAGAAGGATAAATATACACGGCTGCCAGAGTGAAAAGGAGACTTCCTTTCCTTTTAAGTTGTCGAATCTCTTCTTTCACAGTTGCGTAAGCGAAACAGGGTAGGTACTATCAAAGTATATGTATCGCACGCAGATAAATAGGAGAGCAGGATATCACGGACGTAACTAATCCATACCCAGCTATTCTTTAAAAAAGATTTTTAACAGGCAAGAGTTTATGAATGCATTTTTTCATATATTGTAACATTTCTCTGTCGATATATCTGCAAATCTCCCGTCGACAGGCTTTCTTTTTCTATTAACCTTTTTGCTATCGTCAAAAGCATTCACCATTGCTTTTAGTGGCAGTCGTAACTGCTCTACTGGAGCAATGGAAACACTATAAAAAAAAAACATTTTTCGACATATCGGACCCGGGTCCGAGCCCGACCTCGTCGGCAGCGTTTTGATGGAGGCGAAACGCAAAGGCGCTCGTGTGCTACGCGATGTCAGCGCACGTTAAAGACCCCCGGTGGTCGAAATTATTCCGGAGCCCTCCACTACGGCACCTCTTTCTCTCTTTCTTCTTTCACTCCCTCCTTTATCCCGTTACGGTGCGGTGTCCAGTGACGGTGCGGTTCATGTGCCCGCCGAGATGTGAGACAGATACTGCGCCATTTCCTTTCCCCCCAAAACCAATTTTCAATTTCATATCGGAAGAGTGGACCATTATCTTCATTATTTTTATACCAGTAACTTACGATTTTCGGATATTCAATATTTTCGTCCAAGAATGTAGGACATCATTTCAACCAATCTATACTTCAGTTATACTTATTGTGACATTATGGGAACACCGCACGACCTTAAAAACAATGACGTGTGTCGCACGTGTTCCAATGGAAAGGGGAACTTTCCCTCCACTAAAAAGAAAGGCGACGACCGACCAGTGGCTACTTGCTCCAAAGCCGCTAGTAAAGTCTGCCGCCTATGGCTACGCGTAAATTCTAAGCAGCGAAATTCCCGTTGCCAAGCTTAAATTTACATCAGCTTAAAATCTACGTCTGGCAAACTTTACACACGAAATATTGAAGTACATGGATACTTCTACAAGGCACGGGTGCTTCTACGAGTGTGCATTGCGCATATAACAGCTTTTTCAGAGTTGAAGAGCGCAGTACATCCTTGCGCTGTCTCTATGCACTGATGCACTGACAAGTATTGTCCTATATGTTCTAAACCGATCTCAATTCCGCCTTTCTCGATAGCTCTTGGGCCTAATATATTTCTATAAGCACAATTCAAGTTTTATTTTAGATTCCTTCAGATAGGCCCTTCTTTCAGCTATGCAGACTTAAATGAACGCGCCGGAGAAAGTGAACAGTCACACACGCCCGCATTTATAAGCGACGCCACTATAGGGTTATGCTTGATGGAAATATATTGCTGCTGTCTACAGGAGCCCGCAGTATGGTAGTTCACACTTAGGGCGCTTAGCTTTCGGGTAATATCCTGTTTCATCTATTTCGCGCACCCGAACAGATTTAACCGTCTGCTCTAAGCCGATTGTTAGATATCTGGTGCTTATTCCAGAAGAGTGCTTCGTTAACTGATGATTCAAATCTCTTTTGACGCTCGGCATAGATGACAAGGTGTAATTTGAAAGTAAGTCCGAAAACTACCTGTTTCAGAATCAAGGTGCCAAATCGGACCACAGTGGTCAGACGTCTAATTGACATAATTGTGTCAGGTGTTATCCACGCTAACAACGTCCTGCTCCAAGGCTCTTGTATCTTTAAAATAGTCGCTGCTACCTTGAAGGAATGTTGTCACAGTTTACAAACTACTAGCACGGACTACACGTACTGGCAAGGTCACTGAAGTGCTGCGCAGGAAATGGTAATGACCACAACCAAAAGAGAAGGAATATCAGATTTGGTAAACAGTTTTTGTGGACATTCTGTTTTATGATGTTTGTGAACATATTGAACATAAAACAGTATCTTTTTGTCCCGCACAAAAACGACCGCTGATACTAAACTGGTTTTGCTGCAAAAAAAAAAAATGAAAATAAACGGAACAACAGAATCACGGAGAAGTTTCCTAATTAACCGTATTTGAACCCGAATTCGGCCAAAAGATATGGCCCGATTTTTACCCCCCGAATTCCCAAAAAAGCAGAACCCAAAAACGAAGGACCCTATCCATATCCATGAGAATACTGGAAAGTTAGTTCATAAAGACAGGTCCAAAAATCACTGAGACTTCTTTACTCAGGTTTGAGGCTCAGTTTCCCAGCACTACACACACATGTACCAAAAATGTATCTATTTACTTTTCGAACACTAAAATTTCCTGGTTCGCGTACCATGAAACAGGGAGGAGGAGGAGGAGGAGGAGGAGGAGGAGGAGGAGGAGGAGGAGGAGGAGGAGGAGGAGGAGGAGGAGGAGGAGGAGGAGGAGGAAAGGCAGGGAGGTTAACCGGAAGAATAACCAGTTTGCTACCCTGCACGGGGGGAAAGGGGTGAGTGGATAAAAAAATAAAGGAGAAAATAGAGTAGCAGGAAATTAAAGTCAATATGAAAAAGTCAGCAATCGTTCGTTGACGGCCTATCGGGCAGACCAGAAGTTCCCAAAAGCGGAGCAGTGCCTTGGAGGCCTTCACCGCCGACGATCGCCGCGGCCAGTGGCCGAGAATCTTCGCTTCCGTCAGGGGGCGTGGATCTAGACCCTCCAGCGCACGGCAGAGAGACTGACTTTTGGTGCTGTAGGTAAGGCATTCACAAAGAATGTGGGCAATAGTCTTGTCACACCCGCATATGGCGTACGCAGGGCTATCAGCCATACCGATTAAGAAAGAGTAATGGTTGGTGAAAGCTACACCAAGCCGCAGGCGACAGAGCAAAGTTGCATCATGTAGTGGTAGGCCAGATGGAAGCCGGAGCTTCAGATCTGGGTCCAAGGATTCTTAACGTGAATTCGAAAATTGCCCTCGATTCCACGCGACCGTGAAACAACACTTTCAGTTGAAGCCAGAAGCAAACGACACCCATGGCTACTCGCGTTTGATGGTTTATGGAGGCTTAACGTCACAAAGCGACTCAGGCTATGAGAGACACCGTAGTGAAGGGCTCCGGAAATTTCGGCCACCTGAGGTTCTTTAGCGTGCACTGACATCGCACAGTACACGGGCCTCTGGAATTTTGCCTTCATCGAAATTCGACCGCCGCGGTCGGGATCGAACCTGCGTCTTTCGGGCCAGTAGCCGAGCGCCGAAACCACTCAGCAACCGCGGCGGCTCTACTCTCGTTTGAGAAGTATCGCCTAAACATGCAGCGTACATGGATTCACGAGCAGCCCCGTCCTGTCCTCGTCTTTCTTCGTCCCGTCTTTACGCTACGTTTTTGTTAATAATTTGTCACTTATGTGCAGATCGAACCGTGACGTTTCGCCTCCAGGAAAATTCAGCATAAGCAGATGCTGTGGTGCACGAGTACATTCAAATGTATAAAAATTAAAAAATTATAAGAATTATCATTAAAAAGCTATCATCATAAGTTTCAGTCCAGTTCCAATGATGTCCACTTACTTGCATTCATTCCCTCATCTCAGCACAAAAATTAAACCTTGCTGGGATGCCACGCATGTGCTCCTTCTCATCGTCGAAGCATCATCACTTCGCTTACTCTGTGAGGCTTCCTCAGTCGCTTTTCGCGTCGCAAGTCTCCCTATAACTCCCTATAACACATGCCACTTTAACATTAGCCACGGAATTCTCGCAGTCGCACGTATATGTGCACCCGTTCTGGTCATGCAGCGCGCTTACTTTTTTTCAGTGGTACTGGAGTAACCCAAATAACATAAGGTCCGCCACAGCAGCGTTTTCCTCTATGCTGCCAAGAATCAATACTATATTTAGACTGCCTTACGCCAATGACTTCCTGAATTCGCGTCGAGTTCCACGGATCACCCGGCAGCTACTCTTTTGTAAAGAGATAAGGACTTCAGTAAACGAGATAAAGGCTGCATGAAACTTCGGAGCAATGTTTTGAAGTTGTGTTGCGCATACCGATTACGCAATAAAGCAGTTCAACCTTATTATAGACCAAAACGTAGCATATGAACGAGACGAAGAAGGGCGAAGACAGCACGGTTGCTACACTTATAACTGAATAGAATGATATGAGACGGTAAACCACGCCCCATCCCAGATCAACAACACGCATGCGCATGACATAAAACAAAGTAAACCTTACCTAAGGTTACCTTGTTTTATGTCATGCCCATGCGTGCTGCTGCTCTGGGATGGGGCGTGGTTTACCATCTCATTCTATTCAGTTGTAAGTGTAGCAACCGTCCTGTCTTCGCCCTTCTTTGTCCCGTCCATATGCTATGTTTTTGTTTATAATATGTCTGACCAACTGGCGCCTCAGTATAATCTGTTAAAGTTCAACCCTAGCCTGCACGTACGAACGGCTAACACTGAAAACAGTGTAATGTCCCTTATCTAGCGAGGGTAACCACAGTCGCTCACGAGCTGCGAAGGGCTCGTTTTATTCTGCCGCTGTCCTGAAGATATAATCACTGACGCTGGAATCGCGCAGTGAGCCCTATCAAGTGTAGCTTCAGAAATCGCAACCGCTGCGTTCCATTGAACGCTCCCCGCATGGTACACAGGCTGCGGGCTGTATAATTCTTCATACACTTTCTTAAAGGACTGTGTAACAACGGTCTCCGGAGTGCGTTACAGAGATAAGCCACGCTCCCCTGGCCTTAGATGTTTTAGATATGGTACCCATGATTTATAGAAAAGCGCGAACAGCGTAATGTTTCTAGCTTTAGGTCATTCACGTACTCAAGTTAAGGCAGTTGAGCTGAGCACTGCACAGAGCACTTGCGCGAACGTGCTCAAAGAGCCTGTTTACACGGCAAAATAACTATTGGCCTCCTAACCTGGAAATAGACTGTGTATTGTAGCCTCGTTAAGTTAGTAACGTGAGGTGGGAAATTGCGACAAATAAACGAGTATTTGAAAGAAGCGTACCTTGGCCAACCTGTATGAATAGAATAAATACTGCCGCGACTGAGTTTCAAACCCTCGACGGACCGAACAGATCAGCTTCGTTGATTACTGCACGAGAGCACTATGCTATCGCCGCAGCCAATTATGTGTCGCGTTAAACTGCAACACACCTTAGCGCTGTGCATTGCACGTTGTCGTCTTCATCAGCTTCTATCTGCGCGCAAGTCACGCAAGGAAAAAAAAATTAAAATCGGTTTTGGGGGAAAGGAAATGGCGCAGTATCTGTCACACATCTCGGCGGACAGGTGAACCGCGCCGTAAAGGAAGGGATAAAGGAGGGACTGAGAGACGAAAGAGATGCCATAGTGAAGGAAATCGGAATAATTTCGATCACCTGGGGATCTTTAACGTGCACTGACATCGCACAGCAAACGGGAGCCTTCTTGCGTTTCGCCTCCATGGAAACGCAGCCGCCGAGGTCGGGTTTGAACCCGGGAATTCCGGCTCAGCAGACGAGCGCCTTAACCACCGCGTCACCGCGTTCGCTTGCCATACCTTTGCTGTCAGGTTTGCAGGAGTACTGTAAGAGCCGTTGCGAGAAAATGTGCATTTGTGATACACGTGCTGGCTGGGCGGCCAGCCTTGACCGACGATATCTAACCTTCGCTGTGGGGCATGAGCATGCAGAGAAAAAAAGAAAAAAAAACGAAAGCTCGCGTTACAGCGGTTAAGTGGCGAGCGCAAAGCAGTCTGAAGCTAACGAGGGCCGAAGATCAGCTTACAAGGCCACAGCGACACATTTACTTAGGCTGCAGTCTAGAAAGGCGGCAGCTATCGACGCAGTGGCCGCTCTGTGCTTTTGCGTAAAACGGTGTGCGTGACCGTCTGTGCTGGTTTACAAGTAAAATGAAAAGAAATGAGGCCGTCACATTCGCATTTCTTTATATTTCGAATTTTTTCTTTATTTATTTTTGATGTAGTTTAGCATTTTTAACCAGGAAATATTGCGCGAAAACGGGTTTCTGCAGGGCGACACCACCGCCATCTGTTGTTGCTGCGAAGGCCCAGGCGCGATATCCATCTCGGAGAAGACCGAGTAGCCCCGGGTTTTTCACGCTTGTTTTAAAAATAGTGCGAAGCACTTAAGACAACTTACGCGCGGCAATGGGAAATAATTTGTGCTTGCATTATAGCGCCATCTGCTGGGCTAGCGTCTAACATTTACAGGGGGGTTTTCAGTGGGTTTCGCATGATGGCGATGCGACACGCCAAGCAAGACGTAACTTTGTCGGAAACGCTTTTGTACTCGGTTAATTGCAACATCTCTGATTTATAGGTTCATAATTACACATGTACGCTTCTAAGCGTACACGAGTACTGACTATCCGTACTGGTGACGCTTCACGCTTGATTCATGGCAAAGAAATCGATTCACGATCGTATTCGCTCTGCCGAAGCCCCAGTGTGCGCGCGTCAGGCTCGGCTGCAGTCTTACGGTGGGTGGAAGTCTTATCGTGAAGGTACTGTGCCCGCACATTACCGGTATCGTACCGCGATGAAAGAGATTAAGGCACGGGAACGAGGCAGATATTTAAAACAATTGACTCCGTATGCGCCAGCGCTCGTTAAATTTGGCGATTTATGCAAAAAGCGTAGAACCTAAGTAATGTTAAACAAGCAAGGAAAAATTAATGCGGCAAGAAGAATGTTCTCAACGATGATGGCCACTGTAAGACACACGACCACCGGTACAATGTTATGTGAACGTCAATGTAGGCAAATCATTTATCATTCCGCTGTACAACGACCACACGTACAACTGGTCGGCATCTGCCGAATTCGGTCCAGATGATGCGTTCGCACTGGCGCATCTTGACGTGGTTCAATCCGAAGAGCAATCTGAAGCTTTCTAACGCACTGAATCGTTTTTCTAGAGTTTCGTGTATTCACAGTCTAGTTCTTTTGAGTGATAACCAAACTGGTTGATGTATTCGAAGTAGGCGTTCTTGCTTTCAACTTCCTTTTGCATGCCGCGGTAGTCGAAGTCTTCAAGCGAGCCGCCGTACTCTGCTGGTATCACATCAGCCGGAACTAGGCCGTGGAGCTTGCTCAAGTCATGACCTATGAAGGAAATCTGAAAATACAAGGAAACGCGCATTCGATCCCACATGTGGCCTGCATGAGAAGCAGTGGCGTACTTAGTGACTTCCTTTTAAGACAGAGCCTGGGCTCGCGTGGTGAGTTGTAGCAAAAGTGGTAGCAGAACTCTTAACATAAAATATGAAAGACATACCGAACAAGAAAGAAATGTTTTCGCATTGAGAAGTAGCAATAATGAATTGGGAAACCTATTTCGAGATCTGCAACAAATTACGTGCAAATTGTGCGAGGCCCGTGCCACTCTCCTAGGAGCGCATACTCTAAACCATAATAACTTGAAAATATTTCTTCCATTCATACACCGACGGTTTTATTCCGCCTATTTCAGCCGACAAAGGTACGAAAATGAGGAGCTCGTTATGACATCGAAATAAAGGAAGCCAAGAGGCATCGAATGCGAGAGAAGCAGATGAGAATGTTTCCACCTTTTCTACTTAATTAAAAAAAACAATAGCAACAATCCTCTGTTTTCCTCAGTTTCGATGTCTGTCAGCTTCCTGTATTTGTCGTTTAGTCGAAGTAATTTTCATCTGATGTTATTGTTTGCAATCATGGTTTCGCAATTCGTGCAGATCATTCCCAACAATTTCCAAAATCGCGCAAATTTCCGACAAATGATCTACAATAAGTGAAGTGAAAACATGCTCCACTGAGGTCAGTCTTTCGCCCTTTATCTCTTTTCTATGCTTTATTAATGATTTTTTCAGTTATCTTCAGAATGGAAAACTCTCTTTACGCGCATGACAACGGCTATGCTAATTTCTCACCTGTCAACGAAAGAGGCACAACCACTTGCCAATAATTGCCTTCCTGATGTCTAATAACCTGGTTAAATACTAGCAAACCGGCATTGAAAGTTAAAAAAAACTGAGGCTCATTTATTCTGCATCCGGCAGAAAAACAACGCCCATCACATGCAACCTGCATCTCGGTCGAGAACACACTGAACGAGTACAAACGTCCAAAATTATTCTTGAATAAATACTGCACGGAGTGTCGGAAATAGGCGAAGTATGCAAAAAGGTAACCTGTTGCTACTACGCATCACTAGAGCTCAAAAACGTTTCGACAAACCAGTGTTACTCATGTCATAATTCAGTAATTTCGGTAATCATTATCATATTGCCTTGAATCTTGGCGTTTCGGCAAGGCGTTGTCATTAAAAAAAGTGAGCATCCTTCAGAAATGGGCTATTTTAATACCGGTATCTGTTCCTGAAGCAATACCCTCTAAACGTGTTTTTAAAGAATTAAGCATAATACCTTTAGCAGTCTCTCCGATTATAAGCAAGCATTTTAATCCCCCATTGATTAGTACCAACACTGCTTGTCTTTAATCTATTTTCATTTTTCTAAAACCTGACACTAGGCAGGCACCATAAAGTAATCGTAACTTCTACATATACGGGCGGCGCATAAATCTTTCATCGAGGTTAAAATATACGATAATGTAACCTAGCACTGCTCCATAATGAGATTGTTTTATAAGGTTACATTCAGCATCTTCTATATTATTTTCTGAGGAATAAACATTCTGATTCCAGCTGATCAGCACCTTATTCCCAGAAATTTAGGTCAGGGTGTCATTTCACTATGCAGGCAAAATAAACCAAAGAAGTTGCACGACTCTTATGCTAAAGAAAAAGCATAAAATTCCTCACCCTTTGTAGAATCTTGGACTTCAGGAATGGTTTCACCGCAGCGAATAGAATCTCGAACGCAGGAGGATTATTGATCACGTATATGGCTTTGATGCGGACAGGATAACAATCCTAAAGTGAAGATAACGAATACCTTTGCTGTGCTGCTGCAACTAATGGTATAGTGCCGTTCAAAAATTTGCACGTCACATTTTTAGCGACGAAAACTACCATCAAGTTGTCCGGCGCAGTACGTTTTGTGCTGTTGGTGCTAAGGGGCCATTCGCCTTCACGCCAGATTTACATAAAAAAGACACACGACGTACTTTACAGTCGCAGAATAACGCCTTCAGTAACGCAGATGAAGCGTTACTCATTATTCCGTGTAGATTATAATTAATTAGAAGTAATAATAGAGGAGTAATACGTAACATTATTACCGACGAATAGTAATCCAGTGTAAGTGGTTATAAAAGCAATACTTGTATTATTATTGAGCACATTGATTAAATCCAACAGCAATTCAAACACAGAAAATACATTAATGACGTTCAAGAAAAACGAGTTGTAGAAGGCTGCTTTTTCGGTTGAGGAACATTTGGCTCGAATTTTCAGAAGCGCACAACCCGTCATTACTCGCAGCAAAATTATTTGAAAGGGAAAAGAGATGGGAAAGTGGCCGCACAAACTTTCCTTTTCCAATCTAGAGAAGTCATCCACCTTCGTCCAAAGAAATCTTGCGACCTGCATGCATGAGCTGATCACCAGGAAGTTGGCGTTTTCCCTCCAACACATATTTTCGTGGTTATCCAAGTCCGACAAAAGGTATGTTATTACATAATAAATTGACGCGAAGCTTTGATATAATTGTTCATTCTGCAAAACTGCCGCCAAGTGGCTTTATCGCTTTGCTTGTGATGCAAGACGTCACTTTATTTATCTAGATTTATCGCACCCAAGCGGAGCCGATTCTACGTCGTGCCAGATTGTTGTGGTTACTTTGCTCGCCATATCTTGAAAGTTTGTTGTCAGGTTTAAATTGAGCATGGTCGAGAGCAGCGGGCATTCTGTCCGACGATCGCTGGGCGCGGTTTTTGCTTCCGAGTCGTTTAGTTCTTCATGGGCGTGAGTCAGCCCAGTAAAGAGTTTCTTTCAGAAGCCATTTTCACTTTCTTACTTGCTGTTGGGCTGCCGTTACCACTACGTGACAATATAGGCATGAATGATTGGTTTATGGGTTATGGGAGTTTAACATCTCAGAGCGAATGGGGGAGGCCGTAGTGAAGGGCTCCGGAAATTTTTACCAACTACTGTGGTTCTTTAACGTGCACTGACATCGCACAGTACATGGGCCTCTAGAATTTCGCCTCCATCAAAACTCTACTGCCGCGGCCGGGCCGAACCCGCGTCTTTGGGGTTAGCAGCCGAGCGCAATATCCACTGAACCACCGCGGCGACATAGACATGAATGGAAACAAGAGAATGGCACGTGGGAAGTTCCTTAACATGCCGCGCTTGTGAGCCTGTTATCCGAAACGTAACTTCGCATCCATGGCACATTAGTGGACAGGCTTTATGTACGAAAGAGAGAGAAGGTCTTTAATAAGCGTACGTCCTGTGTATTTATGTTCTTGTCCCTTGTGTTCACCAAGCGCTAGAAGATATGAGTTCAAACAATATCCAACTAGCCCAAGTTTCTACCTTACCAAATCAGGCGACACGCAGGCTTTAAAGCTCGATCGATAGTAATGGCATTTTATCCCGACAGACACGAATTTTCTTCCATCCCAGCAACGCGTAAGTCTAAAACTTGCAAAAAACAAAAGTAAATATGACAGATGATCGCAAAAAGGTCAGATGGGGTGCAGGAAAGCTCCCTTGATTCTTTTCTGTCTCAATTTTTTTGTGTTCGTTTGAAATTTGTTTCTCAAGAATGTGCCAATTTGCCCAGAAAGTCATCTTGTCAACGTAAAGTTAACTCTCACCTGCACAATGTGAGCCGCCTTCTTAATGAATAGTGGTGTAAAATGTGCCAGGTGCATTATGTGCAGGTCCCTGAGGTCCAACACGCAAACGATGCCCCGAATCTGCGTCTCTTCGTCCAGCAGAGTCCACTCCGCCATAATCAAGGCCGTCCTCGCCAGGTCCAAGAGCGGACAGACGCCAGTGTTCCACAAGCCTGGAACGACCGCAAGTATCGCGCTTTGATGAGGACTCGCATTGTTCTGATGTCTGAAACGTATGTTTTGTTGTTTACAGTATAGCCAGAGCCTAAAGTTATACCAGTACTTGGCCATCAGTATCAAGGAAAAAAATCCAGGTCGTAGCCATGGCAACGGCCCGAAGCAACTAGTGTCCATTTCATCTACACCAGCGCCCTCACCTGCGTACCATCTGTGCACAGCATAGAGTTTCTTACTACTAAGTAGAGGGAAAGCTGGCGCCTTGTCTATGGTAGTTTGCATGGAGCTTCGTCAAGATCACCTCAGCCACCATGGGCGCTCTAAGCATCATGGGACGGAGAGATACCGACTGAAGAACCACAACTATAGGCCAAAAAACAATGAAAAAATAAACATGGTTAGATAATCAAGAAGCCCTAACATTCGATATCCTGTCTATAAATTGCAACAAACGAGCAGAAAAGCATGTGAACACAAAGTTTGCCCAAAATAAGAGATGACTTGCTCTCCTATTGGCCAAGTATTGCACACCACAAAAGCTAATATTTCGTGCTAAAAAACCGTACTTTTAAAAAGAAATATGTTTGAAAAAGTGATGCGTTTTTTAATGGAATTTCGGAAAGCAGAAACCTTTTTATAAACGTCGTGCGCTGTAGCGTTTTCGCTACTATGGATTTTCCGCACTACGTTCGTTCCAAAGTCGTCTGTAGGCTGGGCGCGCCATGGACGGAATGGGACATCTTACTAACGCCACTCTTATGTGAGCCCCTGCGGGCGTGAGCCCCTGCGGGCGTGAGCCCCTGCGTCTTTAAGCACCTATAAATCGTCATGTCGCTCAAATCAATGGAAAAGTAAGCTTGGTTTGGTTTGGTTTATGGCGGTTTAACGTCCCAAAGTAACTCAGGCTATGAGAGACACCGTAGTGAAGGGCTCCGGAAATTTCGACCACCTGGGGTTCTTTAACGTGCACTGACACCGCACAGTACACGGGCCTGTAGAATTTCGCCTCCATCGAAATTCGACCGCCACGGCCGGGATCGAACCCGCGTCTTTCGGGCCAGCAGCCGAGCGCCATAACCACTCAGCCAGCGCGGCGGCTCTAATGTAAAGTCTTAGGCAGTGCCTTTCACAGTAAATTAATGTCAATCGGTGCTAAAGCAAGAACAGCGAAGCACAGCTACTCAGCCGAAGCCCACAAAAATTCTGAGGGCACTTAAGTCTGCTTGCCCGCAGGAATGCGAAAGCATGGAACTTTCTAGAACGCGGTTTTTTCCCGAAAATTGCGCCTGTAGGCATTGCAATTTTTCTGTTGCTTTTTCATTTCATTGTTTTCATTGTTTCATTTCTATGTTTAAGTTTTTTAACCTTTCAACTCCAACTTTAGCTAATTGCCAATTAATTAGTAATTTACTCATTACCATTAAACCATTATGTCATTTATGACGTCATAGTCTGACAGATTTCGCGGACAGACGGACAACGATGAGCCACTGAAGGCTTTCGCCTTAAAAGGCACGGGAAATGCGAGAGGCGAAGAAGCCGTACCTTTTCTGCGGCGTCATTCATTCTTTTAATACTCGAACATCAGGAAGATTATACTGTGAAATGCGTGTGCAAGTTTTGCAGCTATACAAAACACAGACGTGACCGCAAAGCCGGCGGCTTTTGAGAATGCTGTCTTTGAGTGTGGTGCAAGGTGTGCTGTGCCTGTGCTGTGTTCTACGGTAAGCTCTTTCACTTCAGACGTCGCGGGAGAAAGCAGAACAGCCTTGGCCTTTAGGCCACTCTTGTCTTCAGGCCATAGATCCGAAATAAATTTCTGGGAATCGGGGGTGTTGTTCTCCCATAAAGAGAAGTGTGGTGAAAAAGCGTTCTACAAAGAGATGGGTTAAATATAAGGTGATATCTTCCTGGCTACAAAAGGCTATTCCCGCTAACCTTTTTAAGTTGTGATTCTCACACAAGGACATCTAAAATTCTTTATAAAATTTGTGCGCATTTTTTCTGAGAGAAAATCATGTGCAAAAAGGCACCAGGGTTTTCAAACAAGAAAATATTCCAGATAAGCGTTCGGAGGAAAACGTTGCATCTATGACATCACTAAAAAAATAGAGAAGGATTTAGTAGCTTCAACCTTAATAGCTTCAACCTTCAACGTTCTTCGCGTGATTACTTTGCTGAATATCTGCATCAAGTGAGGAAATTTTTCCTTGCAAGGTTATCATGTGAAACTATTGAAAACTGTTACTTCTTACCTGTTTGCAATACCAGTCGTGCAATAAGAAAAGGGAGGGAGTTTCAAGGCTAAATAGGCAAAAAAAAAAAAAAACCTCGGCTCGTAAGTCTCAGGTTATTAGGCAGCTCAGGTGCGGATTTCGCTCGTAGTAGCCACTTCTTTCTATAACGTCGTCAAACGAACACAGCTGGATGATTCTCGCGATTGCTCGTTAATTATCCAGCCGGAGAGGCTTTATGAAATAGTGTTTTAAGTGCTATAACATCTTTCGGAAAGCCAGTCATTTGCGCCTGTGGCCACACTTCGACTCCGCATACTACATCAGAGCAGTATCATGATTCCAAGAGGTCAGAAGAAAAATAAATCTTAATTAGCCTAAATGTGCTGCTTCCGTCGCCATACGGAATGCACATTTCGAAGCCCTTCCTTCATTGAACTATAAAAACACCTGTGACTTTTTTTTTTATACAGCAAACACGAAATATATTCGGTATTTTAAGAAATCCCCTTGGGTGACTGCTACGAACTACTACATAACATCGTCTACAGCCCACGAATACGGCACATGTGTAGGACATTTGCACCTACGCGACCCGACGAAAAAAATTAGCTGTGGTTAAACTACTGCTGTACCTGGTTAGAAAGCGAAAGCTGTGGTGTGTCGGACAAGTAAACGCAGCTTGGCGCCTGTAACGTTGAGTGCGTCCCGCACACTGGATAGGCAGCGCGCCCAACCTGCCACCCTGGCAGGTGTCAGTTACATTAATGGTTCATCGTGCGAGGTTGGTCACCCAATGAACGCTGCGAACTATTCTACCGCCCTATACCAGCGAATCAAAAGGTCGAAGGTCAAGATAAAATGTCAAAGGTCAAAGGTCAGGGTCAAAGTTCAAGTGGGGCGACACCATGGTGGACCACATATGGTAAGGCCTATAGGCACACTTGACCTCTGGCTCTCTTGAAGGTCATCCGGCAATGCACGGCTAAATCAGCTTTACCTAGTGATGCTTTTACTTCAAAACCTCGCCGTCTGACGCCGTGAGCATATTTCCGGTATAACATACCTGCTGAAGTTATGGGTGTGCATTTCTAAGCTTCTGGACAATCACCGAGCTGAGTTCAAAGCATACACTGTAAGGCACAACGGTCTCACCGATCCTCAGCAGGCCCACAGTTCTCCCTTCGGGGTCTTTCTGCTTGGACACCATCATGAGGCGGTTGTCAGCTATAACTGTACTCAGGGGCACCGCAGCTGGCGAGAAATCCGTGAAGTACTCCTCTGAACTCTTCCTGACGCGGAAGTACTTCTGGATTGTCTTGAAAGCCTCTTCCTCGCGGTACTTCCGGGCCCGCAGAAACTTTATCAGGAACTTGTCATCTGTGGGACAGTCCAAGGACTCGTCTCCTGGGTGCCACATGCAAGAACAGGAATTTTTAAAAAATGACATTTGCTCCTAAACGTCATTCGGATAACCCGTATTTCATCATTCATTAGCCCAACCAGTATATATAGCTGCATACTTGACAATAGCGCCACCAATGACTCTATAAGGGATGCTCGAATGAAGTATCTTCAGAACAGTCCATAAAAGCAGAACATAACCTCAAAAGAAACAAAGGCCTCCGTGACATACACCTAGTTTTATGCGTAATGAGACCTAAACCTTCCAAAAGCAGATGTTGTATTAACGTGTCAGTTCGTCAGCCCTTCGCTGGTGGTAGACAAATTTTCTGTGGAACAAGGCTCGCTACGCGTTCTTCTATGATGGAGCAAGTTTGCAGTATACGTGAATGGCACTGACCGCACTTCAAACCCCTAAGAAGCCGGCTCCTGTTAGGACCTCAGTGTTCCTGGAAAAGCAGTGCCAATACTCTGATTCGACCACATATCTGCCAATAGAAGCTTTTATCACAGCGCATATGTATTAACGTAGACACATACAGGATTGCCGGGCGCAGCTGCGCACGCAGTGGCCTGCCTCTACCACTGCGCCTGCGCGAGGCTCATCTGGTAATCAAATCAAGTCAAATCTTTATTTTTCATGTATGCGCAGCTAGATGAAAGGGCTGCGGGAAAAAAGCTCCTTTGGCAGCTTGGCTGGCCCGCTAACCCATTGGTCTTAACAGCAGCGGGCATATAATATGAATGAAGATTACATGAGATAGCACAGATTGCAGGAATGACTAGAAAAAAGTGCGATGGCAAAGAAGAAAGAAAAGAAAAAAATACTGTAGTTCAGCAGAAGAAACGTAACACTCCGGCACACTCTACGTTAACTCCGCTATGCTAAAGGTCTCCAATATATTCGAAACACTTTTTCACCTCGCATTGGCGCTTTCGACAGCCTGCTCTTCGATCGGGCGGCCGGTAGTACCGTTCAATGAATACCATCGCGACGCCTCGGAGTCCTGAGAAACGCTGAGCGATAACCACACGATTTGCGGCAATGAGCTTTTGGGTAACGAGTTCACAGTGAAACGATTGCAGTCGAGCCCGAAGACGATCAGCTAATCCCCACTTGGTAGACCAGTGAATGTTCGCAAGCCAGTGAACGCCACAGTCTACTCGCAGGACCAGCCTGTCAGCCTTTAATTATCTGACCCCAAGCGGAAGGTGTAAGTTATTAAACTGGCAAAATGGCCGAAACTTTTTCGATTTCAGCATCGCAACACGAGTAATTGCTCCTGTTGTTCGTGTTTCGGTGATTACGAATAACGCCATTAAGTTTGGCGATTTGATATCTAGTGTTCCGCTTTAGGTTTAGGCGAGAACGTTATCTAGAGTTGCGCTTTAGGTTTAGGCGAGAACGCATCAGATGGCTGCCAAAATTTTAACGTGACAGCGTTAAGGGTTCCGTGTCGCAGAAAAGACGCCGTAATCGAAGTCGTCGGCCGTGAGCGAAAAATCTCGATGGAAGCAAAGAATTAGAAAATTGAGCTGACAAGAAAAATGGGTTAAATTGTGAGGGGGTGAGGATCTAACCCAGGACCTTAATTTTCATCGTGTAGGCGCCAGGAAAAACAGGGCTATTTTAGCCCGGTTAGTGCGACCTGATAGGTTCCCATCGATCTACGTTATCTCACTCACGCAGCGTTCATTGCTGTTTCACCCTCGTTTTTATGCCTGAAGCAAGTTTCAAGCGGCCGTTCCCGTTTATTTAAGCAGCATGCTACTATAATCCACTGAGCATACAACCTTCGAGACCGTTTAACGAACAAAAAAAAAATAACGCCAATTTGCTTACAGAACACAAACGTGTAGCAAAACTCAGCGCTGGATGCCGCATAGGTCATCCCGAATTATTATTGCCGTACTTAACGTAATAAGAAGCTCGCGAAGAGCAAGAACGTGAGCCAAACGCTGAGGGACTGAATGAAAGTAACAGCGAAGCTTAGCGACTCAGCCATCCCTGTGAGCATGTCATGTATGAGGGCACAGACAGATTTGCTTACAATAGTCAGAACGCTGGCAGCTTGACAGCTGCGCCGGAAGGAGGGGGGGAATGTAACGACTCTACTGCGCGCTCTTCATGGAAGAATAAATATCCAAATATCCTCTGCTAAGCAGAGGAAACATCCTTCTGCACTCGCCCTGATATCAGAGCTTACCAATGACAATAATTCCTGCTTTCTGAAAAAAAGTGATAGGAATCTTTTTTACCTGCAGCACGCCAATAAAAGCGCAAAGAGTGTTAAACCATCAATCTGCTATATTTTCTTAACTCTGCAACCCTTTCAGAAGATTCAATCAAAAAATATATATTAGGAAACAATTTTCTGAAGAAGTAACAGTGAACTGTCGTGAAAATTGCCATAAATGTATTTCTAATGTGCTAAAACATCAAGTAAATGCACCAGGAAATAACGGCTTTCATGAAAACTGCCTCCCCTTTTAAGCATTCAATGAAATATCTCGTTTTAACTGCCATAGATAAGCCGTGCTGCAGAGGACCTCAAGGCGTACTTGTTGCTGTCGGCAGGAAGATAAGGTTAATTTTGGTCGTTTTTTTTATTTATTAATACCTCAGAGGCCCCGACGTGGGACTTTACACGCGTTTATGGCGCACCTTTTAAGCACCTCACCCGTAGCACTGCACAAAAAATCAGCTATTAGCAGCTCGATGCACCAGCACATCGTTTATGATGAGAATGCCTCTGAAGCCTACACGCCACAGCATAGCTTACACCTCCGTTTCGTCAGACGACCACAGAGCCACAAAAATAGTTTTTTTTTTTAAATAACACCCCGAACTATATCGTGAGAGTCAATACGCTAACTAACTTAACAATGCTGTGTTCATGAAGGCATAACGTCCTTAAGGGACCGAAAGTATCAGAACTCAAAAGTATCGCGACAATCTTCTGAGTCTCAAGGATGGCAAAGACAGCGATCAATGTATAACAGCGAAGGCCGGACCGAGATGAACGGTTTTGTGCCGGATGATTAACATGCTACGGAATAAATGTTAAATCCGCAATATTCCCCAACTCTTAAACTTCTCTAGTAAGCATTTTTTTTGAAGGGATGTTTATTGCCTCAGGGAATAAAGACTATGAAATGAGAGATGAGTAAGATGCTTAAATAAATGGAAAAAGTTGAGCTGATCCGATTAAATCAAGAAGTGAACACTTCAACTCAGTAATTCAATCATTGAACGCTAATCTAGGCGTTCGAATTCATCGATGTGCATTCAGTCTTCGTCGTGCTACGCATTCTTGCAGATCCCACAGCATGAAAGAATGGAACACAAGAACAACGAGGACTATAGGTGCTTCGCATTTACGGTCACATTCAAGGGCATTTCTTTTTTGCGCTTTCCGCTCAGAAGACCAGCAACTCCCAGAAAAATTGTGCCCACCTCGAGCTCACCATAGTTTTTTGTTCGAAAGAAGGTACACCAA
Organism: Amblyomma americanum; assembly: GCF_052857255.1. NCBI lineage: Eukaryota > Metazoa > Arthropoda > Arachnida > Ixodida > Ixodidae > Amblyomma > Amblyomma americanum. The sequence continues at coordinate 209,106,684 of NC_135500.1, forward strand.
CGAAGCATTTCTCACGGCTCAGATTTTCTGCTCGTAAGCTTTTCTTCGCATGCATCATGCTCCTTTTGCTAACGTTTGCATATATTCAATCTGAACCTAAACGACAGATATGTGTCAAGTCCATCAACGAATACCATGCCCCACAATGGCGCTTGGACAAGACACAAGCGCTGTGACGCAACACGGGAATATTGCGACGTGTCGAATCAAGCGCTGATTTCCTTTGACGCCCAGTAGATCTTAAAGCGGCCACAATGAATCTAGAATGACTCACCGGCGAGCAGCTGTCGTAACCGTGACAAACAGCGCTCCTCGCATTCCATCGAATCACCAATTTCGGCCCTGTCCAGACGCTCCAGGTCAGGAGATGAGGAGGCAGCCGATGGGTCTCCCGTTGAGTCTGCGTTCGTCATGGCGTGCCTCGGCTGAGCTGCAGCGAGAGGGAAGTGCTGTCGTCACGCGCTCGCTGAACATCCGATGAGGAAGAAGAAAAGCGTTGCTAAGAGCTCCAGGTAACCTGCCTGAACACTGTCACCGTAAAAAAAAAATGTAGAAAAAAACGAGTAGCTCTCACTCTGCACAGTTGTAAGGAGAACGTCAAAAGGACATTTCGCCAGCAAGAACAGGAAAATAATAAAAAATAAACCCTGTCCCTCTAGCCCAAGCTATAAACTGCCCAGACTGGAAGGGTTAAGGTAAAGCACGCGTGTTCAGCTGTTTCATCCGCCACTATGGCGTTGTTTTTGCAAGATTAAAGGTCGGGGACAAAGTACAAAGTAAGAATAAGTTGGTGTGCGCCGCAGAGCGGATGCCGTGATTTATGAGGGACACCTTAGTGGACTGGTTGGAAATAACCTCCATCAAATGTAGGAATGGTGGGCGGGTTTGGAAGTTCTAAATTATTGTTTCAGTCGCGTTTCTTTTCTACCGCTCGATCAAACAAAATAAATATACCACACAGGCATTTGAACCCAGAGCATCAAGCTCAGGTGCAGAGCACGATGCCAGCTGGAACACTGAATCGGATGTGCTACAGGCGGCCAGATATTAAGCAGACAAAGAGTTTTGTAGCTAAGGGGAGGTTTTATTTTTATACCTCGGATAAATTTTAACTAGCTGCCAACAAAAAAAAAATCACAGATTTAAAAATAATTTACCTTGCTCGTTTTTCGACTCTCGCACTGTGACAGTGTTGTTCAGTGGAGTTAATTAAAAAGGGGTCATTCAAGCTGTACGTAGCATACCACAATTAATACACGCTATTCTGAGCATGTAGGAAAGAAAACCGGACCCTCCGGCAAGAGCATAGAAGCGCTCAAAATTAGTTTTGCCATTCATAACGCCTTGTGCAGTGGCAAATAACAAGTATGCGAACTTGTGACAACAACAAAGCTTCAAACGTGAGGACCCGACACTATACAATAAGAAGATTGTCGTCTTTGACTGCACCGAGCAAGTGCCAGAAACATGTCGCGTCAACGCGAGGCTAAAATTAAAACAAGCCTACAGGAAGGAAAATTTTATCCAGTTTCAATTGCGTTTCCTTTTTAGTTTCAGGAAACGCGCGAGATAGCACAAAAAAGGTAGCACATTCATAACGCTGCTGGCTTAGAAGAGCTTGGAGAGTAAATAACCAACAAAAAAATGATTACGGCCGGCCGCAAAAGCATAGGAGGAAAAATTGAAAGTATGTAGCATAGAAGAAAAATTGGACAGAACGTAAGCAGCTTGCGCAGAGCTGGTGATGCGAATTTAACCAGGCAGCCATTACAACATGCCATGCCTCTATTTCATTAGCTGGATAACTTCCTTTCTCAGAAGAGCAAGTTCCAAAACCAAAACCATGTCGTCGTGATGTCTGGCTCTATGTCACACTGCGCCGACTAAAACAGTCGGCCGACTGTCGGCGTCGGCGCCATGTCTCCCACAAGACGGCAGTTGGCCGATGGTCCGCCAACTCCCATGTCACACTAGCGAGACAGCGTGCGAGACCTCCCGCCGACTTGGCCCTTTCTCGTTCTCACTCTTTTGTCATTTCCTGCTATGCGAAATTCATGGGCCGGGACGCTTCATTTTTAACTCTTTTAAATAAATCCCACCATAGTAAAACACTCTTTAACAATCGTGATTATGAACCTAGGCTGAGGGCAGCCCAGTACTGAGCGGCACTTATTTCTGGGTCAGAAAGGCATGGCTCGAAAAAAAAAAAAATCCAGTCGCTCGCGGGTAAACAGGACGGGAGAGATTATTGAAGGCTAAAATAATAAAAAGAAAAAAAAAGAAATTCTCGTTGACGCGGATTCGAACTAGGAACCTCTGGAATGCGAAGCTACTGGCATACCCACGACGCCATGGAGAACTGAGCAGTTTTCGTCCTTCAGAGGTGCTGATAAGAAGCACTCCGCAGTGTTGCACTCGCGACAGAAGTAAAGCCGGCGACCCATGTGCGAAAACTCGACCGGCGCGATGCACCGGTCGCTGCTTGCGCATTGCAGCCCCACTGCAAGCAGGGACACACGGAGCAGCAAGCATCGTTGCGCCGCTCGACTCAAGCACTCGAGCTCAAAGTGTACGCTTTGCCACCCGCAGCGGTCTGATTACTGCGTGTTGAAGTTCGCACCAGAAAAGACGAAATAGCCATATTATCAGAAAGACCGCCTGCTATACACGAGCAGCGACAAAGCATGCTTGCGCTAGTAGCGAGCTTTCGGCAACGGCACCGCCCGCGGTCCCGCCAGGCGACGAACTGTGCTGCTGCCCGGCGCAGCGGACGCCGCTTCGCAAGTAGCCTGTGCTATATCTCTTAATATCGCTTGGCTGTTAACAGTATAATCGCACCATGAACTAAAATTACGGTCAATTTCCGCGACACCTTCGGCTGCGGAGCTAGCGGACCGCTGCGGGCGACAGGCGAGCCGGACCACAACGGCGGGCCAGCGGCAGCTTGCTGGGCGATTCTGGCGAGAAATTTTGCTCGTATCAAAGTTGTTGCTTTTACCAGCAACTCGGTGTTGATCAACGATCCTCAGAAATGATACATTTGTCACATTTTTCAGTCTCAGCGTTTATTTCTTTCGTCAAAAACAATCTTAAGCTGATTTTTATAACGGCGGCGGACGGGATCCATGCTGGCCTGCCGGCGAGCAGGCTCGGTTTACTTCACGTTCGCACAAGAAAAAAAAAACGAAACAGCCATGCTATCAGAAAGGCCGCATGCTATATTCGAGCAACGACACCATGCCTGCGCAACAGCCGCGCTTTCGGCAACGACGACGCCTGCGGGAGCGCCAGGGCGACGAACTGCGCTGCTTCCCGGCTGCCGTACTCGTCGCTAAGCCTAGCTGGTTTCGCATCGATGCCGCAGCTCAGGGAGCTTTGTAACTAGCCAGCGCAGTAATAAAGGAACTCCACTAGTCACATCAACCTGTCCGATAATAAAATAAAGTTATGCTCGATTTCCGCGACGACTTCAGCAGCGGATCTAGCAGACGTCAGGCGAGCCGCACGAAGCAGCAGCAGCAGCAGGCGGCTATAGGATGAAATTTGCTTGTATCGTAGTTATCACTTCAACCAGCACCTTGGCATTGGCCAACGATCCTCAGTAATGATACCTTTTTGTACATTCATCTATCCCAGAGCTTGTTATGAACATAAACAAACAGTACCATAGCGAAATCGTGTTCGTGTCTCGTGAATGTTTTTGCTCAGCGACCGATCTCGCGACGACACGGTCGGCAGACTGGTTTTGTCGGTGTCGCGGGCGTCAAAGCATGTCACACTACGAAGACATCTGGTCGTCGGACGAGTTGGTGTCGTTGTCGGCCTAGTGTGACAGCTTGGTCTGCCACAGACAAGGTCGGCCGACAGGGTTGGCCGATCTTTGGTGTCTTTGTCGGGTCGGCGTCGGCGGCGTGTCGGGCTAGTGTGACAGGGCCCTAAGGTACCGTGATCCTCCGTTGCGAACACTCGCTCGGTGCTGATGACGACAGCAGCAAAATGCAAATATGTGGTCGAAGTTTTAGAAGTCTTACAAATTTAAGAACTATGCTAATAATCTTAGCTCCCATTCTCGGGAAACTAACGCGAGCATTGTCCCCAAATCACTCCGAAACAACGCCCCAAATCAAGTTCGACATTCCCGAAACTTATCGTGCGGATCGTATCCAGTGCAAAATAAACTTGGTTTTCATTCCAACGCCTTGAGTGGTGTTCTAAACTACGCCGGAACAAATAGAGTGACTTCAGTTCCAGGAGCTTCAAACCACTCGGCCATCGCCTCAGCTCATTGCGCCATGTGTTGGTATAGGTATACATAGTACTTTTTAGCGACTAAATTATCGCACTCCTCATCTTACATTTGTTTTTCCGACACTTTTCCATGCAAATTGCGCGAAAATTCAAATAATAGAACCGCTTTCCTCTTTCGCAAGCGGCAACTTAATGCAGCTGGCCACGGATGGTGACACAAGCTGGTAGAAAAAGTTACCGTGGGCACTTTAGGTTTTTACGTGCTGTGAACGCGATAGCATCCTTTAACCTAAAGGCCTTTACGATAAATGCATTTCATCTCGAGTTCTTTAGCCTTAAAGCCTTCCCACTAAATGCATTTTACCTAAAGGCTTTTACTATAAAGGCCTTCATTATTGCCATTAATGACCCTCTTCATTATTTAATAACGTTCTTTATTGTTCCAAAACTACCGCTCTCACTATCACTATAACTGTCACCGTCTACTACTGTCTGTCTAATGTCTTTGCTTCATTGCCTATGATCACCTGAAACCAACAAAAATTCCAAGGGTTAGAAGTTGTGCCTCGAAGTTTTTTTCATACATATTCGTTTTGGACAAGTAATGCATGCTCCGTAGACACGTTTTGTGTCAAGCAATATTGGCAATAAGTTATTACGGAATTTTTTTAAAGGAAGTTATGAAGACCGGTGTGAATTAGTTGTTCAATGCTTTTAGTAAAATACAGAAGGACAGATACTCGCCCATAATTTCGAAAAGTGCTTATATCTCCTTTCTTTACATACCACGGCTACCCTGGCTAGCTGCATATCGGCAAGACATTGTTCAGTATTAAGTGCGGTGTTACATATATGCGTCAGGCATAGTTTATTTACGTCGATAATATGTTCCACTGGCCTACTGAACATTTTTCGCGTCAAGACTGTATGTATATTTAAATCTTTGCATATTGTGAAAAATTTTTTTGTCCGCTGATTTAAAAAAGTGACGATTAGCTTATCACCGAGAAAACTATAGACGCGGGTATCGAACTGCCTCAGAATTACTTCGGAGAAAAACTTATTGAATCAGTTAGCTATACATGATTCTCATATTTCTTTCCCACCAATTACGCGCTTATGGCCTGGCTATGTGTGTTGCTATATAAAAGCAAATTTAGGCGCCTCCATTTTCCTTTCGAATTGATAGAAAGTTGCTTATCTAATAAGTTGTTATAGTAGGAGGTCCCATCTACTTTAATTTCTGTATCCAAATGGTTTCATAGGGATTATTACCTTGCTGGTATGTCTGTATCCTTAGTTTTAATGAATGTAGCAAACATTTTGAGTGTCCTTGACGAGTCGTGCAAGACGATGCCTCATCCAAGGTTTGCGCTTGTTCCTACATGGAGTTACGTCAACGAAAGAAAAACTGTCATCGTATAAACCAAGAAAACTTTCCAGAAAGTTGCAATAAGCGCTCTCCGCCTTTTTTTTTTTTGTCGGCAAATGGGATTTAAGTTTGCTGAAGCTATGCGATTTCTAAACAGGCCAAGCCGTTACTGAGAAATAAGTTGCCGCCGTGTGCCTTGATGTTAATCTTCAACGGGGCTTGCTTTTCTAGGCACAGAGAAACTGGCAAATGGTCGCAAATAGCCACTGCAATACGGCCCGACAAGCGTGTATTTGCCCTGTTCGTAAGGATGCGATCTAACACAGAAGAAAAGGTCGGAGTGATGCGCAAAGCCCAATTGACAGCATTTTGAAAACCTGTTGCTTGAAGCAGTAATGAGAGCTGCTGTAGCACTGAACTTACTGTACTCATGTCGATAATAAAATGGACAGCTACAAAAGAAGAAAGTTTTCTCAGTTTAAAAAGAAGATGTTTCAAAAAACAGAGACGCTAACTAGACAAATCAAATTGCAAATTTCATTTTGCTGGTCGGCGTCTCTGTTTTTTGAAATGTATCCCACCGGCCAGAGGGGATTCCGTCATACTCTCGACTTCATCAAAAGTTGTGGCGCTCAAAGTTGTCAAAAAATCTGGTCGAGTTTCCGGGAAGGGGGAAAGTGAGCGATGACGAACACGAAAAGTTTGTAAGGTCGATTTCGCATTGAGCATTTCGTTACCACCGTTGCAGATAACAGATAACAGTTCGCAGTCATGCTTGCTTTTCTAAAGTAGGGCAACGTGCCATCCGCAGGTACCATAGTGGGCTTAGTCGGGCCAGTGCCTCCTCTATAGAGGAGGCGCTGGTCGGGCTCATGATGATGATGATGATGATGATGATGACGATGATGATGATGACTATTGTGACGGCACTGTGTTTCGGTTGGGAAGATTACGTCAAACGAGATTAAGTTAGTTAAAAAATGGGTGAACTGTGTGGAGAACCTGTTTCCACCCTCCGTTTCGATGCGGCCCATCTTCATCGTCGGCCGCCGGGACGGACAGCCCCCGGCTGGGCGAGGAGGGAAGTCTCCCTCATGGGGGAAAGAGAACGGCGACGGGAGCGCCACCTCGTAGGTTACGCGGAATTCTGCGGAAACGGAGAGAGGCCCTTCGGGATCCGGCCAGCGTCGTGAGCGGTTGGAGCCGCACGCTCCCGTCACCTTCCGCGGCAAGCACACGGGGATCCGTTGTGCCTTGCCGCTGGACTTCTGGTTCCAGGCAACGAAGCGAGCGCAGCAAACGCGCGCTCTGGTCGCCTTCCCCGGCAAATGCTAGGGAATGGCTTTGCCTCAAGAATGCGGCGCGCACGGGAGAACCCGGCCGCCATTATCGGCGCATACAAACGTTCGCCGCCGATACCTCCGAAGTCGCGCCCCTGCCCCAGCCGGTAAGTCGGAAGTCCTTCTTACGTAGCCTTCTATTTCCGAGGAATGCCTCGTTGATGTTTTGTAGCTAGCTGGCCCACTCTGTGTATTAATTGCAAGTGTAATAAATAGCATATGAGTGTTAACGCTGTGTCGTCCCTTCCCTTTGTCCCTCGAGCACGAACCCCTCCGCGGTTAGCGAGCGGGAACGCTGCATCCGCGGAGTGGGAGTGCGGGCGGGGCGAAAGGCTTTGTCCCCCCATATTTCCACAATGGCGTCCCAACGTGTGGCAAGCTCTTGGGACGAGGGACGGCAGTCAGTTCGGTTCGTGGAATGCCCGCCCGGATTTGGAACAGCGTTAGGCCTGAACCGAATTCGGAGTTGCTAACAAGGCGAAGATGCTTTCTTGACAGCGAGATGAGCGTAATAGCAGCATGGGAGGATTGCCGTGCATGCTACGCTTTTGATGAGCACTTCATCGGTACACCTGTGGAAGGTGAACCTACGAGGTCCGCTCATGGAGAGCGGGACCGAGACGTCCACGGAGAACAGCAAGCCAGAAGCGAGTGAATGCGGAAGCCTGGAGGGTGGCCCGATTTTTCTTGTACATAGTTGTAAATATTTTCTGTTCTGTCTCTTTGGCTCTGGGAGCCGGGTGCCGTAGTCAGCTGTTTTGGATTGCAGTCGTGATTACAGGAAAAGCACCGGGCGCTGCGACACCGCGAGAAGCGGTAGGCGCTGTTCGCGTTAGGGTCACCTTGGCAGAGACGTATCTCCTCGTGGCGTTGTGTTCTAGCTATTGTCCTTGGCCCTTTGTTGGCACCCGGAAGTGTAAGAGCGAGTAGGCCTAAGGCTCTTCGGGAGCTGCCTGTCGCTTTTGGGAGGACATAGTCGTACCGTGGCACAAGCACGCGCAAACGGGTTTGCTTGTTTTATATTTAACCTCGCTAGAGCCGAGAGGTCTCGCTCAACAACAGAAAGCTGACTTTGTTCGAACGAACTTATTTTTTGGGCTGCGAAGCGAATTTATAATTTCGCGGAACCAGAGACGCTAACGCAGCTCAAGTGAGCTTAACATCACCATGCAGGAAAGCGAACCGCGAATGTGCTTCGTCCGAAGTGAGCCAGCTACGTTCAAATGAACCGAGCGTTTGGGCGGTGCCGGATAGGATTGTTTGGCACTTGCATTGCTCCGCACTTTACCAAATGGTGAGTTTACGCGGTCTCCATTGTTTTTGATGCAAACTTTTGGAGATCCTAGGAGCGATATGCAGAGTTCAAGAGAAGCTGCCCCGGCCTGCTGTCCATTGTATGGGTCTCTGCCTGCTGCCTTGCGGCCATGAGTCATCGAGCTGCAGAGTCTCCGGCGAGCAGTTTGCAGCGGCTACGAGAGGGGGGCCAGCCCCTCTACCTTCCAACAAAGGCGCGTCGGCGCGAACAACACCCTCCCGACACGCTAATTTTGGATGCCTGCCGCGGGACAAGGACGGGTGCCTGGTGACCTTGCTGCTCATCGGATGACCCCGGCACCCCGCCTGTACGAGCTATCTTGCAGTCATCATCGCAACGCTCGTGGCCCCTTCGTCGATGGCATCCATGGACGGGTTCAACCGTAGGCCGACATTTAAGGAGGGAGGGATGTGGAGAACCTGTTTCCACCCTCCGTTTCGATGCGGCCCATCTTCATCGTCGGCCGCCGGGACGGACAGCCCCCGGCTGGGCGAGGAGGGAAGTCTCCCTCATGGGGGAAAGAGAACGGCGACGGGAGCGCCACCTCGTAGGTTACGCGGAATTCTGCGGAACCGGAGAGAGGCCCTTCGGGATCCGGCCAGCGTCGTGAGCGGTTGGAGCCGCACGCTCCCGTCACCTTCCGCGGCAAGCACACGGGGATCCGTTGTGCCTTGCCGCTGGACTTCTGGTTCCAGGCAACGAAGCGAGCGCAGCAAACGCGCGCTCTGGTCGCCTTCCCCGGCAAATGCTAGGGAATGGCTTTGCCTCAAGAATGCGGCGCGCACGGGAGAACCCGGCCGCCATTATCGGCGCATACAAACGTTCGCCGCCGATACCTCCGAAGTCGCGCCCCTGCCCCAGCCGGTAAGTCGGAAGTCCTTCTTACGTAGCCTTCTATTACCGAGGAATGCCTCGTTGATGTTTTGTAGCTAGCTGGCCCACTCTGTGTATTAATTGCAAGTGTAATAAATAGCATATGAGTGTTAACGCTGTGTCGTCCCTTCCCTTTGTCCCTCGAGCACGAACCCCTCCGCGGTTAGCGAGCGGGAACGCTGCATCCGCGGAGTGGGAGTGCGGGCGGGGCGAAAGGCTTTGTCCCCCCATATTTCCACAACTGATCAGCATTTCTTACGGCAGACAGCATGTTAAAATGCACTGCTACCAATTGCTTATTTGCGTCTAGGACAACATATTTAGTAAAATGCGAAGGTGTGAAAAGAGGTGTGCTATCTGCAGCATTCTCTATAGGCGAAAAAAGAGCAAGCAAGCCATCTGTGAAGAATACTGATGCATTAAGTGAATTTTTGCAAATCTATTTGAGAGCTGATCGGAATGAGATCGAAGAGAGAGAGAGAGAATGAAGGAAACGCAGGGAGGTTAACCAGATGTGAGTCTCCGGTTTGCTACCCTACACTGGGGATGGAGGATAGGGGTTAGAAAGATGACAGAGAGGTAAACGAAAAAAAAAAAGGAACGTGCACACATGGAGACACACAAGGCGTTCCAGTTAAAGTCTTTCACACAGGCCGGTAGATTGTAAGAAGCGCAAAAGCGCTTGCACGGCCTTCTTCTGCGACGGTAGGTCCTTTCGATGTTGCAGAATTCTTTTTTCGGATAGCGGTTGGTCGTCCAGTTGGTCAAGTTCGTGGCTAAGGCATGCCCTCTGTGGACTGTACTGCGGGCAGGAGCACAATACATATATGGCCAATTGATTCTTCATGACCGCAGTGGTCACAGGTTGGGGTGTCGGTCATCTCTATGCGGAAGGCATAGGCTTTAGTAAAGGCAACACCCAACCAAAGTCGATATAAAAGCGTGGCGTCTCTACGGCGAAGCTGTGATGGCGCTCGAAGACTTAATGTTGGATCAAGTGAGTACAGTCGCGTATTTCTTAAATGTGGCTCATTCCATTGCGACTCGGTGCACTGCCGAGCAAGTAGGCGGAGCTTCCGTGCCGCGTCAGTTCTAGAAAGAGGAATTGGGACGTGGCGCTCCTCAGTATGGGCCGAGCGGGCAGCGGGATCCGCCCGTTCATTGCCAATAATCCCGTAGTGACTTGGAAGCCACTGGAACGTTATTTCATGGCCGGCATCACTTATATGGTGTAACGTCTCTGCAATATGGAAGATTAGTTGTTCGTGCGGTCCGCGTCGTAGAGGTGACAGTAGAGACTGCAGTGCCGGCTTCGAGTCGCAGAATATTGTCCATTTGTGTGGTGGTTCATCACCAATGTGATGAAGGGCAGTTAAGAGCGCTGCGAGCTCTGCTGCCGTCGATGTTGTCGCGTGGGTCGTCCATGGTGCCTCGCTCAGCCAAAAATAAACATCGCAATACCTGGTATCTCGAAAAAAGCTGATCTGTCATCACCAGCCCTTAGACAGCTCACGCTACTACATTTGTACGAGAACTACCGTGACTCAACGCATATTAACACTGATGGATCTGTTCTTCCATGCAGCTCCGCGGCGGCAATCGTCATTCCAGCGAAAGCTACGACAATCAAATTTATGAGGTCGAAAATTTCTGTGTGGCGAGTACACCGTGGTGGTAAGCAAGTATATACTGCCGTTCTTTGTCCACACGTACTTGTAAGACGTTTCTTTCCTCTCAGTTGCGGCGTCAAGAAGGCGTTTGTTGTCCGGTGTCAAATGCTCATTGACGTAGATACGTTATTCAGACCATATGAAGCCAGTTGCAGTAGTTCACAGGTTCACCCCATTTGGTGCGCCTCAAGAAAATGGTTTCACTTCCGTCGGGTCTTTGATATCATTACTGTCTTTTCAGGTTTTTACGCTATAAGCGATGCCGATTAGACTGAGAGGAACATAGGAGGCTTGCGGAATTTTCATGGTCATTTCGGCCGCTTTGTGTTTGACGGTGAGTGACAAGTCCTTTATTTACACATTGTACAGCCGGCTGTATTATCGGCAATTCTAGCTTTAGCTTTATATTATAGCATTTAAGAAAGTTCCTTGTTTTTTAGAGGAGCATAGTCCACCCTTTTCCTTTCTGCTTCAGCAGTGAAATTTTACAATTATGATAGAGCGTTTTTGAAGTCACACAGAATCGGAACAAGATTTTACGCTCCGGGCCATTGCCGGCATCTAGGCGCGCATTCTGCTTTTGAGGTCTTCATAACACTGGCAGAAGCATCATGCACGGTGAGTAAAATGCTGCAGGACAGATACCTATTCGGCAGTGGAAAGTAATAAAAAAATTCGCCGCGTAGAGTTAAACACCTGGATACAGGGGCACTTACCTAAGAGGCGCAAAGAAGTACCATGGGCGTTGTTAGTTGCCTGCACAACGTACCACTTCCCGACTTAATTGCAGGTCCGATGTGGGGGTCCTTATGTAACCTGAAAAGCAGGCACAGTGGTGGTTACGTCACGACGACTCCTGTGGCCGCCGCTCACGTTGGCGATGGTGTGGGCGCAGGTGTTTTCGGCCGCAACTTCCTCGTGTCTCGTCAGCAGTCTATGAGGTGCAAAAAAATATCATGGACGCAGTTAGTTGCCTGTACACGTTAACGTACCACTGCCGACTGTATGGCAAGGGTTCGATGCGGTGCAACTTTTTTGTATAGAGACACTCTGCAAAGAGCGCCGGGGCGTCGGGAAAAGGAGCAAGCCCATGCGATCGCCACAGAGGCGGTGGCGCTGCGTTCGCTTTACGATTTTTACGATGGGCTCACGTGCGTCGTCTGCTGCTCCCTACTTGAGGATCGCCAGCAGACGATCACCTCGAGAACCTTGAACAACACCTTCGCCGAGGTCCGAGAGGCTGTGCTCGCCTCACAGAAAGAAATACATTTCACCATCAAAGCCGAAACAGCCATTCTATAACGAATTGGCGCGCCAGCGGACCTCCGGCAAGTCCAAAACACCCAAGACATCGACACCAATCTTCGCTCTCGCATTCATGTGGCCCCTGTGGAGTTCGATGAACGTTCTGTGGCGCCAGTCGGTCTTGTGTTCGCGAGGAATGCCGCACCTGTGGAGTCGGCCTCTGAGTAACGCCCGACGGGGACTCTGCGGCGGCTGTATTGTGATCAGCGTGTCGCCAACAAAGGGACCCTTCCCGTTCCTGTCTCCCCTGCCTTGCAGCGGATGTCTTTGTGTTCTTCGCGCCGTCACGGGTATAACCCATCTTAAGGAGCTTATACAGGTAGCGCGGTCGACATGTGGGTGGCGTCAAGGGGTTGCCAAGACTTCGGGAATGCAGGAGATGCGTGACGATACCTGAGGGAATGCAAAAGATACGCAGGGTCAGGTGGCCATGAAGCGCATTCTTCCCTTGACGACTGTCTTCTTTTTTTTTCTGTAAAGAACTCCCCGCTACATAAGGGCCTAACACAACAAGAAGCAGCTAGTTGGCGGAGGCAGCAAACGGGAACATTCTTTAACCTACATATACTTAGCAATATGTATCCTACACAGTATAGGACCACATGCCCGTGGTGCGGGGCAACCCCCACGCTTTACCATACAAGCTGGGAGTGTAAGCGAAGCTACACGTTCCACCAACACAAAACCCCGAGTGCGGAGCGGTGGGAGAGCCGGCTAACCAGCTGCGAGCTCGCCGCCCAAAGGACAATGGTGCAGCACGCAAGCGAAGCAGCGCGACTCAGTGGAGCCCTTGGCTAGGGGCCCAACCCTGCTTTGAAGGTCAAGAGTCTGCAGCGATGAAGACGAAGACCGAACGCTAAACCCTTAATGGACCAAATAAAGTTTTTTTTCGCTCTCTCTCTCTCTCTCTCTCTCAGTGATCGTCTCTCCGGTATGGGCTCCGTGCGCTGCAGTTTGGCGCGCGCGAGTGGCGCCACCTGGTTAACAGCGGTGGCGAAAGGCGGACGCAGCCAACGCAGCTCTCTGGTTCAGTTTGCAGTGAGCGAGGCGAGCGGTGAGGTGTTTCGTCCGAAGGCGAGAACAAATTTGGATAATTATGGGTGCTCTACTTACTGCTGTGTTTACTCAATGTCATAACAGCTATAAAAACGCTGCAGTCAAAGTACCGAATATATTTAAACGCTTTTCTTGGACATCGTGCATGCTCGCTCATGCACAGAGGGTATGTTGGAAATGAGTGCACTGTGGAATTAAATTCATGGGAGTGAACTGGGAAATGGTTTACATTGACTGGGGTGTTTCGAACGTGACATCATTGGTAGGAGCTGCTTTATGTCTTTATGTAGAGTGAAGGAATGCGTTCAGTCAGTCACAGGAAATGGCCTACGGTGAAGTTCTTGGAGCTAGCATCTGAAATTTAAGTCTTCGTTTGTTATGCTCATCTGTGGTTCAGCGTGTCAATTTTGTTTCTAGTTTTTTTTCCTGCGTGTGTGTATGCAGTGGGAGCGACATCGTACTTTTGAGAGTGCTTATGTCGTTTTTCACATTGTTTCACCTAAGCTTTTGTGTATTTATTTGCATCATTTTATTTCCTTCAGTGGTTTAAAATTTTGTATCTTTATTTGTTGCATTTATGAGATCTCAAATCCTGTTCTAGACGAATAAAAAGAAAAATATAGAGTGGTTCAAATTTCTCTATATTTCTTGGATTTCACAACATCACTAAACCCTTAATTTCGGGAATTAATCTTTTGATTTTAATTAGGTTTATCGTCCCAATGCAACGAAGACTATAAGGGGCGCCATAGTAGGAGGTTCCAGATAATTGCAACTACTTGGAGTTCTTTAACGTGCACTGACATCGCGCAGTACGCGGGCCTCTAGAATTTTGCCTTCACCGAAATGCGACCGCCGCAACCAGGATCGAACACGAGTCATTTGGGTCAGCAGCTGAGCACCAAAACCTCCGAGCCACCGCGGCGGCCTTTCTATAGTTAAGTATTTACCAAAAGAGAAATACGACCAAAACAATTCATGTAATTGGTGCCTTCATGAAATTCCTGAAATGAAACTGCTCTAACTGTGGAAGATACTTACCAAGAAACCCATCGTCTTTTTGTATGCTTAGAGCTATGCTCCTCTGAGGGAAATATATAAAGTAAAGCAGGGTCAATCGTGCAGGATGTAGAGCACTATCATCTGATATTTATGTGTAGTAAGTTTGCGTTTTTCGCATTTCTAGCCGAACATTCACATAGTCTACGTCACAGTGGATGTAAATTACATAGCTGATTTCATTATTTGGGTCAGAGCCTTGTTTCTCAAACTGTAAAGGTACTTAATTAATCTCAATAAGCTCAACTGCGCTGCCAGATATTGCAGTGCCGTCGGGACTGCAACACAATCATGGTTGCTCGGAATCGGTGATCAGCCCAAAAACGAAATGCAGCAGTAGTGGCGTCAAGGCTTTCAATGCGTTGAAATCCGCAGAAAAGAAGGCGTTGACTTAGAATGGCATCGCGGTCAGTGCGCGTCTGCTATGCGGCCGGGCTGGCGCTAACGCATTGGCCATGGAGGAAGGCGCAGGGCCACCACGGCCAGTCTCGAGGGGGCGCGCGCGCTCTCCCTTCGAGAGACCGGCCGTGACTGAGCGTCCGGTTAACGCGGCGAGTGCCACGAGGCGGCGCTGGCAATGTGGTCGCTGCTGGCGCCACCATACCAGCGCACGGAGCCCAAGAGAAAGCAGATGACAATGTTAGGAATGCAGTAACTGTTGAGCCGTGGGTGCCGTGGGAAATGGTAGTCGTGTATGTGCTGTTTATTTGTTTGTTTGTTTGTTTGCAACATCTTCTTTCCCAAATGATTGTATAGTCGAGAGAATTGCAGAGCTTTGCCTTTCCTTTCGCCGACCATTATTTAATCAACATTCTTACCCAATCTGTGATTATATGGCGGAGACCTTATTTTCCTTTTCCTAACCACTGATTGTTAGGAGGGTCACTTGTTACCTTATTGGTTGCTGTCCACGCTAAGGGCTGAGAGAGATGGTTTGAAAGTAAGCGCTCTGGGTTGGGGGGGGGGGGGACCAGGACTGAATTCGTCAGATCAACGGCTTAGTCATGTTGTAAATAGTTTTCTCCTTGCTCGTTTCTTCTTGTCTTATTTATGTTGGAAATAAATAGTTAACCTTCTCCTTTCCTCGAGTAAAGTGAATGTTTGCGAGTTAGAACCACCGGGTTATCAAGAAACCCCGCTTTCATTATCAACAAGGTTGTTCCTATCATCGCCACCTGATGTGAATTGCAACTGGAGAAGTCTGAAAAGGAAACCACACTGCCCCTGTACCAAAAAACATGCAGAGGGAAAAACACGCAGGCCGAAGAAAGGCCCAAGTAGATTACTTGTGCCGCACTTACTGACAATCAAAAAACGCAGGCTACGTAGACGCCGCCATGTACCCCAACTCTACCAATACTGTTGCAGTCGTCCTGGACAAGAAATTTCGGGAAATCGCCAGCGCCTCCATCCCAAAAAGTACCCGACTGCAGCCGAAACAGATGCAATCCCGCTAGCCATCAAATACGACGGCGCCTCGGGCAAATACCTCAAAATTCAGACCGACTCAAAGCCTGCGTGCCGGCTTCTCATCTAGGGCAGAATCTGAATATCAGTAGCGACACTGATCACGCTCAAACGTCTACCAAAACGTACCTAATCACTTGGACAGCGGGGCACGAGGGGCTCGAGAGAAGTGAGACCGCGGACAGCCTTGCTCGAAGGTACACTAACCCAGCAGCTAACCCCCCTCATCTCTCCCCGCTACATACGAACAAATACTACTCATCCGACGAGCACAGAGACAAGACTACCCTCACCCAGAACGCAAGCTAAACGCGTGAGAGGCTAGTGATTGGCATATGTTACAAACCAACACTTTCCTAAACCTACATAACTTTCATATTATCTTTCCGGATCAATATGACGGGGTTTGCCCTTGGTGTGGCGAGACTGCCACCAAATTTCACGTGACTTGGGGATGCTCTGGCGGCAAAACGCCAAGTTAGATATACACTACTCCAAGGAACAGTGAGAGACCATCCTGCTCAGCTCAGAACTGGCGACCCAGCTCACACTAATGTCCCAGGGTAGAGTCACAGCTGTGGCCATTGGGATCGTGAACTGAGGATTCCACCCGCATCTTGACTGTTTCCTCTCTCTCGCTGCTTTGTCAGTAAAGGCTTTCATCATCATCATCAGCAGCAGATCACGGCTCACGTACGTACAAAAATATTTTATTTAAGGAATAGAAACGTATCTTTCACTTTTATCTATTTTGTATTACTGAAAAAAGGCGATTTAGTGGCATTTGCAACCACAGTCTCAGCCGGGCACGCTAAAGATGAGTTAGCAAACGGCTGTTGACATGCGCATCAGATGGGGATTTTAAAAAATTGACTGCTTTCAAATGCTATCGCTTTACCTAAAGAGGTCGTTGCAAGTGAGATCCTCATATTATTCCTATCTCAAAATGTTGAAGAGGTGAGGGCCACTGAACAAAAGGGAGCATTTTGCGCAAAGTAAAAAATATCAAAAGACAAATGGGCCTTCATTTTAAAATGTTTTTTTTTCTTAAGTTTCAGTGGCAAAAAAAAAATCGATCTACGACGAGCCAGTCATGATTAGCCGGCTGCAAATGTTTAAGACTACGAATCTTTCAACCATTCTGAGTGCTATTGCGTATTCCGAAAGGGGTTTTTATTTTATAGCTTTTTGCTGCCTTGCTTTATTAACGGCATGCATGCGCAAGAGCAAGCGTGAAAAAGGCACAGAAAAGGAAGAAACAATTGCGAAAGCTAGCGCCTTAATGTCCGAAGGTCTCTTTTTATCCTTTTTGTGAGAAACATTTGACCTTTTACAACTATTATCAGGCACTTAACAATCGCGGTTTTCTTCAAGACGGGCACTCCAAACAACCTAAGATATCAAGGCGGTCTTAGAGTTTGAAACACCGCAGAAAAGCTGGTTCTGACTTCCTAGCTGGGCAAGCTTTGACTGTCGTACTCCGTAATGGAAGCTATGAAAGCTCGTTGTTCCGGCTTTTTCAACCATATCTGTATGTGCATGCCGGAGAAGGTATGTTTCTTTAGACTCTTAAAAGCCGGCTTGAGCGTCCTGAGTGATTTTAACTGAGTGATTTTAAGAAGTAAATTGGTCTTTTCACCCATACCGAAGCTGCGGAATTCAGTAGGTGTTTGAATTACTTCTGAAAATATCACCCAGTTAGTCTCTTATACCATAATAATAATAATATTAATTGGTTTTTTGGGGAAAGGAAATGGCGCAGTATCTGTCTCATATATCGTTGGACACCTGAACCGCGCCGTAAGGGAAGGGATAAGAGAGGGAGTGAAAGAAGAAAGGAAGAATTAGGTACCGTAGTGGAGGGCTCCGGAATAATTTCGACCACCTGGGGATCTTTAACGTGCACTGACATCGCACAGCACACGGACGCCTTAGCGTTTTTCCTCCATAAAAACGCAGCCGCCGCGGTCGGGTCTTATACCATAACACAAAAGAAGCCAGATGAAAATTTCCCTAATACGGCACATTTATGTTGCAGTCAGTGCGGTGACGCCAGAACTGAGGAGCCCATACTTTGAGAAATTTAGTACTGTTTCTGCGTCTTCAGCCGCAGTTTCAGAGATGTTCAAAGCGATGTGTAAGAGTTGTAGCGCTTCGCATCCCCAGTAGGAAAAGGAAGGTCAGCATTAATGGTCAACAGAGATGCGGCCTGCACACGTCTGACGAAGAGTACCTGCAAATCCACTTTGCACACATAGATATCACCCACGTGAAGAATTATGTCAAGCGAGAGTATACGAGGGGGCAAGCAGCACGTCGCGTTTCTCCGATTTTCCCGTCTCGAAACACAGAAAAAAGGGGTGTTTAGTTTCGGCCCAGATCTATGTTCAAAATCTCGGCCCCGGGCATCCTTCCCTCTGATACCCTATAGGCAAAGAGCGCACGCGAACTTTGCAATACATAGTCGAAATCAAAGCAGCGAGCATCGATAAAGACGCCTGGCTAGGTGCAGCCGCGCCCAGCGCAGACGACGCGGTGTGCGAGCCAGCGTGGACCAATTGTATGTAGCTAACTGGCCACGTGACCAAGAAGAGCCAATGGGCGTTACGGCGGTGAAGAGAAAAAAAAATCTAACATGATACTGTTACCGCCCGAGGGATAACGCTCGCGTCTCTGAGATAACAGCGGCGGCAGAACTTCAGAGCCAGTTGCACATCGACTAAATCCAAAAACG
Source organism: Amblyomma americanum (assembly GCF_052857255.1). Lineage (NCBI taxonomy): Eukaryota > Metazoa > Arthropoda > Arachnida > Ixodida > Ixodidae > Amblyomma > Amblyomma americanum. Next base: position 209,125,123 of record NC_135500.1, read on the forward strand.
TTCATTTGGTGGTCCTTATGTAGCCTGAGAAGCAGGCACGTTGTGACAACGTCACGAGGACACCTGTGACCGTCCGCTCATGTTGGCGTTGACGATAGGATGCGCAGGCGCTTTCGGCCGCGCGGTTTCCTTGCGCGTCGTCAGCGGTCTATACTAAGCACAAATAAATAACATGGACGCAGTTAGTTGCCTGCACAACGTGTTACTGCGAACTTGATAATAATAACAATACTAACCACACAATAACCCCGCCAGCATTATTGAAAAGCTGGGCTTTTGAAAGCACACCGGGAAACGTTTGACTATGGCTTGCCTTTTCGGCGGCAAGGCTGCAAAGTATACGAGGTATTCAAGTGACGTCATCCGCAAGGGGCGCTAGTAGCCGGCGCGGCATTCGCCATGTTGGTAGTCGCGCGCGCGGCAGCCGCAGCATTTACCTCGCTTGTGATGTGTGAAATGTGAGTGTATTTAGCGTCTCGCCGCAAATCATTTCTCTCCGACCGGTAACACCGTGTGACTGAGTGGATACGCCGTGAACTGCGCGAAGCAGAAAAGAGCGGGCACGCTGAAAATGTTACACTTTGTGAAAATGTCGACGCGTAGGAATGTGCAGGTGCCGGCGTGGTGTGCGACGTACTACAAGACGGCTGCCGTGCGTTGAATTCACCCATATTAAGGTCCGCCTTGTGCACGGCGTAATTTTGCCGACAGGTCGAGGAATTAAAGCATGCAAATCTATGAGAGTGTGCAATTGCTTGACAAGCGGTCGACCCGGGCCCCACATCCGTGCTGAGGGTGCCGACGGCCGAAGTGCCGTTTTTCACCTAGGTGAGTGGTTAAACTTGTCTGTTTGTTTAGCCAGCTTAACTTGTCATCTCTGTCTGCTGAAAGTGACGTGTTACTACTGAATGTAGCGGAATCGCTGCACATCGCGTTGCTGCGAACCGGCCTACAGATTCCAGGTCTTATGCACTGGAAGCAACGCTACGTTTCTACAATAAAACCTGCAAAACATTCTTGTTATGTCTGCCATTCGTGCTGCGAGTGCATGACAGTATTTGCTCGACCATTTTATCGCATAAATAAAGCAGCTATGACGCAATATGCGTTTTTGCTGAAACAATGAGGCTTCGGCAGTTCGCGGACTACAGCCGCTGGAAATATGAGTTTCTGCAGCGTCCGTTTAGGAATATGGGTAATCAATCATGTGCTGTGTTATCCACCATGTGTCCTGCATGAGTAGCTGACAGTTGTGAACTGATATTAAAAGCGGCAAGTCGTGTACATTCTTGCGTGCAATGCAACCGGCCAGTTTTGCTGCCGAGTTGCGGCACGCAGCTCGGTTAAATTACGGCACAGAATTCTGCTGCAAACTTGATGCACAGTAAGCGTTCCACAAAGAAAAGTGGACGTTGTCGCATTTAACAACGTACAAAAATGTTACGGTTCACTGACAATTCAGGCCGGATACCTCACGGCGTACCGTGACACTGCGCGAGCTTTCGTGAAACGACCGCAAACATTGCGCGTTTGCCGCGGCGACGCTCGCGCCGTCTGGTAGCGCGGCCTCAGTGAATACCTCCTATACAAAAGCCGCATTCGCTGCTGCGACCTCGACCCGCTTTTACGGAAGTCCGCACGCTCGAGTACTTTGCGAATGATTGCGTGCGCAAGGGTTCATGCAGTATGTGCGTCGACTGCGACAGTTCGTGGCGTGCGCTCGTGGCAGACTCGATAACACGGCGAAGTCACTCATACGGTCGACCTCATTACTCGCGTTGACCTTTGCTCGGCATTAGCTGGGACGCTCCTGCGACGCGCACAATCTGTCACGGACAGTGGTGCCGCTAAAGCCGTTGGCTATACCCTAGCAATGGGGAGCCGGTTTTATCAATTGCTACTCTACGCGTGAGCCCAGGCAGTGAGCGCAATGCGCATTTTAGAACATAGCAAAAAAAAATCATTGTAGATTAAAGAGAGCAGAAAACATTCTGTGATCATAAATGTACATGCCATCACTGTCTTCGTTCTAAATAAATGCAACGAGTGTGCGTTTCAATAACCTTAGTTGGAGTCAGCGCCCGTCCTATCAAGTCTGTCTGAGTTCTCGTCTGAGAAAAGTAGCGCTGAATTGCTCTTGAAGGGCTCACCTTCGATGTTTGCGGCCTTCAATTTTGCAGTATAGCCTTGCCCCCTAAAACCAAAAATAACTTGATTAGTTGATTTTAGTTAGTTACTCGTCTAAATCTGAGCTATCGGCTTACATAATGCCCCCCTTGTCGTGCAATACACCCGCACAGACCGCACCGAGATATCTCAAACAATTTTTAAAATAGCAATCTGTTGATTGTTAACAAATCACCCTGTAGATTCTCAGTGAGTTACCGAAACGCAATCCACAACATGCACTATCTTTACATGCCCAATATAGTAACTTCCACGCCACTATTCTGTTTCCGCACTGCTTTGCTCCTGTTTGCTAACACATCCTCCTTGCTTGTTTTTTTTTTATAAAATCACTTTTAGTATTTATTAAACCTTTGCTTTTTTCGTAGATTTACATGTATCCGATCTCGGGGAGACGATCCATCTTGTAGAATGTTTTGTTGCCATTTATGGCCCTTCGAAACTATGTTTTTTTGGCACAACACACTTGCTAAGGGCTGGAGGTGCCTGCAGTTACCTCCATTTTCAGCATGCTGCCCACATGACACAAATAATGAACAATGCGCAGTATGCACCGATGTATAAATTGGACCTCCAGACTATTTTATATCGCTGGCGAGATGCTAGCTTTCCCAGCTAGCACTTGAGTATTTGATTTATTACACAACATAAACAACTCAAACATGTTTCTTGATAAGTACGAACACTCATACCCTTCCAAACGCTGCAAGCTAAAGATGAAACTTTGACTGAGCTGCAAACACTACTTTTCTCCAATGGGCAGTGCCGATAACTCCAGTTAACGTTATTGTACTGCGTGTTTTACGCAAACCACATGGTGAAAAACTACAAATGCAAAGATTTTTTTTCTTCTAGGACATGCTATAATTTTAATTGGTTAGAAATAACATTTACCAAGAATTTACAAGCACTAGACGCAACTAAACATTGCACTGAACATGTAACGCAGCTATCTCAGGAATAAAAATGATGCGGAGAATCCACCCACCTCTAAGCCAGTGCAGACTGTGCCCGCTTCGTCTCAGTGCGGTGTTACATAACTGCTCGCAGTGTATGGTGTCCCTATCTGTCTCTCGAACTCAAAGGACCTTGCATCCAAGGTTGTGCACCGTTCAGCCAGCTCGCGCTGTTTGGGATTATATTTTTTTGTTGATTTTTCAATACACTTCCGTACGTGCTGTCCTTGGCCTACACTGTTTCCTCCCCGTCCTCTATCTCTCCAAAAAAAACTGTACACGCTCAGAGTTGCCTGAGTTCCAGCGCATGTAACGTCTACGTGGAAAGAACTGCGAAGTTGCTGTCCAGGGGTGGCTAAGACAAATCCAGAGCAAGCGACGTCATACACACGAATATTTGAAGTTCTGGACTGCACTGACAGAGTTCCGTTTTTCCTTCCAATCAATCCGGTTTTGTATCCCAATGTAATACAACAGGACCGTCCAAAAAGTTCGCAGTTGGCGGAACTTTAGATTAACTGCTAACTTTCTTGATTGGTTGGCCTCAAATATAATGCCGGCACATACCAGAGCGGCCGCGACACTGGCGGTTAATTGCTGGAAACAGGAACGTTTAGACGGGAATAGGAGTACTAATAGTATATATATATATATATATATATATATATATATATATATATATATATATATATATATATATATATATATATATATATATATATATATATATATCTGATAGATTGGAAGACGCAAAGACAGGGGTCCTGTTAACTTGCAGATCGTTTTTGATGGGAAGGGACGGGCTGGGTCTGATGCGGCAGGGAGTTTTTAGCATGCCCCAATGCTCCGCACATAAGCAGCTACCGTCACTTATCCGATAGTCATCGCAACCCTCTATCTTCTATTCTTCTCTTTTGCAGAGTAGCAGACGAAGTAATCATTGCTCAATCTGGCCTCTTTGCCTTCCTCTAAAAAAAACCTATTTCTCTTCTTCCTGGAGAAGGAACAAAATCAGGTATATTATACCTTTAATCGCACTCAGTCGGGCACGTGCGCACATAAGAAATCTTTATTTCCTGCTGATCTTTACTGTCGTTGATCTTTATTCGCCGTACTGAATGATATGAACGAGTAAGATGTTAAAAGAGGAAAAAACGACAGGTATATTGATTTATATTTATGTAAAGAAATTGGCCGAATTGTTCATCCAACATTTACTCAATAAAGCGTGTGCTCCTATGACATAGTAAAATGTCAAAAATGAATACACGTGAAGAGAAAAGATGTGGCTGTTGGCATCCGTCATGTATCAAAAAGGAATGTATATCATTAAAACAAGCAAGATAAGATAAAATTAAAATTAAGAGCCAAATCATCGTCATTTTCCTTTCGTGAAGTTGCAAGAAATAACTCAGAGGTGAATGCAAAGTTGACGCTAGAACGAAGCTCCTAGCGTTGAGACAGCACACAGAAGAAACGAAGATAGGATTGGGTAAGGGTTGGCACTGCAGTTTTGATGAAATGTTGTACAGTTACGAAGAAAAGTTTGGGTGGGGATGGGGGGAGACACTGAGGTGTAAAATTGAAATGCCCGTCAGATGAGATTTCGCAAATGCGTTCCTATATAACACGTTCTTACGAAAATCTACCCCCAATGCGCAGTCTTCTCCCACAGTTCCCACGACGCAACGATGGATAGCGGGAAATTTATTGCTCACGAGTAGTTCCAGACATTTTTAGGCTTATGAAAATTCTCCTCTTTACACTTCCGGAACATTCTCACCAGTGCATCACTGCCCCACCAGACGACTGTACATAGCAACACGAAACACTTTCTGATGAAACGGAAACGCGTTACTGGTCTTAACTGCTACATTTCGATATTTTTTTCACGAGAGCTCAGAATCCCTTCACCGACTCTATACATCGGAGTTCAGAATGTTCAGGTGGTTTACCCGGGGTGCCTCAAATGCTTACACAGAGAGGTCGCGATTCCACACCCATCTGTTATGGCTTGTTGATGTTGAGGCTGGCTATACAATGCTTTAATTATGTAGAGTAAAGAACACCGAGCGTTCATGCCCCGTACAGCCCCTCAAAAGCGATCCGATAACTTACAATACAATTTTAAAAACTCTCGCTTCCGCGCCTCACAGCGACAAGCAATGCCGGCGAAACGCCTCATATATCCCTCGTTACGTCACAAACGGACTGCTATCGTTGGTTCTCCGTGCCAGCTCCGCCAACGCCAAACCGGTTTAGGAGACTTTGGCTCCGCCTTCTGGAGAAATCCCGCGCGCGTCGGTGGCCGGCGGAGGGGCCGGGTGCGTGGGGCCGGCGGACCAGTCTTCCTGCGCGCAAAAAGTGACGAGAGGAGCGAATAAGGCGCGCAGGCGCGTAAATTCAGATTTTGCCTTCACATAATTCAGCTCCCACAAAACACATAAAAAAAGAAATTGCTGGTGGATATTTGTGACGCCACGTCCTTTGGCATCCTGGGCATATCTTATCATTGTTGAGGCCCCCTTTCATAGCCCCTTTAAAAGTACGAAGAAGAAAGGGCTGAAGATGTCCGGGCAACCGCTCGAACTCTTCTAACAATTTTATTTTGCCGATTAATAAAGTCTTTCATTCGTTCATCACATTCTTCTAAAGCCAGCTCCGCATCACATCTGCACAGGTGTGAGCGGCCTAATTGCTGCTCGCTACCTACGGAAGCCGCAACCATTTATGTGCTCGAAATAGTCGGTCGCATTTTGTAGTTCCTTGTGCTGGCTGCTGCAGTCGAAGTCCTCGTGCGTGCTGCCAAACTCAGCCTGTATGCAATCTGGCGGAAGCAGGCCATGGAACGTTCTTGGGTCACTTCCCGAAAATCGAACCTGGAAGAAATTAACGGTTTCTTAGTATTACGATTCAAAGCTGGAATCGAAAAACTTTATTCCCTCTCCTAATTTTCATGGTCGCTATTCTGTTAGTCGACGCCATCTATTTGATCTCATACCCCTATGCTCGATCGGGCACCTTCAAGAAGTGATGTCCGATAACTACTTGCCAGAAATGCGGTGATGGAAATGTAAGTTCGCCACACCTGCCCTTGCGTCATAAAGAGTTTGCACATGTGTGCCGTGCTCCTTGGTTTCAAGGCTCTCACAGAACATGCGAGGCTTGGCTTCTGTTTCTCAAGACCTCTTTTAATCAAACACTTTAAGTGCTAGTTCACTGCCATGTTAGTCTGTCTTCGACCCCTACTGCGCATAGTTTTACCAACTATGATTAGTTGTATTTACCCGTTGCAAGAGCTTAGATTTCAGAAAGGGCTTGATGATGTGAAACAGAATTTTATATATTGAAGGATTATTCGTCACGTAGATGGCTTTCAACCGTATTGGATAACAGTCCTGAAAAAAAAAAAGAAAAACGTTATTAGAAGTAGTTTGTTGCAAAACCAGGCGACTTATCTTTATCTCGAACCAGCTAATACATCACAGCATATCAAAGAGTACTCTGGTTGCATCAATATTGGCTGCACATTGTATTTGAGAGCGATAAGAAAACGTCACATGCCGTATAACTTTACTCATGCGCCAAAAAGGACATCTTAAATTAAATATGCCCCGCCGCGGTGGCTCAGTGGTTAGGGCGCTCGACTACTGATCCGAAGTTCCCGGGTTCGAACCCGACCGCGGCGGCTGCGTTTTTATGGAGGAAAAACGCTAAGGTGCCCGTGTGCTGTGCGATGTCAGTGCACGTTAAAGATCCCCAGGTGGTCGAAATTATTCCGGAACCCTCCACTACGGCACCTATCTATTCCTTTCTTCTTTCAATCCCTCTTTTATCCCTTCCCTTACGGCGCGGTTCAGGTGTCCAACGATATATGAGACAGATACTGCGCCATTTCCTTTCCCCCCAAAAAGCAATTATTATTATTATTATTATTAAAATAAATATCCCCTTAAGTGATGCCGCTCGCCTATATAGTGATGACACCCGAATTATTGCTACGACGTAACTAATAGTAATTATTTTCTGGCTTTCATTCTTCGCCTAAAAAGATTGGACTAAAGCTTTAATTGATTAGTTGCCATGTAAACCCTGTCATGCCCTGTGTATTGCGTATGAAACAAAGTTTAAAAATGCGGATAATTTTCATTTCTTTGCGCAGACCTACACTAATCGCTGATATACTTCAAGCAACGGTCTTTTCCACCGCGTTGATCAACGCAAGCTGAAAGGGTCAGCTGCCCGAGATGCAGGATTACTGCTGAAAGCTAAATTGATGCAAAAGCTTATCCCAACGGCACGAAGATCCCAAACTTCCGGTTTGGCATAATTCTGCGCTGGGAGGTGTCGATCACTTTTTTATTTAACTCTTTGTTTGCTGCATTCTCCTTCGTATACTCCTTAGACATTTATAAATTATCAAAATTGGCTACAGTTAGGTAATGCTCAAATTTGGGCGAGTTGGTAAGCATTCATGGTGGTGAACAGCGTAACAAAGGCGGGACAAAGGCAAGACAAGCGCTGTACTGTATACTGTACGGTATACTGTAATCATCTTTTCTGGATTTTTCTTTTCAATTCTGCAGTGGAGACACAATTAATGACTAACTAATAAAAGCTCATCACTTTTAGCCGATGTTTTCAATGTCTGGGAATAACAATGTTGAAGTGTTTTGTTCTCATCACAGTTAAGTTTTTTATATGCAGCCATAGAAGCATCATGCGCGTGATTATTTTTTTTATTCTACTGATCTACAAAAAGCACATAATCGTTAGAAATTTCCAACAAACTTTTCAACGATATGCGTTTTGCATTAACTGCCGTTGTATTAACAACCACGTGTTTTTTTTTTTTGCATTGCACCAGTATTGGGAACTCCCCTTGTACAACATAAAGCAGCTCGCGCAATATTATCCTGCTCGTGCTTTGTGAGCACTTGACTGGCCTTTTAACTAGGCCTCTCGTTTAATGCAGTTGCGCCCTGAGAGCGAGCAGACGTCGTATATTGTGAGATACAAAACTAGCTTTTATTCTGTCTTCGTTGTTTGCGAGGGCTGCCTTGTGTGGCTTTTCGCGCCGTGAGTGGTTTTTGCCTCTTGACGCCATATGTCAGACTACCATAAGTTCAGCTATTTTCTCCCAGGTGCATTCATTTCTTTTTTAAATGAGATCCTTCACGACATCTGTGCAGTCATCCTGCGAAGCCAGTCGGACGTTTCTGTAACAGCCTCCAAATGGGGTGGGAGACGAGTGAAATTGGCTCCGCTTCAACCAGCACGAAAACTTGCCAATTTCTGAAGGGTGCTAAATTTAATTTTTGCGTCTGTAATTCACTGCTCTAAAGACTGACTCACATAGAGTCAGACAGGTGCCATCAGGAAGCCGCACAATATTGCAGGATTGGCAGGTGCCCAGGATGAGCTGGTCCGTCTCTATAAGTATCTGAGTAGAAATTAAGAGACACACTAGAGCAGTTTTGTGTGGAGTTGACCCTTGCCTGTAGAATGTGGACCCACTTCTTGAGGAGGGAAGGTGGAGCGTGAGCAGTTTGAGACAGGCTCAAGCCTTCCAGGTCGATCACAGACACGAAGCCCCGGATCTGCGTCTCATCGTCCAGTAACATGCAATATGCCATTATCAGAGCTACCTTGACGAGGTCAGCGATCGAGCAGATGCCACTGTTCCATGATTCTTAAGTGAAGGGAAGAAAAGAGTTAATTTAAAAGGAAAAGGCCTTGTTCGCCTGCCCGTGCTAGCGCCTATAAAGGGTGTTTCGCCTAAGAGGCTAAACCTTCTAAGTTTGTTATGTGTAATGCTGCTTTCGTAATGCTGTTACTGATTTTATATAAGCGTGTGCCTGTGACTATGTTTAATTTCTTAACTGCTGTTTTTTGTGGTTTGCACTTGTAAATTCATTTCCCCTCTGTAACGCCTAAATACCCTGAGGGTAAGTAAATAAAATAAATAAATAAATATTATCAGACAAAGATGGGTAGGATGGCGCGAAGTTTTCTAAGGGAAGACTGTGATTAGTTAGCTGGCAAACGAGACCCACCATATTTTAGCATATCAACAGCCCTTCCATGGGCGTCTCTGTACTTGGACAACAACATCGCGAGAGGGTTGTTGAGGATGATAGTTTCCTACAGAAGGTTCGAAGGAGTCAGATTCTCGAAGTATTCTGGCATGCTCTTCCTCACGCAGAAGTACTTCCGAAGAGTAGTGAAGGCCGTCTACACGTTGTACTTCCGAGCCCGAAGAAACCGGTGCAGAAACTTCTCGTCTGTTGCCATTCCAAGGCACTGTCGGCGGCGAGTCGCGTGCAGCCAGCGGTTAACGTCAAAACACAATCTAAAATTTTCCCAAAAATAAAATGTGATCAGCTGATGACACGGAAACAAACCTCGTTGATCTCATTTTTGAACCAGTGCCCTCATCGACGACAAAATGAACGAATATTCGTGATGCCAAGATTCGCAAACTTATTTGCCCCAACGAGAAATTGAACATCACACAGAAGTAGTGTTATTGATAAACGCATAAATCAGCCACCAATAATTCAAAGTGGCATGATTCAAGGGTTCACTCGCACCACTGCAGCGATCATAGCTGCTTATACCCATCTTGTAGTTAGGTCCTCCTTTTTGGAGCAGGGATTCAAATAGTGAAAAATGGCATATAATGAATAACAACAGCAGGCTCGTGCATTATTTGGCGCCATCCAACCTGCACCGCGGAAGCATATAGGTTCGCGCATTCGACAAGACTAACCAATATTGTCGCAGAATCGAAGTAGAGAAGATGGCAGCGAGCGGGGGAACTTGTGTCAAAATTGCAGACCTTTCTTGCCGCTAGCTTGTTCTCGTATGGCGCGTCACAAACCCATTAGGAACTATTCCTTTCTGTGCTGCGAACATTTGCTGTACTTTAGGCAGCCGAACGCCCTTCACCTATTGTCCCGGCTCTAATGCTTTATTTTTTTTAAATTAGCTCCAGCTGCTGGTTACGCACATTTACACCTCAATTCGCGTTTCAAGTTAGCGGTTTTTGCATTTTTCTCTGCTCTTCTGTCCTACCAAATGGAATATCAGAGAAACGACATGCTTAAATACGAGTAAATGGCGGGTGACGTTGCCTCTTTCTTACCTTCTGTGTTATAATTTGCGACTGGCAAAGGAAATCACGTATTTTAAGTGGACGTTCGCGTATTACTATAATACTGACAGTCACAATATCACTAGTCATACCGGCTACTTTCGGCTCACGCTAGCGTGTAACGAAGGAGCCTTCTTCAGCGAGTTCATGGGTCATTATTTCTTTAAAGCAAAATGGATATGCAAATAGCATGGTATAATGCGCCTTCAACGGCACATGATGCCTTTAACAAAACTCAAGCGCAGTCGCTTGCGAAGTAGTCATCTGGCACGAGTAAGAGCACACATTTTCTGCGTGCGCTCTGATCTCTGCTAATATTACCTCCACAGACTTACCGGTCATTAGCTCTCTCAACTCCGACAGACATTTCTCCTTGGTTTCCGTTGTCTCTCCGAGTTCCGTCCGCGCCACATGTTCCAAATTCGGCAGCGGTGCAATAGTCACCTCTTGTTAGTTGGACATCCTGTGCCCGACTGTGCTGCGTTGGAAAAGCAACACTGATTTAAGCCCTCGAACTAAAATGGTGCCTATTGAGATACCTTTATCAGCAGACATTTGTTATGCTTTCACTGCCATTTCCTGCAAGCGTTTTTTTTCCTTTTCTGCTTGTGTGTCTGTCTACGTGCGTGCATGCGTGCGTGCTGGCGGTCTTCAGGCGCCGCCAGTTATATTGAGATGTGACTGTCGGAGCCGCATAACTGTGGAATAACCCTGGATAACCTTACACTCCGCGGTCGGTATTAGAAACGCCTTTTGCTTCCACGCTAAAGGCAGCAGAATATGATGAAAAGTTAAGGGAGTGACAAGAAAAGATTGATTTAAATTAGGTCACATTAAGCGTAATAGGCTCATATGAGTCACTTGAAAAGTCTAACATTACAAATACCTCGGGGTCCATTTAACAAAAAACTTAACAGGGAACCGACACATTGAATGTTTGACCTTAAAATCGTCTAGAACGCTCAACTTGATTAGGCGAAAATTAAAAGAACAGCTGTACATATCTAAGGTACGTCCAATACTCGAGAATGCTTGTGCGACATGGACCCTCAAAGCTCTTTTGGAAAAACTTGAATGCTTCCAAAACCGCGCTGTCAGGTTTGTTTCCGGCAACCGTAACTTATGTAGTATTATTACTTTAGTTAAGGAAACCCTTGGGTGGAAAACACTGGCACATCGGCGACTAACTGTAAAATTAGAACTTTTTTGCCAAATATACTCTTATCACAGGGTAATAACAAGAACCTGTAAATTTTGCCTCCCAGCTTTATTTCTCAACGACGTGATCGTGACCTGAAGGCCCTCGAAATGCGCTGTCAAACTGATGTCTTATGTAATTCTTTTTTTCTCGCATACTTGTTCTCACCGGAACAGGCTTCCCAAGAGCGTTTTCCAGTGTGAGACGTTTTCCGAGTTCGTCTTTGCTGGCGCCCACTTTGACGTAGATGGTTGTGAATCCTCTTATGCCTGTTTTTCTCGCGCGGACATTTCGGTTTTTCCGCTAACTGTATTATACTGCTTGCTTTCAGTATTGTAACATGCTTATTTTAGGCATATGTTTTACTATTATGTCCCCCCCCCCCTGCTATAATGCCCTTGTGGCACTATAGGAATCTGCATAAATAAATAAATAAATAAATAAATAAATAAATAAATAAATAAATAAATAAATAAATAAATAAATAAATAAAGCCTGGCAGGATCACTCACTCGGGCGGTTGTAGTGTGCGCAGCGCCACCTGCTGATCAGCTTTCAACGGCAGTCTAGGTCTTCGAATACCAGTGCTTTCAGCTCTTGCCGCTGCGTCAGAAACAAGAAAACGTGTTCAATACGCTTCCCACTGCCAGCACCTCTTCATCAATCACCATCTCTATAATACAATACAGGGTCTATGGTCATTGAACTCCGAGATTGCTGCTCAGTATTCCATAGGAGGACGGCTTTTCGTAGCTATGGAAACTGCATGTTTCAACATATCCATGCAACAACACGTTACTTATACCTGGCGCACCTACCACAGGCCAAACACATTATCGCGCTCTCTACGTACGTTTCAGTGCAGTATCCGCAATCTTCTCTAGAGACGTTGTGTATATTCTTCGTAATCCTACAACGGTCATATACTGTGTCATCACAGTAGAAATAAAACACGTGAAAGCCAGTAACACTGCTCGAACGAATCGGCGACACATAGGCAATAGCCTTCGAAAGGCATGGGCCTCCGGAGCTGACAGCGCAGACGCACAGTTTCATGGCAGGGAGAGACAACACTGCTGTCCTGCGTACGCGATGGAATGCGCATGTGACGCTCTCTTTTCAGTTTCTGTTTTTTTTTTTTACCAGCCTAGACGGTTGCGTATACCGTTTCGTGCGCACGCACAGAGCTGCCGCTGCGGTGATAGCTGCTGCCTTTCCGGACTGCATGCTAAGTGAAGGCGGCGCGCCGACCTTGTGCAAAGCTGTGCTTCGGCCTTCATTAGGTCCAGTCTGCTTTACGTCCACCACTTAGCCGCTATCGTGCGAGTTTTCACATATTTCTATTTGTTTGTGCCCATTCCACTCGGCGAAGGTTTGATATCGTCGATCAAGGCCAGCCGTCCGGCGAGCACGTGGAGCAGAAATACACACACCTGTAGAAGCGCTTGTTTGCAATGGAGTTAGATGACGGGTATGCTCTACGCTTGGGAAATAGCCGTAAGAAGAATAGCCGTAATGGAAAAAAACACATCTTCATCTGGTGTTGGCGGGTTAAATTCTGAAGTACTAAGACATGCGAACAGCAATGCAAGCGTCATCTTGAGCCACCTGTTTCAGCAGTCATTTTCATCAGGTGTGCTTTCAAAGTTTAGTAATATCATTCCAGTTTCCAAACCAGGTCCTTCTTTTTCTTTTAACTTAATGCACGAACAGAAGTAAACTGAGGCAGTTTGCTTGATGTGCATGTTCTTTTAAAGACACCATCACATATCCCTCACCAGCATCTGTTGGAAACTAATGAAGCGTGTGATTTAATCTAACATCGTCAAGTTCTTGTTTCGGTGGAATTCTTTCATTCTAGCCAACGTGGCTTTTTAAAAGAGCTTTCATGCGACACCCAACGATCATTGTTAGTTAACGATCTTAACTCCTACCACGAACTAAATATAACTATTGATGCTCTTTTTTAAGTTTTAACATGCATTCTATAATGTTCCACATAAAAGATAACGGGCCAAATCTTAATATGTTCCTTGCTTTGGTGAGTACCCCTTAAATGCTGCTCACTTTCATTTCATTTTATTAATTTAAAGACTCACGAGGGGTATTACATAAGGGGTGGGTACATATATTTTCGTCAACAACTGTCAACACAACGAAATATGACTGGTAACATTGTTAGCAAAGTTGGATGAGCACGTGATGGCTGCGATGTCGTTGGGTAGGTCGTTCCAGTCTGCTGCAGTACGGGAAAAAAATGATGCGGCAAAGGTGGTAGTTCGGGCACGAGGTCGGGAAACTTGAAAAGGATGACGAGGGCGATTAGATATTCGGGCTGGCGGGACGATATAAGGTGCGCGACCTAGTGAACTATGGAAAAATTTGTGAAACAAGCAAAGGCTGGCAATGCGGAGACGAATTGATAAGGGCAATAAGTCGGATTCAGCTTTCAACGCTCGCCCACTGATGTCGTAAGAATATGATAAATGGATGAATCTGGCTGCTCTGTTTTGGACTGATTCGAGTGCATTCATTAGGTACGCTTGGTGCGGGTTCCAGATGGGTGAGGCGTATTCTAAATTTGGTCTGACAAGGGATTTGTACGCTAATAACTTCATATGTTTAGGGGCTTGGCGGAGATGACGTTTTAAACATCCAAGTGTTTTATTAGCGGATGAAATGATGTTCGTAACGTGTGTGCTCCAGTACAAGTCGCTACACAAGGTAATGCCTAGGTACTTGTATGATAGAACCAGGTGTACAGGGACGTTAGCTATGACGTACGGGAAATGAAGTGGGTTGCGGCGACGCGTGAAGGACAAAATTTTACATTGTTGAGGGTTAAGTTTCATTAACCAATTCGCACACCATTCCTGAATACGGTAAAGGTCGTCTTGAAGAGATGTTTGGTCAGAAGCGTTATTAACCTTTCGATAAATTACAGAGTCATCGGCGAACATGCGAATATTACTACAAACATGCGTTGGTAAATCGTTGATATAAATTAAAAACAGGAACGGACCGAGGACAGACCCTTGCGGGACACCTGACGTTACTGGGATAGGATTGGAGTTGTGATTGTTAACGGTGACGTACTGTGAGCGGTTAGTCAAGAATTCATCTATCAATTTAAAGATATTAGAGGGGAGGTTCAAATGTGAAAGTTTTAGTAGAAAGCGTTTGTGAGGAACCTTGCCGAACTTTTGCATAGTCCAGAAAAATAGCATTGGTCTGTAGGTGAGAGTCAAGATTAGCATGCAAATCATGAACAAAAATGGCCAGCTGTGTTTCGCATGAAAAGCCTTTTTAGAACACTGTATATCAGGATGAAAAAAGTTGTGACAGTCGAGGCAGCTCATAACATTGGAGTATATGACGTGTTCCATGAGTTTTCGGGGTACGCTGGTAAGGGAAATGGGACGGTAGTTAAGCAGTCAATTATTAAACGCGATTTATCAAGGAGCAATTAGCGAGGATTTTCTTGGAGTAGGCACAAGGCTACCTTCATGCTTCTTTATCTCGATGCCTGACCTGACCGTACGCTACTGAACGACGATTTGCTGCTCCGGTGTCTTCCCGCGCGCCCAGTACAAAGAGACGGCTTCGTCCATGCTAGACTTCGTATCCTCAGCCTGTACGTTCGACGACTTCAGCAGATTTGCTTTCACTGCGTCTGAGTTTGCGTATGGCGATGTGTACACGTACCCAATTGTGACAGTGACGCGCGGTCATTCATAGCTGCAGCTGCATTCAAGGTAGATGTACAGTGGTAGCATGGCTTACATTGCAGCCCATACGTTCCAAACATGGCGCCTTGTGGTGTGGAGCCTGCGCGGATGACGTCATAGCGTACGCGTCGTTTAGCGGGAGAAAGAAACGCTCGAGCGTGTCGACGTTCAGCGCGACACAAGAGACAAGGACGAAGAAAGGAAACACAATCGCTGACTACCAGAACAATTCTTAAATAGCACTCGTTGCGTCTTCTTCCATCTCGCCTGTAGTGCGTTGCGCTTATTTTTAAGACCCAGCTATTTGTCTCAATCTCCAAGGGGTACACCCGGCAAATTCTTAAGAGAGGATCGTAAGCAAAGCTGACCAAAATTAATTTGTGAACATATCTTCCAAACAGCGTGCTTGTATGAGCAGTGTAAGATCTTTTGAAATGATTCAAACCACGTCAATTCACTCTTTAATTAAGGGCAACCTGAGGCAGAATGCGTTTGAATAACGTTTTTGTTTGAAAATAAAGAAAAGGTCTCTTAAAGCGGGTCTACACAGGCACAGCATACTGGTGGAAAATATTAAACGTTAAATAATTCGATTTGTAGTGCACTGACCCTCTTTGTCAGTGTTAAACCGCAATTAGTTATTTTGCTGGGCGTGAAGCCTACTCTTTGTAGTTTACAAAGCCTGGCATTTGCTTGATGCTTCCTGAATACATCGCGAAGGCATCGATGCTTCGTTTCTCTTGACAGAAGCCCATGTTTTCAGTAAACCAGTGTGCTTTATCAGATGTATTTTGTAATGTGGCGTTGACACACACAGAATTCAACTTGATAAAAACGGCATTCGATGTTAAGGCCAGAAACCATAGTCATTTTAGGGTTGGTACTGCGCGACCAACGTTAAAACGGCAGTTTTTGAAAGCGCAGTTTTATTGCATTTAAAGAAATTTTTCTCGTCAACCTTTAGAAAAAAAACTGAGAAAACCGACAGGATTTCTAAAATTATGCTATCCCATCTATTTAACTAGGCGAATCAGGATACAAATAAAGTTTTCTTTAATAAATATATCACCAAAAATTTGAAAAAATGAAGATTATAGTTCTAAATTTTTTTCGCAAACAAAAATTCATGCAGTTCTTCTGGTTCAGCCAATATTACACGCATGAAAGAACACCGAAGTTGATTTTCATTTCTCTAACAGTTATTTTGCAAAAGCACCTTTCTCAAAGCTCCGCAACACGAATATTGTTGATCTTTTGACTTCAAAACGGCACAATATTCTTCTAGAAACCTTACTGCGCTTTACGGAAAGTTATAAGAATCCAGGGAAGTTTCAAGTTTCTTGTCACAACAGAAACTAAGAAACATAAAAAAAGCTTACCCACACCTCTCAAGGTTTGACCGTATCACACAAGCGTCGAACAAACGGCCCTACAGCGGTGACTGACGATGCAGGGCGGTGAAACACGCTGCAAACGGCAAGTACTTTGGGCATATGTGAGCTTTATCGCCCGTTTCGTCACCTCACTTCCTTATCGCTGTGCCTTATCACAGCGCGGAGTGGCGAGACACGCCAGAATAAGTGCACGCTTAATCGATAAGAAGGACATATGTAACACATGTGCTTATTCTCGTCTGTTTCGCCACTCCGCGTCGTGATAAAACGCTGAGAAGCCGGCGAGTTCCAGAATCTGCACTCCCTGTTTGGAAGCTGTTTTCGAGCTCTGGAGAGCAATGGGGGTAGATATGGTTGTGCCGATTGAGGTTTTCTTACATTCTTAAGAAGAATCAACACTACAAATTTTTATTAGAGGTCATAACTTATTATTCGAAAACCAAAACAAACAGCTTAGCCTCTGAATATTGACGCAAGAAGATGTTGCTGAACTAGTCCACGAGGCAAGCTGTATCTTTTACACGGGCAGGGTGCCATAAGGTAGTTGCCTGCTGTACATAAATGGCACAAGATGACTGAACATGGTGCTGCGCTTTCCCGGTGAAATTAGGTTTGACTTTGTGGGGTTGACTTGGGGAGATAAGTACGTTCTCCCCACTCAATCGCGGCTGACACGGTTCAAAGCCGCCCGGACCCCACCCCGTGATCGCGTACGCTGCCGAGCGCACGCCAACCACGGCGGGCCTTGCTCTGAGGGAACAAAGGAACGACACATTGGCTGAAACAAACAATCATTTATTGCTACAGCAACAATAACGCCAGCTAGCAACAAGGTACGCTAATGAATCAAGGTCGTCTGACTCACCAGCAAGGTTCCGAGCGAATGTTCGCCCGCACTAGGGCAAGGGATACTCCGCGGCCTGGACGGGACGGGATTACGGGAGTGGGTCTCCCCGTCGCTTCCTCGCCCCGCCGGCGAAGAGCGGAGCCGCGAGCGACACGTCCGCTCGCAACGACGATCCCCGCCCAAGAGCCTCATGCCCTCTCCCGCGCGCGGGCTTCAAGCAGTCTCTCGCGCAGCGACGCTGGCGCCCTCTCTTGCCAGTTAATGTAACTGACAAGGGAATGCGTTCCGCCTCGAGGTGAGGCTGCTGCTGCACGGTGCCTCGCGGGAAAGCAAACACAGGGGGCTGCAGGGCAGGTCCCCACAACTTTGAGAACATATGATGGAGAGGCATTTCCAATAGTAATATCAAAAGCTACGCAGATCAAATGGACCCAATAGTCAAGCACATACACAATGAGGAAGCAAGACACGGGATGGGAGAATAAGAAAATATATGCGAATAGTGAGCTCGTAATCACAGGAAACGTTCAAGTAAACATTTTCTCCGTGAGATTAACCAGCAAGATTTCCATTAACTCACCTTATTAAAAACTGCTCTGTGCCTAACGGACAAATAGAAATAGCATTTGAGCATCGAGATTATACAAAGGTAGCAGACCTTGACACACGACGTACAGCACTCTCTTTGATATATGATAATAAGGCAGCATAAAAGGGCAGTATCACGGCCACAGAATATCTGCAAAGCTTTTTGTATGCCAACAATTTTTCAGTCTCAATTTCGAGTGTTCAGTAGCTTAAAGTAGCGTAAACATTAAAGGCAGCGTTTACTTCGCAAGAGATAGATTATAGATTACGAGAAATATGTTTTAGATTGCTCCAAAGCATTGGCCAACGTTAAGAGAGATATAACGCATCTGTGCACTTCATATCACAGAAACCATTCTACACCTGTGCATCGTATTTTAGACTACATTAACGTGCATGTTGATTATGGCATAATTGCTTTGCCATGAACACAAATAATTCTGGTGCATTCTTTTGATCCGGTACACTTAACACAGCGCATAATCAATCATATCTATGCAGGTGCCAGGCAATGGACAGGATTTAGAGTGGAAAATGTTCTTTCGTACAAACTACCGGGCGATCATCAGACGGTCACACCTCACACTTCCAAAACAGACTTTAAAATATACCTTTCTGGCTGCTACGGTCATCGAATGACAACTGCATAACACAGTACCAAAGCAACCTTAATATCCTACTGTCGAAGTGGGATCCCAGAGGAGCAGTTCTCACTTCGACAGTTTCCCACAAAGCAAGTCGCTCTTCACCTCGAACCACATGGGCAGCTGTTTTCGAAATGAGCCATATATGCCGAGTTTCTTAATTGGACGAACCGCAGCGCTATCTAAGCTGTTATATATGATATCTTTAGATGTAAGTTAGACCAATTCTTTATGACCATATACTATTAATTTATGCAAATAATTTGATCAATATCCGCATGCCAAATTTGTATTTGGCTCTTTTCGATGTGAAACTGCAGATCTCTCTCAGTTTTGTTCCGGAAACTATATTTCTATAGTAAAATCTCATGTTCTGTTCATGAATATAAAGCCTAAAAATGGTCTTATTTTGAGCTGAGCAGAAAATCAATTTGAGCTTTTGTTGTTTGCAATTCGGGTCACAGCGGTGTTCCACCAGCACGAGTAAGTAAATTTGAATAACAGGTTTCTGTGACAAGCTCAGGCGTGGAAGTCTTCTTTTCTTATGTTCCCACTTCGACGGCAGGAAAGTAAACTTGCTACAGCGTATGAGGTCTGAAATTTTGACTTCTTTGCAGCATCGTAAATTCATGATTAGTAGCGAAGTGGTAGGTGTAAACAGGACACAAATAGACAGGAAAACCGCTAGTCATATCGGTTCCTATGTGCAGCCGACTTTTCGCTACTAATCATCCATTTAGGAACCCAATAAAAACTAGTCAAACTTGCTCTCTTGCTGCCTTAACGATAGGGCTAATGATCCTTTCGTTTTCGTCTCCTTCTGGGCTCAGATATTCCGCCAATTTCTTCATATCATTCCGTGTGGATGAAAAAATAGTGCTAGAGAAGAAATAAAAGAAACCCTGCTCAAAACAGTCCAAGCTACGACCCTCAAACTCACAAAGAAGGCTCTCCCGAGTGACTTTTACTGATTTTGACTCGTACATGAGCAGCATCTGCTTTTTTATTTAAAATAGGATATTCAGGCTGGTCTTATAGGCGTTACGGGGCTCCTGTCATATCTTAATTTTTTCGAAAGGAAGGATCTATGTAGTTCCTTGTCATTACAGTGTAATTTTACTTAGTTGCATTGTATAAGTTTAGCGCATTGAAAAATAAAAACCTCATATCGTCTTTCAAAGGGCAGCAGCTAGTATGGCAGAAGACAAGTGCGCGCACGTAGCCGAGGAGAACGTAGCACAAGGGCAAGAAGTAACCAAGCACTTGAAATTAGCGCTGTTAAAAGTCGAGCAGTCGCACACAGCGAAGTCACGAGCTGACGAGACTACAGTGTTATAGAAGGCTATATAGTGGCATGAACGAAGCGGTTGTTTGATATACTGCAGCGGAGTAATGGAGGACACCGTGGACATTGCTACAAACTGCTGTTTATTTAAGTTGCATCACACCATAGCAAGGAAGTACACAAATGTACAGTAATACAGATTTGCGAGAATTGAGAGCAATACCCAAATTTCAGGTATAAAATAAAATAAAAAATAAAAGTAGCCATAAAATCTAACAAATACTCGTATGAAACTCCAAAGATAACAAACTACGCGCTTCTGTCACTGCAACATTGAAAGCAAAAAAAAAAACGCTGGGCATTTCTGGACATCGCTAAATCTGCGCCTGCGCCAGCTGTGATACATTGTTGCAGTATTGCTATCAACGTTTTATTTCTGCGGAAAGTCTCCGCCGTCATCCCCCCACGGGTGTCACATGAGCACATGTGGGTGGAAAAATCATGGCGGCGCTTCTATAGACTAATCTCTTCCCAGAAGATGGCGCTACTAGTTCACGCAGCGCCCTGAGTCTGAACTGTGGCGGCATTTCTTCCCTGAGGTCGTTCATGAGGCTGCTGCTACTGCATTCGCTCCCGCGTTTATTGCTTATTAAAAACCGCACGAAACCAATGCATTCGACCCCGGTGTTTGTATGGTCACATTATGGTCGCTGTGGCTTTTAAACACACTGGTGATGATACTGGCAGTTACCTGACTTGAATTTTTGCGTGAGCAAGACAAGCGTAGGCTACTATGGGAAGGAATGGCTCTGCAAAAAGAAAACTAGCAACTGACACGTTGCCATGGTTTATTCATTGTGTCATATAAGGCCAGAGTAGTTCACTTCGGATCACGTGAGGGGACCGTGAATTCACGTTTTCTTTTAACTTGCCATCGAAGCTATGGTACTCTTCGTTCAATGCATTTGATTTCCTCTTAGCCAATTTGTGTTATCGCCTCGTCTGAAAACAACGGTAAATAGCCTATTTCATGGTCTGAACAAAAAGCATGAACCGCGAAGTGCACTCGCTGTCCCAGTCGGTGAAGGCAGCTTAAGAAGGCAGTACTTTCCCCTCTGTTCAGGCATGAGCGGTTCAGTATCTGTTCACTTCCTCTGGAAGCCGAAGCTGTTCACATACTGGAAGTAGTCGCTCTTGCTTAGCACGTCCTTATGCTGGCCGCTGTAGTCGAAGTCTTCGTGCGTACCGCCGAACTCGGCTGGAATGCAGTCGGGGGGAAGTAGGCCGTGGAAAGTTCTTGGGTTGTTCCCTAAAAACTGAAACTAAAAGAAACCGAAGTTTGGTTGACACACAGCCCAAAGCTGCTACTAGGAAGCATTATTTTCTCGGCTATTGAAAACAATTCTTTAAAAGGCTGCGCATATCACTCATGTTCGGACTGTTTCTCAGGAGTGAATATGCAAGTAAAGAGTAATTGCCCAAGAAAGCAGTGTAATACGAGAATACAAAAACGATACGCATTAACACCGGACAGTTTCACTCAAGCACAGAACAAAAGCAACCAAAGCCACATTTCAATCCGTCGGAGACTTCATCAGAAATAAAGACAACCAGCTGTAGTCGATGTTTTGACGGCATTCCGTCTGGTCAGGAGTTATGGTTGATAAAGTTCACTGTTCATTGACCACGGTCAACACATTAGGTTAGCCGAGCTTAGTAAGAAACCTCGTCTTCCCGACATTCCCGTGGAGGCTGAAGTGCTCTTTTTGGAATTCCCATAGACGGTGCGCCAGCTTTTCCTCTAGGTAATATTGAGAAACTACATGAACTATGCACAGAAACCTCATAGAGTATTATCACATCACTTATAATACAATCCCGCTCTCCGATCCCCTGAAAGCTTCCAGAATCGACAAGAAAGAAAATCTATTTGTTGACGAGCTTTCAAAAAGGCTGGCAGATGCAGTGGCTGTCTCTTTCCAATCAAATATGCTTTCATCTCGTTTCTTTCCTGATCGTGGTGGCAGAGCAAGATAACGAAAGATAAAAGAAGTCCATCATTTCGTACGTTCAATGTACAATGCGAAATTTGAAAAACATGGCAAGTTGTACTCAGGTTGACGCCGTTTTCCCGTCGCCACACAAATTGGATTTTTTATGCCATGTCAAGAGGGTCCGCCTTGGCAGGATAGAACGCCGTAGCTCATTTTAGTTCCCAGTTTCATGCAGCTAGATTTGATATTGCGCGAAGGCCTTTATTCGTGAGCTTCTTTTGTCAGCATGAAACTTTGCATAGGGCAAAACAATCCTTGATTTTTGGCCTGCTCCAACACCTGAAATTCATCACCGCATCAGTGTACTTCCACCTCTCACACCATTGCCCCAATTGCAAGGAAAAGCTCAGGTCACTGTTTCTCAACAGAAATATCTAGTTCCGTCACCGCGACTACACAGCACAATGATGCTGATGAAATTTCATCCTTGAAATGAAACTCAGTGTGGAAAGCCAGAAAACGGCAGAAATATCTAGGTATAGTTTCGACAACATATTTACCCGTTGTAAAAGTTTGGACTTCAGGAAAGGCTTGAGGGCATTGAACAGAACTTTGCATATCGGAGGATGATTGATCACGTAGACGGCTTTGAGCCGAACCGGATAGCAGTCCTGCCAAATAAAACATGAAGAGAAAAGTTATACACTGATATCAAGAAAAAATAAAAGCAGTCATGGATAGTAGGGTACCCTACACTTTTTAAAATCATCTTCCGGCGTGTGCGCATCGCGATGAAGGATGAGCTCTGACTCTTAAATAGTGAATCTGGATTTCATCGTAAATGCAGCACTCCGTTTAACTTCTATCACGAACACTCAACCCCGAAGCACACTACTGCCGTTCCTCATAAATCGCACCCATCCCTTCATTGTTCAACGAGCGCGCTGTATTCCTCCTTGCTGGCCGCACGTAATATGTGAAAACTTCATTACGTGACTACAGTCGTCCCTCGTTAGTATAGAAGACTTGAACTATAGTCAGTTTTTCCGAGGAACAAACTTTTTCAACGCATTTACGTCTCGTTACTAAGAAAACTCTCGGTCCGGACAATAGGCAGGGTGAAAGTGTTCACAACCAATTTGGACTCACGCATTTATGTCGCATTAATGTGGGCAGCGATCAGAGCAAGTCTCGACTGCTTCAACCAGATATTTATCTTGTATTTTATGTTTATGGTTTATGGGGGTTTAATATCCCAAAGCGACTCAGGCTATGAGGGACGCCGTAGTGAAGCGCTCCTAAAATTTAAACCACCTGGGGTTCTTGAACGTGCACTGACATCGCACAGTACACGGGCCTCTAGAATTTCCCCTCCATCGAAATTCGACCGCCGCTGCCGGGATCGAACCCGCACCTGTATTTTATGTCTACAATGCCAACGAAAAGCAGTGCGAAAGCCCGGATGCCTGTATCGTAGCCTATATTTCCGTTGTGACTTTGTGCTTTGCACTGCCAAGGTGTAAAAGTGGACGCGCATCACCGTCGGTCGTGTTACATCAATGGCTGTGAAGAGAACGCTCTCTGCAGCTTGCTCTACGGAGAGAGCCGCTGAATACGCTTATGTACTAGTGGTTCGTGGGATGTGGGAAAGCGTAGCAGGGGATACGCCATCGCGCCGTGAGGCGCCAGCATGCGTCTCATATGCCACTGGGTACCCCATACTGCGCCGCATTATTTCAATGCTAATGCCTACTAGTATAATTGTATGGTATATGAGATTTGACGTCCCACGACGACATGGGCGATATGGGTTTTGAGGTATGCAGTAGTTGGTTGGGGGGGGGGGGGGGGGGGGGGGGGGGGGTTCAGGGTTAATTTCGACTACGCTCACCAGCGCTCACGTCACACAACGCGACAGCCACAGCATATATCGAACCGACATACTCGGGCTCAGCAGTCGAGGGCCCTATCCACTAAGTTACGTGAGTAAGTTACGTGACATGACTAAGTTAATGCACTTGGCCGGAGCTCCTAAAAAATTCTCTCATTTCCTCGTCAGTGAAGGTCAGTATGCACAGAAGGATACCTTGATCATAAATTGTCTTGTAGCACTTTTCCTCTGTTTTTCTTCACAATCAGTTGATGCATACAGCCCGCTTTATGAACCGTTTAATGGACATGACCCGTATAATTCAAATTTCTTGCAAAACATTCAGTTGCCGTCTCGAATCTAATAATTTGAGATGAAGCGAATTTACTGCGCAAAAAACAAAAACAAAAGTGCATCAGAAAGCGTAAAACGAATGTAATTCGCATCATCTTCAATGCAGCTGCAAAGAAACACTTCCAGAGCCTGCGGAAATCAACGAACGTGCCATTGCTAGAGAGAGTAAGCTACGACCGACGAGAACCAAGGATTCTCGAACCACCAGATACGTATTCAAAAGCTTGTACAGTGAGAAACTAAGAACGGAGCAAGAAGGCTGGGAAGTTGAGCTGGCATGTGTCCGGTTGGCTGGCACTGGAGGAAGGAATTAGCAAGGGAAAAGATAGAAAGGGGGGATAAGAGAACACACAAAAAAAAATAAACACGCAAGAGATGCCATCGCACAGTTATGCAAGCGCTGCCAAAAGCAACACGAAATTGCGGCAGAGGACAGGTGCACAGATCTGTCGGGAACGTTTCCATAACACTGCTATGCGTATATAAATTTTAATTGAAGCTCTAGAAAATGTCACTGAACACTTTCCAGAGGGGAGCTCTCTTGCCTGCGTAAGGTGGGCCACCTTCCTGAGGAGAAAAGGTGTCACGTGGGCAAGGTGGTATATGCTGAGGCCTTTCAGATTGTACACTCCCACGGCGCCCCGAATCTGCGTCTCTTCATCCATCAAGATCCGCTCGGCCGCGATCAAAACAGCACGGATCAGGTCCGTGACCGGACAGATGTCCGTGTTCCACGCTCCTTAAGTGAAACAAAAAAAAAAAGTTGCGTCATCATCGTTATCATCATAACCAGCAGGTAGCATACGTCGAATTTCATTTAAATAACTTCAATAATACTTTGCCGAACTATAAATAGTAGTGCTCTTTATATATGTTTACTTCATTGATCTATTATTTATCGTACCTTTACTTTATCTTGGGTTCAGTTATGATTGTATAAATCGAAACGTTTATTCAAATATGCATGCATGATGTATTCTTGTATTATTTCTGATAATATTAAAAACTAAGCTTGTTTGCGTTTGGAATACTACGCAAAGTTATGATTGTACAGTGTCTGCTATTCTCCATCTTTTCATAGTTTCTGTTAACTATTGTTCGTAACTATGTCGGCACTGCCTTGTAGAAGTTATCAGGCCTATGTCAGGCTGTGATTTACAGCTTTTAACCCAGATATCTTTCCAAACATCTGGTAAAATAAACTCTATTGAATGAATTGACTGCAGCACAAAGTCACTTCCAATTTATATTAGGTTAGGTCTACGCACTTCCTCATGAACGATAGGTAATAAAAGACAAGGTCCCCTTTATGAGCAGTGAAGGAAAAAATTAGAGGAAAACACATAGCATGCAGTAACTCGCATAAGGTTCTCACGGAACCCATTAGTTCAGAAGGTGGATTAGTTAAGGAGATCGTCACTATAATTAAGCACGCTAACAGTGCATGGACGGATGTCTCCAATTATTGTCGCCACTAATCTGTAGTGTGGTAAGAAGTAAGATTGCACACGCTTGGACATGGCAATGGTAAAATGATGCCTTTTGGTCAAACACAAATTCCACAGGCAATCGCGGCGTCCTTGCCTCTGACACGATGCTAGTATGCAAATAAATCATTGAAAATAAATGCGCTTCAAATGCATCGAATTATCCGTGTGGCGCAAAGTTAAAACGAAGTCGGTGTCAGTTCTCGCTCTTTGTTCCTCGGTTACATTTACCTCTTTTGCAAGTGTACGCTACCGCCAGTGACAGGCAGTTCACGAGAGCTCCGCCATATTCCTAACACTATACACACAAGCGTCGAAGAGCTTGGCAAAATGTTCACTGCATCTCACTACCATATGTACTTTATTTTATTTTTGTTCTATTGAAGGCACATTGAGTACAAATAGTAGTTGTCTGTATTGATCGGGTACCGCGTTCTAGTCACAAATACATCACTGTCACCGAGCTTTAAACGCTGGAAAAGGATTAAAAACGAAATACTGGAAATACCGTCACGCGTCGACACCGACTTTTCTTCACGGACCCCGGAAACTACGCTAGATTGCCACTCACTTCGAAACGGTCTTTTTTGGTAACCACGTCACGAGATTGAGTCGACCGGAGAGAAGGATTTAAATCCAATAAAAAAAGCATCTTTTACTGCAGTAATAGCGTCACGTAATCACAGAGAGCCAGAGAATTGGTTTTTACTGAAAACAATATTTAGAGGGAATTGCCCTCGGTGTCCCATTAATAAAAGATACAGGACACTTAGCACACTTTATTGACGCTTTGCGCATTCAAATGCTGCGTAAAGCACCGAGCCTCTGCCGGGACTCCCTGGGTGCCAGGCTTGCCACAGTAGTAATATTCACTAAAAAGCAATGTGAACAGAAAGAAAGGAGCACAGCGCAGTCAAATACCGCGAAGAGGTTCCATTGCAATGCCAACAACGCCATGGCGTCCTAGCTGAGCAAGCTACTTCTCGGCTATTCA
The DNA here is from genome assembly GCF_052857255.1 of Amblyomma americanum. Classification (NCBI taxonomy): domain Eukaryota; kingdom Metazoa; phylum Arthropoda; class Arachnida; order Ixodida; family Ixodidae; genus Amblyomma; species Amblyomma americanum. The sequence continues at coordinate 209,151,805 of NC_135500.1, forward strand.
TAGTCTCTGGCCCATTTTCTGCGCGAATGCAGGATACATTTCACATCTTAAATGATATATTATATCATTTGGATGTATATCGAAAATACACAGGCTTTATTCATCGGAACCGGACTTAATAAGAAGTTTGATAGCCGTAGTTGCTAAACTCGATTGCATGGGCTTGATTTCCAGGCGCTGCAGCGAACATTTAAATGAACTAGACCAAGAGAATCCCAGTTTCGGGAGAACTTATTAACCCAAAACTCTTAAACAAGGGCGCCCACGGAGACGCTCTAAATAACCACTATAAAATTTGGCGATAACGTTTGCAGCTAAACATTTGACTTTTGCAGCTGTACCTGTTTTCCCGGCGTTTCCCTTTTTTTTACCACTTGGAAGTCAGCAACGAGCTGAGGAAGTAACACACTTTCATTTTATTCCTTTGGTCTAGTATTGCCGCAGCTAAAAAAAAAAAATCGGATATTCCAAAGCGATCTCAGGAGCTGCCCCAGTATAGTATTTAACTAAATGACGAGGTTCTCTTGTGTCGTGCATAACTAATATTTCACTTTAAAACATGACAGCACGCTTCGGAAGCGATAGCTAGCTCAGGCTAACGTGGGGCACGAATTTAGAGATCTGCTCACACGTGAGTACGACTGGTGTTTGGCTGCTGGCCCCGATGAGATTGCCAGCCGTGAGCTGTCCTTTCACAAGCCGATCTGGTAAACCTGAAGCTTTTGGATTCAGAAGTCGGTAAGAATCGGAACTCTCGCTTCAGGCTACCATGCGCTTATATTAAAGCATGATGTTAATACATGGAATAAGGCTAGTAAGACTCAAGAATGACTATCAGAGAGCACGCGTCATGGCTTATTTCACTTCCGTTATATTAGTAGACACAGAAAGCAGTGCACCCCTGATTATGAATTCCCTTACTTCTCTTGCACATCTGTAACGTGAAAGAGTGTCTCACCAAGTTTCACCATCACAACAGCCCTTCCTTGGGGGTCTTTCTGCTTGGAGGTCACGACGAGATGATTGTCGAGAACGGCAGTTTCGTAGCTCGCATTGGACGGTGAGAGATTCTCGAATAATTCTGGGGAGCCTTGCCTCACCCTGAAGTACTTTTGAATGGTTTTGAACGCCCGTTCCACGTTGTACTTCCGGGAACGAAGAAATTTAACCAGGAACTTCTCGTCTGTTGGCCAGTCCAAGGAACTGTCGGCTGCGAATCACGTGCAAAGGGCAGTTAGATATGCACAGGACGTTTCCAGGATATGTAAAGTGATCAAATAGTGGCATTCCTTCAAGCACCCGTAACCACTTTCCGGACTGCTCAGCACCGTGCCCTACTGATACTGAGCAGATAAGAAATAAATCTCCGCAGCTCTTCATACCAAAAACTGGCGGCGGAACACAGGATCTTCGTACTATGTGCAGCGGCTAATGAAATGCTAAAAGAAGTATTACACTTCACAACCAAACCGCATTAGCCATTAACCCGCCGGCATTGCCTCGATACGAGATAGGATGCATCAATGCCAGTGCTGCTGTCATAAGTAGAACGTTCTTGCTGGCTAGTTGGTTCATTGCAGAAAAAAGGTTAGTACTGCGCGAATTGGGCACGACAGGAGAACAGGAACAAACACGACAACACTGCGCCTGTGTTGTCGTGTTTGTTCCTGTTCTCTCGTGTCTAATTCGCGCAGTACTAACCTTTTTCTGCTGTCATAAGTACCATCACCTGAATCTCGTTTCTACGGAGGCTTTGGCTTGACAAAGGCTATTTCAAATACTAAAAATTAAAAAAGCGTCAGACCCGTAGGTACATTATGTTTGCCGCCTTTAACACAGCGCGGAAAGCTATAGGTTCGTAAAGCGGACGCGAGGGGACAGTAGCTTCGCAGAAGCAATGTGCATGAAGTAGTAACTAGCTTAAGAACCTCTGTGAAAATCACTGTACTTTCTGACTGCTTGATCTTAAAGTTGCACAACATGATGTACACAATCAAAAATAAACACAGCTTTAAGGTTCCTGGTGCCATGTTTAACAACGTTATCAAATCCTGTTAAACAATTGCACTTTTTCTTAGCCCATCATCCCGACCCCATTGTTTTTTTGTTTTACTGGATTCCTGTTGCGCAATGCCCCAAAGCTACTAATATTCATTTTAGTTCGCAAGATGCGTCTTCCTTAGGCGTATTACGTTGCAGTTTGAGTGATGCGGCAATGCGTGTATTGAGTGGTGTGAAAAATACCTACGTTGCTACTCTAATGTGTCGCATATTCGGCAGGCGAATAGTTCTAATCAAATTGACTTTGAAACCAGAGCAACCACCTGACAGCAACAGTTAGGACATAAACAAGGTCCCTCTGGAGGAGCGCAGGATTCTGGCAGAATATCAAAACAGAAAAAAAAAAAAACAGCACAACTAAATCCGAAAATCTTTAATGCCCTGAATGAGAAGTTTGGCGAAATGAATGGTTTTGATTTGAACGCAAGGGCGTTCTTTGCCTGCGTTCGTTGTATTGGTTTCCTGGTTCTTGGTGTACTTTGCAAAGTTCCTTTCAAACGCAGCAGCAAGGTTATGCTATACATATGAATATTTATCCCTACCTCTCGATTTTAAACATGACCCTACCTGATGTGTATGTGTGTGTGTGGGAGGGGGGGGGGCGATATCGATCAATTCAAAAGTGAATTGTACAAGCAGTAGTGCTAACGAAGATTTCTCTACGGCTTTTCACTATGTTTTGCGTAAGGTGTGCTTGAATCAGTTGCACTTCTCAAACCTGACCATTCCCCCACCACCTACCACTGTGTAATCCCTGACCCCATCAGAACATCTGCTAGATTTCTCCCACCCTCGAATTCGGCATGCTTCCTGTGATGTCCATCCCCTCGCTCGTGAGAGACACTCAACAAGCAATCTGTTACATGCATTACATATTCTATTCTAATATAAGTGACATTTTGTGATTTTATCTGAAATGAACCCGTATGACACCGCTATATTTCATATTCTCCGCAGGGACCACGTGTACTAGTATGCGCCTCTTTTCTCTAAATAGATGCACAATCGGTGAGCAGCATTCGTCTTAAGCAAAAGCAAAGCGCTTCTTGAGATCGCTCGGCTTTTCGCGTGAGCAAAGCATGGTTTGTAGTGCATAGGTTAAGTAACATATTAGATCTGACTGCACTGACTCACCTTTGATTAACTCCCGCAACTCCGACAGACATCTCTCCTTGGTTTCCGCCGTCTCTCCCAGTTCCGTTCGCGCCAAATGTTCCAAATCTGGCAACTCTGCACCCGTGACCTCCTCCGAGCTCGTCATGTTGAGTATCGGTCGGCGCACTGCGTTGTGCAAGTGACCTCAATCTAAAGTGGCAGTCGGGAACGCAAAAGAGAAAATTAGTAAGCAAACGAAAGCAACAAAGTTACGGAAATGGAGATAACATTTTCAAGAGGCCGTTTGGTGTCTATCGCCGTTCTCTGTTCGCGCTAGATTTTTGTATTATTGTTGTTACTATGTCATTAGGTGGCGCTGCAAACCTATCTCACCCTTTTTCCATCTACATGTTTGCTCTCGTTCACATCCTGGGTCACTGACACCTCGCCAGCGGACGTCAACTTCGAGAAGAGAACAAGACGCGGCTCTCGAAATCTCATATTTGTTTCCGCTCTGTAACCTAGATCTTGGCTGTCGCGACTGGAAGGGGTGTCCCTTCGCCGCCTCGGTTGATATGATAAAGCGAACAAGGCGAATGCTAGAATGAAATAATTGAAAATAAAGATATCACGGCATTCGTAAGGCTGTTTAGGACCTTCGTCAAGCTGCTCGTGAAGGAGCGTTTTGTTCTTATCCTTGTATGTATCTGTGTGGAGGAAGAAATGCTAAGTCTAAATAAATAAATAACAAGTAAGAAAGGTGATGACATTCTTCTCTAGCAACAAAGAACAATAGCAAACTATCATAGGTCGGTGTTGAAGAATTAACTAACCAATAGTGGAAGTAATCAAGGAGGAATAGATGCGGAATACAATCGTTATATTGTGATAAATGTGTTCAGTTTTTTCTCTCACCCTGAAACTCTTTATGAGCCAGGGATGTCTTTCTGGTGGAATAGCTATATAGTTGCTATGGTGACAAGATAGTAAGATTAATATGGGTTAAACGTAATAATCAATAGATATGCAAGTAATACTAGAATAGTCACAAAGCGGGTTCCGTGTAAGTACGAAAGGCAGCGAGCGAAGTGGCATCGTCAGTAATCCTGTAAATCAAAGATTCGAAAATTGTGCTCACAAACAAATGTGCCAGATATGCAGAGATACTAACGCGCTGCTTGCAACACGTGAGAAGCCAGTAGGATATTGCTCTGTTGAAAAAGTAGTTTTATGAAGTTAAAATGCAGGGATCCACCTAAAAAAGTTTATTCAAATAAATGTTTTGAGTATCTGTTTCAAATTTCAAAGCTAACAGCAGAGGATTAATCGGCTGCTTCTCGAGTAGCAGCACGTGTGCAATAGCTCGCACATGAGAAATGCCTGCACAGCTAGATACCCGCCGTTCTTGTAAGCGAACTGAATGGACACCTATGAACCACTAAACCCAAATCCCCGCGTGGCAGTGCCCGTCACTCTTCTTAAGTAGATATAAAAGCACACAAGGCTAACTGGGCATGCCGCCTATCACAGCGCACAGCTCACCGAATCCAGGCGTTCAGAACATGAGGACCAGCAATGCAAGCAGTGGCATAGATGTATGAGGGAGCAATTACTCATTAGCATCCACCCAAGCGCAGCCATACGGCTACAAAGCCGTAAGGCTACACTTGGGTGGATGCCAATGACTAACTACACCCTTACAAATCTACTCCATCTTGGGGTATTCCCCTAAAACATTTGACGAACAGTGTTCCCACTTCGAATTATTAATAAATTCGCTCTCGCCCTACCATACGTTTGCCGTCCCGGTTAGCTCAGTTGGTAGATCGACTGCTCCGGTGAAGCAGTGGTCCCGGGTTCAAACCCCGAACCAGGACGAATTTTTCTATAACTTCGAGGTTAAGCGAGAAAGCTGTATAGTTTTCTTTAGTAGTCGTACGGCTGCACTTGGGTGGATGCCAGTGAGTAATTACTCCCTTACAAATCTACTCTACCTTGGGGGATTCACCTAAAATGTTTGAGCAATGCCATAGATGGCGCTATCGAAGCCTCCCTTCTTCCAGGTGAATTTTCACGTGGCGATGAACAGAGGGCCAGTCACATTGAAAAATAGCCTGAACGGCATGAGCGCAGTGATGTCTCTCCTCCACCCTCCTTTCTCAAGATGCAGAGAGCGAGATTACACGTCTTGGTGGTATTCCAGCTGGCAAAAGCCGGAGTTGGCATCAGTATGCAACGCCATTTATATTCAACGGTAACCGACGTATAATGTGTCAGCTCAGAAGGTCTGTCGCTGTATATTGGTCTACTGAAGAAATATCCCTTTAACATATTTGCACATATTTCCCTCGATGTGGCCGCATGTTCAACTATACAATATTCATTAATAAAATGTGTAAAAATGCGTGCGATTAAAGCTAATACAGCTCAACATGACTGTCTTGGCAGTATTTTGTGAGTTGTAACCTACAAAGACAAAAAACTTGCAATGAATTTGAAATTCGCTAGAAAGAGAAAGGAAGTGTTTAACAGAAAACAAAAATAACAAATACACATAAAGCTCGGAGGTTTATTTTTCTCGTTAAAAGTCTCGCACGCAGTGACGGCTTGACGAAAAGGATTTCTATTTATTCCTTCATTCAATCATTCATTCATATTCGAACACTGTTACTGCATACATAACAGCAAAGGGATGATTATTACGCGATGAAGGTCTTCTGGGTGGCCGCGAATACATACTGGAATCCAGATTGAAATTATTGTGACAGAGCTGAAAAAATACTTAAGCCTGACAATTTTTCTGCGCATTGCCACTGTTGGTAACTCTAGCCCGCTGTGCCATCTTGCGGTACGCAGGGCACTTTTATTTCGGTCTTTTTATGAGCCCTTTCTAACATATGATGGCAACTGTGCTCTTTAAAGAATTTCATTTACGGACTGAGTTCTTTGGAGAGACGATTAGGTTAAGGTTGACGAAAACAACATCCTAAACGGCGACAACCTAACTTTTCTTTTAACAGTATACTTTAAGTCCTTGATACAACTGCATGTAAATCTCTCGGCTCGGCGCGAGTTTCATTCACAATCGAACTCAGGCGCTACGGCGTTCTTGAAAGTAGAAACTATAGATTCCTTGCAACATTAAGACGGGTCACGAAACTTTAAGGGGAACTGAAGAGGTTTTAGAACTTGATAAGTTTAAACGATCCGAATGCGTGAAACTTGCAGGTAAAGCATGCGAAATCTTTTTGCGCTAGGAATTAAAATGATGGCGTAATCGCCGACTAAAGTGGCGTCGGCGTTCAGGCTTCTCTGCAGTGCACAACGACAGGCAGGGGCCGCAATGATGACGTCACGTACTGCGGCGCTTAGTTTCCAGCGAAGAAGTGATCGTTTCAAGGAAGAAAGCAAATGCCGGGGAAGGTAACGCTCACGAAGCATTGTTTGGCGGGACCGGATAACGCAAGGAAGCATTTAGACGATGGCAGCGGACATCTGAAATTTGGGCAACAGTGACGTCACCACGAGTTTCCCCGCGCTCCTTCAACGTAGTGGGGAGAAGCCTGAACATTGTCGCGGATTTAATCGGTGATTACGTCAACATTGTAAACGCTAGAGCAAAACTATTTTGCATGCTTTATCCAGACGCTAGATAGATACGAGTTAGTGAATAACCTCGACTTCTAAAGAAACCATTTCACCTTCCCTTCAGCACTCAGTCTCCGGCTTCTTAACAGCTTCCTCTTCAGAAGTGCCTGTTGGAAGCAACTGTCAGCAGAACAATAGCGGAAGCCTCTCCTGCCACTATTCCACGATATAGCATAGTGAAGTGTATCAGCGCATCGGCTACTTGATGACGTAACTGCCGTGTATAAGAAGCGCAGTGCTGCACATAGCAGTTGGCTTGATTAAGCTTTCTGTGAATGTCAATCCTCACGGGTTGTTTTTTTGCGCATAGGTGGTACGGACAAATCAGACACAAGCTGGTATAAATTTGCCCCACTTCACTTAGCGAAGAAGTACGACAACCACAATGAAGAATCATCCTGCACTACCACGCTTTCTATGAAATGATGCAACGCTGAGCTCATCGGAATAAGTTCGCAAGAATTTTTATGCGGTTTTATGCGCGATGGAAAAATGCACAGTTAAATGCCTACGCCTATAAGCATTCATCCCGCAAAACTCATCTACCCGAGACCGCCGGTTCTGGACAGAAATCGGTAACACGTTCTACATACGTTTCCAGGCAGTGTCCGTAATTTCTGCTGGTGTCTGTATCCCGTTCTTTTCGTTATGGTGCAGCAGCTGTGGACTTCGATGTCACAAGAGAGACAAAAACGTGTGAGAGTCTGTATAGAACTGCTCGAACGAGACTCGATGCAGGAGGGATGGGTGGCGCGGCTTCGAATTCCAGACGCGCCGAAGATGACGGCTACAAAGGACCGCTTCGTCACTGAGTGAGAGAGAGAGAGAGAGAGAAATTCTGTAATTATCCCCTTCTTACTAAGCTTAAAGTTTTCCTCCACACGCGTAGTTCGCCCACGTGTGAGGTTCTTGTTTTGAGTCGAGACGAACACGAACATATGATCGCTCCGAGGCCGTCCTTGCTTACGAGGTAAATTTACCGCCGTATAAATATTAGTGCCTTCGGCACCTCATTTTCCAGCGCTGCCTCTGTGGGAAGGTGGGGGGCTTCTCGAATTGCTGCTCACGCTCGTAGGCTGGCCATCACAAGTACTTTTTTCTGTTTTTTTCCTCTCTTTATTCCATATTATCGTCGTTCAAGGCCAACCACTCGCCTTACTCGCCTGAGGCACCGCCGCACAGGCTTCTCTTTAGGCGTTTGTTTACAACGAATACAGACGGAAGCTTGGCCTCTACTGACTGAAATTATTTACAACCGAGTTAGAGGACAGGTATGCTACAGGCTTGAACACCAATCCCTTGCGGTGCTTGTATTGAAGAGGCTTCCTTATAACGAGGCTAGACAGCGGGTTTGTTACACGACTGGATATTAACATAAACTTGGGAGGCGAAACTAGAGCTTATGACTGGAACCTCAGCACATCTTAGTGGAACAAAGGCGGAAAACAAAAGTTTTACCCACAAAGATCAACATACTGATTTTAGAGAAAAAAGAGGTGGCTGCATAACCTCTCCATATTTTTTTTTTCTAACTTGGTGGCAGTAATTACAGTGCTGCACTTCGCAGCCTATATCACTCTTAAGCAGACTAAATTCATGGAGTATACCTGTCTGGCGACACCGACCCTCTCACATAACAAGTGATTGTAATCCATGCCGCGATGGCCGCTACTACAATGAAACAAAGTTACACAAGTAAACCCTCCGGCCTTGTTAAGGCCGTGATGCTCCGAGCCGAGAATACATTCTCTTTAAACATGCATGCTTCGGAACTTAATAATTACTGAGTCTAATTTTGTGTCTCGTTTCGAGCAAACGCTTCGTTAAATTGTGCCGCCGGCACTCTTATGACTGACTGTGACGGTATGCCATAACGGTGCGGCACACTCTTCTCTAAACGCTTTATATCTTGTTCGTAGGTGCTTCACTAAGTGATTTGTGCCCTTTCACTGCGCGAAGTGCACCACAGACGAAACGGGTTGAGATTCCTGAGTGGCTGCTCACACTGTGGTAACTAGGAAGCAATGTATTTGCGCTACTGAGCCTGCATGGTACGGCACCGTATGGTACAGTCTGTGGGATTTAACGTCGTCAAGCTGCCCGTTAGATATGAGGGAAACCACAGTGGAGGACTACGGACAAATTTCGACCCCATGACACTGCCACTGAACGGCAGGAGGTGTTTTTTGCACTTCGGCTCAATTTAAATGGGGCCACCGTGGCCTTGGACTCAACAACCCAATACCACAGCCTTTACCCACAGCAGCGGGTAAATGCTGAGCCGCAGGTTCATCACGAGTTCTTAGCTCTGGATGGCACCAGGCTGTCGAACCCATCAGCAAAGACGCAAAAAACGCTCACGAAGCGGGATTTCATTGCACGCTTAAGACCTCAAGATGGCCGAAGTCAGTCTGCAGCCCTCCATTGCGGTGAACTCAAAATATTCCTTTAAAAAAAACGTCGTTTTTACATTGCATGGCACCCGCCGCGGTGGCTCAGTGGTTAGGGCGCTCGACTACTGATCCGGAGTTCCCGGGCTCGAACCCGACCGCGGCGGCTGCGTTTTTATGGAGGAAAAACGCTAAGGCGCCCGTGTGCTGTGCGATGTCAGTGCACGTTAAAGATCCCCAGGTGGTCGAAATTATCCCGGAGCCCTCCACTACGGCACCTTTTTCTTCCTTTCTTCTTTCACTCCCTCCCTTATCCCTTCCCTTACGGCGCGGTTCAGGTGTCCAACGATATATGAGACAGATACTGCGCCATTTCCTTTCCCCCAGAACCAATTATTAATATTAATATTACATTGCATGGCTGGCGCTTGGTCAGGCTTCTTAAAACATGTCAACAACTGTGTCCCTCCGAACGGAATTACATTATTGAAAAACTGGTAATTATATTTTGGGGAAAGGAACTGGCGCAACATCTGTCTCACATCTCGGCGAACACCTGAACCGCGCCGTAAGGTAAGATATAGAGGAGGGACTGAGAGAAGAAAGGAAGAATGAGGTGCCGTAGTGGAGGGCTCCAAAATAATTTCGACCACCTGGGAATCTTCAACGTGCACTGACATCGCACAGCACACGGGCGCCTTTGCGTTTCGCCTCCATCGAAACGCGGCCGCCGCAGCCGGGTTCGAACCCGGGTACTTCAGATCAGTATGCGAGCGGCCTAACCGCTGAGCCCCCGCGTCGGGTTAATTATTATATTGACAGTTTTCTTTTTCGATATCTTTGCGTTGCATTGCTTCCTTCATTATAATGTTACTCCTGTACCGATGTCCCTCTTTCGTATTGTTAAATGAAAATTAGCCTCCTCAGACGCATTCATTTTAGCCGGTGGCGAACGTACGCGCTGTTCAATTCACACGTGCAGTCTACGGTTCTACGCCACTGCCGCTGAAGACAGGCAAACGAGCGTAGCACACCATTTATTTTTCTTCCATAAGCGCAGAATGAGTGCTGAAATTGTTATGAGACAGGAAGTCAGCAGTGACATGCGATGTAAAAGAAACAATTGGGACTGACAAGGAACGTAAATTCACTGAGAGCAAAGTGACACGAACGTTCACTCACCTTCCTTCACGCTGTAGGGAACAAAGCATTCCGCCTAGTGCAGCGCAATGTCGAAGCGGGACTGCAGAGAGGCCTCGAACATGCTGATCGCAATCGTTTGACTCATTCGTCTCAAGGTCTGCTGTGACGGATGGGTGGGTCGAGTATTCCTGGTTGTCCTCGTAGCGGCCCGAATGTACTTTACTTTTTTTATCCAGTTATCTTTTATAGTACGTTCCCCATCGGCTGATAGATTCAGATAGGAACCCGTTTACAGGCAAGCCTTGAGAATGCTGCGCAGGAAAGTGAGCTCCATCTTTTGAAGGGCACATGTGGAGTCGGAGGCCGTGTAAACGCACTCTTCACCGAGTCACTGAGAGAGACAGGTACAAATAATATTCCCATTACCTTTCCCACTACTAATATTCTCGGTCCAGATAATATTGCCACTAACTTTCTTAAAATGTACGCTCAAATGCTAGCCAAGCTTTTGATAATATTAATTAAAATCTCTGGTGTCATGTATAGTACCAGACGAATGGAAAATTTCTCGTGTGGTTCCGAATTTGAAAAACGGCAGCCGACTTGAAGTTGGCAGCTGCCACCCGACCTCACTCATTTCTACTTGGTGTAAAGTGCTAGAACATGTACTCACGAAATACCTCAACAACTTTTTAGAGCATTCAGAAATAATAACCAACGCTTAACATGGTGAACCGCCGCCGTGGCCGAGGGTTTATGGCGCTTGGCTGCTGGCCCGAAAGACGCGGGTTCGATCCCGGCCGCGGCGGTCGAATTTCGATGGAGACGAAATTCTAGAGGCCCATGTATTGTGCGATGGCAGTGCACGTTAAAAAACCACAGAAGGTCGAAATTTCCGGAGCCCTTAACTACGCCGTCCCTCATAGCCTGAGTCGCTTTGGGACGTTAAACACCCATAAACCATAAACCAAACCTTAACGTGGTTTCCGACGAAGGTTCTCAGCTACAACACAGCTCATGGTCTGTTGATGAATTTGCCAAAGTGCTTGATGGTTGTGGCTGGGTCGGCGTTATTTTTCTGTACTACTTCAAAGCTTTTGGTAGAATCCCACATAATAAACCAATAACGAAATGAAAACATAGGCTTTCCGGATCAAATATATAATTGGGTCACTTCATAATTATCACAACAGAATCAGTTTGTCGACATGGATAGAGCTCATTCACGTTTCTTAGTATTTAATCAAGTGCGCGTCAGGGATCAGTTTTGGGTTCAGTACTGTTTAATATTTATATAAATAGCCTCGCGCAAACTCTTGAACCCTCTTTGTCTATTAAGATGTTTGTTTATGATTGTATCAGTTTTAACAGTATCAAATCAGTGAGCGATCAGCTTGTCTTGAACTCAAATCTGCAACTACTAGTGAAATGGTGCGACAAATGGGAATTGATAAAACAGTCTCTATGTGCATCAGTAAAATAAACCAAGCAATTTAATGTTGCGTAGACCATAAATAATAATTAGAGATGTAATAGATTATAAGTATATTGGGGTCACAATAACTTTTCGGCTGAAATAGAAGAAATACATTGATAAATATACTTTCCCGCCCTCAGACAGCTCGGATTTCTTAAGTTTCGGATAGGCGTTTGCCCATGTGCATTTAGACTGAAGGCATGTACCGTAAATTTCGGACTAAAGTCCGCACCCGGTGTATAGACCGCAGGGCGCAAATTTCGGTTGAAAATAAAGTCTTCTTGTTTAGAACTGCGCACCCTGTGTATAGTCTGCAGGGACGAATTTAGGCTGAAAATAAGCTTTTTTTTAGACTTCCGCAAGCAGTATGTCATGGGTAACCAAGCATTTT